>NC_062295.1:13690000-14290000 GCF_902655055.1 Lutra lutra | reverse complement strand
AACAGAAACAGTAGGAAAC
The DNA here is from genome assembly GCF_902655055.1 of Lutra lutra. Taxonomy (NCBI): domain Eukaryota; kingdom Metazoa; phylum Chordata; class Mammalia; order Carnivora; family Mustelidae; genus Lutra; species Lutra lutra. The sequence continues at coordinate 14,289,981 of NC_062295.1, read as the reverse complement.
AGAAATCATATACGTATAATCGTGAAGGCTAAGAAGTCCAAGATTTGGGGCGCCTGGGTGGCTCAGTGGGTTAAAGCCTCTGCCTTCAACTCAGGTCATGATCCCAGGGTCCTGGGATTGAGCCCCACATCGGGCTCTCTGGGCAGCGGGGAGCCCGCTTCCCCTTCTCTCTCTCTCTGCCTGCCTCTCTGCCTACTTGTGATCTCTGTCTGTCAAATAAATAAATAAAATCTTAAAAAAAAAAAAAAAAGGAAGTCCAAGATTTGTGATAGGCAAGCTGGAGACCCAGAAGAGCTGATGGTAGAAGTTCCATTCCAAGTCCAAGTCCAAAGGGATAATAAGGCTGGGGTCCCAGCTTGAAGACAGTCATGGAGAGAGAAGGAATTCTTACTTGCTCAGTCATTTATTCCAGGAGGATCTTTAGGAGGTTGGATGAGGCCCACCCACCCTGGGGAGGGCGATCAACTTCATTCATTCTAACGCTTCAGATGTTCGTATCATCTGGACACACGCGAGACACACACGGAATGTTTGACCAAGTGTCTGGGCACCTTGTGCCTGAGGCAGCTTGATGCATAAAATTACCCATCATGGGATAGAAACATAGCCAAAGAGGGCCAAGGAGAATCCAACTTAATTCTGCATCAGCCACCATGGTCCTAGATCACAAGGATAATGAACATCTCACTGAGTCCCCTGCTCACTAGGTACCCCTACAACAGCACCCTGAAGTGGGGGCCATGGTGGTCCTCTATAAGTTTTAAGAAAGTGCCCTTGTCCTTGAGCCAGGCTTTAAGAAAAGAGGTCTTTGTGTGAGCAGGAGATGACTGGAGAAGGTGAGGTCACAGAAGGGACACACTGATTTTGTGGCAGCTAAGGAAGGAACACCTTGGGACTCCCAGAGGCATGGAGAAGGAAAGGACACCATCAATCCTTTGTCTTTCAGAGCTACTTCTAGAGCTTTCCTCAACTAGGGAAAATTTCCTCACTTCCTAAGCTGTTGCAAATGCCTTAAATCTGTCAATGGGGCGGGCCACCCCTGCTCTGCCTCCCCTTCCACGAGAAGGCTTTGGATTTGATGATCACTGGTGTCCTTCACCTTACTGAGAAGTCTGCTGCCAACAGCCAACCTTGGCCCCAGCTCCCGTACCTCCTACACAAAACACCTGTCAGCCTCTTTCCACTTCCATTCCCACAGTCATTGCTCTGTCAGTTGGGGGGCGGGGGTAGAAGGGCAGAGAAATGCCCCAGCTGGTGGCATGAACAGACAGGACAGGTTGGACCAACTGCTCCCAGGTTGTTCCCCAACTAGTCAACTGTGGGAGAGCCTTTAGGTCTGTAAATGGCCAGGAGAAAACATTCGAGACAGTGTTGTCCTATACCCTCTGACTGGAATGAGTTCCATGTGGGACAATTGCGGGAGGCCCCAACATTTGTAAGCGACGCTCTCTTTCCACGAGGGCTGTGTGGACTTTGCGTGTGGAAGCCAGGCGTGAGTTGGTCTCTCTCCACAAACACCGTGACTTAACGCTGTAGAAGTGGTCGTAAGAGATCTTCAAGTGTTAAGGAAATGTCATAAGTAGATCCTGTAGCCTCCACAGATCAGCAGAGATCTCTCCAAAACAAGGCACCCTGATATTCCCAGGGCCATAGCTGGCCCATTATTTTTCACACCCTGTGGGCAGCTATCCCTGCAATGGAAGTCATCCAATTAGAACAGGTGGTATGAAACTTGTCCCTGACTTTAGCTGGTGATCAAATGATACCACCTCATCCTTGGAAGACTTTCAGGTCCGTCTCAACTCACTGGCCAGAGTTGTGATGGATGATGTAAGGGCCCTAGGCTTCCTTTTTGCAGGCCACAGGGGAATCTGCGCAATTGCTAGTACATTCTGCTATATCTGGACCCGTGCCTTGGGCCAAGAGGAAAGGTCAGTACAAAAATTTAAGGAGAAAGCCACCTGGCTTTCTAAGGTGGATCCAGATGGTTTACAGGATTTGTTCAGCTGGCTGAGTCCAAGACCATTGGTGGGAGAATTGCCAAGGCCAATACTGTTGCTTGGAGTCCTGTGGACGGTAAACCTTAAGTAAATGTTGTTGAGGCAAAGTAGATAGATTTGATTCTAGCTTCGATTCATTTGGTGATGAATCTGTGGGTCAGATTCATCAAAATGGCTGATGGAATGGTATCCTCATGGGAGAATTTGCCAAAAGCCAAGACGGTGTAGAAGTAATGGATAGACATTGTTAGGAGACAATTCTCTATATGAGCATCTGTGTTTCTGCCTGTTTTATGAGCAGAGTTTTCCAGATTATATTTGTAAGGTTGTAAAGAAAACAGCCTCAGAAGATAGGGAAAGGATATCCTTCCAGAACAAAAGACAAATTTGTTTACTGTCCAATATAGAATAGTAATGTCTCCCTCTGCGCAAAACCCAGGCAGATTTATTGCCTTTTATGAAAGATTTGGGGCCTAAGCTTAAGCTTCTTTTTCTGTAATGCATCCCATTGTGTATGCAGGCATCCCTTGTCCCTTTTGCATTGCCCTTTGGGAAGGGGGCTTGGGAAACTGGCACAAATACTGGTCCATCAGTCACTCTTCCTGCAGTGAGCAATAGTCTTTTGTCTCTGACCTAGGAGTCTTCTGCCATCTGCTAGCATCCACGAAGATGTGGCAGGTCATCTTACTCTTTTTAAATTTTTTTTTAAATTTTATTTATTTATTTTTAAAATTTATTGTAGAGAGCGGGTGGATGAGCCACGAGGAGGGAGAGAGAGGGGGAAGGAATTTCAAGCAGACTCTGCTGGGCTCTGTTCCCAGCATGGAGTCTGTTTGAGATTCTTTCCCCCTCCCTCTCCCTCCTCGTGTGTCATGACCCTGACATCATGACCTGAGTTGAAACCAAGAGTCAGACATTTAACCAACTGAGCCACCCAAGTGCCCCTACTTTTGTTTAAAGATTTATTCATTTATTTAGAGAGAGAGAGAGAGAACACAAATGGACAGTGGGGCGTAGGGAAAGAATCCCCACTGATTGCAGACCCTGATGCAGGGCTTGATCTCGGTCTCACGACCTTGAGATCATGACCTGGGCAGAAGTAAAGGGTCACTCAATTGACTGGTTCACCTGGCAGGCCATCTTAATAATTGGCAAGTAGAATAAGGCCTCAGACCCTCCAAAGTTCTTGGCAAATCCATCTAGCATGTTTTTCATTGAGAATCTATTTTCTAAGAGCTTCTGTAAATGTTGTGTCTTCAGAAATGAACACAGCAAAGTCTCTACCTTTGTGAAGCTTATATTCTTTTTTCTTTAATTTTTTATAAACATATAATATATTTTTATCCCCAGGGGTACAGGTCTGTGAATCGCCAGGTTCACACACTTCACAGCACTCACCATAGCACATACCCTTCCCAATGTCCATAACCCCACCGACCCTTCTCCCAACCCCCTTCCCCCCAGCAACCCTCAGTTTGTTTTGTGAGATTAAGAGTCACTTATGGTTTGTCTCCCTCCCAATCCCATCTTGTTTCATTTATTCTTCTCCTACCCTCTTAACCCCCCATGTTGCATCTCCACTTCCTTATATCAGGGAGATCATATGATAGTTGTCTTTCTCTGATTGACTTATTTCGCTAAGCATGATACCCTCTAGTTCCATCCACGTCGTTGCAAACGGCAAGATTTCATTTCTTTTGATGGCTGCATAGTATTCCATTGTGTATATATACCACATCTTCTTTATCCATTCGTCTGTTGATGGACATCTAGGTTCTTTCCATAGTTTGGCTATTGTAGACATTGCTGCTATAAACATTTGGGTGCACGTGCCCCTTCGGATCACTACGTTTGTATCTTTAGGGTAAATACCCAGCAGTGCAATTGCTGGGTCATAGGGTAGCTCTATTTTCAACTTTTTGAGGAACCTCCATGCTGTTTTCCAGAGTGGTTGCACCAGCTTGCATTCCCACCAACAGTGTAGGAGGGTTCCCCTTTCTCCGCATCCTCGCCAGCATCTGTCATTTCCTGACTTGTTAATTTTAGCCATTCTGACTGGTGTGAGGTGGTATCTCATTGTGGTTTTGATTTGTATTTCCCTGATGCCGAGTGATATGGAGCACTTTTTCATGTGTCTGTTGGCCATCTGGGTATCTTCTTTGCAGAAATGTCTGTTCATGTCCTCTGCCCATTTCTTGATTGGATTATTTGTTCTTTGGGTGTTGAGTTTGCTAAGTTCTTTATAGATTTTGGACACTAGCCCTTTATCTGATATGTCATTTGCAAATATCTTCTCCCATTCTGTCAGTTGTCTTTTGGTTTTGTTAACTGTTTCCTTTGCTGTGCAAAAGCTTTTGATCTTGATAAAATCCCAAGAGTTCATTTTTGCCCTTGCTTCCCTTGCCCTTGGCAATGTTCCTAGGAAGATGTTGCTGCAGCTGAGGTCGAAGAGGTTGCTGCCTGTGTTCTCCTTAAGGATTTTGATGGATTCCTTTCTCACATTGAGGTCCTTCATCCATTTTGAGTCTATTTTGTGTGGTGTAAGGAAGTGGTCCAATTTCATTTTTCTGCATGTGGCTGTCCAATTTTCCCAACACCATTTATTGAAGAGGCTGTCTTTTTTCCATTGAACATTCTTTCCTGCTTTATCGAAGATTAGTTGACCATAGAGTTGAGGGTCTATTTCTGGGCTCTCTATTCTGTTCCATTGATCTATGTGTCTGTTTTTGTGCCAGTACCATGCTGTCTTGATGATGACAGCTTTGTAATAGAGCTTGAAGTCCGGAATTGTGATGCCACCAACTTTGGCTTCTTCTTCAATATTCCTTTGGCTATTCGAGGTCTTTTCTGGTTCCATATAAATTTTAGGATTATTTGTTCCATTTCTTTGAAAAAAATGGATGGTATTTTGATAGGAATTGCATTAAATGTGTAGATTGCTTTAGGCAGTATAGACATTTTCACAATATTTGTTCTTCCAATCCAGGAGCATGGAACCTTTTTCCATTTCTTTGTGTCTTCCTCAATTTCTTTCATGAGTACTTTATAGTTTTCTGAGTATAGATTCTTAGCCTTTTTGGTTAGGTTTATTCCTAGGTATCTTATAGTTTTGGGTGCAATTGTAAATGGGATTGACTCCTTAATTTCTCTTTCTTCTGTCTTGTTGTTGGTGTAGAGGCATGCAACTGATTTCTGTGCATTGATTTTATATCCTGACACTTTACTGAATTCCTGTACAAGTTCTAGCAGTTTTGGAGTGGAGTCTTTTGGGTTTTCCACATATAGTATCATATCATCTGTGAAGAGTGATAGTTTGACTTCTTCTTTGCTGATTTGGATGCCTTTAATTCCTTTTGTTGCCTGATTGCTGAGGCTAGGACTTCTAGTTGAATAGCAGTGGTGATAATGGACATCCCTGCTGTGCCTGACCTTAGTGGAAAAGCCCTCAGTTTTTCTCCATTGAGAATGATATTTGCAGTGGGTTTTTCATAGATGGCTTTGATAATATTGAGGTATGTGCCCTCTATCCCTACACTTTGAAGAGTTTTGATCAGGAAGGGATGCTGTACTTTGTCAAATGCTTTTTCAGCATCTATTGAGAGTATCATATAGTTCTTGTACTTTCTTTTATTAATGTGTTGTATCACATTGATTGATTTGCGGATGTTGAACCAACCTTGCAGCCCTGGAATAAATCCCACTTGGTCGTGGAGAATAATCCTTTTAATGTACTGTTGAATCCTATTGGCTAGTATTTTGGTGAGAATTTTCACATCTGTGTTCATCAAGGATATTGGTCTGTAGTTCTCTTTTTTGATGGGATCCTTGTCTGGTTTTGGGATCAAGGTGATGCTGGCCTCACAAAATGAGTTTGGAAGTTTTCCTTCCATTTCTATTTTTTGGAACAGTTTCTTTAAATGTTTGGTAGAATTCCCCCGGGAAGCCGTCTGGCCCTGGGCTTTTGTTTGTTTGGAGATTTTTGATGACTGTTTCAATCTCCTTACTGGTTATGGGTCTGTTCAGGTGAAGCTTATATTCTAATGGGATAGAATATGGCAGGGTAAGTGGAGGCAATATTTATGCAGAGCAGTTCCACAGAACATATTTAAAACCTTGAAAATGTGCCTACCTCTTAAGCAATTGTGAGAATTCATCCCAAGATGCACCTGGCTGGCTTAGCAGGTGGGGCAGTTGCCTCTTGATCTTGGGGTTGTGAGTTCGAGCCCCGTGTTGGGTGTAGAGATTACTTCAAATCTTTTTATGTGTAGTCAAAAATATGTGTTCAATTATATTTATCATAACATTGATTATGTAAGTGTTTTCTAAACTTCTGTGTCTGTCCACATGCCACCATACTATTTTGTTAGTCTTTTTAACTGACTCAGGATATTTAGTTAAATAAATTTTATTTTAAAATTAGGGGCGCCTGGGTGGCTCAGTGGGTTAAGCCGCTGCCTTCGGCTCAGGTCATGATCTCAGGGTTCTGGGATCGAGCCCCGCATCGGGCTCTCTGCTCAGCAGGGAGCCTACTTCCTCCTCTCCCTCTGCCTGCCTCTCTGCCTGCTTGTGATCTCTCTCTGTCAAATAAATGAATAAAAAAATCTTAAAAAAAAATTAAACATCATGTGGCCATCAAAAACACCAGTTATGTTGTTTCTCATAATATATAATATACAAGCATATATACATAATATGTATGCAGGTAAATATATAACTACTTAAATATTTAAAAATGTATCAATGTACTATTCAAAATTACATTGTATTACTCCAATTACACAGATTCCATTATGAGAAATTACAGCTTTTTAACATCAAAAAATTGAAAACAGTGCCTACAGTTAAACAAATTACAGTATATTTGTTTTTTGGGTTTTTTTTGTTTTTTGGTTTTTTTTAAGGATTTTATTTAATTATTAGAGAGAGAGAGAGAGAACGAGTAGTGGTGGTGGGCAGAGGGAGAAGCTGACTCCCTACTGAGCAGGAAATCCAATGCAGGGCTTGATCCCAGGACCCCAAGACCATGACCTAAGCTGAAGACAGATGCTTAACTGACTGAGCCACCCAGGTGTCCCTGTAACATATTTGTATAAGTTAAGGGAATGTTAGCAGGCATTTAAAGTGATGATATAATGTATATTTATTGTCATAGATAAAATATAAATAGAAAATAAAGCAGGTTCATAAGAATGTTATCCCATTTGAATATATAGATAAATGTTATGCATATTACATATATTTATTTATATACAAGTATAGGAAATATTCTAGAAGGATTGTCTTTGAGAGATTAGAACCATGCATAATTTTTTTTTTTTTTGGTTTTGCTAAAAAGAAGTTTAGTTTTTTCTTGTTATTTTTAAGGCCAGAAGAGAAGTAATTCACTGCCTTTATATGCTCTGGGAGAAAATATGATGGCTGCATTGATCTAAACACAGATTTTCCTATAGTATTGGTTTTCAGTAGATTGACAAGTAATTGAATAGACCAGGAAGAAATGCTCTTGAAAATTAACAAACTCGAGGGGTGCCTGGTGGCTCAGGGGAGCATTCCATTTTTTTTTTTAAGATTTTATTTATTTATTTGATAGAGATCACAAGTAGGCCCAGAGGCAGGCAGAGACAGAGGGGGAAGCAGGCTCTCTGCTGAGCAGAGAGCCCGATGTGGGGCTCGATCCCAGGACGCTGGGATCATGACCTGAGCCGAAAGGCAGAGGCTTTAACCCACTGAGCCACCCAGGTGCCCTGAGCATTCCATTCTTGATTTCAGTTCAGGTCATGGTCTTGGGGTCCTAGGATCAAGCCCTGTGTTGGGATCCCACTCTGCACGGAAACTGCTTGGGATTCTCTCATTCCTCTCCCTCTGCCCCTCCCCTTGCTTTCCCTCTCTCAAATAAACAAATAAATCTTTAAAAAGAAAAAAAAAAGGAAGAAAGAAAAGTAGCAAACTTGAAATTTGAAATTAACAAGCCACGATGGATTGACTTACTCTTCAACCTCAAATAATGTGTAATAAATGACTGAAAAAAAACTGTGTGTGTCCTCATCATTGACATCAGAAGTAGCTGATAAAGTTACAGAACATTCATGCTTGGAAAAAACCTCATGAAGTTATTCTGCTCTCACCTGGGCATCAGAAAGATGGAGACTTTGAGACCCACTCAGATTGGCTGATATGTCCAAAGTCACAACTTGTGTTTACCTTACTAACGGAGAGAAAGACCAGAACCCAGGTGTTTGGGGCATGGATGATTTATTGTGAAATGAATATGATGGATATAGTCCTTTTTTTTTTTTTTAAGATTTTATTTCTTAACTAATCGCTGCACCCAACATGGGGCTCAAACTCACAAACCTGAGATCAAGAGCTGCACGCTCTGTCGACTGAACCAAGCAGGCACCCCCATGATGGAAATGGTCTTATGTTCAAATCTCAATCCTATTACATCCTTATATCCTGGCTGAGGCAACTTGGTTGAGTTAATTTTTCTGAGCCAAGAATTCCTCATCTTTGTAATGGGAACAGTGCTTTCCTCAGAGAATCTTTGTGAGATTTTTAACAGGATGGTCGCCTACCCTATGTCAATTACCCCTTCCTCCTAAAAGGATCCTGATTTTGTTTGCGAGGCAGTTGTCCTTGTCAGCATGCTCATTTCCATGGTACCCCATTGACACAGTCTCTGTCAAACACTAATAAGCTGAGGAAAGCTTCTGGGAAAGCTTTAGCCTTGTGGAATCAGGCCCTGTCCCTTTCTGCTTCCTGTTTGTTTCTGCTGGCAATACAGATATAGGGATGCAAATGTAGCAGCCGTGTCAGTCTTGGATATTTATGCATGAAGGCAGAATCCAGCATGCTGAAGATGGCAGAGAGGAAAGAAAAAAGGCCTGGGATGGCATTATCTTTTTTTAAATTCATGTATCATTGGTTTCAGAGGTACAGGTCTGTGATTCATCAGTCTTATAAAATACCTAGTACTTATTGCATCACATGCCCTCCTTAATGTCCATCACCCAATTACCCCATCCCTCCACCCCCTCCCCTCCAGCAACCCTTAGTTTGTTTCCTGTGATTAAGAGTCTCTTATGATTTGTCTCCCTCTCTGATTTCATCTCAGTTTATTTTTTCCTCTCTTCCCCTATGATCCTCTGCCTTGTTTCTCAAATTCCTCATATCAGTGAGATCATATGATAATTGTCTTTCTCTGATTGACTTATTTCACTGAGCATAATACTCTTTGGTTCCATCCATGTTGTTGCAAATGGCAAGATTTCAATTTTTGATGGCTGCATAATATTGCATTGTGAATATGTGTATTTACCACATCTTCTTTATCCTTTCCTCTGTCAATGGACATCTGGGCTCTTTCCATAGTTTGGCTATTGTGGACATTGCTGGTATAAACATTGGGGTGCAGGTGCTGCTTTGGACCACTACATTTGTATCTTTGGGGTGAATACCCACTAGTGCAATCATAGGGTAGCTCTAATTTCACTTTTTGAGGAACCTCCTTACTGTTTTCCAGAATGGGTACACCAGCTTGCATTCCCACCAACAGTGTAGGAGGGGTCCCCTTCCCCTGAGATGGCATTTTTATTGAACACTTCCCTTCCTGTGGGCTGCCTGCTTTCAGACTCTCTGTTGGGAGACAACAGAAATGCCTCTTTGGCTCAGCCACAGAGGTATATTGGAAGATCTGTCCCAATGATTTCTGCTCTGTAATAGAATTATCCATCTATACTAGCCTCATGGAGGGTGTCCTTTCCCATGTCTCGACTTTGGTCTTCATCATGTGATTTGCATTGTCTAATGGGATATTGGCTGATGAAATGGAAACAAGGCCTTAAAATAAATATGCTTGTGCAGCTGCGTTTGCCATCTTGGACTCCCACCATCTCCGTGAAAAGAACATGCCTCGAGAAACCCTCTGGTTTCAGAAGAGATGTGGGAAGCAGAACTTAGACTCAGGGTCTGGCCCTAAAGCCAACCTACAACAATTCACAGATGTGTGATCCAGAAAAAAAAAAAAAAATGGTTGCTCTCCTATGCCACTGAGATTTGGGGATTGTTTGTTATCCAGCAACAGCTGATAAATGTATCGATTACAGTCACATATTGTTACTTGTACTCAAAAGCATTCTTAACAAATATAAACAATGTGTGAAGAGTGAGTGCTTGGTATCTATGAGATATTCAATAAATATCAATCACTTTCTTTTTATTCTCCCACACAATATCATTTCTGGAGAAGGAGGACATTTCTTTGGGTGTTATTTGGTCTTTGGTATTGGTCTGTAGTTCCTTCAGTGGATTTTCATCTGGGATTCAGTCATTCCCATTGGGTCTGTATTTCCACTATGAGGTTATTCCAGACTTCAAGAAAGAAATGAAAACCAGTCCTCAGCAGCATGGACTACGGATGTAAGATTCAAAGAACTGAGGTTTCTGGCATGGCATTCATAATTATAACCAAAAGATTCACGGAAAGTATCAAAATACTGACTTTGTGCTCCATCACAAGAAACAGTAACTTAAATCAGTCTGTTAACTTTCCCTTCATTTTATTTTATTTTATTTGTCCCTTTTATGTGTGTGCTGAGGCTATAATGCCAGGTGACTGCTGTGTAATGGTCCCTTGCTGCTAGTAAGTGCTCAGGCCAAGCCACAGAGATTGTTTGCATAGCAGGAGACATTGATCTCATGACACTGTCCAATTACAGTGACTGTGTGTATTATACTGAGCCATTGAGGAGCTGAAGTACACTTGACTTCATGGCTCTGTTCTTGAGCAGCTGCCCTTTCAGAAGCTCAGGGGATAGAACTATTGAGCTGTTAGTTGTGTAAGCTGAACTGCTAAATTAAGAATGGGCTACCGCCTAGACTTGCCACTTAGTATGCTCCAAGACCAGCAGTGTTGGCACGACCCAGGGACTTGTTACAAATGCAGAATCTCAGGCCCAGCCCCAGGCCCGCTGACTCAGAATCTATACTTTAGCAAGATCTACAGATGAGTCTGTAGATCGGGTTTTCTTTTTTCAGTTTAAAAAATTGAGATAAACCCCTAACATAAGAGCAGCCAGTTATATAAGCCAATTAATAACAAAATTAATAACAAAATAAAAAGAAACACATTGACAATAATACAATAATAGTAGGGGACTTTAACACCCTCCTCAATGAAATGGACAGATCATCTAAGCAAAATATCAATGAGGAAATAAGGCCTTTAAATGACATACTGGACCAGATGGACATCAGATACATTCAGAACATTTCATCTCAAAGCAACAGAATGCACATTCTTCTCTAGCGCACATGGAACATTCTCCAGAATAGACCACATCCTGAGTCACAAATCAGGTATCAACCACTACCTAAAGATTGGGATCATTCCCTGCATATTTTTGGACCACAGTGCTTTGAAAATCAAACTCAATCACAAGAGGAAAGTTGGAAAGAACTCAGATACACGGAGGCTAGAGAATCCTACTAAAGAACAAACGGGTCCACTAGGAAATTGAAAAAGAACTAAAAATATTCATGGCAACAAATGAAAATGAAAACACAACTGTTCAAAATCTTCGGGATGCAATAAAGGTGACCTAAGAGGAAAGTATATGGCAATACAAGCCTTTCTCAAAAAAAAAAAAAAAAAAAAAAAACCAGAAAGATCTCATATACACAACCTAACCCTACACCTAAAGGAGCTGGAGAAAGAACAGCAAAGAAAGCCTAACCCAGCAGGAGAAGAGAAATAATAAAGATCAGAGCAGATACCAATGAAATAGAAACCAAAAGAATGGTAGAACAGATCAACGAAACTAGGAGCTGGTTCTCTGAAAGAATTAATAAGATTGATAACCCCCTGTCCAGACTTATTAAAAACCCGAGACATAATTTGCATACCATAAATTCATCTTTTTTAAAATGGACCATTCTGCGCTTTTTAGTATAGTCCCAAAGACGTCCATCTGTCACCACTGTCTAATCCCAGAATATTTTCATTAGCCCAAAACAAACATCATTCTCATTAGGAATCATTCCCCATTGCCCCCTCCCCCAGCCCTGGGCAGCCACTAGTCTACTTCCTGTCTCTATAGACTTGCCTGTTCTGGACACATCACATATGTGGAATCAAGCAGTCTATGGCCTTTTGTGTCTGGCTTCTATCACTTAGCACAATCTATCACAATATCAATACTGTAGCAGGCATCAATACTTCATTCTTTTTTTATGGATAAATATTATTTCATTGTGTGGATCTGTCACATTTCATTGACCCTTTCATCTGTTGATGAACATTGGAGTTGTTTCCATATTTTGGCTATTATCAATAATGCTGCAATGAACATGTAAGTACAGGTTTTTATGTGGATATATGCTTCCATTTCTCTTGGGTGTTTACCCGAAGGAGTTTGCTGGGTCAAATGGTAACTCTGTGTTCACCCTTCAGAGGAACTGCCAGGGACTGTCCACCCTTCCTAATCTGGTGACACCATTTTGCAATCCCACCAGCACTGTTTGAGTCATTTCAGTTTCTCCACATCCTCATCAACACATGTTATTGTCTTGTTTTGTTGTTGTTAATTGTAGTAAAATATATATTAACATAGATTGACCACTTGAACCATTTTTCAGTGGTATTAAGTACATTCATATTGTTCTGCAACCCTCACTACCATCCATCTCTAGATGTCTTCATCTTAGAAAACTGTAACTGTATATCCATTAAACAATAAGTCCCCATTTCCCTCCTCCTGACAACACCTGGCAACCACTATTCTAGGTGTGATTTTGACTATGCTAAGTAGTCATATTAGAGGCATCATATAGTAGTTGTTCTGTGTGTGTGTCTAATTTATTTCATTTAGCATCCTAAATTCAGGTCTCATCCATGTTATAGCATGTGTCAGAATTTCCTTCCTTATTAAGGCTGAATAAGCTTCCACCCTGTGCATACACCACATCATGTTGAACCATTCATCTGTGGATGGGCACTTGGGTGGCATGCAATTTTCAGTTATTGTGAGTACTACTGTTGTGAACACGGGTGTACAAATATCTCTAAGAGACCCTGTTTTCAATTCTTTGAGAGCACTGAAAACTTCAGAATTTCAGAAATGGAATTTCTGGGTCATATGATAATGCTATGTTTATTTATTTATTTGTTTTTTTTGAGGAATCGCCCTACTGTGTTCCATAGTGACAGAACCATGTTCCCAACATCAATATGCAGTATAATAATTTCCCTACATCTTCACCAACACTTGTCATTTTCTGTTTTCTTTGATAATTTCTATTCTGATATGTAGGAGGTGGTATGTCATTGTGGTGTGTTTTTTTTTTTTTTAAAGATTTTATTTATTTATTTGACAGAGAGAGATCACAAGTAGGCAGAGAAGCAGGCAGAGAGAGAGAGAGGGAAGCAGACTCCCTGCCGAGCAGAGAGCCCGATGCAGGACTCGATCCCAGGACCCCGAGATCATGACCCGAGCCGAAGGCAGCGGCTTAACCCACTGAACCACCCAGGCGCCCCTGTCATTGTGGTTTTAATTTGCATTTCCCTAATGATGAGTGATGTTGAGTATCTTTTTGTGTACTTATTAGCTATTTGAAGAAATGTCTGTCCAATCCTTTGCCCATTTTTAAATTGGGTTGTTTGTTTTGCTGCTGTTGAGTTGCAGTTCTCTATATATTCTGGATATTAATCCCTTGTCAGATAAGCAGTTTGCAAATATTTTCTCTTGCTCTGTGAATTGCCTTCTCACTGTTGATGTTGGCTTTTGATAGACAAAACTTTTTTTCATGAAAACAATTGGTTTATGTTTTCTTTTGTTGCCTGTGCCTTTGGTATCTTATCCAAGAAAACACGGCCAGATCCAATCTTTGAAACTTTGACCCTATGTTTTCTTCTAAGAGCTTTATAGTGTTAGCTCTTACATTTAGATCTTTAATTCACTTCATGTTAATTTTGCATATGGTATTAAATGAAGACCCAAAGTGATTCTTTTGCATGTGAATATTCAGTTTTCAGAGCTAGTGTAAAGTACTCTATCCTTTTCCTTACCCCTGCTGCTCAGCCTCCTTGTGCCCCACTCTTTTTATAGCTTCTTCCTGCTCTGTTTTTTTCTTTTTTTAAAGTAAGCTCAAGCCCATTGTGGGACTTGAACTCACGACCCCAGGATCAAGAGTCACATGCTGTATGGACTGACCCGCCAGGTGCCCTTCTTTCTCATATTCTTAAAAAAACAAAAGTCAACTGAGTAAACTCAGAGAGCCAACTGGCTTCGTTCAGTGATTCATGCATCAGGCAGCATGCCCTCAAACAAAGAGAAAAAAACGTCAATGAGCTGGACAAAATGGAGGGCTTTCAGAGGCAGAAGAAGACCCAAAAGGAAAGCCTTCTCACAGAGTGGATTGTTGCAGGCAAGGTCACCTCCTTTAGGGGGAAGGGGACTTCTATCATGCAAATAACCTCCCCAACACTGACGGGGTAATTTCATGGGGATTGGTTGAAGGTTGCATTCCTGGGTGAAGCCGAAGTTGCAATTAACTTAGATATTAAATCTTGGTTCGCTGACATGGGATTTAACACAAGCGACTGTTTGGCACCTGTTGTCCCTTTTTTTTTTTTTTTTCTTAAACAATACCAATTACATTGAAATGTAATTGCCTATTTACTTATCTATCTCCTCCACTAAACTCCAAGCTCCGTGAAGGCAGGAACCACGCCTTTCTTGCCCATCCCCCACTACATCTTCAGCACTGAGTCCAGTAGATAATCACAAAATATGTGCCAGTGTGATGTAATAAGAAATGTGTTTGATCTTTGTCCCTGGCTCCTGGTACAGATCTCCAAATACTCTCAGAGTCTCCAGGAGGATAGGAGCATCCTTTGTTATTCCTAACAAGCCCCTTTCATCAAATCTGAATTTATGCTAATCAGGTGATTAGGGAAGCAGCCCTTCAAGAGCCTCAGGATGGGGCCAGCTGCCACAAAGACCAAGTTTGGGATTAGAGGGCAGGAACCTTCAACCCCACCTGCTGACCTCCAGGGAGGGGAGAGGAGCGAGTGGGGACCTGGAGATGGAGCCGTATCAAACCTCTGAACAAGGAATAGTGAGACTGGTGAATTTCATGTTGGTGAAGATATCAAGGTGCTGGGAGGGTGGCCTGCCTGAGGAGGGCTTGGATGCTTTGTGCGCCCTTGTGCCTGGCATCCAAAGTAGGGGCAGACACCGAATCAGGCTCCATATGCCCTCCACACTCTTTCTCTTATTCTAAAATTAATAAATAAATCTTTTTTTTTAAAGGATTTATTTATTTATTTGACACACACAGAGAGAGAATACAAGCAGGGGGAGCAGCAGGGATAGGGAGAAGCAGGGACCCGGTGAGCGAGGAGCCCCAAGTGGGACTCAATCTCAGGACCCTGGGATCATGACCTGAGCCAAAGGCAGACGCTTCACAGACTGAGCCACCCAGGCACCCCTAAATAAATCAAAAGGATGGAAGGAAGGTTAAAAAAAAGAAAGGAAGCAAAGAAGGGAGGAAGGAAGGAAGGAAGAGAAAGAACGTAAGTAGAGGCTGTCCTGGGACACCTGGCTGGTTTAGTCAGTGGAGTGTGTGACTCTTGATCTCAGGCTTTTATGTTCGAGTCCCATGTTAGGTATAGAGATTATTTAAAAATAACGTCTTGAGGGGCGCCTGGGTGGCTTAGTGGATTAAGCCACTGCCTTTGGCTCAGGTCATGATCTCCAGGTCCTGGGATCGAGCCCCGCATCGGGCTCTCTGCTCGGCAAGGAGCCTGCTTCCTCCTCTCTCTCTGCCTGCCTCTCTGCCTCCTTGTGGTCTCTGTCTGTCAAATAAATAAAATCTTAAAAAAAAAAAAATAACGTCTTGAAAAAAAAAGTGGGGGCAGTCTTGTGCGGCACAACTCTAACTTGTGGGATCTGACACTAACTTCAGAGAGCATTAGAACTGAATTGTTGGACAGCCAGTTGGTGTTGGAGAAATCAGAGAACGGGTGTTGGAAAAAACTTCATGCAGCCAGCTATGTGGCAGGTGTCCAGTAAATAGTTATTTTTATAATCGTTATTACCAGCCCCTTACTCCAGCCTTTACAAACTCATGCAGAGATATGTGAGTATTTTCGATTTGTGTTTCCTTCTGCACAGAATTTAAGCTCATTTAGACATCTGTATTTCTGATTAATGAGCTACAGATAGTGATTAAACCTGGGGCCAGGTCTTAAAAATAGCTCTTTGAACTTGTCTGAAATTGTCTACTTTAACACCTTTGGAAGGAAAATGCATCCAGGATGATAACATCAAAGTAGAGAACTTCATGTCCATTTAGCAATCAAAAAAGTAAAGGATAAAAACAATCTTGAGATTAAAGCAGTCTTCTGAATATGGGAGGGAGAGGCAGGGGATGGTAGAGGGGCCTTTGCAGCTAATTGAATTGAATTTTTCCTTTTCATCCTTGGCTGCTAAGATTAATGTCAGTTTTGAAGCCAGGATGTAGTGGCTGGGAGAAAATCTGGCATGAAGTTTGCTAGAAACAATTACAGAAACTGTAGAGGTATCAACTTGGAAACTCTTGGTGTGGGACTAGAAGGACAGAGATTTCATTCAACTTGAAGCGGGTTAAGTCCTTCAGGAGGCTTAAATCCCTGAAAATACTGTACTGTATAATGCTCTGTGTCTTCTTGGTAGAATGCCCTCTGAGGGACAAATCACCTATGAAGTGTTCTTGCCTCAAAACAGTTAGCCTGGGGCGCCTGGGTGGCTCAGTTGGTGAAGCCACCGCCTTCAACTGAGGTTGTGATCCCAGAGTCCTGGGATGGAGTCCCTCATCAGGCTCCCAGCTCCACGGAGAGTCTGCTTCTCCCTCTGACCTTCTCCCCTCTCATGCTCTCTCACACTCTCTCAAATAAATAAATAAAATCTTTAAAACAAAAACAAAAACAAAAAACCAGTTAGCCTCAATCCAGTCAAGCCTCTAGAACTAAGTCCTGCTTTGCCAGAAAGACAGGGAAGAGAGTTAACACCAGGAGGAGGCCAATCAGACACATTAGGAAGATGGGACATATTTCGCGACAACTGACCTGATTCTTTTAAAAGTTAATGTTGCTCATCAATTGTTAGTGTAAAGAGACAATACTGATCTTTGTTGGTTTTCCATCCTGCAACTTTACTGAATTTGTTAGTTCTAATCTTTGTGTATATGTGCGTGTGTGTGTGTGTGTGTGTGTGGAGTGTTTAAGATTTTCTTCCTATTAATATCATGTCATTTGAAAACAGATCATTTTACTTCCTTTCTGTTTGGATGCCTTTTATTTCTTTATCATGTCTAATTGCTCTGGCTAGGATTTGCAGTTCCGTGTTGAATAGGAGTAGTGAGAGTGGTCATCCTTGGCTCATTCCTGATTTTAGAAAGAAGCTTTTTGTTTTTTACCACTGAGTATGATGTTACCTGTGGGCTTTTCATATATGGTCTTTATTGTGTTGAGGTAAGTTCCTTAGGTACCTAATTTGTTCAGATGTGTTCTATCATGAGAAGGTATATTGGACAAATGCTTTTCCTGCATCAATTGAGATAATCATGTGATTTTTATCCTTCATTCTGTTAATTTGGTGTATCTCATTGTTTGATTTGGGTATGTTAAACTATCCTTGTGTCCCAGGGATAAATCTATCTTGTTAGGGTATATGATTCTTAGAAAGTGTTGTTGAATTCAGTTTGCTAATACCATGATGAGGGCTTTTGCATCTGTATTCATCAGGGATATTGGGTCTGTAGTTTTCTTGTAATGTCTTTGTCCAGCTTTGGTATCAGAATGATACTGGCCTCATAAGATGAGATTGGGAGTGTTCCCTCTTCTATTTTTTGGAAGGGTTTAAAAAGAATAGGTATCAATTCTATAACATAGATGAACTTGGAGGACTAAGTGAAATAAGCCAGATACAGAAGAAAAAATACTACACATTTCCATTCATACTAGGAATCAAAAATATTCAAACTCAGAAGCAGAGAGTTTCATGGTGGTTTTCAGGGGCTGGAAGGAAGGGGAATCCAGGAGGTTGTTGATCTAAGGGAACAGAGTTTCAGGGACGTAAGATAGAAAAGTCCTAGAAATCTATGGTGCGTCATGTAGTGCCTACTATGTATAGCTAACAATACTGTATGATATTCTTAAAAATTTGTTAAAAGGATAGATCTTATATGAAATACTCTTACCACTAAATAGGGGCACCTGAGTGGCATAGTGGGTTAAACGTCCAACTCTTGGTCATGAGATGAGTCCTGTATTGGGCTACGCTCAGTGGGGAGTCTGCTTGAGCTTCTCTCTCACTCTCCTCCTCCCGCTTATGTTCTCTCTCTCTTTCTCTAAAATAAATAAATAAATATTTTAAAAAATATTCTTGGGGACTGGGTGGCTCAGTGGTTAAGCCCCTGCCTTCAGCTCAGGTCATGATCTCAGGATCCTGGGATCAAGTCCCATATTGGGCTCTCTGCTCAGCAGGGAGCCTGCTACCCCTTTTCTCCCTGCCTGCCTCTCTGCTTACTTGTGATCTCTCTGTCTCTCTCTGTCAAATAAATAAATAAAATCTTATTTAAAAATATTCTTGGGCGCCTGGGTGGCTCAGTGGGTTAAGCCACTGCCTTCGGCTCAGGTCATGATCTCAGGGTCTTGGGATTGAGTCCCGCATCGGGTTCTCTGCTCAGCAGGGAGCCTGCTTCCCCCCCCCCCCTCTCTGCCTGCCTCTCTGTCTACTTGTGATCTCTCTCTGTCAAATAAATAAATAAAATCTTAAAAAAAATAAAATAAAATAAAAATATTCTTATCACTAAGTAAAAGGAGAGAGAAAACTTTCAGAGGCAATGGTTATGTTCGCTGTACTGTTTATGATGACAGCGTCACAGGTGTAAACTTACCCTCAGACTCATCAAGACATATACATTAAATATGTACAGTTTGTATAAAAAAAAAAAAAAGTCCATGTCATCGAGAAAGTAGATTGGCGGTTGCCAGGGGCTGGGAAGAGGAGAACAGGAAGTTACTGTGTAACAGGTATGGAGTTTCAGTTCTGCCAGATGAAAACGTTGTGGAGATGGATGGTGATGATGGCCTCACAATAATGTGAATGGGGGCGCCTGGGTGGCTCAGATTGTTGGACATCTGCCTTCAGCTCAGGTCATGATCTCACGGTCCTGAGATCGAGCCCCATGTCTGGCTCCCAGCTCGCCGGAGAGTCTGCTTCTCCCTCTCCCCCTGCTTGTGCTCTCTGTCTCTCTCTCCCTCAAATGAATGAATAAAACCTTTAAAATAAATAGCTAAGATGCCAAATCTTATGTGTGCTTTATACAGTTTTTTTCCCATATCACTGTGAAAAAAGAAAAGAGATAAGAGGAGTGTCCTGGACGAAAAGGTTAGAGACAACAATAGCTGGCATGTGTGAATTTTAATGGCATCCTGGTTTGAAAAAACAAAGCAGTCTCAGAGTCATTCTGAAGACGACCGGGTAGACTGGGGCATGGACTGGATAGGTGACACAGTCCAGAATTATCGCTAAATCCCTCAGGCAGGATGATGCCCAGAGATCTCGTAGGAAAATGTCTCTATTCCTACAACGCACGAGCTGATTTAGGGATCATGTGTCCACGATATCTGCAACTTCCTTTCAATTGGTTCTGAAATTAAAAAAAAAATCCAATAAAAACCAATATAAATAAATAACACAGGGCACTAATGACAATAGGTTAACTCTTGTTGAGTCCAGGTGGAAGGCGCACTGCCGGTCATGGTCTCCTCTTTCTGAACTTGAAGAGTGTCTAAAAGTTTTCATAAGATGATGATAGGGTAAAATGACGATGATTCCTCTTCATCCTTTTTCTTAGGCGGTTCAAAATAGAAACAAAACCAAAAGCAAGGTGGTGGGAGGAGGGAGGAATCGCTGAGGCACAGGGGATTTTTTTCGGGCAGTGAAACTATTCTGTGCAATACTGAAAGGGTGCAGTCGTGATGTTTTGCATTTGTTAAAACCCATAGACCTGCACACCACAAGGAGTAAACCCTGGTGTAAGTTATGAGCTTAAGTTAACGGTATGCTACCAGTATTGGCCCATCAGTTGTAACAGAAGTACCACACCAATGCAAACTGTCAATAATAGAAGACATTTAAAAGGGAAGAGAGAGTGTATGGGAACGGTCTGTACTTTCTGCTCAATTTTGCTGTAAACCTGCTGTTTGTATAAAGCTGCCCTAAAAAATAAAGTTCAGGGGCACCTGGCTGGCTCAGTCAGAAGAGCGTGATACTCTTGATCTCAAGGTTGGGGGTTCGAGCCTCACACCGGATGTAGAGACTACTTAAACAAATACACTTCCAAAAAAATATATAAATAAATAATGACGTCTATTCATTGAAATAACAACCATAATATAGTTAAGCTTGAAAAATAGAGGTAAAGAAATCAAGAAGAAAAATGAAGGTGTCTTAATAATCTGAGAAGGTAGGAGTTATAAATGCATGCCCAGGGGTACTATGTAATTATAAACTATGGGCCACAAATGGCATTCTGAGCTTCATGGAAGCTAGGCAAAGAGGGAAACACATGATTTTTTTAAAAAAAATATTTATTGGGGCGCCTGGGTGGCTCAGTTGGTTAAACATCTCCTTTTGCTCAGGTATTATCCTGGAGTCCCAGGATCCAGCCCCCCATCAGCCTCCAGGTTCCCTGCTCAGCACGGAGTCTGCTTTCCCTTCTCCCTCTGCTCCTCCCCCAGCTTGCGCGTGTTCTCTCTCTCTTTCACACACTCTCTCTCTCTCTCAAAAAATAATTAATTTAAAAAATTAAAAGCAGGGGCGCCTGGGTGGCTCAGTGGGTTAAGCCGCTGCCTTCGGCTCAGGTCATGATCTCAGGGTCCTGGGATCGAGTCCCGCATCGGGCTCTCTGCTCAGCGGAGAACCTGCTTCCTCCTCTCTCTCTCTCTCTCTCTCTCTGCCTGCCTCTCTGCCTACTTGTGATCTCTCTCTGTGAAATAAATAAATAAAAATCTTTAAAAAAAAAATTAAAAGCACATTAATAGAGGCTAAGATTTTTTTTTTAAGATTTTATTTATTTATTTGACAGAGAGAGAGCACAAGCAGGGGAGTGGCAGGCAGAGGGAGAGGAAGTAGCAGACTTCCCCGTTGAGCAGAGAACCTGATGCGGGGCTCGAACCCAGGATGCGATCATGACCTGAGCCAAAGGCAGATGTTTAACCAACTGAGCCACCAAGGTGCCCCAAGGGTAATGTGTTTTTTGGAAGGAAGGGAAGAAATAGTAAAGAAGTCTCTTCCATGGGTCCAAAAAAAAAAAACAAAACAAAAAAAACAACAACCTAATAAAAGATTTTGTAATTGTTCATCCTTGATATTCCTAAAATGTATTCAAAAGCAAGTTTCATACATAAGTTATTACAAATAAAATTGAGAACACAGTAATAGAGGGGAAAAACCTCTAGGCAGCAAAAGGAAGGTAAAGAAGTACACAAAGTTCTTCTTTCTTCTCTTTTCTCAGAACAAGTTCATTGCTTTTATCCAACTATCAAATATCAAATTCTTTAAGGGGGAGGGTTCCCCTCTTTGGCTACTGGTCCTAATCCCTGTTGGGTAATCCAGCCCCAATACAGCTCTTCGCTGTAGCAAACATTTGCTCAACAAATATTGACATTTTGATAGCTGTCAAGTGCCGAGCATCAGATTTGGTGCTGAGACCGTAAAGGCAAAAAACAAAAATTCCTGCCTTCAAGGAATTGAGACATTCAGGGGAAGGCAGGGGACTAACCAGCAAATCTCATCCTCGTGTCATGAACCCAGAGAGATTTGGTGTCGGAATGATTGTAGCAGCAGCAAGGTGGCTTCACCCCTGAGGCAGTGAGTCACCCAAGCTTGAAAAAGAGGAGCCACCTGCCAAGGCAAGGGGAGGGAGAGGCAGAGGCACCCACAGGGACCGCCGGAGAGGGCGGGGAGGGGAGGGAGTGCCATCCAGTGTACACTGTAGCATGTAGGTTGTGCCAGGTTTAAAGCTGGGACCAGGTGTGGGGGCTCCAGAAAGCCTCTTTCTAGAGTTTAGAACATGAGGTGACCAGGAGGCTTCTATGCAGAGAACTCTCCTAGGCAGAAATGGGTTGTTTGGGAAAATGTCCCCTAGCTGTTTTGGAGGAGCCCACGCTGAAGGCAGCTAGACCAGTTCTGAGCTCTTGCTGCAATGAAGGCATGACCCAGGAATGGAGCCAGAGGAAGGGGTGGATTCGCTGGGCTTTCTGGAGTAGAACCAACAGGGCTTACGGAAGGATTATAGGCTGGGGAGAATATGAAGGAGGAGGTAGGCTGACTCCTATGTTCCAGGCAGGGCCCTGGGGTGATTCTGGGTGTGGAAACCAGGTGAAGAGCTGCGAGAGGAACAGGGGAGGTAACCTGTAGGTCTGGGACACGTTGAATCCCAGGGAACTTGTGAATGTCCGGGTAGAGATGGTGAGCGGGCCAGTGTGTGGGCAGGTGTGGAGTTCTAGAGAGAGAGTGTGGCTGGGCTAAGACCAGAGAGTGTGCAGTGGGCCTGAGTGTCCCAGCAGGGGACTGTGGAAGGACCACATTGGCGCCGTCTCAGTAGTGTGTGTTCACACCATCAATGGCCTGTGTGCCCAGCCCCGCCCAGGGGATGGAGGTTGTGGAAATAGATAAAGATTCTCCAAAGGAGAACAAATAGTTGCTATTTACTCAGAGCTGGCTATAGCAAGGGAGTCGGCCACCATCATTTGTGTTTTGGCAGGGACTCAAAGGCAGAGAGAGGAGTGGAAAAGCTTTATTGTTTAAAAAGAAAAAAAAAAAAAAAAAAGGCTGGGCTGGGGTGAGGGTGGTGCACCTGGCTGGTTCAGTCGGTAGAGCAAGTGACTTTTGATCTCAGGGTTGTGAGTTCAAGCCCACGTTCGGTGTGGAGTCTACTTAAAAATTTAAAAAAAGTTATAAAAACTATTTAAAAAAATAAAGAAAAGAACGAAGGATCCAGGTGTGCCCCACTGGAAGCTGTTGGCATGAGGAAGTCAGAAGCCGGCTAACCAGGAGCAGGACGGCCTATGTGATTGGTGAGGCTTTCTCTCCCTTTGGCTTTCTCTAGCTGATCCTGAGATAGAAGCAGGGACACAACTTAGGGAAGCCGTCACTGACTAATCAAATCCTGGCTTTTGGGGGCCAGCTGTTGCGGGGCCTGTTATGTGGCTTCCAGGCTTGTTACTGTAGACAGTGGGTTGGTTTCCTGTGCTGCAGACTGAGGGTCCGAGTTCTATTTTTTTTTTTTTTAAGATTTTGTTTATTTATTTAACAGAGAGAGAGAGAGATCACAAGTAGGCAGAGAGGCAGGCAGAGAGAGAGGAGGAAGCAGGCTCCCTGCTGAGCAGAGAGCCCGGGTGTGGAGCCCGGTGCGGGGCTCGATCCCAGGATCCTGAGATCATGATCTGAGCCGAAGGCAGAGGCTTTAACCCACTGAGCCACCCAGGCCTGCCCCCCCACCCAACACCCCCTCGAGTTCTATTTTTATGTAAGCTCTGACCATTGTCTGTTCATCTGTTGAGTCTATCAAGGTGAGGCAGTGAATCTACCAGCTACTGTCCTGGCCCTCAAGGAGGGTTCAGTTTGGTGAGACAGTCATTAAGCAAGCAAACAAATCCATTATCAAGACCCTTCCATCCAGGTCTCATTCTTTTTACTGTCATTTTCAACTGGCGCATTTTTTTTCAAACACACTCAGCCGTGTCTCAAAGCATCTTGATATCTGAACTCTGACAGGTTTTCAAACAAAAGCGTGTACATAAATGTTCATCACCACAGAGCTATTTTTACAACGGCCCCAAAGTGGGGACATCTCAGATGTCTGTCAATAGATGAATGAACAAAATGTGGGATGTCCATACGATGAAATAGTCTTCGGCCCCAACAAGGAACGGGGTGCTGATCAACAAGAAAACATGGATGAAACTTGAAAACATTATGCTTAGTGAAAGAAGCCAGACACAAAAACTGCACACTCCATATAATGAAATGTCCAGAGCAGGCAGATTCACAGATAGAGAAGGCAGATTAGCTGTAGTCCTTACAGCTGTACGACATTGTGAATGTCCTTTATGCTACGCAATTGTACCCTTTAAAATGATTAAAACAGCAAATACGAGGGGCACCTGGGTGGCTCAATCAGTTAAGTTATCTGCCTTCGGCTCAGGTCACGATCCCAGGGTCCTGAGATCAAGCCCCATGTCAAGCTCCCTGCTCAGTGGGAGGTCTGCTTCTCCCTCTCTCCCTACCTCTTCCCTCAGCTTGTGCGTGTGCTCTCTCTCTCTCGCTCAGTAAATAAATAAAATCTTTTAAAAAATGCCAAATGCTATGTTACATGTATTTTATATGCATGATCCATTCTAAAGATTTAATTAGATTAAAAATACTTGCAGCCAAGTATTTTATTTGGTCAACTTGGATCAAGCAGAAGAAAATTCATTTTTGTGGGGGCACCTGAGTGGCACAGTCAGTTAAATGGCTGCCTTTGGCTCAGGTCATGATCCCAGGGTCCTGGGATCCAGCCCCACACGGGGCTCCCTGCTCAGCAGGGAGCCTGCTTCTCCCACTCCTTCTGTCTCCTGGCTTTTTCTCTTACTCTCTCTCTATCAAATAAATAAGATCTTTAAAAAAAGGAAAGAGGGGCGCCTGGGTGGCTCAGTGGGTTAATCCTCTGCCTTTGGCTCAGGTCATGGTCTCAGGGTCCTGGGATCGAGCCCTGCATTGGGCTCTCTGCTCAGCAGGGAGCCTGCTTCCCCTCTCCCCCGCTGCCTCTCTGCCTGTCTCTCTGCCTACTTGTGATCTCTTGCTGTCAAATAAATAAATAAAATATTTAAAAAGAAAGAAAATTCTTTTTTTTTTTTAAGATTTTATTTATTTATTTGACAGCAAGAGAGGTCACAAGTAGGCAGAGAGGCAGGCAGAGAGAGGAGGAAGCAGGCTCCCGGCCGAGCAGAGAGCCCGATGCGGGGCTCGATCACAGGACCCTGGGATCATGACCCGAGCCGAAGGCAGAGGCTTTAACCGACTGAGCCATCCAGGCGCCCTGAAAATTCATTTTTTTAAATGAAAATATCAATTCCTGGATAAATAATGAATTTCAAATATAAAATACACAGTGATATCATAAAAAAGACAGCTTTCACTCTGTATGGTCAGTTCATTTTCTCAACGCAATTAATATTTATGTGAAATGGGTTATCCTTTCTAAGGCTTTTACATGATAACAAAGCCAGTAGTTAACAATGACAAGTAAAAAGGTGATTTTGTATTTGATAAATGTCAGAGTGTTCACATTTAAAAGATACGTAATGTAGAACAATAACTCAGTTTGAATGCAAAATGACTTTAATGACATAATAATGTAACTGCTTTAAGGCAATAGCAATGAACATTTTTTTTTTTTAGTCAAATGACTCTGCTTCTTTTTCTTTTCAAGAGAGAGGGAGAGAGCTAGTGTGTGCAGGCAGGGGGTGGGGGGGTGAGCGGCAGAGGAAGAGGAAGAGAGATAATCTTTAGCAGACTTGACGCTGAGCATGGAGCCTAACAGGCTTAATCTCCTGACCCTGAGATCATGACTTGAACTGAAACCAAATGACTGAGTCACCCAGGTGCCCCTGGTTCTGTTTCTGTTATTCACTGGAAAACACTATCAATCTCACAAGGTGATTCCCAATCTCACTCTCCTACTTGGTACAATTTATTCTCACTTTCTAAGCACTGGGCTGCAGGCTGTACACAGTCATACAATCTACATCACCACGATCCCCTGCCAGGTAGGGTTTCTTTTTTGCATTTTACAGAGAGGTGATGTTCTTTCCCCAAATTCCCTTAGAATGTTAACACTAGATCTAGCTTTCTTTAATCCTAATCCTATTCTCTCTCTCTCTTTTTGAAAGAGATTCTATTTATTTGAGAGAAAGAGAGTGAGTGAGAGAGAAGGAGCAGAGGGAGAGGGAGAAGCAGACTCCCTGCTGAGCAGGGACCACCCCCCCCCAACCCCCGACATGGGGCTCATGTCCCAGGGCCCCAGGATCATGACCCAAGCCTAAGGCTGATGCTTAACTGACTGAGCCACCCAGGCACCCCTTTCTCTTCTTTTAAATATTTATTTATTTATTTAAGAGAGTGAGGTGGGGGGAGAGAGAGCGTGAACATGAGCACATGCGAGCAGACAGAGAGGCAGAGGCGGGGGGGGGGGGGGAGAATCTCAAGCAGGCCCCCTGCTGAGCGAGGAGCCCAATGCAGGGTTCCATCCCAGGACCCTGAGATCACGACCTGAGCCGAAATCAAGAGTCGTCCCCTTAACCAATTGAGCCACCCAGCTGCCCCAATCCTATTCTCTTAATAAATTAACTTATTCTGGGGATGCCTGGGTGGCTCAGTCATTAAGTATCTGCCTTCGGTTCAGGTCATGGTCCCAGGGTCCTGGGATTGAGCTCCGTATTGGACTCCCTTGCTCAGCAGGGAGCCTGCTTCTCCCTCTGCCTGCTTCTCCCTCTGCTTGTGCTCTCTCTCTGTCAAATAAATAAATAAAATATTTTTAAAACTAACAAACAAGCAAACTTATTCTGTAGAGGGATAGTAAACATTCTAAGGCTTTGGGGACTGTGGGTTCTCTGTTGCAACTACTTAGCTGCAAGTTAGCACAAAAGTATCCGCAGAGGACCCACAAAGAAGCATCATGTTCTGAGCTGTGATATGAGCACTGGGATTTTATTCATTTTCTATGTGTCATTCAATATTATTCTTTCACTCCCCCCCCAACAATTTCAAAATATAAAAACCATTCTTGGCTTGCAGGCCTTACAAAAATAGATAGCAAGCCAGATCTGGCCCAACAGCTACAGTGGGCTGACCCCTGCTCCTGGTCTCTGCGAGGTCCCCGAGTGCAGTGTGTACGGTGGACAGCAAGATGACGAGGGGAGTGAAACAGGCCCGGCAGTACATCGTGATTAGTGGGGACTATGACTAACGGAAGAGCCCAGAGCTTCTTAAGGGAAACTCTCCATCAGCGCGTAACTCTCATTGCCGTGGGTGAATGCAATGCAGACTGCCAGTCCTTGGAGGCTCTCAAAGGAAAGAAGCTGGAAATTCATGTCTGTATTTGCAATCTCCCTGTTGCAGTATCAGCAGTGAATTTAAATTTCCGAAAGGGGGCACCTGGGTGGCTCAGTAGGTTGGGTGGCTGGCTCACTCTTGGTTTCAGCTAGAGTCATGGTCTCCGGGTTCTGGGATTGGGTGTTGTGTGGGCTCCGTGCCCAACACAGAATCTGCTTGGGATTTTCTCTCTCTTCTCTCTCGGCCCCTCCCCTCCAAAACAAGTGCATTAATCTCTTCTTAAAAAATAATTTATTTACTTATTTGAAAGAGAGAGACAGCACCCAAGCAGGGAGAGGGACAGAGGGAGAACGATAAGTGGATCCCCCTCCTGAGCAGGGAGCCTGACACAGGGCTCGGTCCCAGGACTCTGGGATCATGATCCATACTGAAGGCAGACGCTTAACCGACTGAGCCACCCAGGTACCCCAATAAATGAATAAATCTTTAAAAAATGTTTTCCTTAAATTTCTGAAAGAAAAGACTGTCTATCAAAAGTAATATCTAGGGGCGCCTGGGTGGCTCAGTGGGTTAAAGCCTCTGCCTTCAGCTCAGGTCATGATCCCGGGGTCCTGGGATTGAGCCCCTCATCGGGCTCTCTGCCCGGCAGGGAGCCTGCTTCCTCCTCTCTCTCTGCCTGCCTCTCTGCCTACTTGTGATCTCTGTCTGTCAAATGAATAAAATTTAAAAATCTTTTAAAAAATTTTTAAAAAGTAATATCTATGATATTCCAAGCACATCTTGGATCAGATATGGCCCACAGGTCCCCTTGTTTGCAACCTCTTCCTTATGGTTGTATGGGTTCTCAACTCTGGCTATTCTTGGGAATCACTTTGGACTAAAAAAAGCCTCAGAGAAGCACTTTGGACTAAAAAAAAAAAAAAACCCTACCCCCAGAGATCAGATTTACGTGGTCTGCCGTGGGGCTTCTGTATATTTTTAAAGCGCCCCAGTAGATTCTCAAGTGTAGCCACTATTCCCTCCTTCAGCCAATTACACGTACTAACCCCTGGAGCCCTCTACAAGACACAGCGGAGGAAGGCAGATTGCCAGTGGCTGTCAGTCCAAAAGTCAATTAATTTAACCTATTCCTGTGCCTGCCCCAAACTTGTTCCCTATAAACACTGCCATAAAGGACTGGAATCTTTCCCTTGCTCATTAATCCTTCTACCTTTTAGAGAAAAACACCTCTTCTTGTCTGGAATGAGGAGCAAAATTGTTAATGACGACTTGCCAAGAAGTCAGAATGCAGAGGGAACTGGAGGGGAGGGGCAGATTTGGGAAGGAGTCTGCCAGCAGCTTTTTCTGCACAGTGCCCTGGTCTGCTTAGGATCCTGGGATACTTGGGGCGCCTGGGTGGCTCAGTCAGTTAAGCGTCTGCCTTCAACTAGGGTCATGATCCCAAGGCCCTGGGATCAAGCCCCACACTGGGCTCTCTGCTCCTTGGGTAGCCTGTTTCTCCCTCTTCCTTTGCCTGCTGCTCCCCTTTCTTGTGCTCTCTCTCCCTCTCTATCTCTCTCTCTCTCCTCTCTCTCTCTCTCTCTCTGTCAAATAAATAAATACATAAAATCTTAAAAAAGAATCCTGGGGTACTTGAATCCTGGCTGTAGTCAAAGGAGTCCCACCCACAACTGGAGGCCAGCTTGCCTCATTCAGGGGCCTTTGATAGCCTCTACCTTGGCTTCCATGTCTGGTCCGTTGTATCAGGCAAGGTTCAACACAGAAACACTGTAGGTATTGGGATAAGAGATTTCTTCTAGGATTTAGACATTGCAGAGCTGGAGGAGGAGCTTGGAAAGGGACAATCCAGGAGGGACACTAGACGATCAAAGGAAGCACTTACCTAGTCCATCTGAACAGCCAAGCATGCTTGGCCACCATAACAGAACAGCCAAGGGAAGGCTTGTCTTATTGTCTATCGCTGTGTCTGACCACAGTGACTTCCACGCGTGGCTGCTGCTACACCTGCTCTTGCCTCTTCTGGCCAAACTGAACAGGGACGAGGATCCTAGGAAACATATTTCCAACTTCACGAAGTTGACCCGATACAAACCACACATCCTTGTGTTCCTCTCTTGCCTCTTCTGGCCATCGCCTTCTGTGATGGTGAATGTATCTTGAGGTGCCCCCTGGAATGTCCAGACAGACATCTAGTTAAACATGGCTCTGGGTGAATCAGGGCGGGGGTTTTGGGAGGAGATTAGCATTTGAATCAGTAGACAGAATGAAGCAGATTGCCCTTGCCAACGTGGGTGAGCCTCAGCCAATCTCTTGAAGACCTGAAGAGAACAAAAAGCCTGAGGAAGAGGGAATTAATTCTCCATCCCTGCCTACACATCTGTTTCCTCCTGCCTCTGGATGGGTGCCTATACCACCAGCACTCCTGGTTCGTGAGCCTTTTCAGACTTACACTGCTGGTTCCATTGGTTCTCAGACCTTCCGGTTGGGCTAGAATCAAACCTCAGCTTTCCTGGGCTTCCAACAGATTATGGGATTTAGCCTCCATAATCACGTGAGCCAATCCCTCTCTCTCTCTCTTGCCTGTGGGTTTTTTTCCCTGGAGAATCCTGACTAAGGCCCTCTCTCTCCTACACACTCTTCTTTAAGTTCCCAAGTTCTTTCCCACCTCAAGGACCTTTCACATCAAGCTGCAACGTTCTCCCCTCCTCCCCTTCCCCCAACTCTCCACCTGGCTCTTTCTTTCTCATCCTCTGTGGCCCAGTTAAAGTCACTGTCCCTGGACTTCCAGTATAAGGGATCTTCCTGTTTTTCTTCTCTCATGTGTGCAACTTGGGGTGGTATATATACAAGAAAGAGAGGGACTCCCGGGTGACTCAGTTGGTAGAGTGTCTGAGTCCAGGCTTTGGCTCAGGTCATGACATCAAGATCCTAGGGTGAAACCCTGAGTTGGGGTCTGCTTGAGGATTTTCTCCCTCTCCCTCTGCCCCTCCGCGGCTTGGGCTCACACTCTCTGTCTAAAATAAATAAATTTTAAAACAAAGAGACGGGGCTCAGTACACGGCTTGGGCTTATATATTTACTTGTGATATCTCTTCTTCTACCGGCTCTGAAGATCTTTGAGGACAGAGATTATGTCTACTTTGTTCACCATTATAAACCCAGTGCCTGGCATGGAGTAGGTTCAAAACATACCCACTAAATGGACAAACATCGTCATTGTCCTTTTTTTTTTTTTTTTTTAAGTAATCTCTGTACCCAGTGTGGGGCTCAAACTCATCACCCTGAGATCAAGGGCTCACATGTTCCACCCACTGAGCCAGTCAATGAAATATTCCCAAAATAGCCATTTTCAAGGCTACTGTTTGATACCATGTTTTTTTTTTTTTTTTGTGGGGGGGGGAGTCCCTCGCCTAATGTGTGGCTTTATTTTGCTATATAATTTATGGTGTACATATGTCAGAACAAACCAAAACAAAAATATTAAAGTCGGCGCACCTGGGTGGCTCAGTCATTAAGCGTATGCCTTCAGCTCAGGTCATGATCCCAGGGTCCTGGGATCAAGCCCCACATTGGGCTCCCTGCTCCTCAGAAAGCCTGCTTCTCCCTCTCCCACTCCCCCTGCTTGTGTTCCCTCTCTCGCTGTATCTCTATCAACTAAGTAAATAAAATCTTTAAAAAAAAAATACTTAAAGTCTCTGTCAGCAAGCAAAATTAACCTTACAACCCACTAACCCTGCCAGGATCCCCCACTGGTCTGATAAAACCATTAGAAGCAATAGTTGAAACTTTGTGGTGTAATTAAATCACTAGTTTGCAGCAGGAGTTTTAATAGCCAGCGTGCGACGTCTAGAAAGTTTCTATGGCTTAATAGGCCACATACATTCACAGCCCTATAGACTTCTTTAGCATCTATATTATTTTTTCCATAAGAATGCTTTATCCAAATAGACTATTTTGCTTAAAAAAATATTTTTCCAAAAAAATTCCAGACAGTTATAATCCCAGTGCAGAGTTTTCTACCACAATACATGAGCTAATTAATGAGAAGAAGTTTGTGGAATCCCTGAGACCTGGTAGGTGCTAATAAATGTTAAGTTTCCCACATCTTCAGGGCTATTTTTCTGTGAGGATTAAACAAGCTTGCAACAGGTAGTAAATAAGTCCTAGAGATCTAATGCACAGTATTTGTATAGTGAATAGTCCACAATATTGTATCCCAATCATCAAACTTGCAAAGAGACTAGACCCTTTTTTTTTTTTTTAAGATTTTATTTTTAAGTAACCTCCACACCCAATGTGGGGCTCGAACTTTGAACAACAAGTTCAAGAGTCACTTGCTCACTGACTGAGCCAGCCAAGCGTCCCAACAAAGAAACTAGATCTTCATTATTCCTGCCATTAGAAGGATATTATTATGTGATATAATAGAGGGGTTAATTATCAGTACAGTGGCAATTGAATGACAATACATAAATGTATCAAATCAACATGCCTGAAATTTACACAGTACATATCAAAATTATTTCAGTTTAAATAGTGCTACTGGGGCGCCTGGGTGGCTCAGCGGGTTAAAGCCTCTGCCTTCAGCTCAGGTCATGATCCCAGGGTTCTGGGCTCTCTGCTCAGCGGGGAGCCTGCTTCCTCCTCTCTCTCTGCCTGCTTCTCTGCCTACTTGT
Source organism: Lutra lutra (assembly GCF_902655055.1). Lineage (NCBI taxonomy): Eukaryota > Metazoa > Chordata > Mammalia > Carnivora > Mustelidae > Lutra > Lutra lutra. The sequence continues at coordinate 14,258,157 of NC_062295.1, read as the reverse complement.
GATCTCTGTCAAATAAATAAATAAAATCTTAAAAAAAAAAATGCTACTTAACTCAGAGTTCTGATGATGAAAAAGTCCCTGAAAGAAAATAAATAGGTAAGTAAAGGAATTTTCTTTGGGAGAAATTAAAGTGAATATTTAAAAAGAGCTGCTGGTTCTTAACTTACCCTCGCTTTGTCTTGATGTTTCCTTAGCTGTAGCGTGCCTTTCTTCCTTCCTTCCTTCCTTCCTTCCTACCTTCCTTCCTCTTCTTTCTTTCTTTCTCTCTCTCTTTCTCTCTTTCTTTCCTTCTTTTTCAGATTTTATTTACTCATTTGTCAGAGAGAGAGAGAACAGGCAAACACAAGCAGGGAGGAACGGCAGGCAGAGGGAGAAGCAGGCTCCCCACTGAGCAAGGAATCTGATATGGGACTCAATCCGAAGACCATGGGATCATGACCTGAGCCAAAAGCAGCCACTTAACCGACTAAGCCGCCCAGGGGTCCTGCTTCTTTCCTTTTTTAATGTAAGAAAAAGATTTAAAATCTGGCAGAAACACTACATCAATTTGGAAAATAACTCTTTGGAGTAAGGAGCTCAGTATTTTCAGAAACGGGCCTGGATGTTGAGCATTCTTCCATCTGTTTCCCATCAGAGAATTCTTATTCCTTCCACCGCTTCCCAATGTCCCTGTGGTTATAGCTGAGATCTTCCCCCATCTGCCTGCGAAGCAGGGCAGCGAAAGCACCTCTGTAATGAACTCACAGGCTTTACAGAAGCAAGTATGGGTGTTGTACTGCCATCCAGACTTGGTGGAATCTCCAGCTTGCCCAGGACCCGGCATTCACCCTCACCGTCAGCACCGCCTCCCAGGGGACGGACGAGGAGCCCACCAGCTTTCTAGAGGGGCTACAGCTGGCCTGAACCATCAAAGGGAGTTGTCCACGTGACGTGGACAGGTTGGAACACTGACCAGTCTTGTGCATAAAGCAGGTTCATGCTCTGGCTGTAATTGGTGGACAGTCTTCTCTGGTGGCAAGACCAGGACAACCAACATAGCTTCCAAGCCCTGGTAATTTCTGCAGACTTAAGTGCAGATCAGTGACTCCCCAGGACACACCTCTGTGTTCTGTCTTTCCAGCCCAGGGACAGTGGTTCTCCAAGTGTGGTTCTTCAGACCAGCAGAGTCCGCAGCACTGTGTTAGAAATGCAAATTCTCAGGCCTCACCTAGACCAACTAAAACCCCGCAGGGGGCGGGGGGGTGGGGACAGCAATGTGTGTGTCTTTACAAACCCTTCTGGTGACCCTGAGATATGCTAAAGCTGGCAAACCACACTGCTTTAATCTGGGGCATTGCTTCTCCAACCTTGGATTGTACTAGAAGCTCCTGGGAAGCTTTGGAAAATCCTAATGCCCAGGCGTCACCCACACAAATTAAATCAGGATCTGGTGGGGGAGACCCAGACATCAGTAGCTCTTCTAGGTCCCCTGGTGACTCAAATGTGCAAGTTTGAGGACCAGTGGTCTACTCTAGGGCCTTGAGGCCCAGCAGTGTGGTCTCTGGACCTACAGCTTCAGCATCACCTGGTTAGAAATGCAGAGTCTCGGGGCGCCTGGGTGGCTCAGTGGGTTAAAGCCTCTGCTTTCGGCTCAGGTCGTGATCCTGGGGCCCTGGGATCGAGCCCCGCATCGGGCTCTCTGCTCAGCGGGGAGCCTGCTTCCTCCTCTCTCTCTCTCTGCCTGCCTCTCTGCCTACTTGTGATCTCTGTCAAATAAATAAATAAAATATTAAAAAAAAAAGGAATGCAGAGTCTCAGGCCCCTGCCCAGACCTGTTAAAGCAGTCTGTACTTTCACAAGATCCCCAGTGACTAGAAAGCACATTAAAATGTGACGAGCACTGGGGCACCTGGGTGGTTCAATCGGTTAAGTGTCTGCCTTTGGCTCATGTGTGATCCCGGGGCCCTGGGGTCTAGCTTCCTGCTGAGTGGGGAGTCTGCTTTTCCTTTTCCCTCTCTCTGTCTCTGTCTCTCTCTCTCTGCTCCTCCCCCTTGCTCAGGCCCACTTGTGCTCTCTCCCTCAAATAAATAAATAAAATCTTTTAAAAAAAATGTGACAAGCACTGACCTTTGGGTACAAAAACACATCTGAAGTATTTCTGACTTACAGATCAATGATTTACTGAATTGGGTCCAGAGGTTGTTGCTTTTATTTTTCCGTTGTCTGTGCCATTCCCATCCCCCCTCTACCCCATCAGAGGATGCTGTGGCTGGGGGGAAGGGAGAACAGCAGGGGAAGAGGAATTAAATTCAAAGAGCACCTCAAGGGGGCCCTACAGAATGAGGAAGGGAGGAAGAAACATTTTAATTAACATTTGGCCATGTTCTGGACGTATGCTGTTGGCCAGATTATTAAGTACCATATTATATAATAACTACCTCCAGGGAGGCCCCCTCCTAAACCAGTTAGTTCTTTTTCCCACCTTCCAATTTCTGATTTCATTCATTTCTCACCATCCCACCAGGTCACTACTGAGTGATTTAGAAAGTGAGACCGAGGCTGGCTCCAAACTGGAATAAATATTAACCAGGATTTATTATTTCTTTAAAGAATGGGAAGAGTTCCAGGGGCGCCTGGGTGGCTCAGTGGGTTAAAGCCTCTGCCTTTGGCTCAGGTCATGATCCCAGCGTCCCCGGGATCCAGCCCCGCATCAGGCTCTCTGCTCAGCAGGGAGCCTGCTTCCTCCTCTCTCTCTGCCTGCCTCTCTGCCTACTTGTGATCTCTGTCTGTCAAATAAGTAAAATAAAATCTTAAAAAAAAAAAAAATAAAGAATGGGAAGAGTTCCAGATTAGAATAGGCCAACTTTGGGGCACCTGGCTGGCTCAGTCGGGAGAGAATGTGACTCTTGATCTCTGGGTCATGAGTTTGAGTCCCATGTTGGGGATAGAGTTTACTTAAAACATAAAAAAAGAGAAAGGCTGGGGCACCTGGGTGGCTCAGGGGATTAAAGCCACTGCCTTCGGCTCAGGTCATGATCTCAGGGTTCTGGGATTGAGCCCCGCATTGGGCTCTCTGCTCAGCGGGGAGCCTGTTTCCCCCCATGTCTCTCTGCCTGCCTCTCTACTTGTGATCTTTCTCTCTCTCTCTCTGTCAAATAAATGGATGGAATCTTAAAAAAATGAAGAAAAAAAAAAAAAGAGAGAAAGGCTGACTTTGTGACCCAGGGCAATAGAGACTTTATTGCGATTCTTTTTTTACCTGACAAGATTTTTTTTTTTTAATAAACCCAATCTACATTTTTAGTCTTTCTCCTCATCTTGAAGATGAGATGTGGCTATACAGTCATCCCTGTACATGCGTGTTTATGCACAGTCATGACAAAAAAACGGATCTTTACGATGCCGCATATCCTGGCATCAGTGTATGGGAAAAGACTGGGAGTGAAGGTCCCTGGATCCCTTACAGCAAGTCCCTATGCTACACCGGGCCTCAGTCTTCTCGCTTCTATAACAAGGGAGTTTGACAGTTGAGGTTGCAAATTCAAATGCCTTCAGGAGCCTGGATAGGAATCTAAATGATGTTAAGGGCACCCCCTACTCAGCCCCTCTCTTTGTTTTTTTCTTTGTTTGTTTGTTTTTTTGTTTAAAGATTTTATTTATTTATTAGAGAGAGAGAGCACAAGCAGGGGGAGCAGCAGGCAGAGGGAGAAGCAGGCTCCCCTCCGAGCAAGGAGCCTGAGGCAGAACTCGATCCCAATACCCTGAGATCATGACTTAAGCCAAAGGCAGACACTTAACCGACTGAGCCACCCAGGCATTCTGCCCTCTCTCCTTGTTAACCTACGGGAATGTGGATCCAGTGTTGTCAGATTTCAAGAGAAGGAAAAAAAAAAATCTGGATTTTTTTTTTTTTTTTTAAATTTGACAGAGATCACAAGTAGGCAGAGAGGCAGACAGAGAGAGAGGAGGAAGCAGGCTCCCTGCTGAGCAGAGAGCCTGATGCGGGGCTGGATCCCGGGATGCTGGGATCATGACCTGAGCCAAAGGCAGAGGCTTTAACCCACTGAGCCACCCAAGCGCCCCTGGATTTTTTCTTTTAAAGATTTTATTTATTGGGACACCTGGGTGGCTCACTGGGTTAAAGCCTCTGCCTTCGGCTCAGGTCATGGTCCCAGGGTCCTGGGATCAAGCCCCACATCGAGCCTGCTTCCCTTCCTCTCTCTGCCTGCCTCTCTGCCTGCTTGTGATCTATGTCTGTCAAATAAATAAATAAAATCTTTTTTTTAAAGATTTTATTTATTTATTTATTTATTTGATAGAGAAACAGCGAGAGAGGGAACACAAGCAGGGGAGTGGGAGAGGGAGAAACAGGCTCAATCTGAGGACCCTGGGATCATGACCGGGGCCAAAGGCAGATGCTTAGTGACGGAGCCACCCAGGCGCTCCCAAAATCTGGATTTTTGTTTGCAATTTCCCAATGTTTGAATATTGAGAATTAATATAACTTGGTGTTTTTTTGTGCGTGTTTTTTTAAGATTTTATTCATTTATTTGACAAAGAGAGCACATAAGCAGGGGGGATGGGAGAGGGAGAAGGAGGCTCCCTGCGATGCAGGGATTCCGATGAGGGGCTCCATCCAGGACACTGGGATCACCTGAGCCAAAGGCAGAAATTTATCCGACTGAGTCACCCAGGTGCCCTTTTGTGTTTTTTGGATTTGGGTGGTTTTTTTTTTTTTTTTTTTTTCCTTTCAGAATTTGAAAGCAACTCACAACACTGCTGAGGCCATCCACCACCTGGGGCTAGCCAGGTAATGACCTCTAGATTATGTGATATCCCAGGACTCTTAGAACTCCATGCCACCCCTTTGATGAATCTGTTGGTTTTGTGTGTATGTGTAGTCCTATCTATGTCTCTAGTTTAGTCTTTCAGTAAATATTTGAGTACCCATTATAAGCCAGAAAGCATAGTCGATTTAAAAAAAAAAGAAAGAGGGACGCCTGGGTGGCTCAGTTGGTTAAGCAGCTGCCTTCGGCTCAGGTCATGATCCCAGCGTCCTGGGATCGAGTCCCACATCGGGCTCCTTGCTCGGCGGGGAGCCTGCTTCTCCCTCTGCCTCTGCCTGCCATTCTGTCTGCCTGTGCTCGCTCTCTCTCCTCTCTCTCTCTGACAAATAAATAAAATCTTTAAAAAAAAAAAAAAAGAAAGAAAGAAAAGAAAAAAAGAATGACATAGGGTTTCTACTTTTAGGTGAGCAAATGGGAGAGCTAAATGAAATACACCAATATAGAAAAAGGCTTCCAGAATAATTAGGCTTGTTGGAAAAGTCTAAGGAGGGGCGCCTGGGTGGCTTAATCATTAAGCCTCTGCCTTCAGCTCAGGTCATGATCCTTGGGTCCTGGGATCAAGCCCCCCATTGGGCTCCCTGCTCGGCAGGAAGCCTGCTTCTCCCTCTCCCACTCCTCCTGCTTTTGTTTCCTCTTGCTGTGTCTCTCTCTGTCAAAATAAATAAAATCTTAAAAGAAAAAGTCTAAGAAAAGGCAGACTTGGTTCTTTAACCAGACACATGGTCTTTCTGAGGCTTGGTATTTTCTTCTGTAAAATGGGGAGAATGATACCTCTCCATCAAGACTGTGTGAAGACGGGGAGCCTGGTGGCTCAGTCCTTAAGCGTCTGGCTTTGGGTCAGGTCATGATCTCCAGGTCCTGGGATCGAGCCCCACATCGGGCTCCCAGCTCAAAAGGGAGCCTGCTTCTCACTCTCATTCTGCCTCTCCCCCTTGCTTGTGCTCTCTCTGTCTCTCTCTCTCTCAAGTGAATAAATAAAATCTTAGGGAAAAAAAAAAAAAGACTGTGTGAAGGTTGGAATTCTGTCTGTAACGTGCCTGGCATGTGGTAGATGCTTAGTAAATGATACTAACTAGCACTAATACTGTTACTCCTTTATTAACTCCTTGGAGTTAGGGTTTGGGTCTGGTTAAAATCATGCAGTGACATTTCTTAATTATAAGCAGCAGGTTGCTTTCCCAAAGGGTATCCCTGGAGACAGTATCAACTAGTTACTTCCCCAAGGCAAATCTGGAAAAGTCTATCTAAACTGTAGGGTGGCCTAAATATTGCACAATTATAATTTTTCTAAAAACCAGAAAGCAGCACTGGTGTGAAGCAAATGTATCAGAGAAGCTCTTTGGGGCCATTTTCACCAGTGATGATACAAGGCTTTTTCTTGTTGTGAGTGGTGCTTGAGATTCTAAGGCAGGTTTAACTAGAAAACCAAGAGGAAGAATTGCATACTTGGTGATTTTGCAGGGGGCTTCTAGGGATGTGTAAGGGCCTTCAAGATGAATGATTCATGGGTTTTTTTTTTTTTTTAATTTTTCTAATTGCACTTGAAAATGTATAATTTTCCTTTTTCTGGAAACACTTGTTTCTAACACTGATTTCACACTTAGCCTTCAAGCACCATCTTTAAGCTGATGATGCTTGCATTTGCAGCTTCAGGCCACATTCTTATATATTCAGCTCCTGGCTTGCATCTCTCATCTCATACACATCTTCGACTTAACATGGTCAAAACAGAACTTTTCACCCAAATTTGCCTCCTCCTAAGCCTTTCCTCTACCAGTCAATGGTATCATCATACACTGGATGCTCAGGTCAAACGTTGGGAAATATCTTATTATTATTTTTTTTACATCACACCCTATGTCCTATCCCTCACGTAAGCCTGTGTGTTTTTGCCTCCAATGTCCCTTAGCGTTATATGCAAAGTGTGATCACTTCCCACCACATGTACTCAGAAGGTCACTTCAAGCTACTATTATCTTTACTGCAACAGCCAATGTCTCTACCTCTCCCACTTCTACCCATAAATGGCAGCCTGAGCCATCTGACTGCATACACGACCTTTCTCCCTTCCTCACAATCCTCCAAAGACTTTCCATTGCAGGTGGAATAAAACCCAGACCTGTTATAATGCCCCACAAAGCTCTGGGTAATCTTGCCTTTGCGTCTCCCCCCCACCCCAGACTGGCCCTACTTCTGTATGTCAAATGGGCCAGGCTCATAGCAACTCAGGGCCTTGCCAGAACGTTCTTCTCAAGGCCTTTCTCTTCTCATCACTGTCTCTTGCTCAGAAGGTCCTTCCTTGACCCTCTCTGGCAGAGACTTCTAGTTGTCTAACCTTGTCCATGGAAATAGAACCTCTTACTTTTAGCTGGACCCATAATGGCCCCACTTCCCTTAATGAGTTATGACCATATGACTAAGTACTAGCCAAAGCAATTTAAGCATGGCGGTTTCCAAGAACCAGCCTTAAAAAATCATTGTCACATATCCTTCTCTGCCTTTCTTTCCCTTTTGTTCATTCTGCTGTCTGGAATTCGACAGGACAGCTGAAGCTGGTGCAGCTTTTATGGGTTAACCTTGGAAATGGAGGCTGTGTTCGGCACAGGTAGAAGGAGCCCGGGTCACGGAGAACTTTGTGGAGCAGGAGTGTGATAACAGAGCTGGATGACTTGCTTCTGCACTTCTCCTTAAGAGAGAAACAAACTTTTATCTCGTTTAACCACCTGTTATTGGGGATGCTCTTACCAAATTAATTCTTGTTTGATAGATTAGTATCTCTGGATAAGGCAACCTTCTTTCATATTTATCTGCACTCTTTTCTCTAAAACACTCAGTAGCTGAAATTACCCTCTATTTATGCTTCTATTTGTTTTTATTTTATTTTATTTTATTTTTTAAAGATTTAATTTAATTTATTTATTTATTTGACAGAGAGAAATCACAAGTAGGCAGAGAGGCAGGCAGAGAGAGAGGAGGAAGCAGGCTCCCCGCTGAGCAGAAAGCCCGATGCGGGGCTCGAACCCAGGACCTGGGATCATGACCTGAGCTTAAGGCAGCGGCCTAACCCACTGAGCCACCCAGGCGCCCCTATTTGTTTTTATTAACTGTCTTCTCCCTTCTGGATTTCAAACTCCTTGAGGCTCACTACATCCCCCCCACCTCGGAAGGGAGCCATAACAAGGGCTTAGTAAATATTTGCAGAATGAATCAGTGAATAAAAACCTGCTATGTGCCCAGGCAGAGAGATACAAACACATGTTTCCTGAGTCCCTCATCTGCAAAGCTCACCACACGACAGGAACTGATTCTCTAGCTTGAAGTGGCAGTCATTCTCCTTAGATTCGTCTCAAACAGTGGTTGTCATCCAGAGGCGATTTTGTCCCCCAAGAGACATTTGTCAAAATCTGGAACTATTTGGATTACAATTTGGGGACTGCTACTGACATCCAGTGAGTCAAATCAAAGGACGCTGTTACACATCCTGGAAGGCGCAGGACAGCACACACAACAGATCATTATCTGGCCTCATCTGCCAGTAGTGCTGAGGTCAATAAACCATGACCTAACAAAGGTCAATGCCACTTAGATTTTTCAGGGAGAAAGTTGTTTGGGCTGCAGGAGAGTAGAAGCCATGCAGTGTGGAAAACACATGCCATGAGTCCTCTTTGGTGTCATTAGTGAGAGTGTGGGATTAAGCCCCAAGTAGAGGTTGGCTGAGTTGTCAAATTCTGCAAAGCTCTCCATCGAGATGCCACCCCCAACTGTCAGCGTTCTTTACTTGTCACAGGGCCCACATTGTGAAGACAGTGTAAACTCCGAACAGGTAAAATTCTGTCCAGAACTCTAGAAACCATCCCAGAGAACTTCTTTGAACAGCGTCATCATTAACAGAAAGAAGTCCAACATGAATTTTCCCTTTGCCTGGTTTTCTCAGGAAGGCTGAGAGAGCTCTGAGGGTCTACCACTCTTTGTTGTCATATGTTCTCTTCTCGAATTCTAACAGGTGATAGAAGTGTATCTACATTCATGACCTTCTTTCCAAATGTCATTATTTTTTTCAGGGAAGATGAGAGAAGACGAAAGGCCAGGGGATTATGGGAGTTCAGGACCACTTCACATTGTAACTTTTTTTTTTTTTTAAAGCTTTCCAATTTGTTAGCCACTGATGCCCCCAGTGACCTTGGGCAGAGCACTTGATCACCCTCGTTCCTCATCTCCAGTTTCCTCATCAGTCGACTCAGGGGTTGGCTCAGACCATGATTTAGTTGTCTTCCATTCTAAGTAACCATTATGATATCTATCTTCTGTTACCATCAGATAATTGAAGGCAGCAAATGCTTGGGTTTGAAGAAATAAATTTTATTTGCTTATTTATTTTTTAAAAAAGATTTTATTTATTTATTTGACAGAGAGAGAGATCACAAGTAGGCATAGAGGCAGGCAGAGAGAGGGGCGAAGCAGGCTCCCTGCTGAGCAGAGAGCCCGAAGCGGGGCTCGATCCCAGGACCCTGAGATCATGACCTGAGCCAAAGGCAGAGGCTTAACCCACTGAGCCACCCAGGTGCCCCAATTTATTAATTTTTTAAAGATCTTATTTATTTATTTGAGAGAGAAAGAAAGCACAAGTGGAGTAGAGGGGCAGGTGGAGAGAAAGAGAAGCAGGCTCCCATGGAGCCAGATGCAGGGCTCTATCCCAGGATCCTGGGATCATCATGACCTGAGCCAAAGGCAGATGCTTAATCAACTGTGCCACCCAAGCGCCCTGAAGAAATAAATTTTATTTTATTTAAAAAAATTTAGAGAGGGGGAAGCAGGTTCCCTGTTGAGCAGAGAGCCCGATGCGGGGCTCGATCCCAGGACCCTGGGATCATGACTTGAGCTGAAGGCAGAGGCTTTAACCCACTGAGCCACCCAGGCACCCTGAAGAAATAAATTTTAAAATAAAGGAAAGACTATGGTGATTACTAGCATCACCCTCACCACCACCCCCATTTTCAAAATTAAACATCAGCATTAATCTCTCCAACAGTATTTCCTAAAATAAGTTTATCAGAACATAGGTCCTTAAGATATGAAAATGGGACTCTATGTCCAAAAAACAGGGAAGCATACTAGATCTCCTTCTTGAAGGGTAACATTGAGTGATTTTAATTTTTATAAATCCAGTGTTTTCACTTACTTGACTAGAGAATTTGCTTTTCATTGAATATTTATTAGCACCCTACAGAACTGGTTGGAGTTCCTTGAAAGACTTTTGGAGGCCCTACCTTGGTATATAATGATGTTAATCTTTGCTCTGTACCTACTTAGGGAGGGAATGATGGTTAACTATGAAAGAGAATCCCAAGGAAGACATACAACATGCTTCCCAACATCCCTGGCCTTAAACTAAAACACGAGAATTCCCATATACCTGATTATCAGGCAACAATAACGTACTTAGATACATTATTAATAAAATCCATTTATTCACCTAATTTTGTTGTTATATAGCCCGTGATGCAAAGAGAGAGAAATTTAAACTTGTGCCTCTTTGCTGAATCTACTCAGTCAATCCTATTCACTAAGCGACTCTATTACAAGGGTAACAAATAGTTTTCTCTCTCAGACAACTTTGATTGATGGATAGTAACTGCCTAGAGCTCTGAATTGAAAATGGTAATAAGACCTTCATTGGGGGGGCGCCTGGGTGGCTCAGTGGGTTGAGCTGCTGCCTTCGGCTCAGGTCATGATCCCAGGTCCTGGGTTCGAGCCCCGCGTCGGGCTTTCTGCTCAGCAGGGAGCCTGCTTCCTCCTCTCTCTCTGCCTGCCTTTCTGCCTACTTGTGATTTCTCTCTGTCAAATAAATAAATAAAATCTTAAAAAAAAAAAAAAAGACCTTCATTGGGTTTGGAGGGAACATAGGCTGTGATTGCTTCTTAATGTCTGTCCTGGGTGTAGTGCTATGATTTTTTTTTTTTTAAGATTTTTAAACTTATTTATTTGAGAGAGAGACAGACAGCATGAGTGGGGAGGGGGTGGGGGGAAGAGCAGAGGGAGAAACAGACTTCCCACTGAGCAGGGAGCCTGAAATGGTCCTGATCCCCAGGCCCTGGGATCATGCCCTAAGCCAAAGGCTTAACCAACTGAGCCACCCAGGTGCCCCCATAGAGCTGTGATTGATGGATGTCTGTTGTGGGTTTAGACTAATAGGAGACATGTTGTTTGTTGTGTTTCCTCATCCAAAATCAGACACATTTTTTAAAAGATTTTTAATTTGTTTTATTATTATTATTTTTAAAAGATTTTATTTATTTATTTTAGAGAGAGAGAGGTGGATGTGTGAAGTGGGTGAGGAATAGAGGGAGAGAGACAAACAGACTCCACACTGAGTGTGGAGCCTGACATGGGGCTCGATCTCACGATACTGACATTACCACCCAACTGAAATTAAGAGTCTGATGCTTAAGCAATGGAGCCACCCAGGAGCCCTTATTTATTTATTTATTTATTTATTTATTTATTATCTTATTTATTTATTTGACAGACAGAGATCACAAGTAGGCAGAGAGGCAGGCAGAGAGAGAGAGAGGAAGGGAAGCAGGTTCCCTGCTGAACAGAAAGTCTGATGTGGGGCTTGATCCCAGGACCCTGAGATCATGACCTGAGCTGAAGGCAGAGGCTTTAATACACTGAGCCACCCAGGCACCCCATATTTATTTGTTTTTTTAAGAAAAGATTTTTGATGGGTTCCTGGGTGGCTCAGTGGGTTAAGCCTCTGCCTTCGGCTCAGGTCATGATGTCAGGGTCCTGGGATCAGGTCCTGCATTGGGCTCTCTGCTCAGCGGGGAGCCTGCTTCCCTCTCTCTCTCTGCCTGCCTCTATGCCTACTTGTGATCTCTCTCCTTCTCTCTGTCAAATAAATAAGTAAAATATTAAAAACAAAAAAAGATTTCTGAGTAATCTCTATACCCAGCATGGGTCTTGAACTCACAACCCTAAGATTAAGAGTCGCATGCTCTACCAACTGACCCAGCCAGGTGTCCCCCAAATTGGAAACTTCTTACAAACTATTCACATTAATATGACTGGGAAATTAAGACTTAACTGCATTTATATGCCAAAATGAGTGGTTAAGAGAATTCTCTAGGGTCAGAAAAGGAAGATTTCTTTCAGGTTTTAGGGTGAAAATAAATTGTATATGAGGTTTGATTTCCCTGGGGGATTGGGAGGGGAGGGTGCTGCTTCGGTGACTCAGTCATTTAAGTGTCAGACCCTTGATTTCAGCTCAGGTCATAATCTGAGGGTCATGAGATGGAGTTGGGCTCCACACTGGGCATGGAGACTGCTTAAGATTCTCTCTCTCCCTCTCCCTCTGCCCCTGTCCCTACTCTCTCTCTTCCTCCAAAAAAAAAAAAAAAGAAAAGAAAAGAATTGATTCAAGCCTTTAAGGGTAGAAAGCTTAGGTCTTATAAGGAGACCTCGGGAGGTAATCCTTAGCAGAGACTGTGATGAACTAACTATCCCTATGCCCATGGGATAGTTTGTATCTCTAGAGCTGCCCAGATACACTGTCAGCATCCGTCAGACAATGCTCAATCAAGGACACATACTTAACCTTTACCTAGCACAGCACTGTCCAACAGAAACATAACTTGAGCTGCATATATAATTTTAATCTTTCTACTACCCCCCTTTAAAAAAGGAACGAGAGGGGTGCCTGGGTGGCTCAGTGGGTTAGGCCTCTGCCTTCAGCTCAGGTCATGATCCCAGAGTCCTGGGTTCGAGCTCCGCATCGGGCTCTCTGCTCAGTGAGGAGCCTGCTTCCCCCTCTCTCTCTGCCTGCCTCTCTGCCTTGTGATTTCTCTCTCTGTCCAGTAAATAAATAAAATCTTTTTTAAAAAAATTTTTGTCTAGCAGTGGGACTTATAAAAAAAAAAGGAATGAGAAACAAGTGAAATTAATTTTAATAGTATATTTGACCTAACCCAATATAGGTAAAATATTATCACTTCATATAATCAATACAAAAATTATTCATGAGGCATTTTATACTCTATTTTTAGGCAATAAATCTCTGAAAGCTGGTGCCTATTTTACTTACAGCATGTCTTAGTGAAAACCAGCCATATTTCAAGTGCTCAATAGCCACAAGTGGCCGGTGGGTACCATATTAGATAATATCAATCCAAACAACCACCCTTTTTTTTTTTTTTTCAAAGTACGTTCTAGGCTCAATGTTGGGCTTGAACTCATGAACCAGAGATGAAGCCTCGTGTGCTCTACAGACTGAGCCAGCCAGGTGCCTCTAAACTACCACTCTTATTCACATGTTTTTTCTTCCAAAAAGTTTGAATAGTTAATTAGGTTTCATCAGTTTTCCCAAACTCTATTCTGATGGACACAACTGATGCTAGCAATATTTTTAACCTAAAAACTGCTTCTATAAATCACATATGAGAAAAATCTGTTGGGGCGCCTGGCTGGCTCAGTCAGAAGGGCATGCAACTCTTGATCTTGGGGTCATGAGTTTGAGTCCCACGTTGGGTGTAGAGCTTACTTAACTGTATATATATGATTTTATATATATATATATAATATATATACATATATAATAGATATATACACATAAACTCGTTATTTTAAAAATTAAATTACTAATTAATTTTTATTTATTTTTTAAATTTTATTATTATTTTTTAAAGATTTTATTTATTGATTTGACAGACAGAGATCACAAGTAGGCAGAGAGGCAGGCAGAGCAAGAGAGGGGAAGCAGGCTCCCGGCTGAGCAGAGAGCCCGATGTGGGGCTTGATCCCAGGACCCTGAGATCATGACCTGAGCTGAAGGCAGAGGATTAACCCACTGAGCCACCCAGGCGCCCCTAATTAATTTTTAAAAATAAAGAGGATGTGGAGAAAAAGGAACTACTTTTGCACTGCTGGTGGGAATGCAAACTATTGCAGCCACTGTGGAAAACAATATGGAGTTTCCTCAAGAATTTAAAAATAGAATTACTATATGATCCTGTAATTCACTGCTGGATATTTACCCAAAGAATATGAGAACACTAATTTGAAAAGATATATGCAACCCCTGTGTTTATTGCCACATGATTTACAATAGCTGAGTTATGGAAGCAGACCAAGTGCCCATCAACAGATGAGTGGAAAAGAAGATGTGGTATATATAAAGTATTTTGTAATATATACAATGGAATATTACTCAGCCATTAAAAAAGAATGAAATCTTGCCATTTGCAACAGCAGGGGTGGATCTAAAGTGTATAGTGCTAAGCAAAATAAGTCAGTCAGAGAAAGACAAATACCGTGTGATTTTACTCATGTGTGACATTTAAGAAACAAAACAAACAAAGAAAAAAAGAGATTAATCAAAAACCAAAACCAGACTCTTAACTACAGAGAACATGCTAGTGGTCACCAGAGCGGAGGGGGGTGGGGGATGGGTGAGATAGGTGAAGGGGATGAAGAAGTACACTTACCATGAATCTTTAAAGAAAAAAAAAGTTTAAAAATTAGAAGTGTAAGTTAGAGGGGTGCCTGGGTGGCTCAGTGGGTTGAATGTATGACTCTTGATTTTGGATTCATGGGATCCAGCCCTACATTTGGCTCCATGTTCGGCCGGGAGTCGGCTTGTCTCTCTCTCTGCTCCTCCTCCTGTTCTCTTTCTCTTTCTCTCTCTCAAATAAACAAATAAACAATCTTCAAAAAAACGTTAGATTGTTATTTTCATTTGCTGTTAATATTAGGAAGGCAGAGTTATTAAATAAAGAGCAATACGGGTTCATATGACTTGTTCTTTCTTTCTCTCTCTTTTTACCATTTTACAAGACCAGTGCTCTAACCCCTGAGCTATGGAGCCACTTTTTACCATTTTAAAAATTGTGGTAAAATATACATAACATAAACTTTATCACTGATGTATGCAGTCCTGTGGCATTAAGTACATTCACCCTGTCATGCTACCATCATCACCGTCCACCTCCAGAACCCTTCTATCCTCCCATCAAATAATCCACCTGTTAAATAATAACTCCCTGACTCTCCCTTCCTATCCACCCCTGACAACCATCATTCTGCTTTCTATCACTATGAATTTGACTACTCTAGGTAACCTTGTATAAGTGGAGTCATACAGTATCCATACTCTTTTTTTTTAAATATTTTATTTATTTATTTGACAAACAGAGATCACAAGTAGGCAGAGAGGCAGGCAGAGAGAGAGGAGGAAGCAGGTTCCCTGCTGAGTAGAGAGCCCGATGCGGGGCTCAATCCCAGGACCCTGGGATCATGACCTGAGCCAAAGGCAGAGGCTTTAACCCACAGAGCCACCCAGGCGTCCCCCCCCAGTATCCATACTCTTGTGTTTGACTTATTTAGCTTCAATGATCTCTCCAAATTTCACCCAGGGGCTCCTGGCTGGCTCAGTTGGTGGATCAAGAGACTCTTGATCTCAGAGATTGTAGGTTTGAGCCCCATGTTGGGTGTAGAGATGACTGAAAAATAAAATCTTAAAAAAAAAAAGTTTCGGGGCGCCTGGGTGGCTCAGTGGGTTAAGCCGCTGCCTTCGGCTCAGGTCATGATCTCAGGGTCCTGGGATCGAGCCCCGCATCGGGCTCTCTGCTCAGCAGGGAGCCTGCTTCCTCCTTTCTCTCTGCCTGCCTCTCTGCCTGCTTGTGATCTCTCTCTGTCAAATAAATAAATAAAATCTTAAAAAAAAAAAAGTTTCATCTATATTGTAGCATATGTCAGAATTTCCTTCCTTGTTCTCGTTTTTCTTTCCTTCTCTTTTAAGTCTGATTAATACTCCACTGTATGTTTATACTGCATTTAGCTTATCCGTTTGTCCATCAAAGGGTACTTGGGTTGCTTCCACCGTTTGGCTTGTGTGAATATTCCACTCTGTACAGAGGTGTACAAATGATCCATGTGAGGCCCTGCTTTGCATTCCTTTGGGGATATACCCAGTAGAATTGCTGAATCGTATGGTACTTCTGTTTCTTAATTTGTTAAGGAACTTCCCTACCGTTTTCCATACTGGCTGCACCATTTTATACACTCACCAGCCGTGTGCAAGGGTTCTGATTTCTCTGTATCCTCACCAACACTTGTTATTTTCCACTTGTTTGTTATTATTATTATATATATATATAATATAATATATATATATTATAATAGCCATCCTACTGGGTATAAAGTGCTATCTTACCATGTGGATTTTTTTTTTTTTTTTTAAATAGGCTCCATACCCAGCATGGGGCTGGAATTCATGACCCTGAGATCAAGAGTCATCCTCTACTGACTGAGCCAGCCAGGTGCTCACGTGGCTTTCTTTTGAACTTCTCTAATGATTGGTGATGAGGAACATCTTTGCATGTGCTTATTAGCCATTTCTATATCTTCTTTTTTTTTTTAAGATTTTATTTATTTATTTGACAGAGAGAGATCACAAGTAGGCAGAGAGCCAGGCAGAGAGGGGTGGGGGGAAGCAGGCTCCCCGTTGAGCAGAGAGCCCGATGTGGGACTCGATTCCAGGACCCTGAGATCATGACCTGAGCCAAAGGCAGAGGCTTAACCCACTGAACCACCCAGGTGCCCCCATTTCTACGTTTTGTGTTCGAGTCCTTTGGCCATTTTTTCCATTGAGTTGTTTGTTTTTTTGTCTTTGCCGAGATGTAGAAGTTCTTCATATATCCTGGATATTGACCCCTTTTCAGATATATGATTTGCAAATATTTCTTCCATTCTGTGGGTTTCCCTTTCTCTCTGTTGATAGTGTCCTTTGATGCCTCAAAGTTCTTAACTTGGCAGTAGTCCAACTTAATCTACTTTTCTTTTAATTGCTGCTACTGTTGGTATCATATTAAATTGGGACCTTTAGATAAAGAGATCGATGTCTTCCCTGTCAATGAACTCTGCCATGTAATCTAAAAGTTAAACAGAGGGACCCTTAATATTTTAATCTACTGACCCCTTTCATGAAGTCTAAGTGTTTGTTTGTTTTCTGGAAAACACTGTGAAATCTTTCGAGTGCATGTTCTCAAGAGTCCTTCCAAATAGCCTTTCAGAAGTTTGCTTATTTAAGAGTGCAGCCTCTCCTTCCTGCACTGAGCCTGGGCCTCAGAGCCATTCCCCACTCCTTACCTGCCCTGCTCCATAGAACAGAACAGACGCTGATCCCCGAAGGCTGCATTTTCTAGCCTCTCATATGAGCTGACTCCCAGCTGGGTTGGACCAGTAACAGTCACTCGCCTGAGATTGGAGGGCAGAGGAAGGTGGAAGCCAGGGCATTTATCCTCTCTGTCTCTGCCTCTGAATCACCTTTGTGGCTCCAGTGCCCAGTGGAAAGACTTGGCCCACGTCTTCTCTCAGGCGTGACCAGGACCCCACGGGCTCTGGCAGCACCCCCTTTTGTCTTTTCAGCTCCAGGAGTAGTAGTGGCTCCTGCTGATGCAGATCGTTGGATTGCCTCAGTGTTCAGTCAGGGACTTTCAGGAAACGGCTGGTAAAACTGACCAAGGAAATAAGAAAATTTAGTAAAGGAACTATGGACAAAGGGGTGGGCAGAGTTCTTATTTATTTATTTATTTATTTGTCAGAGAGAGAGAGAGAGAGAGAGAGTGAGAGAGCACAAGAAAGGGGAACAGCAGCCAGAGGGAGAAGCAGGTTTCCTGCTGAGCAGGGAGCCTGATGCAGGACTGATCCTAGGACCCTGGGATCATGACCTGAGGCAAAGGACTGAGTCACCCTGACAGACCAGTCGAGTTCTGATAAACTAACAAAGGAGGCATGGTAATCCTGGGCTAATAACTGCCTCTATCGCCCCAGGCCCTGGCAAAGGTAGTTGGATGAAGAGAGCCAAAGCCAAAGGGCATGAACTGGGGCCTTCAGTAGAGGGATGCAGCCACCTCCAGGTGATCGGTAGGGATGAAGCTGAAGGAGCAAACATCTGGACGTCACTCTGCTCCCACTCTTCCACCTGGCGGTGCCTCCTGTTGGCAGAACTCAATCAGAAGACAGGGACATGAACCCTGCTGATGCGGTCCATACAGGTCAGCCTCTGGGGCCCAGACGAAGGCGGAGAAGGCTGGAGAGCAGATCTGCAAGGACAAATGGCAAGTGGCAGGTACAACCGCTCACACACTGACCCCCGTTTGGCTTCTCAGCAGCCCAGGCACACATTCCCATGGTCTGTGTGTGGAAAATGGATTGTGTTATGATTCTTGTTCTTACTACTTTGCAATAATGTGCCTTTAAGAAAGATAGTGCTCTCCCCTGGTTGGGCAAACTATAGCCCATAGACCAAATGTAGCCAGTTGCCTGTTTTTGTAATTAGATTTTTACAGAGGCACTGCCCACTCATTCGTTGACATCGGCTGGAGCTGCTTTCCTACAACTGTGGCAGAGTTGAGTCATTTCAACAGAGATCACACGGCCTGCACGGCCTAAAATATTTACTTTCTGGCCTTTTACAGGAAAAGTTCGCTGACCCTGGGCTACACCTGTTGTACCAGGCAGAACCGGTTACATAACCTGTGGGTCTTAATGAAAAATGAAGATGCAGGGCCCCTTCAAAATCCATTAAGTATTTCAAGATGGCAGCGGCAGAATGTTAAGGAGAAGGTAAAGCTTTTCTAAGTGCTGGGTCACGTGGATCTGCACAGATTTCTACCTACGTGTAGAAACACACGTAGAATGTTTTCTAGCAGAATACCATGGCTGCATGGTAGTCCAATTATTTCACTATCTGTGGAGGTTTGGGGAGCAGGATATATGGAATTCGACATAATGGCAGTGTTCTGCCATTCCGTAGTTCTGCCAGAGATCTACCAGAACAGGGGGATTATTTGAGGGAGAATTTTTACAGTGCAACATTTTTTTCAATTAGGCAAAACTTAGAGAATAGAACAGAGAAACCAAGAGACATTCGTAGTCCCAATATTTTAGCATATAACTGCTACTATCCTTCTGGGGTACCTCCCACTAGTTTCTCTCGATAAACAGGGAGAAAAAAAAAATTAAGCCTGGTTCTCCAAAACATATCTCACTGGTAAGAATGACTAGTTGTTTGGAATTCTATGCATCATCTTGGTACATTATAACATGGTCAGAAAAATAGTCCTCCTTATAGGCCCCTGAGGGGGCCTAGAGTATATATATATATATATATATATATATATATACTATAGTATATAGTATAGGTAGGGGGTGTCTTTGGTATTAGGTAGCCTAGTTTCTGCGACTTATCAAGCTGTGTGGTCTGGGGCAGGTAACTCTCAGTTTCTTCCTATGGAAAAAAAAAGGATTTGATAATATTTACCTTCTAGCGTTTGAAAAATAGTGGGGGTCAGAAATAAATATAATTAAGGTGAGTGATCGTTACTATGTTGACAAAATGGTAGAAAGGTGGGTTCTGCTTTTAAATGGGGGAGCACAGGGTCAGGCTTCATCATTTTTTAGCTCTCTACTATCTCTGGGATTCACTGAGAATAAACATTTCCCAAACACTCACTGATGATTTGGAGATTAGGCTATTATTTTTCTACATCCTATTACTTTCATATTTGTTTCCTTTACCCAAGGTGATGTAATGCTCGGCCATCTGCTTCCCCTTCATCCACAAGCCACCTGAAATCATGCTTTTTCTGAAAAGCTTCTTCCAGAGCCCAGCAGGGAGGGACCCCTAAGAGGTGCATGCTTGGGGGACAGTCCAAACATTGTGCCAAGCAGTGTGACCTTCAATCATTTTAGCACAAAGGACCTTCCAGAATAAGCCTTCAGTTTGCTCCTTTGGCACAGGACGAAGGGATTGTTTCAGTTATGACACATCCAGCAGTCCACCAAACAGGCTGAAAGATTCTATCTCAGCAAGATGTTCTGGAGGGAAATATTTATCCCTGTCTTACCTGGTAGGCAATTTAACTCTTTAACTGAAATGAATTAAACTAGCAACACCTGGGGTGCCTGGTGTTAGAGAAACCTCTACCTGTAGACCAAATAGAGCCGGTTGCCTATTGGATCAGTTGGTGGAGCACGCAACTCTTGATCTTGGACTTGTACTCCGAGCCCCACATTGGGTGTAGAGATTACTTTAAAAAAGAAAATCATTGAAAAAAATTTCAACTCTACTTACCAGCGATGTCACCTTAGTCAAATCATGTCCTTTAGAACCTCTGTTTCATCATCTATAAAATGAGAATAAGGGGGGGCACCTGGATGGCTCAATTGTTAGGCATCTGCCTTCAGCTCAGGTCATGATCTCAGGTTCCTGGGATCGAGCCCCACATCGGGCTCCTTGCTCAGCTCTCCTTTACCCTGACTTTAACTTCCATCTCTATGCGTCCTCTTCCTGTCCCATCACACATTAACATCCCTTCTCTTCAACTCAATTGTGGGGGCCCTGACTTTAGGCAAGATGTTTAAGAAGGCTATTGCTGGTGAGGAACTCAGGGAAAGACTCTAGAAGCAAGGGATTAAAACAAGAGGAAGAGGGGTGCCTGGGTGGCTCAGTGGGTTAATCTTTTGCCTTCAGCTCCGGTCATGATCTCAGGGTACTGGGATCGAGCCCCACCTCGGGCTCTCTGCTCAGCAGGGAGCCTGCCTCTCTGCCTACTTGTGATCTCTCTCTCTCTGTCAAAAAAAAAAAAAAAATCTTAAAAAAAAAAAAAGCAAAAACAAGAGGAAGAAACTTAAAGCTAGACCGCTAGGAGCTCCTTCTGAAAGTCAGAGAGAAAGGAAGATTTGGTATCTCTGGCCCAAGAGAGCTTGCCGATCAGCATTCAAAGCCTGAAGTTTTGCTCCCATGCAATCCACTGCTTCAGACAGACATTAACCAGGTAAGGGAAAGAGATACACACAGGATATCTTTTTTAAAATGTTATATGATACCTGTATCAACAAGAGACAGCAATGATTTCGTGCTGGAGATTGTATTTACGAAATCTGAATTTTATTTCCATATGTCCCACATACTGCTTTAATCTCCAGAAGCAAAGGAGCTGGTTCTTTTAGTAGCAGCCAGGCAAATCCTTGGGTGCCTCCAGGGCCAAGCATGGGAGAATTTCACCCTGTGTTTTCTCCACTTCGTAAGTCACAAATAGCTTTGGCCGGGCATTATCGTCCTCCCATTTGATTGTTTGGAGAATGCATGAGCCATCGGGCAGCATGTTTTGTGCCCTGATTCACAGAAGCTTGGCCCTTGCCTCAAGCTGAGGCAGCCTGAGTGGAGATTTCAAATGTGTCATGAGTTTCCCAGCCAAATTCCTTCAAGCACCAACTCGAAAACTCAAAAATAACCCTTACGGAGGGAGCTTGACCTGTGACAAAGATTTCCTTGCTGGGAGCATGTATAAGACGGCTGCTGTTTTTCTTTTTTTAAAGATCTGCTTTAATGTCTCTATGATGTGAATTTGCTTTTTAAGATTGTGTTTGAAAAAAAAAAAAAAGAATCACTCTTGTACTTGAGTCTCCTGTTTGAGAATGGGGTTCCTCAATTCTTGGTGCTGAATTGGGGTTAGCTCTTGTGCTGGATCTCAGGATTAAAGGGAAGAAAAGAAAGAGCCTTAGCTTTGGTTTACTCAGGGTATCAATTTAAGTGTCTATCTAGAAAAATCCTGGTGGTTAAGCACTCTGGGGGTGGCCTATGTTCAAATTCTGATGCCAGGGTCTTTCAGAAGATAAAGGGTCAGGTCAACTCAGAGATTTTGAGGTTCTAATATATATATATATATATATATATATATATATATATATATATATGAATGTATAAGAAATAGCTAACAGGGCACAAAATTTATGGTGTATTTTAAGAGTTCTCTTTTTACAACTGAGCACTTTTAACACAAAGGGGAAAAACCAATAATGCAATATAATTACTTATTCACCAGGTAATAATTATCATTTATTAGGGAGTATTCATGCATAACCCCTACAGGGGTGTGGACTGGTAAGGGTGCACTATTTTATTTTATTTATTTATTTTAAAGGCGCACAGTTTTAAATTCCAGACTTCTTCACATCAGTGTGTCTCTAGGACTCTGTGTATAAACTCATTAGGCAATAATGTCCACGGTCTAAATCTGAGGCCTTTGATGAATGTGAGGTGAGGACCATATGTCTCTTCTGTCCCTGCCTGTGAGAGTCCTTGCCCGTCACCAGCTGTGTGACTCTAGGCAGGCTGCTCAGTTCCTGTTGGCATCAGAGATGCTGACATCCTAGCGTGGTTTTGGAGAATTCCATGAAGCAACCCACACAGAGCATTTGGCTCAGTGGCTGGCATTAGTAAATGCTCAGTGAACATTAGCCGGACTTGGTCTCTATTATTAGAGCTAAGACCCTATATGGTGGCCAAAGTTTATTTAAATGGTGTATGTGGGTCACTGCCACGCCCTGAGGGTAGCCATTCTTTGTCCATTTATTCAACACATATTTATTGAATGCTTGCTTTTAGTTTTCAAACAAATTTTGTTTTACAACTACCATGTCTGTATTCTAACTAGGAAACCACAATAAGCAAGAAAAAAAAAATCACCCATGAGCCTGTGGATCACAGGACATCAACATTAGGCACTTTTAATGCATTTTCTTCTTTTCTCCTTCCTGTTTTCACCTCTTTTTTATTATTTATTATTTTATTTATTTTTTTAAAAAGATTTATTTATTTGAGAGAAAGAGAGAGTGTGTGGGGAGGAGCAGAGAGAGAGGGAGAGAAAATCTTCAAGCAAACTCCCAAAAGGGGGCTCAGTCTCACAACCTTGAGATCATGACCTGAGCTGAAATCAAGAACGAGCGGCTTAACCAGCAGAGCCACCCAGGCAGATCGCTCCTCCTTGCTTTAACTGAATTGAGGAAAAACAGTACGTATTTACTTTTCAATCTTGTGATGTTTTTAAGCACACTAACATAATATTTTCCTGATTTCATTAAGAATTCTTCATAAATACAATTTTTTAGGAGAGAGAGAGAGAGAGAGAGAACAAGCAGGGAGAGCGGCAGAGGCAGAGGGAGAAGCAGGCTCCTCTCTGAGCAAGGAGCCCAATTCGGGACTTGATCCCAGGACCCTGGGATCACGACCAGAGCCAAAGGCAGAGGCTTAACCCACTGAGCCACGAGGTGCCCCCATAAATTTTTAGTGACTATAGAAAATTCCAACTATGGGGGCACCTGGGTGGCTCAGTGGGTTAAAGCCTCTGCCTTCGGCTCAGGTCATGATCCCAGGGTCCTGGGATCGAGCCCCACATCGTGCTCTCTGCTCAGTAGGGAGCCTGCTTCCTTCTCTCTCTCTGCCTGCCTCTGCCTACTTGTGGTCTCTGTCTGTCAAATAAATAAATAAAATCTTTAAAAAATAATAATAAAAAAAAAGAAAATTCCAACTATGACTAGACTGTCCCCTAAACAGTTTCCTATTGCTGAGCATTGAGATAATGTTCCTTTTTTGGGGGGGGGGCTATAAATAAGTAAAAATGATAACAATATTTTTGTATCAATCTTGGTTCTTATTTTAGATAATTTCCATTTCATTCTTCCGGTAACGACTTTTTTGAGTGTTTATCTTGGGTCAGGTGCTGTGCTGTGTGCTGAGGATCCAGGGGGTAGAGATGGACAGGTGTGGACTTTGTTTTCACAGGTAGAACTCCTATTCTAAGAGTGAGACAGATAATAAATGTGCAAAGAAATCCAATACTTGTAGATAGTGATGGTTGCCGCTAAGCAAAGAAATAGAGCGTGTGACAGAGCGTCCCTAAAAAGGGCATTGGGGGGCACCTGGATGGCTCAGTGGGTTAAGCCTCTGCCTTTGGCTCAGGTCATGATCTCAGGGTCCTGGGATCGAGTCCCACATCGGGCTCTCTGCTAGGCAGGGAGCCTGCTTCCTCCTCTCTCTCTCTCTCTCTCTCTGCCTGCCTCTCTGCCTACTGGTGATCTCTCTCTGTCAAATGAATAAATAAATTCTTAAAAAAAAAAGGGGGGGGCATTGGGCAGGGAGGTCAGGGAAGACCTCTCGGAAGAATTGAGGTGGGCCGTGGGAAACAGTGTAAGGACTAAGGTGGGACAGATGAGGTGCCTAGACCCCCAAATATTAGGGAGGCGCTCACTGGCAGGTCTGTCCGCGCCTGTGCAGTGTTGGCATTTGCATGACCTTGAGAGTGAGTGCCTTCTTAAATCTGGCATTTGGCTCACCTCACCCAGATCCCAACCCTGATGGCAACAAATATAGGAAAGGCATTCCAGGCAGCGGGAACAGCAGTGCAAAAGCCCTGAGTCTAGAGAGGCTTGGCGTGCTCCAGGAACAGAAAATCACTCCCTGTGACTGGGGTGAAGAAGTGCTAAGGGAACCAGGCAGCAGCACCACCAAAAGAAACGAGATAACATTTTTTGAAAGTTGATCACATTTGATTTTTGTTTTGTTTTGTTTTTAAATATCCAAGTAGTTGCCATGGGAAAAACTGGGCTTTCACTTCTTTTTTTCCCCAGTGGTTTGGAATTGTTTTTAGAACTCACATGTACTGGGAGGCAAGGTTGGGGGTAGGGGGACACATAACTCTTTCAGGGCTTAAGGGCTTTAAGGTGGTCTTTCCTCTCTCTTGGTTGCACTTTATTTTTTTTTATTTTTTAAAGATTTTACTTATTTATTTGGCACACACAGAAAGAGAGAGAGAGAGAGAGAGAGAGAGAGCATAACCGGGGGGAATGGCAGGCAGAGGGAGAGGGAGAAGCAGGCTCCTCACAGAGCAGGGAGCCCGATGTAGGACTCAATCCCAGGACCCCAGGATCATGACCTGAAGCTGAAGGCAGTCCCTTAACCAACTGAGCCACCCAGGGATCCCTTGTCTGCACTTTAGAATCCCTTGCAGAAGCCTTAAAAATATACTGATACCTGTGGGCACTTGGCTGGCTCCGTCTGTAGAGCATGCAACTCTCGATCTGAGGGTCCTGAGTTTGAGCTCCACTTTGGGCATACAGATTACTTTAAAAAAAAAAAAAAAAGACTGATGTCTAAGATTCAGTTTTAATTGGTCCAGGATGCAGCCTAGGTGTGGGGATTTTACTATGAAGACAAAATTTGATCATCACCGCTAGGATCTTGTTCTGGGTATGAGCTGTTTGGGTACGATGTTTACGATTTGGAAGAAACTAGCTTTTATTGTAGGCTCTTAGTTATATCTTAAGAAGAATGGGAAGCCGTTAATGGCTTTTAGGTAGGATGGTGACATGATCTGATTTTTATTTGAAAAGAAAATCAGTGAAGTGCTTGGCTGGCTCAGTTGGTAGAGCATGCAACTCTTGATCTTGGAGTTGTAAGTTCGAGCCCCATGTTGCATGCAGAGATTACTTAAAACTGAAATCTTTAGGAGACCTGGGTGGCTCAGTCTGTTAAGTGTCTGCCTTTGGCTCAGGTCATGATCCCAGGGTCTTGGGATCGAGTCCCATGTGAGCTCCCTGTTCATTGGGGAGTTGGCATCTCCCTCTGCCCTTCCCCTGCTTGTGTTCTTCTCCTTCTCTCTCCCACAAAAATAAATGAATAAAACCTGTTTAAAAAGAGTGAAATCTTTTTAAAAAAATTAAAGAAAATCACTCTGGCTGCACCGCGGCAAATTTCCTTAGGATAGTTTCCTGGAAGCAGAATTACTGGGGGAAAGGTATTAACAAATTTAAGTCTTTAAATACACACTCTTAGATCGCTGCCCAATGGCATTCACCTACCTTCTGTGTCCTCATAGCCTCTTTGCCCTTGCCAATCCGGAGTGCTTTTGAGGGTTAATTATTTCTATTGGGGAAGTACAAGAAAACGGCAAATAAGAAGCAATTGTTGGAGCAACTGGACACAACCCCGGCCAGCTACTTTTTTTTCCTTCTTCTTCATTGGTCAGATATTATCCAAATAGCTATGTGCTTCAAAGAAGTTGTAGATCTGATGTCTAGCTAACATTTATTGATTGTCTTCTATGGGGCAGGCACTGTGCAAAGCACTTTACAGGCAAGATCTGTGTTAATTCTGTTAACGTTCTTAAGAGGTCAGTACTATTCTCTCCATTTTACAGATGAGACACTGAAGCACTGTGACAGTCAGGACCCTTTAAGTGGAGGAGTTGGAATTTGAACCCAGAGCCCGTCCTTGAATTACTCTGCTGTTGTTCTATAATTTGGAAAGGTTAAAGGACCCCTGACATTTTTCTTCAGGGTCTAATGTTCTGGTTATTGTGCTGCAAATCATTTTGGAATCTGACATACTTTGGTCCCTGCACCATTGTTAAAATAAACGATTAGGGAAGTCAAAATAATTAATTGGACACATCAGCCATTTGCTCATGGGTCTGAGGGGAGAGGCATTAACTCACCTGGAGCATAAAAAGTGTAAGATCTGAGGAAAGCAGGTCCAGGGAAGCTCAGAACTTAAAATTAAGGGAAGGCTTTGGGAGTGGGGCCATTCTAGTCAGATTGAAAGACAGGCTTGCGTGGTGGTGGAGAGAAGGGAAACTGAGCAAAAATAAATATTTTAGTAATTTCTAATAATAGATGTATCTTTCCGACTCCTACTCCCAGAGTTCTTTGAGGACAGAGGTGGATGGAGTCTTGGTTATTGTCCTTTCCCCAATGCTTGGTTAGTGGATGCTCAATAAATTTGGCTGAATGTTGAATGAAAGAATAAATCAGGATTAGGCTGTACATTCAGAATTTATGGGAGGACAAAGTATTTATTTTTATTTTTTCAAAGATTTTATTTATTTATTTGACAGACAGAGATCACAAGTAGGCAGAGAGGCAGGCAGAGAGAGAGGGAGGAAGCAGGCTCCCCACCAAGCAGAGAGCCCGATGGGAGGCTCCATCCCAAGACCCTGGGATCATGACCTGAGCCAAAGGCAGAGGCTTTAACCCACTGAGCCACCCAGGTGCCCCTGTAGGTCTTTAAAAAAAAAAAAACATTTTATTTATTTAGGGGTGCCTGGGTGACTCAGTGGGTTAAAGCCTCTGCCTTCTGCTCAGGTCATGATCTCAGGGTCCTGGGATGGGACTCCCCCCTCCCCCAAATCAGGCTCTCTGCTCAGCAGGGAGCCTGCTTCCCCCCACTCCCCTCTGTCTGTTTGCCTCTCTGCCTACTTGTGATCTCTGTCGAATAAATAAATAAACTCCTTAAAAGAAGAGTTTATTTATTTATTTGAGAGTGCAAGAAAGCCTGTATGCCTGAGAATGTGGGGAGGGGAAAAGGGAGAAGGAGATAAAGAATCTCAAGGAGATTCCACACTGAGCCTGGAGCCCAACGTTGGGCTTGATCTTAACCACCCTGAGATCATGACCTGCGCCAAAATCAAGAGTCATACTTTTTAAAGAAGATTTTATTTATTTATTTGAGAGACAGAGAGAGAGAGAGTGCGAGAGCAGGAGTGGGGGAGGGGGCAGAGGTAGAGGGAGAGTCAGACGCCCTGCTGAGCAGAGAGCCGGCAGCAGATACGGGGCTGAATCCCAGGACCCTGATATCATGACCCGATTGGAAGGCAGACGCTTAACTGACTAAGCCACACAGGTGCCCCTTAATGTAGTATTATCATTACTACTATTATTGTTATTTTAACACAGGTAAGTGGCTATGCTTGGGTCTGACCTAGTGGGGATTTCTGTATTGAGTCAAATATCCGCCCCACTTCAGAGGTTTCTTTTTCCCCAACTGGAAGGAAGCGAAGTAAGGGGAGAAAAGTTCTTTTGAAAATCTTAACTTTTCCATCTTTTCGAACTGGCAGGATCATACCTGAGTGAGGGATTCGTGGGCATAAGCAAGGAGCCCAAGGTTGAAGGTTGATTTGCGTGTGGAAATATCAAACTCTTACGATCTTCAGACACTTTAGTTAACAGTTTTTAATTACACAAGTGATAAATAGACGGTCTTCTTTCAACGTAAAATAGGTTAACACCCTCTGGGTTGGTGTGAAGACTCTTTTGACTGTCCTCCCCAAACGTCGCTCCGCTGTTTGAGAAGCATCTGGCTCAGCCGTCCTCTATGCATCTGTATCCACGTTATGTATCCAGATGGGCAAGTGTTAAGGCGGGAGGATTTCTTAGCACATTTCACATTACTGGGGACAGGGATTGCGGGGCACAGGGGACTGCCTTTCCTCCCTCTATTTAGTTTTTTACAATGTGAAGAGATGGCCAAGGTGTAAGGACTCCATGGGCGCATTTTAGGTGGAGCCTGGGTAGGTGGATATCCACCCACTCTCTTTTATTTTTACTTTTTCCCGTATAGGGTGGGGAAAATGGGCACACGTGAGCCCTAAGGGGACGCCCGAGTGTGCACGCGCGTGTCTGTGCGCGCGCGCAAAGGGCACCCCCAAGTCCTTGATTGGATGCCTGTTTACACCTGACTGCCCAACCCTCCGGGGTCTGGTGCTTTCTGGAGATTGTTTGGGAGGGTGTGCTTGTGGGGGTGGTGGCGGAGATCCCCTCTCCCATGAATCCCCACGGCGGGGCGGGGACCTTGGCGCGGTCCCCGGGGAGTGGAGGCGAGCCCAGGGCTCAGTAGGGCGATCGGCTTGCAGCGCCCGCCCGGCCCCGCCCCCGCCCCGCCCCCGCAGTCGGCCCCGCCCCCGTAGTCGGCCCCGCCCCTCTCTCCTGGCCCGGCGGGCGCCGGCACCGCCCCTCGCTCCCAGCATGCCGTGCGGCAGCGGCGGCGCGGCGGGCGGAGCCGGGAGGCGGGGAAGCCGTGGCTCTGTAAGCGTGAGGAGCCGCTGCCACCGCCTCCTCCTCGCCGTCCTCTTCCTCCTGGGTCCCCGCGTCGCGGGCCGCCCTCGGCCCTGGAAGAGACGTCGCCTCCCCTTCCTCCGCCTCCCCCTCGCGGCGCCACTCCCGCCTCCTCGTCCTGCGCTGCGGGCTCAGGCGGAACCCGGAACGGCCGTCCGCCTCCCCCGCCCTCCGCCTCCTCCTCCTCCTCCTTCTCTTCGGCTTCCTCCTCAGCCCCGGGCGGGAGCGGAGTGTCCGCGGCGGTCGGTTCGGGCGGCGACTCGCGCTTCTTTGGGCGGCGGCGCTTGGCCATGTCGTGTCGGGGAAGGTAATGAGCCGCAGAGCCCCGGGGTCTCGGCTGAGCAGCGGCGGCGGCGGCGGCACCAAGTACCCGCGGAGCTGGAATGACTGGCAACCCAGGTGGGTGAGCCGGCGCCCAGTCCGCCGCCCCGACCCCCGGGCCCCGCCTCGGGCCGGCCGAGGCCTAGGGCCATCCGGCCGGGAGGCGCGGCCTAGGCCCTCCACCCCCCGGGAACCGAGCGCGGCTTCCTGGGTTCCCTCCCGCCCCGGCTGGGGGAGGAAGGCCGTGGGAGGCGAGGCCTAAATGTCTCCCCTCTGTGCATTTCAGTCCCGGGGCTGGAGCTGAGACCCGGGGCGCCCGGCGAAGGCGCTGGCCTAGGAGTTGGGTCAAGGAGGGTGAAGAAAAGGGCCTGGTGGTGGTGGTGGGGGATTTTCTGGTTACCACCCACCAAGTTGGAATTTGAGTTGGGGGATCCTGGGAGTCCAGGACCTTCTCTGTTACCCATTCACTTCTTGGTCCCTCACCCTCTCAGTCCCCACGTAAAAGAGCTCCTTAACTATGATCCCTTCTATGAGCGCCCCCCCGCCCCACGTGTTAATATTTCAAAAACCAAAACCCCCAACACTCCAGGGCTTGACTCTGACTTTAGGCAGGGCAGTTGTGGGGCGTGAAATGAGATTGTGACTGTGTTGATGAGGCCGACCACTCTCCTCCTGGGAAGTGAAGTTTTCCCCAAGTGCAGGGGCAGTTAACCTGGTGGAGAGCAATTCATACTTGGTTTTTTGAGCAGGCACTAAGGGAGTAGAGAATTTACACTTGCATGAAGGGGATTTCGTTTCAGACCTCTTTGGAATTGAACGTATTTGGAGGATCAACTTTTTTTATGTACAATTTTTGTTTTTTTCTTGTTAATCATGGGGCACTTGTGCCTAATTTAGGACTGAGTGCCTAGAAGAACTTCCTAAATGTCTACAGTATTTTAGAGTTAGTTGATCCGTTGAGTTTTTCATACTTTGAAGCACACTTGAATTATGATTGTCCTGTAACTGGCCACATAAGTGTTAAGACAGGTTGTTGGGATGTCTTTGGCTTCCTGATGGTTACATGTAACTTCAGCAGTGCTGGCAATAATTTGTTAAGATGTTAGATTGTAACAATTTAAGACTTGGTAGAAAAAGCATTAGGGTAGATGGTGGTAACACATCTTACTCTGTTTATGCCTTCCCAAATCCTATGTTGAGAACATTTTATATAACTAGCAGACTTTAAAAGTTAATGCCTGACTCTGGAATTGAGATGTTAAGTAGTTAAAAAAAGAATTGTTTGAAAAGCATAGCTTTACTTGTCCTTTACTGCTTAGGGTTTGTGAATACTTTAAATACAATCAGTTGATTAGTTTAAGTAATTGTTATCAGTCATTGATCTTCTTAGTTGTTTCATACTTTCATTGAAATGTGTGAAATAGGTTTTTCTTTTTTCTTGCATCTAATAAAATTAGATGATAAATGAGCTTGAATTTAACAGCTCTTTGACGGTGGATTTTCCATTATTTCTTAGTATTGTGCTTAGTGAATATGAAATAATTTCGTATCCATTTAGAAGACTAAATAAAGTGCTCCTCACAAGTAATTGTAGAGCTTTTGGAGAACAATAAATTGTAGCTTGTAATTCTAAATAAATGGAGTAGCAAAGTTGCAGCCCCCTGATGGGGTCACTTGACTTCATTTGACAGATAATGAAGCAGAAGGGCTTATATGTTTATGGAATATATACATGGATTGTTAATGTAACAAAGTCTCAGAACTCACTGCCTAGGTAGACAGATACTGTGAGATGTAGTTAGTTACATGGAGTAACAGAACAGTTGGTTAGGATATTGGAAATACTTGACTTTTTTGTAGAAGAGGGAATGGAGAAGTTTCGTTGGAGAAGGACGGTATCCCATAGCAGAACTTGATTTTTTGTGGGGTTGCCATAGTTCTTTTGTTAAACAGCCAGTGAAGAACCTTGTTTGCCAAGTTGTAATTTTCATAAGTTAAATTCGAGGTGGTTATTCTGTCCGCTCTTCATTCAGAATTGTGGCAGAAACATGTAACATGTGAGTTGACTGACATAATAAAGCCTCATCTTCCTCTCGGTTTAAATGGAGATTTATTTATTTTCCGAAACAAAGCAGATTACTTATGGTGCATGTGAATAATTTGGTTTTTAGAAAAATTACTTGCCTTTCTGTACCACAACTTCTCTGATTTTATTTATTTTTATTTTCTTAGGTTTAGACTTTTGAACAATTGGAGTATAAAAAAGCAGTTCTTGGTTTCTTTTAGTGTTAGTTTGTCAGTTAGTTTGGAAACCGACTGTTGAGTCTAGTCATGGCCACACGTGATACTTCACACACATTGACAGGAAGTGTTCCAGGTGGCTGAGTAGACTAGTGTCAGATGGCAACAGAACAAGCCCATCCTTGCTAGAAGCCTACCTTTAGCAGAGAGCATTTATATGGTACTGGTTGATAGTCTTCTTTTTCATTGACAACACTCTCAATTAAGATTTAAGAATGATTAGGCAAATGAGTGGTTTTATCATTGCCACTAGCCAAAGTGTGTCCTTTTCTTGACTTTGTTTTGGAATATAATCTAGTTCTACCAATCAAGATAGAGATCAGAATGACTTGTTTTAAAATGAAATATATAATTATTACACATTTTAATATTCCAAAAGGACATCACTAATTTGATAGTGGAGTGAAATATAGATTAGTTTGGAAGCATTCAGGTCAACAGGAAACAAGATTTTATTTCTATGCTTTGGAATCTTAGGATTTTAACTGATTTATATTGGGTGTTTTACAGTGCCCCAAACTTAAGATGATGAAATTGTATATTAAAAATAGCTTCCATTTTTGATAGAATGTAGACAGATTAGAGTTCTCAACAGTGCAAGTACCTTTATTCTCTTGTCACAGACCAAAAAACAGGAAGAGTGTTGTGAAGATAGAAGTCAGAAACTAGGATGTCTGTCATTGTGAGAAGCTGGATTTTTGAAACCAGAGCCATCTGTGTAGCCCTTTTGTGAGTCTGTTTACTATTTGATGTCTGTAGGTACATAATACAGTGAAATACATAAAAGAAAAAATGAAGTGGAGTTGCATATTTTATAACTATGAATAGAGCTTTAGTAGAATTGAATGGTGACCAGTTCTGTACCACAGATTTTCAAGTACATTGTGGCGGTTTATCAGATAACTGTGTATGGGTATTTAATTTGTGGGGAAAGTTTGTTTTTTTCCATTATAAAACAAAACATACGCTTCGTGAAACATTTGGCAGTTATATCTTTAAATTGAACCTTTTTTTCCCCTTTTGTTTTGGTTCCTTTTAAGTTGGGACTCTAATTGGAGGGTATTTTAATAACAGGAGATTTTATAACGTTCTAATGCAATGAAAATATTTGACTTTAGGAAATATCCTTGAGGGATTTTTAGAACTAATAGAATCACTGTCTTTAAGGAGGTTATAGGTTGATAAGGGAGAAAAAACTTAGAAAAGGTGAAGTATTACATGCATATTAATTGTGATATAATTTTTGATTTTATTATTTTTATATGTAATTAATAGAGTTTAAAACCTGGAGAGTCAGAGGATGGAAAGCTGTACAGTTGAGAAGGGAGCAGCAGGACCATGAAATTGATCTGTACTATTTTGACAGTAAATTTGGGGATCTCAGACCGCCCCCAAATTGAGTAAGGAGGTGGCAAGTGCAAGTTATCCTTGGCAAAATATTTTCAGTTTGGTCAGAAGGATGGGGTAATTTTGAGGAGTGATACAGATAAGAAAAACATAGAGGTCCAGAGCTATGGTGGAGCTGTAATGTAGGCCTTGAATCATAGCTTAAAGAGACTGTTAAGGACCTGAATATTTTGTTCATAATTCATGATTTAAATTCAGACAAAAGTATTGAGCCTATTATGTGTGAATTCCCTAAGCAGAAGCCCCTCATGAGTTATCTGGTGTTGATTGAGGATGGTTGCTACCGTAATAATTTTTATCTACTCACAATACAGTTAAAGTTAGAACTCTCAATGGAATGATCATACACAAAAAATATAGTGTGGTCCATGGTCTTTTGTGGACACTGAGTTCTCACAACCTTTCTTTTTCTCCCCTCCCCTATATTCCTTATGCTGTACCTTTTATTTGTCTGACATATTCCAGAACTGGAATCCTGTATCTCTCACTCCACTTCATCCATTTTTCCCATTCCCCTACCCTGCTCCCCTCTGGCAACTATCCGTTTGTTCTCCGTATTTATGGGTCTGTTTTTGCTTTTTGTTTGTTGGTTTATTTGAATTCTCACTACTTCTAAATTTAAGATTTCCTGCCTTCACTGCCTGGCATATACTTGCCTTTCTTTCTTATTCTAATCCCCTAAAATAAACCCTGGAGTTCTTTTCGGTGGACCTCCCTTTATGGATGGATTCACACAAGCAGTCATTTGTTTTCGTGTCTCTTCGTATTGTTACTATTTTGGTTACCTCTCTTTGGCTATGGTAAAGTTTTCTTAAAACCCATTTTATTTTGGGGACTACAGAATAAAACATAGCCCTTTTGTATGAGGCCTAGCGGTAAAGATTGCAGGCATTTTGTGGTTTAATTTCTATATAAAATACACAAGTTCTTAAATTTTTAATATTTATTTATTTATTTCATTTTTATTTTTTTTAAAATGTGGAGTGTAACGTATTAAATTCCTATTGTGACATTTGTTTATATAGTGTTAGTTTTTCTCCATTTGTATTAGTTGCTTGAGTCTATATTTCCTCTCTTGAATTCTTTTTTGTACTCCACTGTTACTTTTCTTTTTTAGATGACGTTGACATATGTATAGATCTTAAGTGGATTTTGACAAGTGTATACAACTGTGTAATCATGACCCCACTCAAGATACAGGTACACATTGATTTGCGGTTGGATTAAACTTCTTTCCCCCCTGCCCTCCCCAACTGTGTACAGGTAGATTCTGCCTTAAAATTTACTCTAGAAAGGAAATCTTAGAATATTCTTATGATTTATTACCAACTTATTGTTTCTGTGGATTGATAATCTTGTCATCTTCAATGTATTTTTCTTTTGCTGTAAACATATTTTCTTGGGATATATGACGATCCTGTGAAAATAATTTCAGATGGAGGTTCCCTTGTTAACTTCTTCAGGCATTTTGGTACTGAGTGCACAAGATCTTATCTTCTTGGCTAAGTTTATTCCTGTCACTACAAATTCATGGACCTTTCTTTACCCTCTGGATACCTACTGTTGCTTAGTTGTTTTCCGTGCTCTCCCTGGTCTAAACCTTGTACTTCCCTTAAAATCCCTACCCTGCTACTTCTGCCTTCTGTGATCCCTCTTCTTTTGCAACAGTTTACAGTGAAAGCCAACTTGGGCTTATCACTTTAGTGATTGAGCTCTTAAGTCCCTGCAGGCTGAGTCTGTCCTTTTCTTTGCCTCTGTGTCTTACTTGCCCTAAAGCAGTCCCAAAGTTCATTTCTGCCTTAAGGCCTTTGCATCCACTGTTCTCCCTGTGTAGCTACTGTCCGGATTGCGCTTCTCAGAGTGCTTCTCAGAGTGCGGTGACCTGGATGCCCTCATGCTGTCTTAGCCTAAATGTCCCCCCTCCCTGAGAAGAAGCATCCTTCTCTAACATTTCACCCTGGGTTTTTTTCATTGCACTTAACACTATGAAATTTTCATGTGTGTCTTCTCCAGTAAAACATGACCTTCACATGTGCGTGCATCTTAATGGTTTTACCTCCGTTTCCCTTCATACCTGCTAGTGCATCAGTTACTGTGGATGCCTGGCTGGCTCAGTTTTTAGAGCATGTGGGTTATGAGTTCAAGCCCCAAATTGAGCATAGAGCTTATTTAAAAAATAGTAGGCACTGTATATTTGAGTGTCCTTCCTGAAGTAAATACATGAAAATGGAATTCTGCAAGTTTGTTTCTGTTTTTAGAGTTAACTCTAGTTTATAACACTGTTACCGTGGGAGGCATTTTGAGGAAAGCTGTTCCTTGTATAGCAGCCTGGTTCGCCTGAGGCGGCAATTTAAATAAGCTGATTGAACAGGTTTAAAAAGACATTGTTCTAGTGTGGCCAGATCTTTTACAGAAGAAAAAATATGTTCATTTAAGATTCATAGATTTTATCCATCTTGGAAAAAATACCTTGCTCACATATTTAAAGTTCTTTTACACATTGACACCTTACCATATCTGACCCATTTGTACCTTATTTAAACAGTCTAATCACTGAAAAGTTAAGCACTGATTGTGCCTTTTGGTATTCCACTAGAATGCCTGAGTCCTTGTTGTACGCCTGCTGATTGGGGAATGACTGAAATCAAAACCTGGCTGGAGCAGTCAGTAGAGAGCATGCAGCTCTTGATCTCGGGATCCTGAGTTGAACTTCCATGTTGGGAATAGAGTTAACAAAAAAAAAAAAAAAAAAAAAAAATCCAGAATCAACAGATTTCTTGACACGGTGAATTATTCTTTCATATTAATCTTCATACTTTTTCAGAAAAGGGAATTGTGGGGCACCTGGGTGGCTCAGTGGGTTAAAGCCTCTGCCTTCGGCTC
Source organism: Lutra lutra (assembly GCF_902655055.1). NCBI lineage: Eukaryota > Metazoa > Chordata > Mammalia > Carnivora > Mustelidae > Lutra > Lutra lutra. Next base: position 14,222,689 of record NC_062295.1, on the reverse strand, counting down.
AGGTCATGATCCCAGGGTCCTGGGATCAAGCCCCGCTTTGGGCTCTCTGCTCAGCAGGGAACCTGCTTCCTCCTCTCTCTCTGCCTGCCTCTCTGCCTACTTGTGATCTCTGTCAAATGAATAAATAAAATCTTAAAAAAAAAAAAAGACTTTAGAGGCATCTGGGTGGCTCAGTCAGTTGAGCTTTTGGGTCAGGTCATGATCTCATGGTCCTAGGATCAGGTCTGCATTGAGCACCACATTCAGAGGAGAGTCTGACATCAGGATTCTCTCTCCCTCTGCTCCTCCCCCTGCTCACTCTCTAATAAATAAATCTTAAAATAGATAAACAAACAAACACAGGAAGCCTTTAAAAGATTTTTAAATAGGAGCACTTGGGTGGCTCAGTTAGGTTAAGCATCTGACTCGATTTCAGCTCAGGTCATGATCTCAGGGTTGTGAGACTGAGCCCCACATTGCACTCTGCACTGGGTGTATAAGATTCTCTCTCTCTTTCTCGCTCTCTCCCCCTCTCCCTCTGCCCCTCCCCTCCTCTCTCTCAAAAATAAATAAAAGTTTTTAAAATAATAAACACGAGATCCTAGACATACCATGTTAATATGAATACCAACATTAAGCTCAAAAAAAAACAATCTCCACCAAGAATAAAATTCCTTTTTTTTTTTTTTTTTAAAGATTTTATTTACTTATTTGACAGACAGAGATCACAAGCCAAGGCAGAGGCTTTATCCCACTGAGCCACCCAGGCGCCCCATCCTCTAGAGTCTTTTTGCATTTATTTGAAAACTCTTACTTTTAGAGAGGTTTCTGGTATCAGAATAAATTTGTTCTGTTTTGGGGTTTTTTTGGGCATGTAACTTTGTAAGTTATGTTATTTTTTGTTTATAAGAAGAGGCACTAATTTTTCCTTTTCTTTCTTTTTAGCATCATTTTTAAAAAAAGGATTTTATTTATTCATTTAGAAAGCACGTGCAGGCAGGAGGGGGGCAAAGAGAGAGAGGGACTCTCAAGTGGACTCAACACTGAACCCACAGCCCAATGTGGGGCTCGATCTCATGACCTGGAGATTATGACCTGAGCTGAAATCAAGAGTCCGATGCTTAACCAACTGAGCCACCCAGGTTCCCCATTTTTAGCATCTGTCCTTTGTTTTTATTTATTTATTTATTTTTTAAAAAGATTTTATTTATTTATTTGACAGAGACAGCAAGAGACAGAATATAGGCAGGGGGAGTGGAAGAGGGAGAAGCAGGCTTCCCGCTGAGCAGGGAGCAGGATTCAGGGCTTGATTCCAGGACCCTGGGATCATGACCTGAGCCAAAACACTTAACGACTGAGCCACCCAGGTGCTCCTGTTTTTAGCATCTTAAAGGACCGCAACAGTGCTCTTATAGTTCACAAAAAAATTACTAACTGCTCTGCAGTGGCCTAAGGTAATTGTATATTCGTGTGCTTGCAGGTTTTTAGAAAATGTTGTTTAACTTAGTGTTTATTAGATCTTTATTTTTGGTGTCATCCAAAATACTTAATAACTTTTCTGTTGAATGGGAAGAAGGCTCCACTAATAAGTATGTCTTGGACTAAATACTGACAAAACACTCATTTTTCCTCCATATATGACAGCATTGGCAACATTGTCTTTTTTTACTAAAGCTCTTTGAATTTAATTTTTTCCCTTTTATTTAAACTTTTCATTGAAAATTTGTTTTTCTGTTTCCTCTTTAGCATTTTAGTCTTCTGGTTTTATTTTTGTTACTATTTTTTTTAAATTAAGTAGGCCCCATGCCCAACATGGGGCTTGAATTCATGCCCCTGAGATCAAGAGTTGCCTGCTGTACTGACAGCCAGCCAGGTGCCCCAATCTGATTCTATGTATGTATGTATGTATGTATGTATGCATTTATTTATAAAAGACTATTTGTATTTATTTGAGAAGAGAGCATGAACGGGGGAGAGAGAGGGAGAAGCAGCCTTCCCACTGAGCAGGGAGCCCAATGCTGGGCTGGATCCCAGGATCCAGAGATCATAACCTGAGCCAAAGGCAGATACCCCAGACAAATGAGCCACCCAGATGACGTGCCTCCTCCTCCCCACCCCCCTCCCCCGTCTGATTTTATTTATTTTCTTTCCCCCCACCCAAGATTTATTTGTTTATTTATTTATTTGACAGAGAGAGACATCACAGTAGGCAGAGGGGCAGGCAGAGAGAGAGGGGGAAGCAGGGTCTGCGCTGAGCAGAGAGCCTGATGTAGGGCTTGATCCCAGGACCGTGAGATCATGACTTGAGCTGAAGGCAGAGGCTTAATCCACTGACCAATCCAGGTGCCCCCCCAAGTCTGATTTTAAAAGACAGATGTGTTTGTGTGTGTGTGTTTAAAATTTTAACTTTCATCTTGGAACATTATAGTACTTTGAAGCAACCCATCAGCCGTTCTTGGTGTTCAGCTTCTTGAGGGTCTCCCTGTTTTATATTCTTGTTAATATGAATCTTGGAATTCTTTGTCTGAACTGCAACACTTTATTTCCAGACTCTTTGTTTTGATTCTAACTCTGGACATTCAGATTCATTGCCCTAATTCCAGATTCTATCTTGGCCTCCTGAGATTTGCCAGAATTCAGACAAAAACTGTTAATTGAAGGAAAGGGTCAAATTTTTGTGCTCTATAGAATGGGACTCTGATTATGTTAGATTCTGATTAAAAAAATCCCAAAGATGGTCACCAGTATCACATCGTGTGGTGCAGTTAACTTAATATATAGTTAATTGGAAAGAAAACACAATATGGATTTACTTTCCAAAAGAGACTGTTTTTCTTTGCTGTCCTTATATTCCTTGGGTAAATGTGAAGAAAAATGGAAGTGTAGCAGGTTTCCCAACAGCAGGACTGAAACTTGAGAGTCAGTGTTTATTCTTCAGTCGGGTTTAAAGGAGTCTACCTTGGGTCACCTGGATAGCTCAGTTGTCGAGCATGTGACTCTTCATCTCAGCGTTGAGTTTAAGCCACATGTTGAGAGTAGAGTTTACCTTAAAAAAGGAGGGGACTGCCTGGGTGGCTCAGTGGGTCAAGCCTCTGCCTTCAGCTCAGGTCATGGTCTCAGGGTCCTGGATTGAGCCCGCATCAGGCTCTCTGCTCATTGGGAAACATGCTTCCTCCTCTCTCTCTCTGCCTGCTGCTCTGCCTACTTGTGATCTCTGTCTGTCAAATAAATAAATAAAACCTTTAAGAAAATTAAAAAATGGAGAATAGAGTTTAAAAATGTAAAAAAAAAAAAAAAAAGGAATCCACCTTAAGACACTGTATTGTTTCTGAAGGACTTGAGTTAGAATTCTGACCATTATAAGTGATTAATTCTGTCATAATTTGAAATATACCATTTTACTTGTTTATTTGCTTATTTATTTATTTATTAAGATTTGTTTATGTATTTGACAGACAGCAAGAGATGGAACACAAGCAGAGTGAGAGGGAGAAGTAGACTCCCTACCTCACAGGGAGCCCAATGTCAGGCTCAGCCCCAGGACCTTGAGATTGTGACCTGAGCAGAAAGCAGATGCCTAATGATTGAGCCACCCAGGTGCCCCGATAGCATTTCAATGTGTGGTATCTTACTCCTTTTTTTGAAAATACTGAAATGAAGGAGTGCCTGGGTGGCTCAGTCAGTTAAGCGTCCATCTCTTATTCGGCTTGGGTCATGATCTCAGGATTGTGAGATCAAGCCCCCAGCCATGCTCTGTGCTTAGCACAGAGTCGGCTTGTGGTTCTGTCTCCCTCTGCTCCTCCCCCTGCACACGTTTTTTTCTGTCTCTCTCTCTCAAAATCTTAAAACACTGAAATTAAAATTGAAGTTAATAAAGGTTGTATGTGTGGGGAATAACCAAATGACTGACTATAAAAGTTTTGTAAAAGAGTACTTTATGTAAGTGGCCTATCTTGTGTAGTTACTGGAAGGCTAATATTCCCTATGTTTTTACTGTTATTTAGGATATAAAAATTAACACCAGTAGTGCTGTTCTCCCCACACTTAGTTCATTTAAAAATCTACTTGCTGTCTTAGTATAATTGCATTGGAGAAGTTAAAAATGGAATGCTGGTGTGTTTTATGTTCCTCTCTTAGGTGTATTTATTTTTAAGAATATGTGCATTTTTCGTATTGATCCTTCACAAATATTTATCTTAGGGGAGGCTGGTGTCATGAAAAATAACACTGGACTAAAAGTGGGAAGACAAAAGTCCTTTGTATTGGCACTACCCAGCTGTTCCTCTGAGGAGGTAATTCTTGCCTTCCCTAAGATGTAGTATTATGACGGTTCAAGTTTGGAAAATTATTTTCAAAATTATTTAAATGCTACACAGATGCTTTTTATGTTGCCGTATCTGAATCAAATTCGGACTTTTAAAGATTCTCCCTCTTTTATCTCTTCTTTTAGAATTTATTACACACATGCACATACACTCTGATCACTTTTTTTTTTAAATTAAGATTTTATTTTATTGGGATGCCTAGGGGGCTCAGGTAAGTGTCTGCCTTTGGCTCAGGTCATGATCCCAGGGTTCTGAGATTGAGTCCTGTATTGGGCTCTTTGCTGGTCTGGGAGTCTGCTTTTCCCTCTGCTTATTGTTCTTTTTGCTTGTACTCTCTCTCTCTGACAGGTAAATAAATAAAATCTTCAAAGAAAAAAATTTTTTTAACTTTATTTACATTCAATTAATATATAGTGTATTATTAGTTGAAAAGGTAGAGTTCAGTGATTCATTGGTTCATTTTTTTTCTTCTAGTACTTGTGTGTGTCCGCACGTGTGTAAAAACTTCATAGAGAGAGTATGTCTCAGGATACACGAATGGGAACACATATAATTGTTAAATTTCTATTAGGTGTGGCATATGTCATTTTTAAATATTGTTTATATGAAATATTGTGATAAATAATACTATTTATTTAAAAAAATGTGTGGATATGTAATTAATTGCTCTCCAGTATAATAGTGGTTCTCTTTCTACATTTTTTAGTGTGCTTCCATTATGTAAGTCTGCTTCAAATTGGCTAATGAGGAATTTGGTTGTAAATCTTCATCATTCTATATTTTTTCTCTTTATCTTACTATTCATACTTACAGAACTTGATGCCACTTGAATTTGTGAGGAAAAAAAAATCTAATCTTTGTGACCACTTGTATATATTGGAGAGCAGGTGCCAATGGAATTCCGTAGAGAAGGTGTGGATTAAAAGGTAGTTTGTACCTTGGTTGGCTTTTGTTGTACAGTTGGAATTTAAAGAGCTAATTCTTTAAGAATTCCAGTTGAATGCTACATTGCTCCCTCCGTTGTCTGGTATTAATGTTTTAAAGGGAGTGGAGGGGAAGCGCCAGGGTGGCTTAGTTGATTAAGCGCCTACCTTCGCCTCAGGCCATGATCTTGAGATTCTGGGATCGAGCCCCACATCGGGATCCCTGTTCAGTGGGGAGTCTGCTTCTCCCTCTCCCCTTCACTCCCTCATGCTCTCTCTCTCTCAAATAAAGAAATAAAATCTTAAAAAAAAAAAAGAATCAGAATTCTTTAAAAAAAAAAAAGGGAGTAGAGAGGATGGATCATGGGATCATAGGATATACTCTGCTAGTGTAATAGTTTGAAGTACTTAAAAAAGAAAACCACATGTATCTTCTGAACAAAGATAGGAGTTAGTGAAATTTTATGCCATTATGAGAATGTATACAGTATTAAGCTATCATGAGATTTTGGTACTAGTTTAAATTATGGCACTAAAATTTTACTCAAAATGGGTAAATGCTGTCTCCTAAGAAACTTCGTATCTAGAAACATTGATTTTTCTCTTTTCTTGTAAAAGAGAATTATGAAAATTTCTATTTTTAAACTACTTAAATCAGTCTGATTCAGGTGTGTTTAGTATAAAATCTGACAATAAAAAGATACAGTTTGTAAAGACCTTGTGGGTTTAAAGTGGCTTAAGTGATGATTTTGTACTGCTTCATAGCATTCTTAAACTTAAGATTAAATAGTTATTTTTATTTTGGTCTTAAATTTTTTTTTTGAAGATTTTATCTATTTATTTGAGAGAGAATGAGAGAAAGTACAGGAGAGTGGGGAGAGTCAGAAGCAGACACCCCACTGAGCTGGGAGCTGGATGCGGGACTTGATCCTGGGGCTCCATCCTGGGACTCCAGGATCATGACCTGAGTGAGCCAAAGGCAGTTGTCGTCCAACCAATGGAGCCTCCTAGGCGCCCCTTAAGTTTTTTTTTTTTTTTTTTTTTTTTAATAATCTCTATACCCAGTGTGGGACTGGAACCCACAACCCTGAGATCAAGAGTTGCAGGCTCCACCAACTGAACCAGCCAGGTGCCCCAAGGCTAAATACTTTTAAATACCTCAGTATATTTCTTGTTACTGCTGAGCACAGTGGGGACACTGTTTCCCAGCACTTGATTGCTGCTTGCTAGTATGTTTCGTAACCAAATCTGTCTTCCTTTAATGAATTTTCCTACAGTTAAAAGAATAGTGTGATTAATTTGAAAAGTAATCTTCCCAGCTGATTGATTTAGGAGGCCATATCTTTTGAGATTTACTTACAAGATCTTTCTGTTTATTTATATTTAAATAGTAGGAAGTGGTTATTTCAAGATCACTCCTAAAACAAAAGTCCCAATGCTTAAGGAGGAGAGTTTATCATATGTATTTACCTCTGATTACAGGTAGTATGTTTACCATCGCACACCAGGAGACCTAAGGAACTGGGTCTTACAGGTGTTATAGGAGGTGTTGAAAGGAATCAGAGTCCATTTAAAAGTCCACCTGTTGTCTCAGTACAATGTTGGTAAAGTTAGAAATAAAGTTTTTTTTGTTTGTGGTTTTTTTTTTAGATTCTTCTTCTTCTTTTTTTTTTTTTTTTTTAAGATTTTATTTATTTATTTGACAGAGATCACAAGTAGGCAGAGAGGCAGGCAGAGAGAGCAGGACCCTGGGATCATGACCTGAGCCGAAGGCAGAAGCTTTAACCCACTGAGCCACCCAGGCACCACTTAGATTCTTCTTTAAGATAGATTTATTTTTTTAAGAGGACTGGGGCAGAGGTCATGTGTATAATTTGAGAATGTCCTGAAGATACTTCTGTTAGTTTCTTCCTCATCTTAAGAATTACTAGTGTGGAGGGGTGCCAGGGTGGCTCAGTAGGTTGGGTCTGCTTTCTGTTCAGGTCATGATCCCGGGGTGCTAGGATCATGCCTTGCGGCAGGCTCTTAGCTCAGTGGGGTCCCTGCTTCTCCCTCTCCCTCTGCCTGTGGCTCCCCCTGCTCGTGCCCATGTGTGCACTCTTGGTCAAATGAGTAAGTAAAATCTTAAAAAAAAAAAACAACGGAATTTACTGGTGTGGACTATGAAATTCATTAAGTGTCTTTTCCATAATTGCTATTATATTTAAGATACGTTGCATGTCAAGGGCTGCATGGTAGAATATTGCTCTTTTGATACCCTAAAAGCTTGACTATGCCCAAGATTTGTAGGGTATATTCTACCATTGTGGTAGTTGTGCCTAACTTGATAATACTTTTCTTTAGAAGTATGTATGTCTAAATTGCATAATATTTGTTTTTTCTTAACGTATTACAAGTGATTCTTGGCAACCATGTCATTTTCTTGACGGTGTCACCTCAAAAAATTGTAATGATGTTTACCTGTTACGTAGTACCTTTGTATTTAAAAGAAACTACAGTGCCTTTTAGGATTATTTTTAAAGGGAAGATTTAATGTAATTTTTGGAGAATCTCACAAGCATGTCAGTCCCTTGGGGATATGTTTGAGTCTATTAGAGGAACTTTATCTGAATAACTCTACAGTCAGTATTTGCCTGTTTTCAGGATTTTTTTAAAGATGGTTGCGCATGTTTTTATACTGCTAAAACATTCTGCCTTTCCTTGCTTACAGAGTCCCAGTTTGGTTTCAAGACCCTTCCTTTTGGGATTTCTATAGTAAACTGTTAGTGATCATCTGTCTCTAATCTTCTCTGTCCTAAGGGGGACTATGTTTGGCATTTAACTGGAGAACCTCAGGGGTTGTGGGTAAAGAGGTGGACAGGTTTCTTTGTAGACTTTCTGTCTTTTTGTCCTTTCTCTGCTAGGGAGGTCATGGAGTAAGAGATTTCCTTTCAATCTTGGCAATTTTCCAGGCTGAATGGGATGTTTCTAAAGTACTTCCAGGACTTGCTGACAAAAGAGGAAGATAAGCGATACAAATGGGAGCTCAAGCAGGGTTTCTTTTTAAGGTACTCAGCTAGCTTAGGTTAAAAATAAAGGCCCGGAGAAAGTGAGTCAAATTAACATGGTGCCTTAGATTCATGAGCCTTTAGGTGAACTATTATTTAACATAAACAACATTATTTCTGTTAAATACTGAATCCTGAATTCACATTTGTATTGGAGATTGAAAGCATACCAGTTTTTATAACTGCAAATATTCTTAATACCTGGTAAGGTAGGAATTTATGCTAGTTGAAGTACAGAACCTTGGTATACTTAAATTAGCAGTAGATTTCTCGTGTCTCTGTCTCAGCCAGTCTTTTTCTTTCTTTTTTTTTTTTTTTTAAAGATTTTATTTATTTATTTGACAGAGAGAAATCACAAGTAGGCAGAGAGGCAGGCAGAGAAAGAGGAGGAAGCAGGCTCCCTGCTGAGCAGAAAGCCCAATGTGGGGCTCGAACCCAGGACCCGGGATCATGACCTGAGCCGAAGGCAGCGGCTCAACCCACTGAGCCACCCAGGTGCCCCTCAGCCAGTCTTTTTCTGATTTTACCCACTTTAGTAGTTTGACTTTTTCTACAACAATGTTCTGGTGCTGTCTCGGTGGTCAGTTAATAAGAATTAATAAGAACAATTTTGAGGGACGCCTGGGTGGCTCAGTTGGTTGGACGACTGCCTTCGGCTCAGGTCATGATCCCGGAGTCCCGGGATCGAGTCCCGCATCGGGCTCCCAGCTCCATGGGGAGTCTGCTTCTCCCTCTGACCTTCTCCTCACTCATGCTCTCTCTCACTGTCTCTCTCTCAAATAAATAAATAAAATCTTTAAAAAAAAAAAAAAAGAACAATTTTGAAAGCTGTCAGAATGGGTAGGCAATAAAATATTAAGAATTTATAGTGCATTTCTTTTTGTGCATTTCTTTCTTAAAAAAATAAAGTGCTATAGGGACTATCTTATGTATTTCTCAGGCCTGGATAGAGTGAAATTGCTGTTTTTCGAGGAATTTGGAATTTTTTACTATTAATGTTGGTAACAGTTCTCTTTTACTGATATAAGGGCTGTTTTGTTTCTTTCTGTACCTTGGCTAGGTTAATTCTTTCTGAGCTTTAAGTTACAGTCCTTAGGCCTGATTAATTAATTCAAATGCTAAGAGTCTTTGGTTTCATTGGAAAGCACAGTGACTTAAAGTTGGTGCCACGTTTTGCTTTTCCATTAAAATGGTTAAATATTATAGGCAATATAAGACCTGAAATACTAAATATTAAAAGTAAATAAACTGCCTTTCCCTTATCTTTTATACCTTTACTGTAAAGATCTGTTTCCTTTTTTTTTTTTTTTTTTTTAAAGATTTTTCATTTATTTATTTGACAGAGAGAGATCACAAGTAGACAGAGAGGCAGGCAGAGAGAGAGAGAGAGAGGGAAGCAGGCTCCCTGCTGAGCAGAGAGCCCGATGTGGGACTCGATCCCAGGACCCTGAGATCATGACCTGAGCCGAAGGCAGCGGCTTAACCCACTGAGCCACCCAGGCACCCCGATCTGTTCCCTTTAAAGTCAAGATTTATTGGGGTGCCTGGGTGGCTCAGTCGGTGAAGCATCTGCCTTCAGCTCAGGTCATGATTCCAAGGTCCTGGGATCCAGACTCGCATGGGGCTCCCTGCTCCACGGGGAGCCTGCTTCTCCCTCTGCCCCTCCCTCTCACTTGTGCGCACTCTCTCTCTAAATATATAAAATCTTTTTAAAAAGTTTTTTATTTTTTAATTTTTATTTATTTTTTTTTAAAGATTTTATTTATTTATTTGACAGAGAGCACAAGTAGGCAGAGAGGTAGGCAGAGGGAGAGGGGGAAGCAGGCTCCCCGCTGAGCAGAGGGCCTGATGTGGGGCTCAATTCGAGGACCCTGAGATCATGACCTGAGCCGAAGGCAGAGGCTTAACCCACTGAGCCACCTGGGCGCCCCTGCCATACATTTTTTAAAAAGATTTTATTTATTTATTTGACAGAAAAAGATCACAAGTAGGCAGAGAGAGAGAGGAAGGGAAGCAGGCTCCCTGCTGAGCAGAGAGCCCGATGTGGGGCTTGATCCCAGGACCCTGGGATCATGACCTGAGCTGAAGGCAGAGACTTTAACCCACTGAGCCACCCAGGTGTCCCTGCCATAAATTTTTTTAAAGGATTTTTTTTTTTTTTTTTTTTTTTTTTTTTTTTGGCAAGGGGGTGGTGGGGGACACCTGGGTGGCTTGGTCAGTTAACTGTCTGCCTTTGGCTCAGGTCTTGATCCCAGGGTCCTGGGATCCACTCCCTGCTCACTAGGGAGCCTGCTTCTCCCTCTGCCTGACTTTTCCCTGCTTGTGCTCTCTGTCTCTCAAATAAATAAAATCTCTAAAAAAGAAAAAAATTTTTTTTAATTCTTGAGAAATTTCTGTACCTACTGTGTGGTTTGAACTCATGACCCCAAAATCAAGAGTTGCATGTTCCACCAACTGAGTCACCCAGGTGCTTCAAGAATGTCCTAAATTTTTAAAAAAATTGTGGTAAAATGCACATAAAAGTTACCATTTTTACAATATAGTGTACAAAGTACAGTTGATCCTTATACAGCGTGGAGGTGGGGTGCTGACACCTCCCCCTGCCCCCTTCGAAAACTTCGTATAACTTTTGACTTCCCTGAAACTTAACCATTAATAGCCAGCTGTTGATTAGAAGCCTTACAATAATACAAGTAGTCACTTAACAAATACCTTGTACGTTGTATGTATTATTTACTGTATTCTTACAATAAAATAGAGAAAAGAAAATGTTAAAATCATAAGGAAGAGAAAGTACATTTACAGTACTGTGCTGTATGTATTGTAAAAAAAAAATCTGCATGTGAGTGACTGGTCCAGTTCAAATCCGTGTTGTCCAAGGGTCAGCTGTACATTCATGATATTGTGCAACTGTCACCACTGTCTAGTTCCAGAACTTTCCATCACCCCAGACAGAAACTCAGTACCCTTTAGGTTGTCACTTCCTATTCTCCCCTTCTCTCAGCCCCTGGCTATCATAAATCTACTTTCTGTATGGATTTACCTATTCTGGATATTTTATGTAAATGGAATCATATGCAGTGTAGTCTTTTGTTTCTGGCCTCTTTCACTTGGCATAATGTTTTCAAGGTTCATACCTGTCACAACCTTGTGGCAGATATCAATACTTCATTCCTTTTTATGGAATCATATGGAATCCATTGTATGGATATACCACATTTTTGATGGACATTTGGGTTTCTACCTTTAGTTTATTGTAAATAGTGTTGTGGTGAACATTCACATACACGTTTTTGTGAGAAGACCTGTTGTCAGCTCTTTTGGACATATACCTAAGAGCGGATTTGCAGGGTCAAATGGTAATTTTTTGCTTAACTTGAAGAATTGCCAACTTTTTCTAAAGTGGTTGTACCATTTTACATTCCCATCAGTTATATATGAAGATATCATTTTCTCAGTATATTTGCAGCACTGGTAAATTTTTTTCTTTCTTTCTTTCTTCTTTTTTTAAATTTATGACTGTCCTAGTGGGTGTAATTTCTCAGTATGGTTTTGATTTACATTTTGCAATCACTAATGATGTTGAGCAGTTTTTCATGTGCTTATTGACTGTCTATCTTTGGAGAAATACAGCTGTCCAAATCTTTAGCCCATTTAAAAAATTGGATTGTCTTTTTGTTGAGTTATAAGAGTTCTTTATATATTTTGGATATTAGACTCTTGGAAGATATATGATTTGCAAACATTGGCCGATTTTGTGAGTTGTCTTTTCACCCTGTTGAGAGTGCCCTTTGATGCGATAAAAATAAGGCTTTTAAAGTGCTTATTTTTATAAAAATTATTTTTATAAAATAAAAATTCAGAATTTAAATGTATTTATTTAAATATATTGTTGAGACCAGCCCTTTCTAATTTTGATGGCTTTTCTGTGTCCATACAAGTTACTCTTTTTTTTTAAAGATTTTATTTATTTAATTTGAGATAGATACAAAAAGACCACGTGTGTGCATGTTCCCACAAATAGGGGGAGAGAAAGGGGGAGGAGCAGACTCCCTGCTGAGTAGGGAGCTGGGGCCAGGCTCCATCCCAGGACCGCAAGATCATGACTTGAGCCAAAGGCAGATGCTTAACCAACTGAGCCACACAGGCACCCCCATGAAAGTTACTCTCTTTTTTAAAAAAAGATTTTATATATTTATTTGACAGAGATCACAAGCAGGCAGAGCAGTAGGCAGAGAGAGAGGGAGAAGCAGGCTCCCTGCTGAGCAGAGAGCCCTATGTGGGACTTGATCCCAGCATCCTGGGATCATGACCTGAGCTGAAGGCAGAGGCTTTTAAACCCACTGAGCCACCCAGGCGCCCCCATAAAAGTTACTCTTAAGATCATATGCACAGGAGTGCCAGGGTGGCTCAGTGGGTTAAGCGGCTGCCTTCAGTTCAGGTCATGATACTGAAGTCCCGGCATGAGTCCCGCATCAGGCTCCTTGCTCGGCAGGGAGTCTGTTTCTCCCTCTGCCTCCCCCCACTTTCATGCTCTTCTCTTTCTTTCTCATTCTCTCTCTCTCAAAAAAGTAAATAAAATCTTAAAAAAAAAAAAGACCATTTGCACAGATCACATTTTAGTAGGGAAGTTTAATGTAGAAGACTAATTTTTACTTAAATAATTGTAATTTAAGTAATTGTAATTTATTTAATTTAAATAATTGTAATTAATTGAACCAAGATCATCATCTAGTATGTCTGTACCCCTCCCTTCTCTGTGCTGCAACCACTATGCTTTTCTCTTTTCCCTATGAAAGTGTATGGTGTAAGATAGTACCCTCTGCTAACATCTCAAACAAGCGAGCAAATTGAAGCTAGTATTTAAGTACTAAGTGCAAAGTGTGGTACATACTTTGAGAGTTGGAGGAAGGAGCTGGATAATGGGATTTTTTTTTTTTTTTTTTTAACTCCAGAGCATTTTATACTCCTAATTGGGACTTCAACTGACGTTACAGTTCTTTTCTTTCTAGATTATAAATTCTTACAGGGTTGGAACCATCTTAGTTCACCTTTTGGAGTATTAGCTCTTAGTTGATGCTCTTGTAGCAAATGATCAAGAAAATACTGATTCTGATAGACTGCTTTGGAGAGGAAGTGTGGGTTGAAGAAAAGTAAGTGTTCATTTAGGTTAGGGAACTGTATTCCACAGTTGAGAGAAAGGCCTCAGTTATGGTAATGGGCGATCGTTTAGTCAGCAAGTAATTTGTGTCATCTAGGCACTTGGAAGTACGTGATACGCAACACTAAGAGTCTCTTGCCCTTCTGCTATTTACAGTCTCCTGGCAGAACACGTTTAAATAAGCTTCTCAATGGGGTCCCTGGGTGGCCCAGTCACTAAGCTTCTGCCTTCAGCTCTGGACATGATTCTAGGGTCCTGGGATTGACCCCTGTGTCAGGCTCTGCTCAGCAGGAAGTCTGCTTCTTCCTCTCCCTCTCCCCCTGCTTGTGTTTCCTCTCGCACTGTCTCTCTGTCAAATTAAAAAAAAAAAAATCTTTAAATAAGCTTTTCATATCATCTAAGAGCTAAAGGAACTCTTAGGGTTCTCTGGTAGCATATCTATAGCAGGACTACTACTACCCCTACTCAGGGTAGTCAGAAACTTTTCAAAGGAAAGCTGAAGCGTGGAGGATAAAGAGAAATAAGCTAGGGTCAGCAAAGAGTGAGGACAAAGCCATTCCAGACTGACTGGCTGAGCAAGGTGATTCTTTATGTGGCAGTGAAAGATTAGGATGGATGGGGCATAGGGTGTAAAAGGGATGGTTGGTAGAGATTTAGCTAAAAAGGGAAGTGAGGTATATACCTATGATAAGGGTAGTGAGAGGATACCAGATTCGTGTTTTATGAAGCTAATCTTGGAATGTGGAGGAGAAATGGGACAGACATGAGAACTGGAAGTGGGAAACATACTGTCTGATCAAATAGTGCCATTTATTAGAAAGTAGTGGTTAGATGATGGCACCATTTATTAAAATGGGGATTCCAGGTAGAAAGGAGCAAGTTACATTTGAGGCATTAGAACTTTTATTTATTTATTTATTTTAAGGATTTTATTATTTATTTCACAGAGATAGACAATGAGAGGGAACACAAGCTGGGGGAGTAGGAGAGGGAGAAGCAGGCTCCCTGCTGAGCATGGAGCCTAATGCAGGACCCTGGGATCATGTCATGACCTCAGCTGAAGGCAGCACTTAACCAACTGAGCCACCCAGGTGCCCCAAGATGTTTTTTTAAGGATTTTATTTATTTAGGGGCGCCTGGGTGGCTCAGTGGGTTAAAGCCTCTGCCTTCGGCTCAGGTCATGATCTCAGGGTCCTGGGATCGAGCCCCGCATCGGGCTCTCTGCTCAGTGGGGAGCCTGCTTCCTCCTCTCTCTCTCTCTCAGCCTACTTGTGATCTCTCTCTCTCTGTCAAATAAATAAATAAAATCTTAAAAAAAAAAAGATTTTATTTATTTATTTATTTAAAGATTTCATTTCATTTTATTTATTTATTTGACAGAGAGAGAGGGGGAAATCACAAGTAGGCAGAGAGGCAGGCAGAGAGAGAGGGGGAAGCAGGCTCCCTGCTGAGCAGACAGAGAGCCTGATGGGGGGTTTGATCCCAGGACCCTGAGATCATGACCCGAGCTGAAGGCAGAGGATTAACCCCCTGAGCTACTCAGGCACCCCAAGATTTTATTTATTTATTTGACAGAGTGAGAGAGCCCAAGCAGGCAGAGCAGCAGAGGGAAAGGGAGAAGCAGGCTCCCCACTGAGCAGGGAGCCCGATGCAGGGCTTGATCCCAGAACCCTGGGATCGTGACCCAAGCTGAACGCAATCACTGAACCAACTGAGCCACCCAGGTGCCCCCCGAGTTGTTTTTTAAACAGTTGGGTACGTAGATCTGGATCTCGGAGTGGACATCAATGATGGAGGCCTAGATCTAGGATTCGATGTCATACAGGTGGTCAGTATTGCCATCGGCATGGATTGAGTGAGATAGAGTAGAGAGCCTAGGGTCAGGCTTCAAGACATTTCAAGATTTTGGGGTTTGGTAGGGGAGGCTGAGCAAGCCCTCAGAAGTTCCTGAGAAAGTAGAACCAGGTAGGAAGAAATACAGAGTACTTCCTCCCATAAACCAAAGGGAGGGAACAATCTTTGATTACTTTGAATTCTCAAGATCTCAGCATAGAGGGTTATTGTAAGAATTTTAAAAAGAGGTTTTCATTCAGGCCACCTCATTCCTCTGCAAGGCACCTTTGTGCAGGCCACAACCTGCTTAACCCTACTTAGCAGCCCTGTGAAAGCTGCTGAGAGGATGAGTAAGATAAAGCCTGAGGTATGAGTTTAGCAACCTGGGCTCATAGTTGGTTTTGCTGAAAGTAGTGGGGCAGAAGTTGGATCAGTGGATTGAGGAGCCAGTAAAGGTGAAAAAACAGGGTGGGGAGTAGGGACAACTCTTAGTTTGCGGAGTGATGGCAGATTGTTTGGTGGAGGGTCTTGTGGGATTGATGGAATTTTTCTGTTTGTTTTCTAATATTTTTAAAAATATGTTTTTGTATTTTTAAATGGGAGACATCAGGAAATTTTACGTGTGTAAAGAGAAGAATCAGTTCAATGGGAAAGGAGAAAAAGGTATTGGTAAAGTTAAGAGAAGGTGGGAAGTAGATTGAATCCCATTCAAGGCCTAGAATTGGGTCCAGATATGTGATGGTGTCTTTTTTTTTTTTTTCTTAGTGACGTAGAGAGTACGTGAGAGAATTCGTTTGTGTGTGTGTTTGTGTGTGTGTGTGTGTGTGTGTGTGTGTGTGTGTAGAGGGGTTAGGAGAGTAAGTCATTAAATAATACGGATATATGGTCGTTTTAAAACTCAAGCAATCTGGTCTCCATCCCCCCCACATCCTCCCCTCCCCTGCCCCAAGGAGAAATAAAATAGTTGCTTTAGGAAAATTCTTTATCTAGTAATTTCCAAATTAATATAGATGAAGAGTAAGGTACTCATTAGACTGAATTGGAAGCTTTTTGTTATTCTGGATTTGCCTTCAAAATACTAACTTCTTAGTGATGCCTAAGATATGGTGGTTTCCTCTTTGGTGTGACGGTCACTGAACTTCTCATGTGATGAAGGTGAAATCACTTGTCAATGCACACTGTATTAGAAATTGATGAAATTAAAGCTTTGAGTTTGAGAAATAAAGATATATTATCCCCCCCCCCCAACCCCACCCCCAAATGGGGCAGGTCTGGATAATGCATGTAGTGAATGGGAGATGACTGTTGGAGGACCTGGGGATGTGGTGCTTACTTAGGGATGATGAATAATTGATACTAGGGTTTATCCAGGGTTGGAGTTTTAACAGATTGGTGTGAGGAAAAATATTAAGGGAGGTTAAGGGGATTGGCAAGAGTGTTACTAAACTGATAGACCATGAACTATAAGCTGAAAGAAGGAAGTGAAGAAGGAAGAAAGTACTTGACTGGGAAAAAGAGAGAGTCACTGGAATTAAAATTAGTTATAAAACCAACCAACCAAAAGCAAAGTGGTATTGAGAGAGAGTATGAGTAGACAGTTGTCTGAAGTAAGTCATTGGGGGACATTGAGCAAGATGAACTAAAAAGGGGTTATGGAATTTTAGAGACAAGTAGGCCACAAATGGAAGCTCCTACTGTGGCAGGAACAGATTCATTGGAAGTGCTGATGGTGGAACCCAGGTTACAGTGAATTCAAAAGTGAGCAAAGATAAGGAAGGTAAATTTTTCCCAAGAGTTGTGGCTGTGAAGAGTCTAGACAATGAGAATTAGAAGGAAAAAGGGTATGAAAATTTTGCCTCCCCCCACCTTTTTAAAAGTAGTCTCCATGCCCCAATTGTGGGGCTTGAACTCATGACCCCAAGATCTAGAGTTTCATTTTTTTTTTAAGATTTTATTTATTTGACAGAGAAATCAAAAGTAGGCATAGAGGCAGGCAGAGAGAAGGGGAAGAAGGCTCCCTGCTGAACAGAGAGCCCAATGTAGGGCTTGATCCTAGGACGCTGAGATCATGACCTAAGCCGAAGGCAGAGGCTTAACCCACTGAGCACCCAGGCATTCTGATTTTGACTTTCTGTTGTTGAAAGACTCGAGGGTGCTCATGTGTGGCCAAGCGATGAGCAGTAGCAAAGTGGGAGATCCACAGGATACCTCAGAAAATAGGGGCAACATAGGGATTCAGAGCGTTGCTTTAGATAGAACATTTACTTGTTCCATGATGTGAAGGTGATGGGAAGAACGTCTGTGTGTGAACATGTGGGTAAATTTCTGGGTTTACTGGAAGGAAGTTGGCAGGCTCTGGTGGAGTGCTCAAGAACTTGAAAGTTAAACAAATGAATCTGAGTTCTCTTGCTGTTTTTTTACTAGATGTGCAGCTTTTGGTCAGTTATGGAATCTTACTTATGTCATGTGTAAGATGGTAATTTATGGTCTTTAATGATCATAAGAGGATGATGTTAAAGATGAAGTACTAAATATATGTAAACTGCTTGGCTCATTTGCTTATCAGATATGGTAGGAGCTCAAAACTGCTAGCCCTTATTATTGAGAGTGCTATAGAAGAATGGCTTGCATTTTTTAGGAAGCAGGAATGTGGAAGGTCATGTACCATGAATGTGGAAGAGCTGGGGAAAGAGGAAGGTGCAAAAAGTTTGAAAACTGTTTTGGAAAGGAGAGAACACTGGCTAGGGAAGCATGGTCTAAGCCAGTATACATGGTCTAAGCAAGTATTGAAGACCCATTTGTAGTCTGAGAACTACCTGGGGGTGGCACATTGACCAACCTTTACACTGAGGACAATTGTGCACGTGAAGCAAAGCTTAAAATCTAATATAGTACTCTCCTAGAGTTGCTTTGTTTGTCCCTTCTGGTTAATATGGTTAGAGGTCAATTAATAGAGGGTGTGTTTGAGATTCCTTGGAAGGGAAATTATACTGAAGTCAGATCTTTACTATGTTTGCTTAAGATGTTACTAAAAAAAATTTACTATCTTTAAAATTTTGGGTTAAAGCATATTCAGTGATTTAAAATATAGATGCAGAGTTAGTGGGAACATAGTCCATAAGACCAGCCTTACTTCTGATACCAGTTCCAAGTTTAGGGGTCCCCAAGGATACTCGTAGGTTGGATAAGTCGCCAGATGACTTGCTGAACTCATTGAAAACTGTTCTACTCATGGTTACAGTTTATTACAGCTAAAAGTCAGATTGAAATCAGCTACTGCTAAAAGCGCACGTATAGCAAGAGTCCAGGAAAGTTTCGAATGTGGAGCTTCCAATTGTCCTTTCCTTGTGAAGTCATGAACACAGTATTACTCTTCTGGTGTTGATGTGTGATACACAGTACGTATGGAGTATTATCAAGCATGGAAACTTGCCCCAGCATTGGTGTTTAGGGTTTTTCATTGGGACTACATGACTGACTGCCTACATGCGTGAACTTAGTTTCCAGCCCTTTTGGAGGTTGATTTGGTCCTTGGGATTCAGAGCCCCTTCACCCTCATAAATCACATTGTTACATGTTCTGGTGTGGCCCAAAACCCCCAGATGAATAAGGACACTTTTATTAGGTGTCACATTCTAGGACTTCAGAGATTACCTTCCAGAAGCCGAGGGTAAAGGCCAGACAGACCTCCTTTGGTGTTGGTGAAATTATTTACAGTTTTACAAACATAGTTAAATGTATTTTAATATTTTGAGTCTACATTTTAATATTTTGAGTCTACATATTTGAGTCTCACTAAATCTCTGTTTAGTTGAGTTTGATTAGTGATTGAAAGTTGGTAACAAAGAACCCATAAATCATTAAGATTTGGTATTATATACACTTAAGTAGGTAAGGAAGTTTCATCAAGAAATTATGTTAACTTAATATTTCCGTGTTGCAAAACTGATATAAACTCATAATTTTGGCATGGTGGTTCAGTTCTGTTTTAATAAATTTGAATTCACATTTTCTCGTGTGGGAAGAGTTTTGAATAATGAAGTCCATGAGCCTCCTGAATGAATTTTTTAGCCGTAGATTCATATTTTAGAGCATAGTTTCACCTTTTCTTCTATTCCTCATGAAAGCATATCTGAATCCAGGTGAGTAACAGGCATCATAGGGATGATCTTGAATTTATTTCTACAAGGTAAATCCTTTTCAAGTGGTACTAACTGTTAGTAATGAAAAACTCACAGCATATTCTGCAGCTGCTTTATGATAGAGACATATTTTTGTGCACCATTGCTTTAGAGAATAAATGCATTCCCACCTCATTGGCTTAAGTGCAAATCTCATTTCCTGGTTGATATCCATTACCAATTAGATCTCACCGTCAGAGCAAAAATCCCTTAATAAGCCTAGTTAAAAGCAACTTGAAGCAATATGATGCTTATTCCAGTGGCACCACTAGGTGTGCTGTTTGCATCAAGTCATTTTGGGGTGCTTTATGGAAATGCTTCCTCATAGGGAATTCCCTAACTTAATATTTCCAGAGTGGTGCTTTTTTTTTGGCGGGGGGCGGGAGGGTTGCCTTTTAGTGCTTACATGAACTGGATGAGACCACATGTAGCCAGGAGATACTGCATTTCCTCGCACATGGTGGATTGTCGATGTGAGGTCTGAGGATTTGGGTCATTCAAAATAAATGGCCTCTCAGATTTATTACATTTTCAATACAATGAGAATAGGTAACTAAATGAGCGGTGACTATATTTGTATGTGATTTGTATGTTACAGTTAACATTTAAATTCTCTTATGTACTAAAAAGTTTTTTGGTTGCCACCTTAAGCACAGAGTGGCTTTCCATCTCAATTTTTGCTTCAGCATACGAACCCTAGAGGGCCATAGTATGACTAAAAGCACCTAACCCATGAATGATATTTGCTTCATGTTTGAACAACAAATGTTTTAACCCACTGTCTTCACTAATATTGTAACTACTGTCTTACAGATTGACTTGATGCAAAACATCACAAAGGCTCCATATTATACAGTATGCGATTTTTGAGGTATGAGCTTTAGAAACTTACCTCTCATGTGGCATGTACATCAGGCTTTAACTTCACTTTAATCATTTGGGGGAAATTTATGCATTTCTTTTTTTTTTTCTCTCTCTCTCCATAATATTTTTAGAATATTAAAGGGGCTGTGGAGGTATTTTTGATCCTTGCTAGTATGATTCTTAGTTTTAGCAGATACATTTTTTCTTATCACTAAACAGACACTAATTCTGGCAGATGATAGCTTTTTCAGCCCTTATAACTGGCTTAACATTTATACCTGCCTCTTTGAATTCAAATCTGGTTTTTGTGCCTTTGATTGCCTCATTTTAAGTGCTCATTTCCGTTCGTTAACACTTTTCTATTTCTTGGACTGGGTGGTGGTGGTGGTGCTAACAGCCTGGTACTGACTTTTTTTGAGACCTTAGTAGTCTTGATATTTAAAAAAATCAAGATTTCATATAAATGCGGAACCATTTTGTGCTCTTGGGTTCAGACTACCTATAACTTGAATTCTGGTTGGAAATGTTTTGATTAGTTTGTTTTAAAAGAGTGTGGCAACTGGTGAGTTTTAGACAGTTCTGAGACTAGTTCTAACCCTAGTGATTTTGTTGTTGTTATATTTCTGAAAACCCAAACTCTGAGTGGGGGGAAACACTTGGTGTTCATAACTCATGGGATTTAAAAACCTGTATTTCTAATAAATTGGGAAGTTGTTCCCATTCTTTTTTTCTTTTTTTCCAGTTTAGTTTGAAATCAAGTGCTTTTGTAGATAGAAATGGATTTGTTGGTAGGAAATTGCTTAATTTCTTCACTGAAGAACTTAAAACCATATTGGGTATGAAAACTTGTTTTGGTTGTATTCCTATGCTCTTGAGCTGCTTATATATTATTTGTCTGTCAGACTGGAAATCTTCCAGTTTAGTATTATGGTATTAATAACTTTTTTTTTTAAGATTTGTTTATTTATTATTATGGTATTAATAACTTTTTTTTTAAAGATTTGTTTATTTATTTGAGAGAGAACACGGGAGGAGGGGCAGAGGGAGAGGAATCTTAAGAATACTGTCTGCTCAGTGTAAAGCCCCATGTAGGGCTTGATCTCAGAACTCTGAAAACATGACCCGAGCTAAAACCAAATCAGGCACTTAATCGACTGCACCACCCAGGTGTCCCCCAGGGTCTTCGTAACTTTGAGCATACCCTGTAAGCTAAGTATTTCTTAAGAATTTAGTATCTGATTTAAGCCTCACAACTTTACAGGTGAGATAGGTATTCTCCCCATTTTACGCAAGAAACAACTGAGGCTTGGAGATTACCTTGTACAAAGTCCCACTTTTCTGTGTTGGAGCTGGGATTTGAGCCAAATCTTTTTTTAACCCATATTCTCTGCTGCCTTATGTTTACAGCTATGTCACCAAAAAAATGATTCTTATATACTTAACTCTTAGTAGTAAGAGTAGTATATGTGATAAATAAACATAATTTAAGCAGGAAATTCAGACATTTAGATACTGGTAGATTTTCGTTACCTTGTATGCATTCATTTGCTAGCAACTTACTTAACCGGGTTCAGTTAGGTGTCATACATATAGACAGGTTCAGAATCTGTCAGAGAAACTCTTTTTTTTTTTTTTTTTTAAGATTTTATTTATTTATTTGTCATAGAGAGAGAAGCGAGAGTGAGCACAGGCAGACAGAGTGGCAGGCAGAGGCAGAGGGAGAAGCAGGCTCCCCGCCAAGCAAGGAGCCCGATGTGGGACTCGATCCCAGGACACCGGGATCATGACCTGAGCCAAAGGCAGCTGCTTAACCAACTGAGCCACCCAGGCGTCCCTGTCAGAGAAACTCTTAAGCCCTTTTTTATTTTTCATTTCCTGTCCAGAAATTTATGGTATGTTATGGTTTATTGTACGTGCACATTTAATGTGCTATTTTTAGAAACATGGGAGGTGCCATTACATTCATTTTTTACAAAGCTGTCATGCTCCATTTAGTGTTAATGGTACTTAAATGGTTATAGATTCAGTATGCTTAGAAAAAAGTTCTCATACTTTTTTTTTTGAAATTCCAAAAGTTATATTTTTTCACCTATTGGAAATACTGAGCTTTCTTGACAAGTGAACCCTAGATGTTTGAAGAAGAGGCTCCATTATGGAGCCTTAGTTATTTTCATATGCTAGGATCATGGAATTTTACCACGTTTGCAATTGAGAGCCTTTAGGAATAATTTAGATTTGTGCCACTTATCCAAGTTTAATTGGACCTATTGTTTGCTTTCTGTATTAACAGTGGTTTCAGTAAGTATAGACCATGTTGTCTGACCAAGCTTATGCTAAGTTTCACGTTCAGAATTTTTGTGAGTGGAGGCAAAGAAAAAATGATAAATTGAAATATATAAACAAACACTGAAGTCATTTTTTATAAGAGGAAGGAATCACAAGGATTGAG
The DNA here is from genome assembly GCF_902655055.1 of Lutra lutra. NCBI lineage: Eukaryota > Metazoa > Chordata > Mammalia > Carnivora > Mustelidae > Lutra > Lutra lutra. The sequence continues at coordinate 14,199,927 of NC_062295.1, read as the reverse complement.
GAATAGGCTCATTTCTGTTTTTGCCAGTGTCCTCAAGTTTCCCATATAATTGTGGGTTCAGAACCTTTTGAACCTTCTTTTTAGTACATACCATAAAAGTGATTTTTTCCAGAAAGTTGTTCCTCTCAGTAGTAGTATCAACAGGAGAGAAGCTTTTCTCTTGGTATTTTTCATATGGTATTTTTCATATAATGTTGTCTTATTTCTTGATGCTTTATGTTTGATGGTGGGAAAAATAAGGCTCATGAAAAATTATGAAACTCAGCTCCTGGTTGTCCTAATGAGGCATAGAACTGATCCTTAGATAAGCATAAGGACTAGTTTTACCCTGGGGCTGTACCACTTGTTTGTTAATGGCTGAGTATCAGGGATTATTCTTCACAGTACTTGACTTTTAAATAGATAATGGACTGCAGCCTTCCAATTCAGCTTTATTGGATTCCTGATATTTTATTTTTATTTTTCTCACTTTTTATAGTTTTGATAGTCTCTGTAGTTAAGGAATCTTCAGTGAAGTCTCCAATACATTAAAATAATCTTACTTTCTAACTAATGTGTTTTTATATCCTATCAAGTTTGCTTTCAAATCATTCTATACTTTCCTTTCCCACCAGATAATCCCCCAAAAGTTAGAAATTCAGGTGAGAGAGAGAGAATATGCCACATTGCCCCTTCCTTGTATGTTGCCAGTGCTTTTTATTTTTATGACTGGGAATACTGTAATTTTTCCACTGACCAACCTCTCCTGGGAGGAGAGCTGAAGAAGAATGATTCCTTTTATCAAATCATGTGAAGAGAATCCTGGACCAGGGTGATCAAATGTCTTGGTTTACCTTGCACTGAAAGTTGGGGGGGGGGGGGGAGGTTCATGGACATGGAATTTCCATTGCTAAAATTATTAACTCTTGAACACAGAAGGATGAGTTGGTCACTCTAATCCTGGTAGTTATCCATATATCTTAATGGGTCTGTAGAATAGAAAGGGCTAAAAACCTGGCATTTCTGCATTCACTGACAATCCTTTCCCTCTTCAAAGACTTATTAGTAATTGGAGTGCTTATTTATTAATAGTAATGATTTAAAAATTAGAGTGGTAGGAGAGGCTTGAATAAAAGATTTATGATTTGGGCTATGAAAATATTTGTTTAAAGTTTAATCTTATATTCTTCTTTCTTTGCAGAACTGATAGTGCATCAGCCGACCCAGATACTTTAAAATATTCTTCATCCAGAGATCGGGGTGGGTCTTCTTCTTATGGACTGCAACCTTCAAATTCAGCTGTGGTGTCTCGGCAAAGGCACGATGATACCAGAGTCCACACTGACATACAGAATGACGAAAAGGGTATATATGTTCCTTTATTGTTGTTTTTGGGTTTTTAATGTACCAGCCTTTCCCTTGCTTCCTCTTTCCCTCTCTTTTTCTCCCCTATTTCTCTCTTTCTTTTAATATGCTTAAAATATAAGTATTTAAGTACAGTGCTGTTTTTGAAACTTAAGTTTACTCCCTTCATTAAAAAAATTTTAAAATTTTCGTACGTTATAATATACATAGGCAGTTTCCTTGTCACCCAAAATATCACAAAGGCAAAGTAGTCTCCTGACTACTGTTTCTCCTCTAGACTTCTAAAAGTTTTTAAAGTGCAATTACATTTCTCTTATCTTCTGCGGATGAACAAAATGAAAACAAGATGATTTCAAAACAGGTAGCACAAGGGAAGTATAGGAGAAGAAAGGCTGTATGTGGGTAGTATAGTCCTGAACTGTCAGAAATTGATTGAGTAAAGCAAAGAGCCCTATTAAAGTAAGGTAAATGTTGCTGTTTTTAGGTGGCTACAGTGTCAATGGAGGATCTGGGGAAATACTTATGGTCGGAAGTCGTTGGGGCAAGAGCTGAGGGTTAACAATGTGACCAGCCCTGAGTTCACCAGTATTCAGCATGGCAGTCGCGCGTTAGCCATCAAAGACATGAGGAAATCACAGGGTAAGATTGGGCAAACTGGGGGCCAGTCACAAATGCCTCCACATTCGTATTGCTCTATGAACACCTGTATCCCCTTTTTCCTGGACGCCATATTTCTTTCTTTCTTTTTTTTTTTTTTTTAAAGATTTTATTTATTTATTTGTCATAGAGAGAGAAGCGAGAGTGAGCACAGGCAGACAGAGTGGCAGGCAGAGGCAGAGGGAGAAGCAGGCTCCCTGCCAAGCAAGGAGCCCGATGTGGGACCGATCCCAGGACGCTGGGACCATGACCTGAGCCGAAGGCAGCTGCTTAACCAACTGAGCCACCCAGGCGTCCCATGGACGCCATATTTCTTACTAATGCTTTTGCACACATGAGTTGGTTTGTTTACTTCGAGTTGAAAAACATGTACAGATGATAATTGTTCACATTCTTTCACCTGTAAACTGTTTCTTAGACTAAATTCTCACAGGAAAGGTTTAAATACTTTTTTAGAGTACACTTTCTAGAGAATTAAAGTAAGATTTGAAGACTAGATAAGTTGAAAGAAACAATTTTCCTGATCATAGTGGGTAATGAATGTCTAGTGTGTGGTGGGCTCTTCCTGCAGCAAAGCAAAGTCCTTGGACTCCAGGGGTCTGTTGGGGGATTTCCATATAAATGATGTGGATGCTTTTCTAAAGTTAAAGAGGCTGATAACCACCTTCTGCCTTATCACACAGCCTAACTGTATAGGTAAAGTGCCTTGAATGTCAGGGTAGATTAGAGGTAGTGATCATTAGTTTTCTAAAACAGAAATTTATTTTGTTGGTAAAGCTAAGCATGAAATCAGGATTTCTGATTTTTTATTTATTTATGTTGGATGTAGTCACTCTTCGGATATGTTTACTTTATGACCATTTGCTTTCATGAGGGTGTGTATGTATATGTGTGTGTTGTGTGTATCTTGGTGAATATTTTTGTGCATATAGGTGCTTTTTTTTTGCATATGGCTTTTTAAAAATGAATTTTTTGGGATAAATTCTCAGAAGTGGATCCACTAGGGCACCTGGGTGGCTCAGTGGTTTAAGCCGCTGCCTTGGGCTCAGGTCATGATCTCAGGGTCCTGGGATCGAGTCCCGCATCGGGCTCTCTGCTCAGCAGGGAGCCTGCTTCCCTCTCTCTCTCTCTCTCTCTCTCTGCCTGCCTCTCTGTCTACTTGTGATCTCTCTCTGTCAAATAAATAAATAAAATCTTAAAAAAAAGTGGATCCACTAATCAAAGGCTGTTTTTTTTTTTTTTTTTAAGATTTTATTTGTTTATTTAATATGTATATATATAGAGAGAGACACAGCAAGAGAGGGGGGATAAGCAGGGGAAGTGAGAGAGGGAGAAGCAGGCCTCCTGTGTTGCTGGGAGCTCAACACACGGGTTCGATCCCAGGACCCTGGGATCATGCCCTGAGCTAAAGGCAGATATTTAACAACTGGGCCACCCAGGCGCCCCGCTGTGCTGTTTCTTAAAGAGTGTTTGAAGCCCTTGATTTTGGTATGATAGAAGCTAGAAAGTGAGTCCAAAGGTAATGTCCAGTTCTTTCTCCTCTGAGGCTCAGAATTAAGTAGTTTGCTAGTGGAAGAATTGTAAATATAGCATAGATTTCCTGGCTTGTAACCTAATGACATTTTCAGTATCCATCTTTACTGAAATACTCAGTGGGCTACGGATTTAAAAAAGAATCATTTTTGGGGCGCCTGGGTGGCTCAGTGGGTTAAGCCGCTGCCTTCGGCTCAGGTCATGATCCCAGGTCCTGGGTTCGAGCCCCACATCGGGCTTTCTGCTCAGCAGGGAGCTTGCTTCCTCCTCTCTCTCTGCCTGCCTCTCTGCCTACTTGTGATTTCTCTCTGTCAAATAAATAAATAAAATCTTAAAAAAAAAAAAAAAAAAAAAAAGAATCATTTTCCTTCTCTCAGATGTTGTAATTCCTTTTATTATTAAGTTTTTCCATGGCTTAGGGAGACATGAAACTATCAGACTCTTTAATGTGGTTGGTTTTTACTGTACATTGGTTAATCATTACATAGCACAGCTGAAAATATAAAAAGAAAAATTTAGTACTTAAATGTATTTTTATTGGCAATTGTTTCAGCATTGTTGCTTGTTCTTGTCATTAAAAAATAAAGGGCAGAACAGTCTGGTTTGCCACTTTTCTAGTGGCATCATGCCTTGCACATGGCTGGTGGTAATTAGACATTTGTTGAACTGAATGTGTGATTTGCAGTTCATAGAAACTTTGTCTTAGGAAAATAATGCTAATGTGAACAAGAGACTTCCCTCCATTGGATACCAAGTGAGAAATAGAAACATATAGCCTCTTTCTGCATGGTTGAGACTTTATCCCTAACCTGTAGACTTCTCTTACCGGTACTTCTGGTATTTACCTGAATGTTGAAAAGATTTTGGAACAAATCTGAAGAAAGTAATTTCTAAGCCTTTCTTTTTCCTCTCACCTGGTCCCCTGGAACGCGCGTTTGCTTAGGTTTATCTTTTTCAGGGTCTGTTTTGTGTGTAGCATCTGCTGGAATTTGGTTTATAGTGACAAAAAAGTGTGATGGGACCTGCATTCAGTTGAAGTTTTACTGTTCAGTGGTCTGTGATTTTTGATGTACTTTTAAATATTTGGGCTGTAGAGCTTCTGTGTTTCTACATGTTTGTTTTCAAAGAGCGATCGATGTCTTATTCTGATGAGTCTCGACTGTCGAATCTTCTACGGAGGATTACCCGGGAAGACGACAGAGACCGAAGACTGGCTACTGTGAAGCAGTTGAAAGAATTTATTCAGCAACCAGAAAACAAGCTGGTAAGTACAGTATGGACATGTTGATTACTTATGTTGTTCCATAATAAAGTAGATAATGCTGTCTGGAGAGGTTTAAGAAGGGAAAACTGCTTCTCAGGAAATATGACAGGAATTCCTTATTCTAGGTTAATTTGGCCCATGTTATAATGATTGAGAACTTGATGACCCTGAGTGTAGTTTACCCTCCATTGGTGGATCCACACTGGTGTCTTTTACAATTAAGTGCTTTTAACCTTTAATACATTCATTCTGTTGTCCTCAGAATTTTATTTTCTGTATGCCGGGACAGACTGTGTCTTTGTTTTTCATATGTGAAATTGGGGTTGCAGTGTATGTATTTTGTTCATGGGTAGGTATGGTCAGTGGCCAGGGCTAAATAAATAGAAAAATCCTTTAAAGAAAAAAGTCCAGGAGCAGTTACAAATTTCTCTCCACTCTGAGTAATTCTAATGTGTAATTAAGAACTTGATATAGAGCAGGAAAAAATTAATGAGAATTGTACGATGACTCAATATTTGGTTCAAGGCCGCTTTTCTGTCTCCCCCCCTATTTTATTATGAAAAAGTTCAAATATATAGCAAGTGAAATTTTTGAAAAAATTTTGAATCTATATTGATAGTTGAATATATGTCTGCCATCTAAATTCTGTCATTAACATTTTATCATGTTGCTTTGTTTGTATCTCTTCACCTCTTCATCTATCAGTCCATCACGTAGTGTATTTCAGAGTAATAAATAAAACCGGCTTTTTGAGTTTATTTTTTTTCCATTATGATCATGGCAGTGCATAGGATGGAGAAAATTTTAGAATCTGAAAGGAAACTTGTAACACTGATGTACATGCTAATTGTGGACTGGGAATAATAAGAAAAGGAAGGTGTGCTGTTTGATTAGAATTTGGAGGGGAACACGAGTAAGAAAGTGTACAATATTATTGAAAGTATAGGAATTTGAAGTTTTTTATACTTTTTTTTAAGGTACTAGTTAAACAATTGGATAATATCTTGGCTGCTGTACATGATGTGCTTAATGAAAGGTAAGGAACCAATGGGCAATTTTAAAACTTTAAAATATATTTTTAGAAATTATTTAAAAATGCACAAGAAGATAAACCCGTCTGTGGCTTCACTTATGAATATCTACTTAATATTTTGCTGGGTTCTGTGCCATCTTTATCTATGTTAAAGTATTTATATATCAATTACCATTTGATACAAATGGATTCCACTTGAAAGGAAATGCCTTTTTTTTTCCTTTCCTTTTTTTTTTTTCTCTAATTTGTCAACATGACTGAGTAATTGAGCATTGACCTGTGGAATGCCATAAACTCTTAGTGCAGGCATGAATGAATGCACTTAACTTTTGTAAACTAGAGGACTTTGAAACTGCTTAGAGAATAGAGGTGAAAGGGAGCTTCCTTCTTTGGGCAACAGTGGATTCACACCACCTGCTCTACGAGGCTACTGGGGTTCTCCACAAAGGTGTGCAGTCTGTTCTTCGTATGGGGATTCCCAAAGAATTGCAAGTGTTGGAAAGCACCAAAACCTCATCTCAGCAGGTCACAAAATTTACTGCTTTTTGATGGTCTCATTTTATAGTGTTAGTTATTAATATACTTAAATCAGTACTGTTATCCTGTTAAGTTTGTTGTGCTTTAACTAGTACCATTTCTTGTTTTATAGTCCTTACCTACTGAACATTACATCGTATGTAGTATTTGTAGTGTGTTTTATCTGATCCTTGTTGCTGCCTTTTTCTGTGGATTATTTACTGTAGCTTGAGATGGAATGTGAAGCCTGATTTTTAGTATTTCTGGGCCTTTCTTTACTGTTTGTGAATAATTGATTCCGTAAAAGAAAATCTAATGTCTAACAAAGGTACTTTTGGGCACTGTGGGATAGAGAAAGTTAAGAGCATATTTAAAGATAAAATTTCAATCTTTTATGTAGTTCGAATAGAAAACTTAAAATTGTTGAAGACATTCTTTTGTAAAATGTGTCATTCTTGTCATCTTTGAAAGCTTAAATCTTTTGTATGTTTTGTTTTGTTTGCTTTGAAATAAACACAGTAGCAAATTGCTTCAGGAGTTGAGACAGGAGGGTGCTTGCTGTCTTGGCCTTCTTTGTGCTTCTTTGAGCTATGAGGCTGAGAAGATCTTCAAGTGGATTTTTAGCAAATTTAGCTCATCTGCAAAAGATGAAGTTAAACTTCTCTACTTATGTGCCACCTACAAAGCATTGGAGACTGTAGGAGAGAAGAAAGCCTTTTCATCTGTAATGCAGGTAAGAATAAGGGGGAAAGTTGATGCATTTGGGAAGAAAATTGTCCCTAACAATTTTCTAGCAATGTTATTGAAGAGGAACTTGGAGAAACAAAACTTAATATAGGGCTTATCTACTGATAGTAAATATGATATAATTAACATTTCTCTTTCTGAGTTTGAGTTAAAGGATACAAATTAAAGGTAGGTTTAAAATAAGTTAGATTTTTCTTATCTTTTGGCTTTTTTGGAGCTGTTCTTTGAATTTGCTTAGTACTAGAATCATTTGCACATTTGGAAGTAGGGAGTTGGTGAGGACAGCTGGTTATGAGGGGACTTGACTTTTCTGAGGGAGACAAAAACTGAACACCACCACTCATTCTAGGCCTTTTAAGGTTTAATAATATGTCAAAAATTCTTATTCTAGGTGATATAAAATAATTTTGTATAAATGAAAACCAGCTCTCCTTAGCTTTATTTCAGTTTTGTGTGTAAGTATATTAAAAGATCATTCTCAACTTTTAAAAAAGATTTTATTTATTTATTTCACAGAAAGAGAAATAGCGAGAGAGGGAACACAAGCAGGGGGACTAGGAGAGGAAAGCAGGCTTCTGCTGAGCAGGGTGCCTGATGCAGGGCTCCATCCCAGGATGCTGGGATCATGACTTGAGCCAAAAGGCAGATGCTTAATGACTGAACCACCCAGGCACTCCTCAATTTAATTTTGAGCAAAGTTATAAGCAGTTAAATTTTTGTTAAGTAATAATGTTCTTAAAAATTTGGGTTTGATACGTTTTTTAGAATATTAAATATCTTTTTTTTTAAGTTTTTATTTATTTATTTGAAAGAGAGAGTGTGTGAGAGAACAGAGAGCAGGCTGAGAGGCAGAGCTAGATGCTGAGCAGGGAGCCCAATGCCAGACTCAATCCCAGGCCTCTGGGATCGTGACCAGATGCCTAACCAACTGAGCCACTCAGGCACCCCAGATGTCTTTTATTTATATGTGTTCTTTACAATTCATCTAGCTTTATTTTGCTTAAGTCACTTTAAATAATAGTTACAGTCAGTTTGTTGTGGTTTTTTTTACAGTCAGGTTTTAAAAAATCCATTTTTCTTTGATTAGAGAGGTTATATGAGAAATTTGGGGGAAGATTCAGAAAATTATAACTAAATATCATAACACCATATTGGGCTTATCTGCACATGGTTTTTATATTTGAACATTTCTTCAAATATTTATTTTGAAAATTTTCAAATCCACAGGAAAATAGGTAGGACCAGTGTAATAAATACCCATATTATCTTTTATCTAGATTTATCACTTATTAACGTTTTTTTAAGTTGGTTTTTTTTTAGTATATTTATTTGAGAGAGGTAATGAGTGAGAGAGCACAAGAGGAAGGAGGGTCAGAGGGAGAAACAGTCTTACTGAACAGGGAGCCAGATGCAGGGTTCAACCCCAGGACCCTGGGACCATGACCTGAGCTGAAGGCAGAGGCTTTAGCAACTGAGCCACCAGGCACGCCCGTCACTTATTAACATTTTCTGTACTTGTTTTATTTCTGCACACATAGGCTTGTGTACTTTTTTGTTGAACCATTTTGAAAATAAATTACCACATGTCATGACAGTTCCCCTATAATGCCTGAAAACGCCTCCCCTAAAAATAATGGCTCTTATATAACAGTAACAATTATTATCATACCTACAAATTAATTTTATACATAATATAATCCATATTCAAACTTCTGCCCTAAGATATCTTGTACAGCTTTTGTCTTACCTGACCCAGGGTTCCATCAAGACTTGTGTGTTGTTTGGTGTGCTATACCTCTTTAATCACTGTTAATTAGAACAGTTCACATCTTTTTTGTCCCTCCTGTTTGTGGAATGTTCTATTTTATGAGTTTGTCTGATTGCTCTTTCCTGACTTTAAACCTTTTGGTCACAAATACTTCCTGGGTTTGTTCTTTTGTTGCATCACACCAGTAGGCACATAACTTCAGTTTGTCTTCCTGTCAGGGATGAAGAGTTTGATCACCTCATTGAGGTGATGACCACCAGAATCTTTCCATTGTGGAGGCTTATTTTTCTCCTTTTATAGTTAGTGATCTGGGCATGATACCTTGACACCTTCTGAATATCCTGTTTTTTAGTTATATTTCACTCAGTGATTTTGGCTCTCACTCATATCCTGTACCTGTATAGATTTATCACATTGGCTGTGCAAAATATTAGATGCTTTTCCAGTTCTAGCACTTTTTCTGTAGTTATAACCTCATTCTTTTGTAAAGAAGAGCTTTACTTTTTAGGAAAAAATGATTTCTAACAGCTGCAAAATATTCTATCAATGGCATGCCATGTATTTGTTTAAAAAATACATCTATATATAGTGGTAACATGAGCCTGCATGTTTGTTACTCATGTGGTCGGGCCATGCCTATCTTTAAGTCATTCAAATTTGAAAGAAATACTAATATCCTAAAGCATAAATTGTATAAAATTTGCTATAAATTTTGAATTGGAAAGTAATTGTCAAACTTTAAAGAAAAGTTTTCCAAGCACATCTTAATTTCTGTTCTTCTTCTTTTTTTTTTTTTTAAGATTTTATTTATTTATTTGACAGACAGAGATCACAAGTAGGCAGAGAGAGAGAGAGAGAGAAGATGAAGCAGGCTCCCTGCAGAGCAGACAGCCTGATGTGGGCTGGGGCTTGATCCCAGGACCCTGGGATCATGACCTGGGCCTAAGGCAGAGGCTTTAACCCACTGAGCCACCGAGGCGCCCCTTAATTTCTGTTCTTGAAATTTAATTAAGTCTGTGGTGTTAAAGAGAGCACTTAGGAATAATGTCAACAGACATTACTTAGGAATAATATTAAGAGACATTAAATAAGAGGACACAGTCTTTATTTTCAACTTATTTATGGTGGAATGAAATGTTTTCAACTTATTTTTGAGCTAAAACTGTAGATTTTCTTTTCTTTGGTATCATAGTCAATTTTAGATAAAGTCACTTCTCTAAAAAGATCTTACTATTTGAGAGAGCACATGCTCTGCATGAAGGGGGTGAGGGGCAGAGGGTGAAGCAGACTCCCCGCAGAGCCAGGAGCCCAACACGGACTTGGGGTCATTACCTGAGCTGAAGATAATGTCACTTTTTGATATGAACCCAACATGCTTGTTTTCCTCCTGTTTTGTTGAATATTCATGGTTTATAACTTTTTTATTTTTTAGCTTGTAATGACCAGCCTACAGTCTATTCTTGAAAATGTGGATACACCAGAATTACTTTGCAAATGTGTTAAGTGCATTCTTTTGGTGGCTCGATGTTATCCTCATATTTTCAGCACTAATTTTAGGGTGAGTTCTCTGACTCCCTCTGTTCAGATGATGGGGTGAAGGATTGGATTTGTGTCTAAGGACCTTTTTAAATCAGAAAGAAAACAAAGTTTCTGCTTCTTGGAGTATAATCAGTGATGCTTGAGGGTCCAAGATAGAATGGTGCATTAATATGTTTTTGTAAATACCATCTGTACTTTCTGACATTATTACCTTAAAATATTTAAAGAAAAAACATTTTTTCAAGGTCATAAAGTTCCATTCTCTTGCCCTGCTTTTCCCTTTCTAAGTTTGTATAATGTCACATAGGTAGAACACAGATGCTTTTTCTAGGATTTCTTAATCTGAAGTGGTCACAGGAGAAGTAGCAGTTGGACCTTAAACAATTCTCTTTGTCTCCAACCAGGATACAGTTGATATATTAGTTGGATGGCATATAGATCATACTCAGAAACCGTCGCTCACACAGCAGGTGTCTGGTAAGTTATTCAGCATATACCAGTCGTTTAAATGTGGTGGGAAGGAATTCTGGTTCTTCAAAGTCCAGCTGTTAATACCGTTTCTTTCATAATGCAAGAAAAATAATTTCTTCACAGAAATAATTTGGTTATTATGTATTTTTTCTTTTTTTAAAGATTTTATTTATTTTGTCAGAGAGAGAGAGAGAGAGAGAGAGAGAGAGTAAGCACAGCAGGGGGAGCTGTAGGTAGAGGGAGAAGCAGGCTTCCTGCCTAGCAAGGAGCCTAGTGTGGGACTTGATCCCAGGACCTTGGTATCCTGACCTGAGCTGATGTTAGACGCTTAATTGACTGAGCCACTCAGGCACCACAATAATTTGGTTATTATAAATGAACATTACTTGTTAACAGAATTTATCCTTTCAGAGGAAGACTTTGTACTTTGAAGTATGTAAGAGAGAGTAAGTACAGATTATAACGTTGCACCTGCGAGAAATTAAAAGGACTTATCCACGAGTCATTGTAGTGTGTACTGGTGGCAGGAGACACTACATTGGCAATACTCAAGTATAGATTGAAAGATCCTGGATATTTGTGACTCGTTTTTCTGGTTATTTAAAAAAAAAAAATGGATCAATTTGGGAAACTGTGTAATTGATAAATTTAAAAATATTTGTTTTTATTTAAGTGAATGACTACCCTGACTCATTTGGACATTTCAGCTTGTTTCAGGTGCTATAGTTTCTCTTAGCTTAATTGGTGCAATGGAATTCTGAAAATAGGATATGCCACTGAGAGTGGTTCTAACCCATTTCCATTGGGGAGATTAGTGGACGCCTTTGGTGGATAGTTGGGGTTCTGGAGTAGAAAGCCAAGCTAATGGCGGATTGTGTTATTTTAGTCTAAGCCTTGTGTATATTGACAATATGGATATTAAATCTAATGAAAAATAAGGACTAAGAATCACATTTTAATTTCTGGAGACTGTTCATTTTTGCAGTATTAAAAGAGACATTGGTTAATCATGATCAGCATGTTTACTAGTTAACAGTACTAATTTTATGAAATACGGCATTGTTTAAGGGTACACAACTTGAAAACCAGAAGACTTTGAAAACAAGGCTTTTAGATATATTTTTAATTTAGATTTTTTTGTTTTTTTCTACTCTCGAATTTTTTATGATTCCTAGGGTGGTTGCAGAGTTTGGAGCCATTTTGGGTAGCTGATCTGGCATTTTCTACCACTCTTCTTGGTCAGTTTCTAGAGGACATGGAGGCATATGCTGAGGTGAGTATGTAGAAAGCTAAGTTATTTTCCTAAAATATAGTTGAGAACAAAATAATGTTAAAACAGTGGTAGATTTATTATTTATTATTTTTTTAAAGATTTTATTTTTTTAAAGATTTTTTTTTTTAAGATTTTATTTGAGAGTGCACACAAGGGTGGGGAGGAACAAAAGAAGAGGGAGAAACAGCCTCCTCGCTTGAGTAGGAGCCAGTTGTAGGGCTAGATCCCAATACCTTGAGATCAAGACCTGAGCTAAAGGCAGACACTTAACCGAATGAGCCACCCAGGCGCCCCTATCAATGCTGGATTTATTTAAAATAATTAAATTTAATTAATTTATTAAATAAATTAAAATAATTAAAATAATTCAGACCGCTTGACATTTAAATAGAAATTACAAAACCATTGCAATATTAAAAAAAATTTTTTAAGATACTTTTTTTAAGGTACCAGCTGAATTACCAGAAGGACTGAAAGGAAAGTAGTAGGTCTCATTTTGCAAAGCTTGAAATATTCCTGGTAGCCAGTAGTTGTCTTTTTTTTTTTTTTTTTTAAGATTTTATTTATCCATTTGAGAGAGAGAGCATGAGAGGGGAGAAGGTCAGAGGGAGAAGCAGACTCCCTGTGGAGCTGGGAGCCAGATGTGGGACTCGATCCTGGAACTCCAGGATCATGACCCCAACAAAGGCAGTCGCCCAACCAACTGAGCCACCCAGGCACCCGCCCGTAGTCTTCTGAAGACATTTTCTATAGTTCATTTTTATTTTTTGATACCAGAAGAGTATTAAAAGTAAGGTGAATTGATATTGTATAAAAGCTTCTAAAGACTTCTGTTACATTTATTGGGGATCTTGGACCATGCTACCCCATCTTTATAGCTGATCTACCTTGCTGAAGCTCCCCAAGGGGGAGAGTCTTTATAAACCAGAATGGGTAGCTTCAGCAAGGTAGGTCAGCTATAAAGATGGGCTATGAAAAAGATACTCTAGGTGTGGAGGCAAAGAAACACGTGGAAGACAAAATCTTCCTCCCACTTTTCACTGAAAGGCTCGAAATAGCATAGATGAAGTTAAATTGTTATAGGAGCCTCAGACACCAGTCAAGAATCATGGTAGGTCTGAATAGAGAAGAACCACAAAGAGGTTCTCACAGGACATGGCCGATTAAGTCATGACCAGTGGGATAAGAAAGCTAAGACCCGATAACAGAGACTTCAGCAGCACCCAAGAAGTCACCATACTGTACTTGTACAGCCACAGAAATTTGCTAGAGCCAAGTCTTTTCCTCTAAAGCATGATCCAAGATCCCCAATATATGTAAGAGAAAAGTCTTTAGAGGCTTTTATACAATATCAATTCACCTTATTTTCAATACTTTTCTGGGGAAGGCAAGTGTTAAAAAATTAGAAAATCTGGTTTAGAAATCTAGTTAAGGAAATAAGATATACTCAAAACACTAGCAAAAACCGGGATACTAGAACCAACATATATCTACATATAACTCATTCTCCTCTATTATTTTGGTGCTTAGTTATATGTAGGTATATGTTGGTTCTAGTATCCCATTTTTTTGCTAGTGTTTTTTAGTATATCTTGCCTCCCCCATTTGCCCTTGTGTGCATAATGTTGGTGTGGGAGGATATTGAATTGAGTGGCTCAAAGAATACCTGGAATAAGATTTTAGCAGAACCAGTTTAGGAATGGCAAAGTTTCTGGCTCCATTAATATTTCTCTGTAACAGAGCATATGTACTAGAATTTATTCCCCCCCCATTACCTTTCTGAGTTGGTATGAGAAGTTATTTTCTTAAAGATTTTATGTATTTATTTGTCAAAGAGAGAGAGAGGGAGAAGAGAGAGAGAGAGAGAGTATTCTCCAGCAGGGGGAGTGGCAGGCAGAGGGAGGAGAGGTTCCCTGCTGAGCAAGGAGCCTGATGTGGGACCCAATCTCAGGACCCTGGATAGTGACCCGAACCAAAGGCGGACACTTAACGACTGAGCCCCCCCAGGCATCCCCTGAGATTACGTTTGGTTCTACTGAGATTACTTTTGGTTTATTTAAATACAGATTTGTTAATTAGTGAAGTATAATTTACTTTTACATTTAGATTCATGTTTCTTTCTTTAACACTATTTTTTTCTCTTTTATTTTGTGGTGATGGGGACAGAGGTAGAGGGAGAGAAAGAATCTTAGGTAGGCTCCATGCCCAGCACGGAGCTCAATGCAGGACTCAGTCTCACAACCTGATATGACTTGAGCCAAAACTGAGAGTTGGACGCTTAAACAGTTGAGCCACCCAGGCACTCCTCATGTTTCTTTTTCTTTTGGCTAAAATGCCTTTATTTGTAAAAATAAAGTTAATTGACTTAAAAATTGGGAGTTTTTTTGTTTGTTTGTTTTGAACATTGTTCTGCTTAAATAAGAGTGCTGTGATTGCACATCTAGGACCTCAGCCATGTGGCCTCTGGGGAGTCAGTGGATGAAGATGTTCCTCCCCCATCAGTGTCGCTACCAAAGCTGGCCGCGCTTCTCCGGGTGTTCAGTACTGTAGTGAGGAGCATTGGGGAGCGCTTCAGCCCAATTCGGGGTCCTCCAATTACTGAGGCATATGTAACAGATGTAAGTGTCTTAAGGAATTTTAAGTATCATTCAAAAAATAAAGTTGTTGTCTATTGTAAATGCTTCTTTTCTTTACCGAGTGAACTATGTGACTAACCCTCGCTTGTTCAGTACGTATGTATATATGTGGTTACTTTCTTAAATTGCCAGAAAAGTAGGGAATCCTATTACATCCTGGCCCTTTTCTGTCCCCTCCCCTATGTGAGAAAAAGGCTACACTCCATCTTAAAATATGCATAACCTTTTTTCTCATGAGATCCTTTATAGATTCATTATTCTTTATTTATATTCTTTTAAAATCTTTCTTTAAAGATATTATAATATTTGTTTTTAATTACTGAGGTTAGTTTTTCAGCATACTGAGAATAACACACTGTAGAGAAAGCCTGGAAGAGTAATTTTTTCTGAGCATGACAGGATGAAACAACTTGATAGTGTGACATCCAAGATTATAAAGATACAAGAACTTAAATATATAGTAGTCTGAGATCAGTCACAAGAGGCAGCATGATTACCACACTTCAACAGCTGCAAACATTAGCTGTACTCTGTTAAAACATTGAGTGGTTCAGTGTAATAGACATGAGAAATGAACCTGTCACTGTACTGTGCTTGAATAAGAAGGGAGAGACATGCGTGATACAGACATAAAATATTAAATGATTAAAATTTTACTGTTAGGATACGAGTGTAGCTTTTATTTATTTTTGTTGAAAATGTTGCAAAATAAAATAGGATATTAATTTTATATGTAATTTTTGGTAGGTTAATTGTGTATTTGAACAGAAATGTCAGATCTTGAGGATAATTAAAATCAGTTTGATATTTTAAACCTGTAGGAGATGATATAATATCTTCATTTTATTTATTCCTTTCTAAAAGTTGGTGGTTTGGTGACTGTATCAGTGTTGAAATAAAGGCAGTAAACTCAGATGTAAAACAAAAGGAAAGAAAATAATCATTTCCCAGGATAGTTGTATATTTATGTATTCTTGTATGAAGGTCTTTTAGGCCTTTTTAACCTATAAGTTTAATGTTTATATATAGTGATTATTGAATATTACAGAAAAATATACTATATCACTTTGTTTTTTCTTAACTAATTTTGACTAGAAATTTAGTGCATTAATATTGACTACTGTAGTTTAGTAGGGTTTTTGGTTGGAAATTACAGATTTTCATAATCCTCTAATAGGTACAAGTTATGAATGAGACTTAACTTTTCCAAAGAGACCATCAATACATGAACTTTCATAAGCTAAGGTGACTTGGATATTTAGTTTTAAAAGACTGATTACCGTAAGCCCAAGTGCAGGAAGATTATTCTCATGGCAGGTTATTCCTGTGTTTAATGTTACTGTTCCAGGTACTTGTGTATTTCATGAATATAAAAATTCTGAGCTTTAGCCATTTGGTCACTTTGGTTGGGAGAGGGAAGGTGATAGGAATTAGGTTTAAGGGATATGGAGGATGGCATATTCCATTTTCTGTCACAAGAGTACTTTAGAATTTTTTAAGCAAGATCATTTATGCATATTTTACTAAAGATACCCTTATTATTCACCCACTGAGAGGTAGAATATTAAGAGACTACTGACAAGGCAGGCAGTTAATTTCAGTTGAAACTGCATTAAATAAAAACTATTTTCTTGCTCTGTGGAAGCTTGTGAATTTTTTTAAAAAGCTGCTTGTTCTCCCCATTTGCAGGTTCTATACAGAGTAATGAGATTGTGTGACGGCTGCAACCAAGTGTTTTTTTCTGAGGCTGTGTTGACAGCTGCTAATGAGTGTGTTGGTGTTTTGCTCGGCAGCTTGGATCCTAGCATGACTATACATTGTGACATGGTCATTACATATGGATTAGATCAACTGGAGAACTGCCAGACTTGCGGTACAGATTATATCATCTCAGTCTTGAATTTACTCACATTGGTATGTGAATTCTTTCTTGTGGCTTATTAATATGTTGTTTTTTCAAGCCCTTAAATTTAAATTAGTGTGGAAGAAATGAAGGCCTTAGTTATTTTTTTTTAAGAGTGCATTAGTCTTACTTATATAATCTAGTTTGCTTTTGCCCTGTTATCTGCTTATTTTTAGTGTTTGATCTCAGTGTAGCTTTTATTCCTTTTTTTTTTTTTTGATGAAACATTGTCTTTCATATAAGACTACTTAGTATTCCTGATAAATATTATATAGATACTTGGTAACTATTTTGAAAGACCTTGTTGTGTTTTATTTTCCATATGAAACTTGTTTTATAGTTTTTATTCTTAACCATAAGTATTCTTCCTTTCTACCATTTATTATGAACATTTTGAAGTATATTAAAAAAAAAAAGAGTAGTATAATAAATCTCTGTATACTTAATACTGTTTCTCTAATTAGAAACACATGGTCCATCTGGTTTCATCTAGACCTCTCTGACACTCTGGCTCTTCCTTGCTCTGCCTCCATCCCTAACTGGATTGTTTTAAAGCAAATTCTACGTGATATTCTGCTGAACATTTCTGCTAAAGTTACACCTTTCTTTGCCAATATTAAAAAAAAAATGCACATGTTTAAGTATAGATACATGTATCCTATTTAGGGATCTAGACATTTTAATGTCATCATGTTAAGGCCTTAAGATTCAGTTTAGATATATTACTTTTTTTTTTTTTTAAGATTTTATTTATTTATTTGACAGAGAGGCAGGCAGAGAGAGAGGAAGGGAAGCAGGCTCCTTGCTGAGCAGAGAGCCCGATGCGGGGCTTGATCCCAGGACCCTGGGATCATGACCTGAGCTGAAGGCAGAGGCTTTAATCCACTGAGCCACCCAGGCACCCCTAGATATATTACTTTTTTAATTAGTAGATATTTTTCAGAGCAGTTTTTAGGTTTACACAAATACTGAGCTTTAAGTACGGAGTTCCCATACCCTGTCCCACAATAGTGTCCCTCATTATTATTTTTTTTAAGATTTTATTTATTTGTCAGAGAGAGAGAGCATGAGCACAAGCAGGGGAGCAGCAGGCAGAGGGAGAAGCAGAAGCAGGCTCTCCACTGAGCAGGGACCCCCGATGTGGGGACTTGATCCCAGGATCCTGGGATCATGAGCTGAGCTGAAGGCAGACGTTTAACTGACTCAGCCACCCACGTGTCCCAGTTTCCCTCATTAACATCTTGCTTCAGTGTGGTACATTTATTACAATTGATGAGCCATATTGACATGTTATTAACTGAGGTCCATAGTTCACCTTAGGGTTCATTCTCTGGATTGTACGTTCTGTGAGTTTTGACAAATGAATAATGCCACATATTCATTATTGTAGTATCATACAGAGTAGTTTTGCTGCCCTAAAAATCCCTTGTGCTCCATCTGTTCATCCGTCCTTAATCCTTGGTAACTACATATTTTTACTGTCTCCATAGTTTTGCCTTTTCCAGAATGTCATATTAGGGGAATCATAGTATGTAGCCATGTCAGATGGGCTTCCTCATTTAAAGTCCCCCCATGTCCTGTTGTGTCTTGGTAGCTCACTTCTTTTTATTTTATTCTTTTAGATCGTTGAACAGATAAATACAAAACTACCATCATCATTTGTAGAAAAACTGTTCATACCATCATCTAAACTACTGTTTTTACGTTATCATAAAGAAAAGGAGGTAAGTGTTGCATTGAGAAGGACTTTTGGTAACTTCAGTCATTGAAGAGTTTACTCAAGTTGCTTACTAGCCTACATAAATGAAGTGGGAATGAAATGATAAATGTTTTAAAATACAGTGATTAAATGATTTATTAGTATTTGTTGATTGTCATACCAGTGTGCCAGATACTCTTTTCAGATTTCTGTAATTTGTTTTATTAATATTTCATAAAACAAGTTATATTTATAAAGTTATAAATTCAGAAGTATAGTATATCACAAATTTCATTATTAGCTTCTCATCTGACTCCCAGTCAGAACCACTATAGGCTTTCCAAGTGGACAGAAAAAACGAATTGTAATATTCTCTCTTTTCTTTTTCTTCAAGATTTTATTGATTTATTTATTTGACACAACGAGCAGAGGGAGAGGGAGAAGCAGGCTCCCTGCTGAGCGGGAGCTCGATGTGGGGCTCAATCCTGGGACTTGATTCTGGGACCCTATGATCATGACCTGAGCTGAAGGCAGACGCTTGACAGCTGTGCCCCTTAGGTGTTCCATAAATTGCTTTTTTTATGTGTGTTTTGATACCAGTCATTTTTTAAAAATGGCCTTCTGGGGCACCTGGGTGACTCAGTGGGTTAAGCCTCTGCCTTCGGCATAGGTCATGATCTCAGGGTTCTGGGATCGAGCCCCACTTTGGGGCTCTCTGCTCAGCAGGGAGCCTGCTTCCCCTCTCTCTGCCTACTTATGATCTCTCTCTGTGTCAAAATAAATAAAAAATATCTTTTTTAAAAAATGACCTTTTAAGAACTTCTAATTTAGAGGACTCTGTAGTAAAGTTTTGAAGATTTTTATAAATTTATTTACACATGTAGGTTCCCTAAGGTTGATTTTTTAAAAAAAATCTTAGGTCTTTGGTGTTGTGGACAGTGAATTTATTTTTCTTTCTTTCTTTTTTTTTTCCCCAATTTTTAAGGATCATTTATTTATTTGACAGACAGAGATCACAAGTAGGCAGAGAGGCAGGCAGAGAGAGAGGAGGAAGCAGGCTCCCCGCTGAGCAGAGAGCCCCATGTGGGGCTTGATCTCAGGACCCTGGGATCATGACCTGAGCCGAAGACAGAGGCTTTAACCCACTGAGCCACCGAGGCGCCCCGTGAATTTATTTTTCTTAAAATTGATTTGTACCATTACATTATACAGTTTGTAATTTTATTTTCCATTTAATTATCACTTTCTTGAATTCTCTCTTTAAAGGTTGTTGCTGTAGCCCATGCTGTTTATCAAGCAGTGCTCAGCCTGAAGAATATTCCTGTTTTGGAGACTGCCTATAAATTAATTTTGGGGGAAATGACTTGTGCCCTAAACAACCTGCTGCATAGTCTACAACTTCCTGATGCCTGCTCTGAAATAAAACATGAGTCTTTTAAAAATCACGTATTCAATGTAGACAATGCAAAATTTGTAGTTATATTTGACCTCAGTGCCCTGACTACAATTGGAAATGCCAAAAACTCACTAATTGGGGTGAGTCTTTACTTGCAGTGCTTTGTTTTATTCTTACTTAAGCCTCTCTTCATTGCATGTTTACCTATGTTATTTACTGTCGTTATCATGTCAGTATCTCCAGAGTCACTGTAGACCACACTGCCATATGTATGTAGGACATGCCTGGATCATTAAAATTGACAGGAATGTTTTCTTGCTGTTGTATTTCCCTTATCCCTTCCTTTCCCTGACAACACTTATAAGATTTTCTTATATTTGTCTTATTCTTAAAAAACTTTTATGAATTTATATGTATTCTAGCATGCTTATAAAAAAATTTGTCAATGTTTTGCACAGTTCAGATTTGTGTAGTTCTTCTTCCCTGCTTTTCTCCTCTTCACTAATATTAGTGCTTACATATGGTTTTCCTTTTTGAGTTCCTACTTTTCTCTAGGAATATTCGTATATTATTTCTTTCGGGAAAAGAATAAAGATTTCTTCCCTTTAAGAAATTTGATGTGACCTTCCTTTTGACTGATAATCATTGCTTTAATTTGTTTATTTTTTCCCTTGTGTTAGACCTTTCATGATTGGAAGACATTACTTCTAATAAAAAAAAAAAGCGTATAATTAAAGGATTAGGTTTTCTAAAAGAGAAGGGGGGGAAAAGTGAAATTTTGATGTTTAGATTTGCGCGCTCCGCAGATGAGCTTGCCTTGTATCACTCCGCGGGTAGCAGTTCCTTCCGCACTGCTAGCCGTGGCTGATGGCGTACAGTAACTCTGCTCACACCCTAACATTTCGTTGTTGAGGAATTCACATTGTATATAGGTTTGAGGAGGCTTTTTTGTCTTGTAATCTGGACACAGAGTGGGTCAGGAAGGGGCAGGCAGATGAAATGGAGTGCCTTAGCAGCAGAAGGAAAAGGGAAGGATGGGAACGGCTTAAGAAAGTGCTAAGATGTGCTGTTTTCCTCGTCGGACAGGGCACCTTACTGTTTAGTATATGGAAAATTGAGGAGACGCTGTTTGCTACATTGCGAGGTACGGAGGACTTTGTTTAGATCAGGAATCCATAGACTACAGCCTATTGGCCAAATATAGCTCAATACCTTTTTCTGTCTCTTTTAAAAAATTACTTTCTTTATGTGGGAGAGTGAGTGCAGGAGAGCACAAGCAGGGGCAGGGGCAGAGGTAAAGGGTGAAGCTCCCCGGTGATCCAAGAACCTGGCATGCTCAATCCCAGGGCCCTGAGATCATGACCTGAGCTGAAGGCAGACACTTAACCGACTGAGCCACCCAGGCACTCCTGTTTTTTCCTCTTTTTTAAAAAAGTATCTTTATTGATATGTAATTCAAATATCATATAATTCCCACTTAAAGTGTACAGTTCAGGGGCACCTGGGTGACTCAGTTGGTGATGTGTCCGACTCTTGATTTCGGCTGAGGTCGTGATCTGAGCCACCTGGGTGCCCCTGTCATTTTAACTTTCAAAAAATGTGTACATATATTTTGAGGAATAAGCTTATATGTGTCTTGGAGGAGCCAAACATTTGTTTTCTTTTGTACATCATCAGATGTGGGCGCTGTCTCCAACTGTCTTCGCCCTGCTGAGTAAGAATCTGATGATTGTGCACGGTGACTTGGCTGTTCACTTCCCTGCCATTCAGTACGCCGTGCTCTACACGTTGTATTCTCATTGTACCAGGTACTATACTGTACAGATACTTCTTGTAAACAAGGTTTTGTTTTTTCTTTCGAACTTTTGTGGGCTCTCGTAAGAGTAGATTTTTAAAAATACGTGTTGACTTTGGAATTACTTTCTTTTTTTCAATTAGAGATGAAAAGGTGATTTTTTCCTTTGTCTTCCAGGCATGATCACTTTATATCTAGTAGTCTTAGTTCTTCGTCCCCATCTTTGTTTGATGGAGCTGTGATTAGTACTGTAACTACAGCTACAAAAAAACATTTCTCAATTATACTGAATCTTCTGGGAATATTGCTTAAGAAAGATAATCTTAACCAGGATACAAGGTAACTAAATAATATTTCCTAATTTAAGTGTTTTTCTGAACTTTTATCAATTTAGTTATGTGATTTGAGGGTAGGAAATCAGATTATTGGGGTGGTAGGGTGGAGCAGCTTCATAAACACTTCAAAATACAGCTTTATTATTTAGTTTAGGATTTCTGGTTCTTTCCCAAAAGAATTAAATGAAACCTGCAATGTTTAGTTGAAGAATGTTATCTGTAGAGGTCTTTATAATCTTTGCTACAACTTATGCTAGTTTGGGGACATTTTCTTAAAAGGCATGCAACTTTTTGACAAAGGAATTTCTATAGTTTTGAGTTTTTGTTTCCTGTTGCTTGACATATTTAAAGAAACCAAAAACAAAGTAATGTAAGAAGAATAGACCTTTTTCTTTCTTTCTTTCCTTCTTAAGAAATCAACTGGTTGTTTTGTGTTTCAGGAAGCTGTTAATGACCTGGGCTTTGGAAGTGGCTGTGTTAATGAAGAAGTCAGAAACATATGCACCTTTATTCTCTCTTCCATCTTTCCATAAATTTTGCAAAGGCCTTTTAGCCAACAGTAAGACTCTGTGATTTTTAAAAATTTTGTTATTCTGCACTTAAAAGGGATCTTTAGTAATGAAAGATAGTCACTTGAACATTTTCATAACATGAAATGTATAATTCCCATCTCAATGGCAGATGCATAATCTGTCTTAATTTTTCTTATTCTTAATATGTAAGTTGTTTTTAAGTGATTGTTTTAAGCTTATGTGAATGTTTATGCATTCTGTATACTTTTAAAATTCCCTTCAGGAAATGGTTGAGGTGAAACTCATGACTTTAAGTGGCTTTTGTTGAATGTGTCATTTTCCTAAATGTTACTGCCAGCAAGGGTTCTAGGCAGGAGCAGGGCCTAGTCCATCCATGGTAGGCATTAACTGTTTGTTGAATGAGTGAATGGGATCGGGAAGTTAGGACATGCTGGCATGTAATTTCTTTTGGCAAACCGAAAGTGTCTCTTAATTTCTAATAGCTCTCGTCGAAGATGTGAATATCTGTCTGCAAGCATGCAGCAGTCTACATGCTTTGTCTTCTTCTTTGCCAGACGATCTTTTACAGAGGTATGTACTAAAGATCATATCTTTGACCCTAGTCCTAATAACTTGAGGCTGTTGCCACATTCGTGTTATCTGTTTCATTTTTTTGTAGGTGTGTTGATGTTTGCCGTGTTCAACTTGTCCATAGTGGAACTCGTATTCGACAAGCATTTGGAAAGCTGTTGAAGTCAATTCCTTTAGATGTTGTTTTGAGGTATAACGGTTGCATTAGAACAAAAACATCCCATGGTTGTGACTGCCTGGTAGTCCTTTAGGAAGAGACAAATTGCCTATTAGTGAATCTTGTATGGCACCTCTCAGTGACTGAAGAGATGTCAGAGGGTCAAGTTGTGCAGGTCTAGGAGAAAGTAACAAGATTTTATATTTTTTATAATCTTAGAAGCTCATGATAATAAGTACTGAATAATTTATATAACACAGTGCCAAAATGTGTTTCTTAGTAGTTCAGTTATTTGAAAAACTCAAGTGTAATCTTTATTGTTTTGATTAAGTTAATTTTCTTTCTTTCTTTTTTTTTTTTTTTTTTTGTTTTTAAAGATTTTATTTATTTATTTGACAGTGAGAGAGATCACAAGTAGGCAGAGAGGCAGGCCGAGAGAGAGGGGGAAGCAGGCTCCCTGCTGAGCAGAGAGGCCGATGTGGGGCTCTATCCCAGGACCCTGAGATCATGACCTGAGCGGAAGGCAGAGGCTTAACCCACTGAGCCACTCAGGCGCCCCCGATTAAGTTAATTTTCAAGTTGTAACAACATTTCTGTTTCGAAGGCTCAGTTTTAATTTTTTATTTCTACATTTAGTTAACAAGAAAATAGCTCATTTACAATACAAAGTAACCTTTTAACTGAAACATTTTGTACAACAGTGACTTTATTTTCTTTCTACAGCAATAACAATCACACAGAAATTCAAGAAATTTCTTTAGCATTAAGAAGTCACATGAGCAAAGCACCAAGTAACACATTCCACCACAAGATTTCTCTGATGTATTAGTTTTATTTTGTATGGGAATTCTCACAGAACGGGGTAAGATTTTCTTTGACTCCTTCATGTGCGAAAGCAACGTAAATATTCTTGAATA
The DNA here is from genome assembly GCF_902655055.1 of Lutra lutra. NCBI lineage: Eukaryota > Metazoa > Chordata > Mammalia > Carnivora > Mustelidae > Lutra > Lutra lutra. Next base: position 14,175,841 of record NC_062295.1, on the reverse strand, counting down.
TCTTGACTCCATGCCCATTTTGCAGAGAAAATATGTCCGGAGTGGCAGAGTAGGAAGTGGTATCTTCTCCAATGGATCATTTTTGTTTTCAGCAGTAAGAATTGCTTTGATGATAGTATCCGAAGAAACAAAAATGGGCTTTGAGATTGAGTGATGAAATGTGTTTGACAGTTAACTGCTCTGCCTAGTCATGAATGTTTTGGGGAGAGGCCTAGGGACATAGTCATTCCGCAGATGCTTAGTTGCAGTGAATGTTTTACCCCGATAGCCAGTGTCATAAGCCATTTACCCTAATAACCCATCCACACTGTACCCTATGCTGCTTTAACTATAAAAGACCTCACAATGAAAGGGATATAATGCTTCTCACTATTAAAGGTTTTGCCTTTTTGAGGTAGGAAAATTGTAGTCCTACTCCCATTCCCCTGGCAATTTTTTAAAAAATTTTTAAATGAAGTTGTCATTGTCTGTTAAATATGAAACTGCTTTTCCCAGGAAGGACAATTGGTTAGAAAGATTGTTCTATAGCTGCCAGAGACTGGATAAGCGTGACCAATCAACAATTCCCCGAAATCTTCTAAAGACAGATGCTGTCCTTTGGCAGTGGGCTATTTGGGAAGCAGCACAGTTCACTGTCCTTTCTAAATTGAGAACCCCATTGGGCAGAGCTCAGGATACCTTCCAGACTATTGAAGGTAATCAGCTCTTTGTGCTTTTTCAAACTTCGTGATATAAATACTTTGAAAGCCTTTTTATATTAAGAAGCAATGGATTTCTTAATCTTTGTTAAAAATTTGAGAGTGTATGCTTTGTTGTTCTTTACTACTCTGTCAGTCTTTCAGGTACTGTTTGTGAGAATAAACTTTCATTGAATAATTGTGTTGACAACAACATGGTTGTCTACTTTTGTTCAAAACCTAGGGGATTTGTATAGAGAAAACATTTTTTTTCCCCTAAAAATAAGAAATCTTTCATGTTGGGAGTTTTGTTTTTAAATGATGGCTGTACAGGAGATACTTGATAAATGTGATTTTGTGAAATTATCTCCAACTTCTAGAATCTTTAAAGATTTCTTTTAAATTTGGAATGTTGTTCTCTGCTTTAAGGTATCATTAGAAGTCTTGCAGCTCACACATTAAACCCTGATCAAGATGTTAGTCAGTGGACAACTGCAGACAATGATGAAGGCCACAGTAGCAACCAGCTTAGACTTGTTCTTCTTCTGCAGTATCTGGAAAATCTGGAGAAGTTAATGTATAATGCATATGAGGGTTGTGCTAATGCATTAACATCACCTCCCAAGGTTGGTTTCAGTGGGCTAAGGGTTGGTTTGTAGTGATTTTATGGGCAAGCCTGGCAGTGCTTGTATAGCTGAAATCAAAATACTCTTGTGTATTTGATCCATCTATACTAGAATCTTAACCAATCCTGAGCTCTTCTTTTTCTTTATTCTAAAGGTCATTAGGACTTTCTTTTATACCAATCGCCAAACTTGCCAAGACTGGCTGACGCGGATCCGACTCTCCATTATGAGGGTTGGGTTGTTGGCAGGCCAGCCCGCTGTGACGGTGAGACACGGCTTTGACTTGCTTACAGAAATGAAGACAAATCTCTCTCAGGTAAAGCGTATTTGAAGTTAATTTTAAATCTGTTAATTAGGAAAATTTGAGTTTAATTCCTTTACTGTGATTTAATCTATGGATGAAATCAGTTAAAATATCTGTTCATTCAAACTTCTGTTTCAAAGGTTTTGATTCAATTGTTTGTAAAAGCAATAAGTTCCAAAGTCACCTACTCATATTTTGTACTTAGAACCTGTCAAAATACGTATTACTTATGTTTGAGGGGTTGGAACTTTCAAGGTAATTCTTAGAAATTTGTGGAAGAAATAATTCTCATCATGATTTTAAAGTATTATATATAATGTGTAGGAAAGTACATATAATTTATAATGTATGCATAGGTATATATAATGTTATAAGGGGAAAGTACTGGTTTATAAATGGGTTCAATAAGTGGAATCCAAGAATAGCTAATGTTTATTAATTAGATATAATATCAATAAGGAATATTCAGACAAAATTATCATTTTTTAATTCGTGGTTATTTATTGGTGATTTTTGCTCTATATTTAATTCATATGTTATTCCTACAGATACTGCAGTTTAAATGTTTGGGTAATTTTTTAGTTTGTAAAGATGGACACCCATGTGTTAAGGTTGTGCTAGTTACCTTTTGTAGAAACATTATATGTAAATTTTCAAGAATTATATTCTAGGAATATAATGTCATTGTTGTAAAAATAATTGTTAAATACATTTGCCATTAAATGGGCTTAGATTATGATCAGTAGTTGTAAATTTAGTAGATACTTGAATTTTAATGGTACTGAGGTCTGTGATTTATTTTTCTGAATGAACTTTCAGGGGAATGAGTTGGAAGTAACCATCATGATGGTGGTAGAAGCACTGTGTGAGCTTCATTGTCCTGAAGCTATACAGGGAATTGCTGTCTGGTCATCTTCTATTGTTGGAAAGAATCTTCTCTGGATTAATTCAGTGGCCCAACAGGCTGAAGGGAGGTAAGCTGGTAGGAAGGAAATAGGTGATAGGAAATCTTTACATTTAAATCCTCTGTATTCCTGGCTAACTTTGTAGTTAAATGTTAAAACAACTTTGTTCAGTTTTAGCAATTGGAACTTGGTGTAAGTCACTTTACTAAGGAGCTGTCTTTAGTCTGTTCTTTAAGTAGCAGCAAAACTTAGATGCCTTTCTTATTTGTGGATTAGTAAGAAATCTTCCTCAAAATATGATCTGCCAATTACTTGTCTTCTAAACCAACCTGCCTTCCTTCCTTCCTTTTTCTTTCCTTTTTTTTTCCCCCCTTCTTGAGAGGGAGCAGGGAAGATGGACAGAGGGAGAGAAAGAATCCCAGGCAAGCTCCATGCCCAGCACAGAGCCTGATATGAGCCTTGATCTCACAACCCTAAGATCATGATTTGAGCCTAATTCAAGAGTCAGACGCTTAACCAACTGAGTCATGCAGGCACCCCATACTTGTTTTATAAATATTTTTGAACTTGATTCTTAATTGATAACCTTTCATGTCAGAGTTTGGTATAAACCAGAGTACTTGCTCATTAGCCCTATGCATTCAACATTTAAACTAACTTGATTTCACTAGGTAAAGGAACGTGAATCATAACCTGTATATATTTATATTAGTTTCACCAAATCTGGAAAATGTAGCAAATAAAGAACTCATAATTCCATCTGCCAGTGATAACTGTTAGTTTTGGTGCACATGTCTTTTTAGTTCTTATTTCTTTCATATTCAGTCTTTTCTCCACTTTTTCCAGAAATAGCTATGTTTTTGCTGGTTACCTCATTTTCCTTTTGCCACTCAGCAATATTTTAAAAAATATTTTGCCATGTTAAATAATCTACAGTGTTATTTTTAATGACACAGTTGTATTTTTTGTGAGTGCACCATACTTTTTAACATTCCTTATTTTTGGACAGTAAGGTTATTTTTGATGTTTTTTACTAATTTTTTTTTTAAAGATTTTATTTATTTACTTGAGTGAGAGAGAGGGCAGGAGAGGGGAGAGGGTCAGAGGGAGAAGCAGACTCCCTGCTGAGCAGGGAGCCTGATTGTGGAACTCTATCCTGGGACTCCAGGATCATGACCTGAGCCGAAGGCAGTTGCTTAACCAATTGAGCCACCCAGGCGCCCCTCTTTTTTAATAATCTTAATGCACTGTGGCACTTAATTCTTTAAACTATAGTTTATAGCTGTTTTTATTTTCTTTGAATTCTCCTACAAGTTGATTTCTAGAAGAAAGGCTATAGACCATAAGGCTTACGGTATGTTCTTTTGCTAAGTACTATACGGAAAACTGTTTCCGGTTTAATCTGTTAACAATAGAATAATAAACCCTTCTCTTCACCTTTGTGAATACCGAGGGTCACTAAAAAATAACAGCTCTGCCACCATCTTCAGAGAAGATACTTTTAATTTACATTTATTAATGATTAACACTAAGACTTTACCCATATGTTCTGTTGAACATTTGTGATTTTTAAAAACATAGATGATGTCTTAATGGCCTCTCATTCTTTGCTGTATCAATCTATGAGATTTTATTATACAGCAAGATTGTTGATGATGTGGTTTGTTTGTTTCTTTCTTTCTTTCTACCTTTCTTTCTTTAGATTTTATTTACTTATTTGACAGAGAGAGACACAGTGAGTGAGGGAACACAAGCAGAGGGAGTGGGAGAGGGAGAAGCAGACTTCCGCTAAGCAGGGAGCCTGATGCGGTGCTTGATCCCAGGACCCTGGGATCATGACCTGAACTGAACGCTGACACTTAACTACTGAGCCACCCAGGCACGCCTTTGCTGTGCAGTTTCTTTTTTTCTTTTTTTTTAAAGATTTTATTTATTTATTTGACAGAGAGAGATCACAGTAGACAGAGGCAGGCAGAGAGAGAGAGAGAGAGAGAGGGAAGCAGGCTCCCTGCTGAGCAGAGAGCCCGATACGGGACTCGATCCCAGGACCCTGGGATCATGACCTGAGCCGAAGGCAGTGGCTTAACCCACTGAGCCACCCAGATGCCCCTGCTGTGCAGTTTCTTAATTTGTAATTTGTTTTTAATATTTGTGGTGTTTTTGGTACTTACAAATTTTAAGTTATATCATTAGTATCTGTTACTTTATGAATTCTTTTTAAAAATATGTTCTACTTAGCCTTTGTGTACGTTGAGATCAGATACTTAACAATATTTTTTGTTACTTACTTTTTAAAGTGAAGGATACCTTTGTGTGTGTGGTTTTTTTAAGATTTTATTAATTTGAAAGAGAGATAGATCAGGCAGTAGGAAGGGGCAGAGGGGGAGAGAGAGAGAGAGAAAAGCAGACTCCCTGCCTAGCAGGGAGCCCAACACAGGGCTTGATCCCAGGACCCTGAGATGGTGACCTGAGCCAAAGGCAGATGCTTAACCCACTGAGCCACCCACGCACCCCTTCTGATATTTTACACTGCCCACCCCCTTTTTAAACATTTTATTTATTTATTTGAGAGAGAGATATGCATATACTAGGGAGGGACAGAGGGGGAGAGTGAAAGTCTCAGGAGACTGTGCACTGAGTGCAGCGCCTGGGCTCAGTGTCAGAACTTTCAGATCATGACCTGAGCTGACCCCAGGAGTCAGATGCCCAACCAACTGTGTTACCCAGGCACCCCTACCTTTTTTTAAAATTTATTTTTCATTTGTGTGAGGGGAAAAAAAATCTAATTTTATGTGCCCTGACCCCACACAAAATAATGAACTCACTGTCTCCACTCAGTTTATTTCCCCGCTCAATTTGTTGAGTGATTGTCTTTTTTTGTTTCTGTGGAAGTGATGTCTGTGGATAATTAAAATAAAGACTGTTTGAATTTGCGCTGAAGGTTTGAAAAGGCCTCTGTGGAGTATCAGGAGCACTTGTGCGCCATGACGGGCGTCGACTGCTGCATCTCTAGCTTCGACAAGTCTGTTCTCGCGCTGGCCAACACTGGGCGGACCGGTGCCAGCCCCAGACATTCCTTGAATGGTGAGCATCTGGAATTTAAATAAAAAATTGTAGTCAGATACTTTGTACTGACAATGTTATGGTGTATTTTTAGATTTCTCTGCTCTTTAAAATATTTATAATTGCTCTGGATCTCTCTGTTTTATAAAATATGTTCACTTAGGTGAATCCAGAAAAACTGTGCTGTCTAAGCCAACTGACTCTTCCCCTGAGGTGATAAATTATTTGGGAAATAAAGCGTGCGAGTGCTACATTTCCATTGCTGATTGGGCTGCTGTACAGGAGTGGCAGAATGCTATCCATGACTTGAAGAAGAGTACCAGCAGTACTTCTCTCAACCTGAAAGCTGATTTCAACTACATAAAGTAAGGACTTTTTTTCATTTAAATAAATTTTCATTAGCTTTCGAGTCTTCCTCTGTGGCAGAAAAAATATTAAAATTGGTAACATCTGCTGTTGTAAGATATTTGAAATTCTGATAATACTGCTGTTTGAAAATTACTACAGTGAGAAACCAACATTAGAGGTGAGGAAGGTGTTCATGCAGTGGGAAGACAGTCTTCTCAATGTTCATAGTCTTTTGGTATTGATTCTTAGAGCTTACAAAATGAATATAAAGAGAAATTTGTTACTGCTTTAGAAAGGGTCACACTTGATGACTGTTCCTAAATTGGGTTTGGATTGATTGAAAATAATCTGAAGAGGGCAGTTAATGAACATTTGTAAATCCCCTTTCTTGTCTTTTTTTTTCCTTCTTGTTCCTCTGTGCATTTATTAATCCCTTAATTCATAATATATGTACCGGGGGCCCCTGGCTGTCTCAGTCAGTAGAGCATGCAACTCTTGATCTTGGGTTCATGCGTTCGAGTGCCACATTGAGGATAGAGATTACTTAAATACATAAATATTAAATTTTTAAAAAACACGGAAAGTATGTGTTGAATTAATCCCTTAATTCAGAATTTGTATACCCATAAGTGGCTGAGGCATAGTGGTCATTAGGCGTCCTTCCCATTGAGAAGCTCAGCTTCTAGAGCGTAAACGTGTTAATGGGTAATTTCTCCACTGAGCTTGTACTGTGTGCCAGTCAGTGGGGTTTAACATTTCATGAAACATGAATTCTAACCCTTGAGGAGCTCCTTCTAGAGGAGACAGACAGATAAGGTTGGGAATGTCATCAGCATGACAATTTGAGCAAAGACTTGAGGAAACATCTGATGGAAGAGTGATGTGTTTTTAGTGTTCTGGAAATGCCCTGGAGGCCATTCTTGTTGAAGCAGGTGAATAATAAGGAATAAGGGTAGAGAGTAGGTGGGAACTCTGAGGACTTTGATTCTTAATAAGAGAGAAAATCTTAGGTGAGATTTGAACAGGAGAGGCATGTTCTGACCTGACTTCGAAGTTCACTCTGCTGTGTTGTCAAGAGACTGGGGATGGATGGCAAGGGTGGCAGCATGTATACCACTGATCTATGGGACAATGGTAGAGGGAGAACAGACACTATTAATTGAAGGAGGAGCACACAGAACAATGAGGTGTGTTTAAGGTGCTTATGAAACATGCAGAGGAGACTGTTTAATAAGCAGTAAAGAATTGGATTTGGAACACAGGAGAAGTATCTAAGCTAGAGAATGATTTGGGGATCATTAGCATGTAGGTGACAGTAAAAGACCCTTTTTTCCCTGGCTCTGCTCCAGAGCCTTTTGTAAGCTACCAGGTAACAGATAAAGCTCTGGGGATGGGTGAGTGAAAAGTAAAGAGGGCCAAGGTCAGAATCTTTTTTTACAGGAGGGGAGAGGAAGCCATTGATAAAAACAAAGACACTGAGAAAGGAAGAGTCTGAGATGTAGGAGAACCAGACTGGGGTAGTCCACCTTGTCAGGAGTTCCAGAGATGACATGCAGGAAGAGCTTTGCAGAGAAAGAGGAGGAGAAGCAGCCAGGCTGAATACTGTTGAGTGGTGAAGACACTTGGAAATCGAAAGCTCCAAAGGTTACTTGGGTAGTGAGTTTTTCATGAAGTCAAGGAGAGGAAGCTGTGGCTAAAGGAGAATTTTGTGTATTTACTTGAAGTATTGGAGAGATTAAGTGTTCTTTTAAGCTTAGGGGAAGGAGTGACTGGAAAGCAGAGGCTGAAGAAGTGGGATAAAGAACATTGATTTAAGGATTAACTGGGCCCTGCCTTTTTTGAACCCAAGGAAAGTAGTTGCATACGAACAGAGTTTTGGGAGCAGGTAGATGGTGAATTAAGGGTAAGAGTAGAGGAAATGAAAGCCTGTGTGGCTGTGTGTGTGTGTGTGTGTGTGTGTGTGTTTTGAGGAGTCAGTCATTAGCAGAGAGAATTGTAGAGGGGCATTGTAGAGTCTAGTGGGGATGCAGGGAACCTGCCACTGGAGAGGTCTCAGACCCTCTAGTGGCAGGAATGATAAGGGTGTTGTCACCAAACCTTGACAGTTCATCATTTGCCGCTCACATGAGAAGCACTTGGTTGCCTTGGTCCTGGCTTTGAGCTTATAAGGGGGAGGCAGGTATAGTCCTTGATGTTACATTGCTAGTGCTGTATTCAGGCTGCATTGTAAGAAGGGGATATAGTGAGAGAGACAGGAAAAGATGAGTGGTTAATGGGAAAGAGAAAGAGAGATAGATGAAGAAACTGAGTCATCTTCTTGGTTGGAAAGCAGCTATAGTAAGAATGGGAACAGTGTGAGTGCTCTGAAAGTAGCAGCAGTAGGTGGGGAGCTAGAAGGCCTCTCGTCCTAGCATTGTTGCCACGGGACTAAAGGAGTTTCAGAGGCACCACCATTTTCAGATGACATAAGGAGATGGAAAGGAAGAATTCTTTGAAAGAAGAGAAACAGCTTCCATGAAACACACTGGAGAAGGGAGAGAGGGAGGGAGGCCAGCAGTGAAAGGTGGGATAGGGTGGAAGGATGAGATAATAGAACAGGAACCCTCCAGGGGCCTGGGTTTTAGGTGGGGGGGTGGGGCCATGTAGCGGTTTTAGAGATAGTTTGGGGAGAATCAGATGTTGGCATTGCCCTTCAGAGATCTGATCTGTCAGTTTGTTGGATGGGCCCCTGAGGATAACAGGCTCAAAAAGAGGAAGGAAACATGGAGGGGTGGTTATGCTAGACTGTGTATGACTATAGCTGTGGCTTTCTGGTTCACCGCTCGTTTTAGTGCTAATTAAGTCGGTAGTCACATCTTCAAAATAGAAATAAAAAATGAAGGCCTAGGTAGGAGGAACCTCATCAAGCGAATGCTATGTAACTGTGCTGTGTTTTTCTAGAATTTGTTCTACTTTTTTTGAATGGTCCCACGGGCTGGATAGGTATAATACAAGCTAACTGGTATTTTAATTACAGGTCACTAAGCAGTTTTGAATCAGGAGAATTTGTTGAATGTACTGAGCAATTAGAATTGTTACCAGGAGAAAATATCAATCTACTTGCTGGAGGATCAAAAGAGAAAATAGGTATTTGAAATAATAATCTTAGAATTAAGTATTTTATAGACAAGTTGCTCAAGATATTTGACTTAGTATTTCCTGGAAAATCTGGAAGTTTTTGTACATTTATTTTGGGGCCAAATTCTATGTAAAGGGACATCTCTAGGTGTGTTTTACTTATATTTGATTTGTCAAATGAAAACAGTTTAAATAAAATTAAACTAAAAAAAGGCTATTATAAGACTTGGAGATTTATCTGGCCACATTTGAAAAAGTTTAAGTAGTCTTTAAGCTAAATATTTTTCTTGACCTTAATGTGGTTCATTAACTTCCTTACCGCAACTGGAACATTCTATTATCCTAAAGTTAGTATTGTGAGTAGTTTGTGTGTTAGCTTTGAGTTGCTAGGTTCAGTAAGGTTTGCAAAGTAGGGCTAGATTTGTCCCTTTAAATGTAGCGGTTGATTTACTGATTTTTGAACTATGGAAATCAGCTGTTTTGAGGCAGGTCTGAGATATAATTTGAATGTGGACTATAATTTTTATATAGCTATCAGAAATGCTTAATCGTAATGTTCAGCTGCCTGAATTTAAATATGAAAGAATGTATTCATTGGTGATAACTTTTTAATACTGTCAAAATATTTTATCACATATTAAAAGCATATTAACTTAATGGATTTTATTTAACTTCTGTAGATATGAAAAAACTGCTTCCTAACATGTTAAGTCCAGATCCAAGGGAACTTCAGAAATCTATTGAAGTTCAGTTGTTGAGAAGTTCTGTTTGTTTGGCAACTGCTTTAAACCATATAGAACAAGATCAGAAGTGGCAGTCCATAACTGAGTAAGTTCAGTCCTAAGGGGGTTAATGTGCACTATGTCTTGCCATATGGTAAACCTATATACTTCGGGGGCGGAGTCAGTTACATGATCACTTCAGTGTTAGTCATGATAGCTCCATTTTAGTTGTAGAAGTCATATGATACATGAATGCCACTTGGCAACATATGTAGAGGTTGAAACTAAATAAACTGTAGAAATCCCCAGAAGCCTGTGTTGACTTACTTATGTCATTTTACTAGAGGGAAGGCATCTCCTCTTCCTTCCTCCTCTTTGGATGCCACTGTAGTACCATCTTATCAAACTGTCTTATCTTTTCAGTGATTATGCAGGTTGGAAAATCTTGTTTATTGATTGACAGTGAATATTTTGTTTCAGGAATGTGGTAAAGTACTTGAAGCAGACGTCCCGCATAGCTATTGGACCACTGAGACTTTCTACTTTAACAGTTTCACAGTCTCTGCCAGTTCTAAGTACCTTACAGCTGTATTGCTCTTCTGCTTTGGAGAACACAGTTTCGAACAGACTTTCCACAGAGGTGTGTATATGTGTATCCTTATCAGGGTATTCTGAACATTAATAGGCATTCGTGTAGAATTTTTTTGAAAAAAGATTTATTTATTTGAGAGAAAGAGAGAGCATGGAAAAGGGGCAGAGGAAGAGATGATCTCAAGCAGACTCCCTGTTGAGCATGGAACCTGGTGTAGGGCTCAATCCTGTGACCTATCAGATCATGACCTGAGCTAAAACCAAGAATCAGACACCCAAGTGACTGAGCCACCCAGGCACCCCAAGATTTTTTTTTTTAATTTTTAAAGTAGCATTTGTAGCATTTGTTGGACAAACTAGTAAATCAAGAAATCTAAAATGTCATTTTTAGGCACATTTTCATTTCAGGACAATGTGAGGCAGATGGAGGAACCCAAGATACATCATTTCAAGGATGGCCAATTGGTTAATTATTTTTTCTTTTCTTTCTTTCTTTTTTTTTTTTTTTGAAAGGAGGGTTGGTGTATGTAAATATATTTTCCATTGAAAGGCATTAATAAATTTTAGATTTGATTAAAATAAAAGACTCTTAGGGGCACCTGGCTGGCTCAGTTGGTAGAGCATGTAGCTCGTGATCTCAGAGTTGTGAGTTCAAGCCCTATGTTGGGTTAAGAGCTTACTTTTAAAAAAAGAACTAAATAATAATGAAGACACTTCATCCTCTTCCCAGGTAGGGTAAAGTTTAACCAAAATGGGCCCTTCCCAAGGGAAGTATAGTCTTTGAGAATCTGCTTACAAAGCAATAGTTTAATGTTTCTCTGTAACTCAACTTTTGCTTTATATTAAATATGCTATGTTTAATTTTTTTAAAAGTGCTTTATTGATAAGTATACTGATAAGTTGGACTTTTTTTTCCCCCCAAAGCAAAGATTTCTGCTCTTAGAGTGTCTTAGAGTGTCTTTCCTCTTGTGATTAGGAGATATTGAAGATAGTGGAGAGTTTAATAGATGAGCCTGGAGCAGCTGGCTTATGGGGGACACAGCTTATCTCAACCTACAAACATATAAAGAGGCTGTTTACATTAAGTAGTTTTGGTTTTTCTCTGGCAGGATTGTCTTATTCCACTCTTCAGTGAAGCTCTGCGTTCATGTAAACAGCATGATGTGAGACCATGGATGCAGGCATTAAGATATACCATGTACCAGAGTCAGTTGTTGGAGAAGATAAAAGGTAATTAGGTTGGTTTTTTTACTAGCTTTGATTGAGATATAGTTTACACATTTTAAATGTACAGTTCCAGTTTTGACACATCTTCATCAGTGTAACCGTCAATACAATCAAGATAGAAAACATTGGTCTTACCCCAAAAGGTTTCCTAATCCCTCAGTCACCTCTCCCATCTCTCCTGTTCCTGGACAACCGCTGATTTCTTCTCTGTCACTTTAGATTAGATGTGTCTTTACTAATGTTTTATATAAATGGAATCATGCAACTCTCTTGTGTCTGGCTTCTCTGGTTCAGCATTTTATTTTTAAGGTTCCCCTATGTTTTGTGTAGCAGTACTATGATCCTTCCTGTCGTCGTTGAGTACTGTGCATTTTGTGGATATACCATAATTTATCTCTGGGTCTTTTGGTGGATATTGGAGTTGTTTATTTTAAAATTTAGACTACTGTATAAAGCTGCTATGAAGTTCATGTACAGGTCTCTGAGTGGACGTATATTTGTGTTTCTCTTGAGTAAATGCCTCCGAGTAGAATTGTTGGGTCATATAGTTTAATGTTAAAAATAGTTTGTCATTTTCTTAGAAAGTGTTTGGATATTTCTTCTGACATCTACATCCTTGGTAGTGCTGGTCTTTAATTTTAGTCACTGGCACCAGTGTATAATAGTAGTACCTCATTGTGGTTTTATTTGCATTTCCCTGGTGATTAATGAGATTAAGCATTTTTTGCATGGTGACCATTGTATATCTTACTTTGTTAAGTGTTTCCATCTTGCCCATTTTTAATCAAGTCATAGACTTGTTTGTTCTGGATACAAATTCTTTGTCAGATACAATGTACTGTGAATGTTAAGTTTTTAAACACTCCAAATGAATACTTAGAGAAGTAGTACTTGTATAAATATTAGTAGGTCTCTCTCTTTTGTAAGTAGGATTTATTGATTAATTGATTGATTTTGTAGGTCTCATTTTTAAGAAAGAAATGTCATGTTAAAGGGATGCTAGCAATTTATTTTATTGCTTGAAAATGGAAAAATTGACAGAATTCTATAGAATGTTAGTTGAAAAGTAGCTAAGCTTAATATGTTTGTGTATTAAATTTCAAGTAAAGTTTTGTTGGCGTACGGACTTGGGATTGCCCAGTGATTAGTGGGAACTGTGACTCACCTGGACCCTCCTTGCCATATACCCTTGGTTGGATTGTTAGCCCAGCATTTGCAAATGGAAGGACCTTAGGGCAAGTCATTAAATTTCAGAGGCACTTTCCTCTTCAGTTGAGGATATTGCCTTGGTCAGGAGATTCTTTTAAGGATTATAGGAAATGAGGCAAGGCATATAAAGGCCCCAGCACAGAGGATGGTGTATAACAGGACTACAGATATCTTTTTTCCTCATCCTTCCCTTATTGAACAAGTTTTAAAATTGGGAATACCAAGTCAGTAACCAGTGGTTTTATTTGGAGACACAATTCCACTCCTCGCTTTTTTTTCCACTTCTTCAGCACGTGCTTATGAGGTATGTGTTCGAAGTTGTGATGTAACGGTGAACAAGACAAGCCTGTTTTCTGCATTCCAGGGACCACAGTGATTCTAGAGTCTAGCAGGGAAAACTGAACTCAAACAAGGGACAGCAGTATGGTGTGCTGAGTGGAAGTGCATGTACATGGTGAACGTACAACGAGGGTACGAATTTAGTCCTAGGGATCAGTCAGAACAGGATTTGAGGAGGAAGTAACATTTAAGCTGGTTCTTGAGGGAGGTAAGGATGAGATGGAAGGCAGTAGACTGGTTGGAAACCAACATGCAAAGGCCAGCAGGCAATAATGAAGGATTCTTAGGTGACAGTTTGCCTAAGGGAGAGTGGGAAGAGAGGAAGTAGAAGGAGATTGAGACTGGAATGAAATGGAAGGCATCAGTGCCTTTCAAGGCAAATTCGGGAGTTGGGGTTTTGTCAGAGGGGCAGTGGGAAGCCATCAAAGGGAAGTTAAGTGTTAAAGATTTAGCTTTGTGTAAGATGATTTTAGTTGAAAGTTGGAGAATGAACTAGAAGAGGATAACACTTAGGCGTCAGAGGGTCCAGCTAGGCTTAAATTCCTGCTAAAGGTACCCAAGGTAGTGGCAGTAAGGATAGAAAAAAATAGATATGATATGAAGGTTGCAGGTAGAGTCTTAAGATGACTGGCGGGCACCTGCTTAGGTAGCCAGGTGAATCATGTGCCTTGCCTTGAGAAAGGAATAACAGAAGGAAGTATAAGGTTTGGAGGGTGGTAGAAAATGGATTCCACTTGACACAGGTAAAAAGTGTCCTTGAAATACCTGAGTGTAGGTGACTGGTAGGCAGATGGGACTCAGATGTCAGGTCTGGCTAGAGATAAAGATTCAGGAGTCATCAGCATTCATATGGTAATTGAAGCTACAGGAACAGATGATACTGTCCAGGGAGAATATGCAGAGTGGGAAGAGTAGAGAGCCTAGGACTGACCCTGAGGACCACGAGTTTTAATGGATGGGTAGCGGATGAGAAGGAGACGAAGGATTCTTCAGAAATTCTCCCAAGAGAATGGCATGCGAGGAGGGCAGAGGGTATTTCCACAACAAGAGGGAGATGCTCTAGCTTTTTCCCCACACTTTGGCTTATGCTCTTTAGTTAGAAGATCTAGTAACTGAAAAACAAATTTCTTTTTTTTTTTTTTAAGATTTTATTTATTTATTTGACAGATAGAGATCACGAGTAAGCAGAGAGGCAGGCAGAGAGAGAGGAAGGGAAGCAGGCTCCCCACCGAGCAGAGAGCCCGATGCCGGGCTCGATCCCAGGACACTGGGATCATGACCTGAGTTGAAGGCAGAGGCTTTAACCCACTGAGCTACCCAGGTGCCCTGAAAAACAAATTTCTTACAGTGAATGATTTGTTGTCTGCTTCATCATTTGCTTACGTTTATTTCAACAAAAGTACTGTTTATTGTATGCCAAGCTACTAGGGATTTAAAGATAACGAAAAATGGGTTATCTTTATTTAGGGAGTTGGTAGGGAAGGGGAAATGACTGGGGAAGAACTTTTGGCCATGTTTCCATGCAGTCTAGGTAGAGCAGTCAAGGACTAATGCAACTTTTTTCCCCCCCCTCCAGAACAAACCGTTCCAATTAGAAGCCATCTCATGGAATTAGGTCTAACAGCAGCAAAATTTGCTAGAAAACGAGGCAATGTGTCACTTGCAACAAGACTGCTGGCACAGTGTAGTGAGGTTCAGCTGGGAAAGACTACTACTGCACAGGATTTAGTCCAGCATTTTAAAAAACTATCAACTCAAGGTCAAGTGGATGAAAAATGGGGGCCTGAACTTGATATCGAAAAAACCAAATTGCTATATACAGCAGGTTAGTAAAATGAATTGTGCTTAATGTATGACTAAAATGAAAATCCTGTGTATGAAATATGTATGATGTAAGGGAATAAAAGAAAAGATTTTTTTTTTTCAGCTGTGGCAGAATATTTGGATCTTGAATAGTAAATTACCTGTAATCAATTTATAACCTTTGTAATTCGGTGCGTTAGAAAAAGGTGATTTTGTTATAGTGTATCAAAGTAATGTTCCTAGAGATCATTGATTACCACTGAATTTACAATGTTACTTTACCCTGAAATACTGTTAATTGCAGATAAGGCTTCTAAGGGCTGGTTTTTGGTTTTCTGTAGGCCAGTCAACACATGCAATGGAAATGTTGAGTTCTTGTGCTATATCTTTCTGCAAGTCTGCCAAAGCTGAATATGCAGTTGCTAAGTCAATCCTGACACTGGCTAAATGGATCCAGGCAGAATGGAAAGAAATTTCAGGACAGCTGAAACAGGTTTACAGAGCTCAGCAACAGCAGAACTTCACAGGTCTTTCTACTCTGTCTAAAAACATACTTGCCTTAATAGAACTCCCATCTGTTAATACCATGGAAGAAGAGTATCCTCGGATTGAGAGCGAATCTACAGGTAGGAGTTCTTTATTTTATTAGCTTTGAAATACCAGCTTTAGAAGTTACTTCTCCACTCTTTTAAAGTTTATAATGTTATGCTGGCCATAATTTGCCACAAAAATTGTTTGCATGGAAATTTAATATATTATACTGTCTGGAAGTAACTAAAACACATTTGTTTAGTGTCTAATGCCACTGTGGAAGTCACCTAACTGCTCCACAGGCTTTTCCCAAGCCACAGTGCTTTTATGGACTTAGATGTTTTTGCCGGCAAGAAAGTCCGACTGCAGATACCCGAGTTCCTCCTCACACTGGAAAGAGCCAGAAAGGTACACAGTAGTTGCCTGTGGTCTCCTTGGCTGGTAGAGCACAGAAACTCTAGCAAAGATGAAAGTTTCATATTCCGACACTGGTGGTAGTAATAGAAAAGTACTTGACAAATAGGGTAGTTCATTCAGTGTTGGAGTTTCTGTTCTGTTCAGGTTTTACAGAGTGGGAGAAAGGTAACCTCTTTGCTGATGAGAATGTACTTTGATTTTGGTTTTTATGAAGCCTAGGGTTTTAATTACTTAGGTTGGTCTTATAAAATAATTATAATCTATGTAATTTACAGTCTTGATATTCATAAGGGATGTGTCCTGTGATTATTATAAATCTTATATTGGCAAATGGCATTATAGCAGATGGTTTCTTCACTCCTAAACTGTGAATAAAGATATTTACCTCATGAATTTCTGACTGAGTGAGATTGTATAGTGATCACCTATATATTATTTTTGCCAGAATGTTCAGGCTTAACCTAATCGCAAGGAAAGAGCCAGTCATAACTAGAATTTAAGACGTTGTACAACACATGTGATGCCTGAACTGTTTTATATAAGGTTCAGTGTCATGGAAGATATTTATGTGGTTTACATGGTGATAATTTAAGCTGCCTTGCGAAGCTGAGTGATGATTTCAATATATTAGCCTTTGAGGAAAGCATAATAAAGATGTGTTCTTGGATCAAATTTTGTAATGTAATATTCTGGGACTTAGAGATAGCTTACAGATAATAAAATTCTAAAATGTTGGTAGGAATGCCATTTGAAATTTATGAATGTAACATTGCTGAGTCCTTTCTTTTTTCTTTTTTTTTTTCCCCCATTATGGCAGTGCATATTGGAGTTGGAGAACCTGACTTCATTTTGGGACAGTTGTATCACCTGTCTTCAGTACAGGCGCCCGAAGTAGCCAAATCCTGGGCAGCGCTGGCTAGTTGGGCTTACAGGTGGGGCAGAAAGGTGGTTGATAATGCTAGGTATGTATGTTAAAATGTGTAATTTATTTAACACATTGCAAGATAGAGATTTGAAATGTCTGCTGACATGTTTTGGTAGCTTCACATGACAAGTGTTGGTAGCTGGAACCAGTGACTTGTTTATTTTTATAGTCAGGGAGAAGGTGTTCGTCTGCTGCCTAGAGAAAAATCTGAAGTTGAGAATCTGCTTCCAGACACTATAACTGAAGAAGAAAAAGAGAGAATATTTGGTATTCTTGGACAGGCTGTGTGTCGGCCAGCGGGGATTCAGGCAAGGAAAACATCATACAGTGTTTGGGAGAAATGGTGTCAAGATCACTTTTTTAATTCATTGATTTTGGGGACACCTGGGTGGCTCAGTCAGTTGGGCATCTGCCTTACGCTCAGGTCATGATCCTTGGTTCCTAGAATCGAGTCGCACGTCAGGCTCCTTGTTCAGCGGGGAGCCTGCTTCTCCCTATGCCTGCCACTCCCCCTGCTTGTTCTCTCTCTCTCTGACAAATAAATCAACTCTTTAAAAAAAAATTATTGATTTTGAAGAGGTTGATCACATATACTTGATTACATGTTGAATGGAGTTTAGGCAGCTGCTGTTACAAATCAAAACTTGGAGTTTTAAGATGAAAGTGAGTTATGATACTTTTCTAAGGAGAATGTAATACCTTGAGAAATCATTTCCTTAAGGTCCTGTTACAGTAGGTGAAATTTATTTTATGTGAATTAAATTTCTCTTTTAATTATTGTTTTGATCAGAAATTAGGTTCTTAACACTAGCTTGGGACCTTTTAAAGCACATTAGTGCCTGAATACCACCCCAGGTACTCTGAGTGTGGACGTGGGTGTATGTATTTAAGCTTACTAGGTGATTATAATTCATAGCCAGAGTTGAAAACTAGTAGACTAAATGAGCTGTAGGATTTATTCTCTCTCAGGTCAGAGTTCTGTTAATTCCAGAATGTTAGAGATATTGAGTTTTTAAATAGACTTTAAAAGTTTGGATTTTATTTCGTAGGCTAAACTGTACTGACTCATCTTGCTCTAGACCAGCATGTATCAGTGTCCTCTAGAGCTGGCATTGTGTATGTGCCCATTACTGTAAAGAGAGTAAAGGCTGTTGTGAGTGAATTTGGTATACATTCAAGCCTCAAGCTTTTGAACAGATTCATTTAATGTTCTGCAGGCAGAATACTGTATTGTAACTTAGAAGCATTTAAAGTACCAAAAAACAAAGTCTGAAATCCTTCATTAGCTACTTTAGTAAATATATCCTACAGAGGAGCATAATGACATTAATTTAGCTTGTGTGAAACTAAATGAAATAATTTAATTTTTCATAAGCAAGAAAAATGCTTTCATAGGATTGGAAAGTCATGTACCCCCTCCCCCCCCTTTCTGTTTGCTTTAAGAAAGGTAGCATTTTATGCCCAAATTTTCTTCAGGATGAAGATATAACGCTTCAGATAACAGAAGGTGAAGATAATGAGGAAGATGACATGGTTGATGTTATCTGGCGTCAGTTAATTTCAAGCTGCCCGTGGCTTTCAGAACTTGATGAAAGTGCAACAGAAGGAGTTATCAAAGTATGGAGAAAGGTCGTAGATAGAATCTTCAGCCTGTACAAGCTGTCTTGCAGTGCTTATTTTACTTTCCTTAAACTGAATGCTGGTCAGGTGGGTAGCACGACGTTGGGGTCTAAGAGAATGTATTTGACATTTCCTTCCTAGCAGACGAAAACAGTATTCTTATTTCTGCCTTTCACCTTTCCCCCTTAGATTCCTTTAGATGAAGATGACCCCAGGCTACATTTGAGTCACAGAGCAGAGCAGAGCACTGATGATGTGATCGTGATGGCCACACTGCGCTTGCTCAGGTTGCTCGTTAAGCATGCCGGCGAGCTCAGGCAGTATCTGGAACATGGCTTGGAAACAACACCTACTGCTCCGTGGAGAGGTAATGGTCTGAATAAAAGGTTTCAGGAACAATTATTTCTGGGTAGGATACATAAGACAATAAGAAAAAATAGCAGTTTCTTTATGTTTATTATTTTAATGTGTTATTGAGTACCTACATTAGTTCATAGGACACCAGGAACTGCACGTTACATACTCTCCTCTCCTACCTTTCAGAGAACTAGAAGGTTGACAGGAGCGTTAATGGATACAAAATGAATTTTGGAGACCGTGGTGAAAATAAGTTTCAAAAATTGTTGTATGCCCTTTGTTAAAAATTATCTGTCTTTACAGGCATTCATAGAAAATACAGTTTGCCAGAACATTGTTGAATTGCTCTGCATTTTGATTATAGCTCTGTACCCTAACCAGACTTGCAAATCAAGAACTATTGTTAGGGTTCTTTGTTATCACAGGGAGAAATTTGAGGCCCTTAGAACTGATACTGACACGCATCAGGTTTTATGCCTTTGCATCTACTGTGTTGACAGTTTTTAATAACTTTATCCTTCTTTCTTATCCTGAAGGAATTATCCCACAGCTTTTCTCACGCTTAAACCATCCCGAAGTATATGTGCGCCAGAGTATTTGTAACCTTCTCTGCCGAGTGGCTCAAGATTCCCCACATCTCATATTGTACCCTGCAATAGTGGGTACCATATCACTTAGTACTGAGTCGCAGGCTTCAGGTATGGAATATTAAAATACTGCTACGTTAAGTATAAACTATTCTGCAGATAATGTCTGTTAGGTAAATTTTTTTCAGCTTTCTGTTACAGAGTTGATGGAGTTTGTGGTTTTTTCAGTAATAATAATAATTGTCATTTATTGAGGTAGTTACTGCTGTGTCCAGGACTAGGGCATGTGCTTTACATATGCCCTTCATTCTCACAGTAACCCATTTAGGCTTAGAAAAACTGTGCCAGTGCTCTCAGGTTCACCACTGAGCTGAGTAAATGGTAGATAAGGATGAAACCAAGCTTTAGGTTCTGGCTGTGAGAAGACGCTTTCTTAATTTGTTGAGAATTATTTATTTCTCCATTGTCTTCCATTTGCTTATAATATAAGTATAAAAGCTTACCTGTGGCAAGGGAGACTGTCTATGATCTTTGGTTAATTTAATGCACGAAAAGCAAATTAGTTAAGTGAGGGCTCTAGAGTTGAATAGGTATTACCAATGTTTTCCTTAACTCAACATATGCACATAGGGGAAACATCCAAAGCCTACCTAATTCTTCCATTTTCTTATAGGAAATAAGTTTTCCTCTGCAATTCCAACTTTGCTTGGCAATATTCAAGGAGAAGAGTTGCTGGTTTCTGAATGTGAGGGAGGGAGCCCTCCTGCTTCTCAGGATAGCAATAAGGATGAACCTAAAAGTGGATTGAATGAAGACCAAGCCATGATGCAGGATTGCTACAGCAAAATTGTGGATAAGCTGTCCTCTGCAAATCCCACTATGGTGTTACAGGTATAAAGCACAATTTGTATGTTTTTAAACAATTTTTATTACATTTCCCCCTCCCCTAAGAAACAACCTAAACAAAACATGGAAAAGATACCTGAAGAACAAAAAGGCTTTTAGAATAATTGAAATTGGCTTTACAATGCAGGATTGGTTTTATAAATCTGTATTTGTAGAATCACAAGTCAAGGTTCTCTGATCGTATAATGAACAAAAGATGCACACACAGAACTTATAATTTCTAGTGTTGGCAAGACTGCTGGATATGAACTTGTAGATTAACATATCTGGATGTGCTGTGTGTGCAGGTTCAGATGCTTGTGGCGGAACTGCGCAGGGTCACTGTCCTCTGGGATGAGCTCTGGCTGGGAGTTCTATTACAGCAACACATGTATGTCCTGAGACGGATCCAGCAGCTGGAAGATGAGGTGAAGAGAGTCCAGAACAACAACACCTTACGCAAGTATGTTTTCGTACACTTCTATTCTGAAGATGAAGCTGCCCCCAAGCCCCTTTTTAATGTAAAATATACAAAACATAAAATTTGTTATTTTAACCAATTTTAAGTGTATAGTTCAGTTGCATTAAATATATGTATAGTGTTGTGCAACCATCACTTCTGTTTATTTCAGGAATGTGTTCATCCCAAACATAAGCTCTATACCCACTAAACATTAACTGTCCATTGCCCCTTAACCCTAGCGCCTCTTTATTGCTATTCTACTTTTTGTCTCTGAATTTGACTACTCTGAGTACCCCGTGTAAGTGGAGTCAGAGGTATTTGTCCCTTTGTGTTGGGCCTGTTTCACTTGGCATGTTTTGAAGGTTCATGCATGTTGTAACACATATGACAATTTCCTTCCTTTTAGCACCGAGTGATACTCCATTGTATGCGTCTTCCACCTTCTGTTTAGCAGTTGTCTGTCGATGGACGTTGGGTTGCTCTTACCTTTTGGCTATTGAGAACGGTGTTTCTGTGAACATTGGTGTACAAGTGTCTGTTTGACCCCCTGTTTTCAATTATTTTGTATATGATCCAGTAGATTTGCCTGGGTCATATTGTTACTCTGTTGTTAACTTGGAGGAACAACCAAACGGTTTTTCCTGCACCAGTTTACGTTCCCACCAAAAGTGCATGAGTGTTCCAGTTTCTCCATATCCTTGCCAGTATTTGTTATTTATTTTTTAATATAGTAAGCATCCTAATGGATGTGAAGTGATAGCTCATTGTGATTTTGACTTGCATTTCTCTAATGACTAATGATGTTGAGCTTCTTTCTCTGTGCCTTTTGATCATGGGAATATTTTCTTACATGAAATGTCTATTGAAGTCTTTTCCCCATATTTGAATTGGGTTGTTTGGAGGTCTCGTTGTTGTTGATTTAGGAGTTTGCTCTGTATTCTGGATATTAACCCCTTTTTCAGATCAATGATTTGCAAATATTTTTTCCCATTTCGTGCATTCTTTTAACTCTCTTAATAATGTCTTTTATTTTTTAAAGATTTTATTTATTTATTTGACAGACAGAGACCACAAGTAGGCAGAGAGTGGGGAGGAAGCAGGCTCCCCGCTGAGCAGACAGCCCGATGTGGGGCTCGATCCCAGGACTCTGAGATCATGACCTGAGCCGAAGGCAGAGGCTTTAACCCACTGAGCCACCCAGGCGCCCCTCTTTTTTTTTTAAAGATTTTATTTACTTACTTGACAGAGAGAGAGAGAGATCACGTAGTCAGAGAGGCAGGCAGAGAGAGAAGACGAAGCAGGCTCCCTGCTGAGCAGAGAGCCCAACGTCTGGCTTTATCCCAGGACCCTGGGATCATGACCTGAGCTGAAGGCAGAGGCTTAACCCACTGAGCCACCCAGGTGCCCCTAATAGGGTCTTCTGTTGCATGGAAGTTGAGTTTGATGTATTAACCTCATTTTTCTGTACTTTTTCTTTTATTGCCCATGCTTTGTGCCATATCCAAAAAGTCATTGCCAAATCCAGTGTCCAGAAGCATTTCCCATACATTTTTTTTCTGAGAGTTTTAGGTCTTAAGGTCTTTGATCCATTTTGGGGTTTTTTTTTTTTTTTTTTTACATAATAGTGTAAAGAAGGTAAGGGTCTGACTTCATTCTTTTGTGAGTGGATACCCAGTTTTCCCAGTGCCAGGTATTTAAAAGCTGCCTTTTTGTGGGCTGGACATTTTACAATGCTGTATTTATTTTATTTTTTTTAAGATTTTATTTATTTATTTGACAGAGAGAGAGATCACAAGTAGGCAGAGAGGCAGGCAGAGAGAGAGAGGAGGAAGCAGGCTCCCCACTGAGCAGAGAGCCCGATGTGGGGCTCGATCCCAGGACCCCGAGACCATGACCTAAGCTGAAGGCAGAGGCTCAATCCACTGAGCCACTCAGGCACCCCTACAATGCTGTGTTTATAAGTTATTGTGCTATTATTTTATTTTTTATTTTTTATTTTTTTAAGATTTTATTTATTTATTTGACAGAGAGAGATCACAAGCAGGCAGAGAGTCAGGCAGAGAGAGAGGGGGAAGCAGGCTCCCTGCTGAGCAGAGAGCCCAATGCGGGGCTCGATCCCAGGACCCTGAGATCATGACCTGAGCCGAAGGCAGAGGCCCAACCCACTGAGCTACCCAGGCGCCCCTGTGCTATTATTTTATTTATTTTAGTTTATTCTTTTATACTGTTTACTTAACAGTAGATGCATTTAAACTGTTCCATGTTTGTAAAACTCTTTATGTCTTCCTGGTCAGGGAAGAGAAAATTGCAATCATGCGGGAAAAGCACACAGCTTTGATGAAGCCCATTGTGTTTGCTTTGGAGCATGTAAGGAGCATCACTGCAGCCCCTGCAGAAACTCCTCATGAAAAGTGGTTTCAGGATAACTATGGCGAAGCAATTGAAAATGCTCTTGAAAAGCTGAAGACACCGTCAAATCCTGCAAAGCCTGGAAGCAGCTGGATTCCATTTAAAGAGGTACAGAAAAATCTCAAGCATGCCACTAAAATGGGAAATTCCATATGAGATACAAATGTCAAACATGGGGACTCTCCTTACTTGGAATGTGAGATTTTGTAGGTCCATGGAAGTCAGCTTATGACCAGTTTCTAAGAAATGTGGGGAGAAGTATTTTCTTCATTTTGAGAATTTGGGAGCGAATGGGCCTAGGGCAGCAAACTTTTATGTATAGAGCGTTCACACTAGGGAAGGATATACTGTAATAAAGTCGTTAATGAAAGGGTCTGGCCTTGACCTAAATATTGATGATTTGCTTTATTATCTTTATAAAAGATTATAAAATTTGATCTTGTACCTATGTAGCCTTTCTTAGGGATTCTGACAGACCAAATAGTCACCTATAACAACATCAATATTTATAAGTAACTGAAAAATCAGTTCTCCATAGGCTGATTGGCATGATTAGCCAGTGGGATGATTAGCATATCTAAATATTTGAGAATCCTTGTCTTTTTTTTTTTTCCTTGAGATTTTATTTATTAGAGAGAGAGCACTAGAGAGAGTGAGCAAGTAGGAGTAGGGGGCAGAGGGAGAAGGAGAAGCAGGCTTCTGATGGAGCAGAGCGCACAATGTGTGGGACTTGATCCGAGGATCCTGGGATTGTGACCTGAGCTGAAGGCTGACACGTAACCGACTGAGCCACCCAGGCACCTGATAATCCTTACCTTTTATGTTTTGGTCCTCTTAGTCTGTATTTACTTTGGTTTTTATCTGGTAGAGCAACAGCACCATTATTTAGGGAGCCTGTTTATTACCTTGTAGCTTTTTCTTATTTTATCCCTTCTTTCTCTATCCCTTAACTTTATTGCTCCTGATTTCCTTACTTTAGCAATGAGAAAACTATTAAAAGGTACAGTGTAGAAACAAAGAGGACATCTGACTTTAACTAGTAAATGCAATCTAGAAGAAACTAGAATACTAAATTCATAGTAAATTGCTAGAAGCACAAGACTAGAACCCTAATGTGAAGGATGAAGGTTATTATATGCGTCTTAGCCAAAACTTGTTTGCTTGCATTCCAAGAGCAGTTTCCTGCTTCTTTGTCTCCTTTTCAATAAACTAAGAAAACCAGAGGAAGAGATAAGAGGATTACTTAAAAAAAAAAAAAAAGGTTACTTATTGATGTGTTTCTAAGGGATGTATTGTTTAGTTTCTGCCTGTTTTTAAACTTCATATAAATGAGATCATATATATATATATATACACATATATACATAGGTCTGTATTTGTATTTATATATATGTGTGTATATATATGTGTATGTATGTATATATATATATATATATATGTATGTATGTATATATCTGTGTTTATTACGTAATTGGTGGGTCAGCATTTGGTTTTTATGATTCATCTATATTTTGTATACAGCTGAACTTGGAAAGATGCTACCATTTATCCATTGTGTCCTGTCTGTGAATACTTGGGGTGTGTCCAGTTGTCTTTTTCCTTTTATGGAACAAAGCTCACTGAGGATTGAGGATTGATAAAACATTTCTCACATGAAAGTGGAGCTCAGAATTAATTCTGGTGCACATTATTAAGTTAGCTACAATTGGGGATACAAACTATACATGTGATCCACTCCCTATGAGTAATTAGAAGGGGTTGTGGTGTTAATTCTGCACACTTCAAATAGTCAGAGCTCTAAATTGTTACCAGCTTTTCAAGTGGCTACTAAGGGTGTGTCTACTTGACACCCAGCAGCTGTCAGTTTTATCTTTTGCTCTATTTTAAGAACTTAATTGATTTGTTTTGGCATTGATAAAACGTAGCTTAACGTGTGGAATTAGCTTGCTACCAGCCCTGAATTTTGTGATCACAGCAGTGCTTTCCTTCCATCTGTTATGATTGCATCGGTTGTTTGGACAGAGAAGAAGAGCTAAGTCTGAACAAAGTAGGAATCACCTAGATCATATTAGTATACATACAGTATTTCCTCTCTCAGGATGACCCAAGTATACAGCATGAAATTAAATGTAGGAACTACAATATGCGGTATCTGTATTGGTATTTCAAGTTTATTTTTATGCCAAATTGAATGTGGACAAAGTAAGTGTTGTGGTGATAATGTAAACCTGTTTTTCCCCATCTTATAAATATAGATAATGCTGAGTTTGCAACAGAGAGCACAGAAACGTGCAAGTTATATCTTGCGTCTGGAAGAAATCAGCCCATGGCTGGCTGCCATGACAAACACTGAAATTGCTCTTCCTGGAGAAGTGTCAGCCAGAGACACTGTCACAATCCACAGTGTGGGCGGAACCATCACCATCTTACCTACCAAAACCAAGCCAAAGAAACTTCTCTTTCTAGGGTCAGATGGCAAGAGCTATCCTTATCTTTTCAAAGGTAGGATTTAAAAGAAGAGCCTTAATTTGATTATGAATGCTTTGTGTATGAATCTTCTGGGAGGGGTTGGTTCCAGGTGAATAGCCTGGATTGTCTTGTATCTTTCCTGATTTTTGAATGGAAGTGGTTAGAGGCTATGTAGTAAGATTTTCTATTCCTTATCTTCTCTTTGCTTAAGAGCCTATATAAACAGAACTGAGGTACAGCTAATAATGCTGGCTTCTAATACCTTGTGACTGAATGGAATGTTCTCTCATGCTCCCGTTATGCTTCCTTGGCTCTCAGTTCTTGACTGCTGCTGTTGCTGAGAGGAAACCCAGGGGTGATATATTTGTAAGCCCATCCCCACACCATTTGGTCAACACTGTAGCTACTTTAAATTTTGTTTCCATAGGATTAGAAGATTTACATCTGGATGAGAGAATAATGCAATTCCTGTCTATTGTGAATACCATGTTTGCTACAATCAATCGCCAGGAAACACCCCGTTTCCACGCCCGACACTATTCTGTAACGCCACTGGGAACAAGATCAGGACTAATCCAGTGGGTGGATGGAGCCACACCCTTATTTGGTCTTTACAAACGATGGCAACAACGGGAAGCTGCCCTACAAGCACAGAAGGTTGATAAATTCAGATATACATGTACTTTTATTTGAATTTCCAGAAAAACATATATTAATCTCTTTCTTGTTCTGTGTGAAATACTCATACGTTTTCTGTACTTGAGCATCTTGGTAAATTTATAAATGTTCTAGAACAGACTTTTGAAATATCTAGGAGAGTGTTTCTGAGGCATATTTAAATAAAGTTTTAAGAGGCCGAAATGGTGACATTTGGTTAATCTTACTCTAGACAAATACAGGGGGAGCAGGTAGGGTCGTATTGTGGTTGTTAATCAGTAAGCTGATATTTCGCATCCTAATGATTTTTTTATTGGGCTTACTAGGGGTCTTTTATTTTTATTTTTTAAAGATTGTATTTATTTGAGAGAGAACAAATGGGAGAGAATGAATGGGGGGGAGACATAGAGGGAGGAGAGGCAGACTCCCTGCTGAACAGGGAGGCCATGTGGGGCTCCATCACAGAACCATAGCACCACAGGATCTCGGGATCATGAGCCAAGAAGAAGGCAGATGCTTAATTGAGCCACCCAGTGCCCTAGGGTCTTCTAAATTAAATTTACAGATAAGAGAGCTTTGACAACCAGCTTATTTTAAGTTTGTAAAAAAGAGAAACCTTATATTATATTTGATTGCTGTGATGTCATATTTCGTACCTGTGAAATTTATGATTTTGATTTAGACTAGGGATTTAATTTAGAATTCATTCTAGCTAAGCATCAGGGTGCTTAGTATATATGCCAGGAATAGTACTAAGTGCTACGGAAATAAAGATGAAGTTTTAATACAGTCTCAACCTCAGAAGTCCATATCTAGCCAAAATAATTAATTAGGGTAGGTATGGGAAGGAACAAGAGTTTGAAAGGAGTCAAATTTAAAAAATAAGCATAGGAGACTGCAGAACAATTATTGAGCATTAAATGAGAGATGGGAATTAGAGAGGGGCTATATACATTTTTCTCTGAATACTGTTAATTTTATGTTGATGATTGAGTCATACCATGAAGAATGAAGTTTGTGCATAAATGATAAATTTTCAGTAGAATTATGTGTTATAAAGAAGAATGTAAATGTTGAGTTTGAATTGAAGCTCAAGAAAATAGTAGACCACGTTTTCAATACAGTGGTAGTACTTAATTAAGAGAAAGGTTGTAAGAAAGCTGCATAGTCCAGAAGAATTATCTATTTGGTCTGTGCAGTTTGGCTGGGAAGGTGGAGAATGTCATTCAAAAACCAGTTTTTAAGGGCACCTCGGCTGTTCAGTCATTAATGTCTGCCTTCGGCTCAGGTCATGGTCCCAGGATCCTGGGATCCAGTGCTGCATTGGACTCCCTGCTCAGTGGGGAGTCTGTTTCTCCCTCTGCCTCCCCCTCCCCGTGCAACTCATGCTCTCTCTCTCACTCTGTCTCTCAAAAATAAATAAATAAATAAAATCTTACAAAAAAAAAAACAAAACACAGTTTTAAAAATATTATTTTATAGTCAAAGTAATCTTTTTATATTTATATTTAAATAAAGTTGATGTTTTTCTTAAAAAAATTTTTTTAAGGCCCAAGATTCTTACCAGACTCCTCAGAATCCTGGAATTGTACCTCGTCCTAGTGAACTTTATTATAGTAAAATTGGCCCCGCTTTAAAAGCAGTTGGACTTAGTTTGGATGTGTCCCGACGGGATTGGCCTCTTCATGTAATGAAGGCGGTATTAGAAGAGTTAATGGAGGCCACTCCCCCAAATCTCCTTGCTAAAGAACTTTGGTCATCTTGCACCACACCCGATGAATGGTGGAGAGTCACACAGGTATGTGTTTTGTTTTGGGCTGTGATGAGTATTCCTGTTCCTTTTGTCTGCTTCCTTTCTAGTCTGTGTCGTTCACCTTCCTCCTCTTCCCCTTCATCTCACTGCAGACTTGGTAGTTCTTACTTCAAGTCTTACATTACGTTTATTTTCTAAGGCATGGCCATGACTGTGTGAGGATAGAACAGAGGGGATTCTGGATGAAATGAAGAGTAAAAGCTTGAGAAAGGAAAAACTAGGGTGGCTGGAAATAGTTGTTTTGTTTTTTATTAAATCCAGTATTCAAATATTAAGTAGAACCAACAGGTACCAACAGTGTTGCTGCTCAGTACAAAGCCTCTGGGACCACTTGCAGCATTCCCTGAGGAGTGCTATTTAGAAACAAGTGGGATTATGGAATTTTGTAAATTTTAGAGCATCAAGTCTAAATTGGAAGGAAATTTGCTGATGGTGTTACAACTTGCTCTCCCCACCCCCTCTCCCGTCTTGTTTAGTCTTATGCCAGATCTACTGCAGTCATGTCTATGGTCGGATACATAATTGGCCTTGGAGATAGACATCTGGATAATGTTCTCATTGATATGACGACTGGAGAGGTGGTTCACATAGATTACAATGTTTGCTTTGAAAAAGGTAAAATTAAATTGGACTTTTACATTTATGTGAGTGTCAAATATTTTTGATGAAAGGACAAAAATATAACAGTTTCTCTTTTCAAGGTAAAAGCCTCAGAGTTCCTGAGAAAGTACCTTTTCGAATGACACAGAATATTGAAACAGCCCTGGGTGTAACTGGAGTAGAAGGTGTTTTTAGGCTTTCATGCGAGCAGGTATGCTCTTTCTCTTATACCTCTTAATGTACCTGTTAAATTAACAAATCTTGGGAATGAAAAATGACATTTGAGCAAGGAAACTTGTGGCAAAACCTGATTAAAACACCTCTGAAAACAGGTTCTACACATCATGCGACGTGGCAGAGAGACTCTGCTGACATTGCTGGAGGCCTTTGTGTATGACCCCCTGGTGGACTGGACGGCTGGGGGCGAGGCGGGGTTTGCCGGTGCTGTCTACGGTGGAGGGGGCCAGCAGGCTGAGAGCAAGCAGAGCAAGAGAGAGATGGAGCGAGAGATCACCCGCAGCCTCTTTTCTTCCAGAGTAGCTGAAATTAAGGTGAAGGCAATGATAAGTGGTCACCATCTTTTTACTAGTGTTAACATGTCCATCAAAAAGCTGGGTAAAGCTATCTTTTAAAAAATATTTTTGGAAGACTATCATGAATATACTGAAAAGTCAGTGAAATAGGACAATTTGATGTCTTTTTAGTAGGAAATGCTCCCATACAAAGACAGATAATCACACTCTTACTTGTTGGAGGTGGGTTAATGATTTAAAAAAAAAATTACACTTCTTAAAATATATTGAAACGTGTTTATCAATGAGTATTATAGGTGTTCCTTACTTGGATAGCTTCCCCTCAGTCTTAATTTTAATATCATGTTAGCCAGTGATGCGAACACTTAACGTTGTGTGGCATGGTGGTAACCACACGGTGTTGTGAGATTTGTGTCTCAGTTTATGGCTGTGTGAACTTGCAGTGGTTATTGTTATTTGTAAAATATATGTGGCGCCATCACCCTTAGTATTTAAGTAAGAGATTAAAATAGAAAAATATATATAGGGGTGCCTAGGTGGCTCAGTGGGTTAAGGCCTCTGCCTTCAGCTTGGGTCATGATCCCAGGGTCCTGGGCTTGAGCCCCACATCGGGCTTTCTGCTCAGCAGTGAGTCTGCTTCCCCTTCTCTCTCTGCCTACTTGTGATCTCTGTCAAATAAAATCTTAAAAAAACATATATATATATATGTAAGATGTCCATCTAACATGATCCTTGTGGCAGATGTCATCATGTCTCACAGTTCACCCTGTAAGAATTTCCCTAATCATAATTATTTTTTCATAGGTGAACTGGTTTAAGAATAGAGATGAGATGCTGGTTGTGCTTCCCAAGCTGGACAGCAGCTTAGATGAATACCTAAGCTTGCAAGAGCAATTGACAGACGTGGAAAAACTGCAAGGCAAACTACTAGAAGAAATAGAGTTTCTAGAAGGCGCTGAAGGAGTGGACCATCCTTCTCACACTCTCCAGCACAGGTTTAAAAGTGTTGAACACTTGTTTCTCAATATATGCCATTAAGGAGATTTTTCGTATTTGTGTAAACATTGTCAACTTGCATTAGCATTATTACAGCAATTTACATAAATAAGAAAACCTCTCCCGAGGACTGCAGTTCCAAATTATTAATACACAGAAATTCACTTAAATTTTCTGCTTTATTATATTTGATTGAAATGTTTGAGTAATTATGGGAGATAAGTGGATATAGTGGGTTAGTGTATGAACTTGGTTTCAGAAAACCTGAGGTTTAGGTTTCTCTCTACAGCTTGTGTCTGGATTCTTATTCATTAGTAAAGTGGCAGTTATTTTACCTACTTTGCTGAATTAAGCCTTAAACTAAAGAATGATCTTAGTGAATGAACCTTGTACAGTGCAGGTGCTTGGTAAAGGGTAAATGTGCAAATGCCACACACTGCATGAGTCTCTGAGATTAAAAGATCTGTGAAGTATCCATCGTTTACACTAAAGATAACTTAACACCTGGCAGGTGTGGTGGGTTTTGAAAATGTTTTATTTAAAATGTGAGTATAATTGAGAGAATTATGGGAAAAACCAGAGAAGTAAGGGACATTTGAGCAGTGCCCTCAAGATTGAAAAGGAGCCTACCAGGCAGTCCCAAGTATGAACAAAATCAAGGTTATGAAACTATATAGAAGGTAGAAGCAATTAAAAAGATTTTCCCCTCTTATTAGGTATTCTGAACACACTCAACTACAGACTCAGCAAAGGGCTGTTCAGGAAGCAATCCAGGTGAAGCTGAATGAATTTGAACAGTGGATAACACATTATCAGGCTGCATTCAATAATTTAGAAGCAACACAGCTTGCAAGTTTGCTTCAGGAGATCAGCTCACAAATGGACCTTGGTATGGGTTGATTTATCTTAGATACACATGTTGAGTGTGGGAGTTTTGTATTTGTGTGTTTATGTGTGGGGTTCTGGTTTGTGCTTCTTTCAATGATTGCTGGTTTGGAATAGTTTCACCGTGATTAATAATCGTCTTTTACCAAAAGGTCCTCCAAGCTATGTGCCAGCGACAGCCTTTCTACAGAATGCTGGCCAGGCGCACTTGATTAGCCAGTGTGAGCAGCTGGAGGGGGAAGTGGGCACTCTTCTCCAGCAGAGGCGCTCGGTGCTCCGAGGCTGTCTGGAACAGCTGCATCACTATGCAACCGTAGCTCTGCAGTATCCAAAGGCCATATTTCAGAAACATCGAATTGAGCAGTGGAAGACCTGGATGGAAGAACTCATCTGTAACACCACAGTAGAGCGCTGTCAAGAACTCTACAGGAAGTACGTTGATCACACTTAGTTTTCTTGACTTCTTATGGGATTAGATGCAAAGTTGTGTTCACATTATTATTATCATGTGTGTGTAATATTTCATTTTTCTGAAAGAAGTGGTTGATGGATGGAAGCTGAATGGGTCAGGTTTTTTCTTGGTTTTAAGAGGATTTGAGGTCATGTTTTCCCTTATAAGATGGTGTGGTTTTCCTAATTAATTAAAATGTATCCCAGTGTCAGAGTGATGGGATCGGGGTAAAGAGGGCTAACCTTAGTTGAGCTGTTGCTCACTAACAAGTCGTCTTGGAAAGTTACTTGAGCTCTTGAGACTTTTTCTTATCTGTAAGAATGGAAATCATGGTTTCTTCTGTTTAGGGTTTGAGGATCAAAGGCAATATTCTCCAGTGTAAAATGGGAACTTTCTTTTCAAGCAGGAAGTGGTTACATTGTAAACAAGCACCTCTCTTTCTGTGCAGATACGAAATGCAGTATGCTCCCCAGCCTCCCCCGACAGTGTGCCAATTCATCACCGCCACTGAAATGACTCTGCAGCGGTACGCAGCCGACATCAACAGCAGGCTTATCAGACAGGTGGAACGCCTGAAACAGGAAGCCGTCACTGTGCCTGTCTGTGAAGATCAGTTGAAAGAAATTGAACGTTGCATTAAAGTTTTCCTTCATGAGAATGGAGAAGAAGGATCTTTGAGTCTAGCAAGTGTTATTATTTCTGCTCTTTGTACTCTTACAAGGTAAGTTATCCAACTTCGTACTGAGACCATTTCGTTGTCCTGAAAACACTCAGACTTACTGAGATAGCCTGTGCCTCTTGTTTAATACCAGGCTTAAGGCATTCTCTTACTTTTGTTAATACCAGACTTGAGGCATTCTCCTACTTTTATTAGTCTTGCCCACCGTTACAGGTGCTTTATTTCCTTTCTGAGTTTGAGGTATCCGCTTTTCTGTGTGAGCGTAGCTGAGGAGGTTTCACTGTACAAACCTTGTTGGATTTAGGCGTAACCTGATGATGGAAGGTGCTGCTTCAAGTGCTGGGGAGCAGCTGGTGGATCTGACCTCTCGGGATGGAGCCTGGTTCTTGGAAGAGCTCTGCAGTATGAGCGGGAACGTCACTTGCCTGGTGCAGTTACTAAAGCAGTGCCACCTGGTGCCACAGGACTTAGACATTCCAAACCCCATGGAAGCTTCTGAGGCAGTCCACTTAGCTAATGGAGTATACACCTCACTTCAGGTGAGTGCTTTTAAATAAGCTTAAAATTGGTAAGTTTGTTTTAGATACTGAACATTGTACTCCTTACCGCTGGTTCAGAAAAGCAATTTTTACTTTTCTCCTTTTAATGTTGCTTCACCAGTTACGTAAAGATCAGTGTGAGGTTTATAGCCAGAAGTTGGTTACAGTTGCATAGATTTGTTCTTAGTACATGGCATTAAACCTCTAGGTGTATAACTTATCTAAACTCAGAGAACATTAAAATATATTTCTCACATATTTATAGGAATTAAATTCAAATTTCCGGCAAATCATATTTCCAGAAGCACTGAGATGTTTAATGAAAGGAGAATACACATTAGAAAGTATGCTTCATGAGCTGGACAGTCTTATTGAGCAGACAACTGACGGCGTTCCCCTGCAGACTCTAGTGGAATCTCTTCAGGCCTATTTAAGAAATGCGGCTATGGGACTGGAGGAGGAAACGCATGCTCATTACATCGATGTTGCCAGGCAAGTGAATGGTAGCTGTGACGGAGCCAGGGAAACCAGATGACAGGTTCTGGGCTATGTGCTACAAGCTTAGTTTTAATTTTACAGCAGATAGAATTCCTTACAAATGCTTCTACACCGATCTTTTTTAAAAGTTTATTTATTTGGGGGGCACCTGAGTGACTCTGCCTTCGGCTCAGGTCATGATCTCTGGGTCCTGGGATTGAGCCCCGCATCCAGCTCCCTGATCAGCAGGGAGTCTGCTTCTCTCTCTCCCTGTGTCCCTTCCCACCACTTGTTCTCTCACTCACTCACACTCTCTCTCTCTCTCTCAAATAACATGGTGTATTTATTTGGAAATAATTAGAGAATCACAGGAAGCTGCACAGTACATGTGTGCAGGGATGTCTTGTGCAGGCTCCATCCTTCCTGCGGTGCTAGCGTCTTGCACACGTACAGTACTGTGGCACCACCACAAAGGTGATGTCAGTGTGGCCGACAGAGCTTACTGAGGTTTCCACAGATGCACCCAGCATGTGCTGGGTGTGGAGCTCCGTGCACTTATATCCCATGCACACCATACTTTAGTGTTGCTCTTTCACCATATGTGTGCTGCACACACACAAAGTGGAGTGTGATAGTTTTTAAGCCAGTCCTTGAGACTCCGTGGAAGCATCTGAGCCAGTTTAGTTAGTTCATGGAGTGTACGCCGTACTTCAGGTGAATGCTTCTAAGTGTGTTCTAGATACTGAACATGGTGTTTTTCATGTCTGAAATCTAGAAAAACCGTTTGATTCTGGAACCTGCAAAGGTTGGGTGTTTCCTCTAGCCATGCACTATGTACCTGGCTAAGCTGTAAGCCCATTTATCTCTGGTGACTTAAGACTTCCTTTTTTGGCATTCTGGTATCAGGTTTACTCCAGAAAGTGTAGCTGGCAAAGTAGAAATGGGTTGACCTACCATGCTTCCTCCCGTGAGAAAATTTAAAGAAAAGGAAGTAGAATAGTGTAATGGACCTTCATTTTCCCACCTTTGGTAATTATCTGCACCTGCTTGAGTTGTTTAAATTATTTATCTTGTTTAAATTGTAACACCCTGGTTATTTTGAAGCAGGTATCTTTTCATTTTTAAATATTATAGGAAGTAGATATGTCTAAAGTATAAACTTAGTTTTCTTAGTCATGGTGGTGTTACTTCACCCCAAAAGTTAACAATAATTCTTTAATGTTTTCTGTTACCTGAATTTAAAATTTTCCTATTTATGTTTCTTTGTAGTTGTTTCTCCATACAGTAAAAAAAAAAAAGTATAATTATTATAGCATAAACTGAATGTTAGCTAGATGGTGATTTAGATTATTTGCACAACAGCATTATCATTTAAATTCCTAGCATTATTTAAAACGTTAGATACTAAATCTATACACCTTTCTTTCTCACTAAATTTCTGCCCTCATTTACTCCCTTCAATATCTAATTCAGATTCCTCTTACCCTCAAATGGACGATTACTTAACTTTTCTTGGATGATTTGGGGGACAAACTTCATGCCTGGTTCTGTTATATTTTGTTTGTACCTCGCTTTGGAGAAACTTGATCCTCTTAAGAAAAAATTGTATATCATCTTGTAGCTCTTTTTTCCATTAGAAATTGCTCTGGTTAGCCTTTTTAAATTCTCTTATTAGTTTTATAGCATTATTTCTGTATGTGTGATGAAGTTGAAAATCTAGTTAACATTAGTAACATGAACTGATACTAGTTGTGGAATGCTATTTTTGATTTTTTATATAATACATTTAAAATAGTGTCCAGAGACATAAGCCATTGACTAAGCTTTTAGTTAATGATGATGTACAGGCTGAACTTCTGAAGACTTACACTCAAACTGTGCAATTATTCAGAACCAGGTGTGCTACAAATGGCAGGCATTTGAGCTTATGGTCTGTAGTTGGCTCTGTCATGTATGTATGTGACAGTGTGAACATACTTGACAGTTTTTGCTAAGTCTTCCACTTTAGAGTTGTATGATTCTTGACATTTATTGGGGGTTTGTATTATTTTATGTAAAGTAAGACTGTAATATCTTAAATAGTTTTTTTTAAAAATTGTCATAATTCAAGTTTAATCACATGAACAGTTACTAATACTGAATTGGAACCATGAACTTCACATTGTGATGGTACTACATGTCATTTTATCCTAACACCATTTTCTGCATGCAAAAAGATTTCTAGGGGTGCTTGGGTGGATCAGTCAGTTAAGTGTCTGGTTATTGATTCCGGCTCAGGTAGTGATCTAGGGGTCCTGGGATCGAGCCCCATGTGGGGCTCTGCACTCAGCGGGGAGTTACTCTTGAGAATTCTCTCCCTCTCCCTCTGTTCCTCATCCCACTCTTGTGTTCTTTCTCTCTCTCAAATAAATAAAATAAACCTTTAAAAAAAGAAGATTTATTTTCTGGATTGCATGCTAGCTGTGATTCTTGTTGACCTTTTGTGTTCTCCCCCAAATTTATTACTCTTCGGTTAGGATTTTAATTCGCTTTTCTTCTTCTCTAGAATACTTCATGCTCAATATGGTGAATTAATCCAACCAAGAAATGGTTCAGTTGATGAAACACCAAAAATGTCAGCTGGCCAGATGCTTTTGGTAGCATTTGATGGCATGTTTGCCCAGGTTGAAACTGCTTTTGGCTTATTAGTTGAAAAGGTAAATACTGATTTTATGAGTAAATAATGCATATGTGGTAAAGTAGTTATTCACTGTGTGAAGTGGGGAGAAATGAACTTTTTTTTTTTTTTTTTAAACATAGTTAAACAAGATGGAAATTCCCATAGCTTGGCGAAAGATTGACATTATAAGGGAAGCCAGGAGTACCCAAGTCAATTTTTTTGATGACGATAATCACCGGCAGGTGCTAGAGGAGATTTTCTTTCTAAAAAGACTACAGACAATTAAGGAGTTCTTCAGGCTTTGTGGTACCTTTTCTAAAACTTTATCAGGTAATCTTTCACATTTAAACATGCTGGATTTACTTGGGTAGAACTTTGGAAGGGGCAGGATGCAGTGGGCTTAATTTGTGTGTTCATAAGGTCTTGTTTTTAAATAAGCATCATTATTGCCTTATTTTACTTTGCATGAAATACTTCAAGAAAATTTTCCTTTTTTAGGATCGAGTTCACTTGAAGATCAGAATACTGTAAATGGACCTGTACAGATAGTCAATGTGAAAACCCTTTTTAGAAATTCTTGTTTCAGTGAAGACCAGATGGCCAAACCTATAAAGGCATTTACAGCTGACTTCGTGAGGCAGCTCTTGATTGGACTACCGAACCAAGCCCTGGGACTCACCCTCTGCAGTTTTATCAGTGCTCTGGGGGTAGACATTATCGCTCAAGTGGACGCAAAGGATTTTGGCGCTGAGAGCAAAGTTTCTGTTGATGATCTTTGTAAGAAAGCGGTGGAGCACAACATTCAGATTGGGAAGTTTTCTCAGTTGGTCATGAACAGGGCAACTGTGTTAGCAAGTTCCTATGATACTGCCTGGAAGAAGCATGACTTGGTACGCAGGCTAGAAACCAGTATTTCTTCTTGCAAGACAAGCCTGCAGCGTGTTCAGCTGCATATTGCCATGTTTCAAGTAAGTATTTTTCTAATGTGTTTTTCTCCACTACAGGAATTTGAAAACTGAGGGGAATTAATATTTAACAATATAAAGAAAAAATACGTAAAGATCCTGATTGCGCCAACCCGCAGCAAAGCCAGCTTTTTGGCATTTTGGTATTTCTTTACAGTTTTTCCTTGTTTCTGTTCTATGTAGTTGAGAATATATATATATATATATATATATATATATATATATTTGAGAAATATTTGAGGATAAATATAATTGAGAATAGATAAATTTGAGAATAAACTATTCTCAAAAAATACATATATATGTATGTGTGTGTATTTTTTGAGATTATTTTGTGTTTACACTCTGCAACCTCTAACTTTGTTTCTATCAGTGTTGTATGGTAGGTATTATCTGTATCATTAAGTATTACTTGTAAATATAATTTCTCATGTTTGAATTTATTCGTTATGTGAATATACCTCCTATATTATTTAACATATAATTAAGATTGTTTCTAAAATGACTTCTGTTTCCCCAATGCCCTAATGATGTGATAACAGCTTTGTGCATGAGTCTGTCATCATTTGGAATTTGTTTTTAGAGACCTGTTTTTGTCCTTGATTATATAGGGGGCAGTATGACAACATAGGCTTTGAGGGTGAGATGGATTTGGATTCAGTTATATGAACTTGAGTTTACTCCTCCCTGAGGTGGGGACCATGTCTCTCACCAAGGTAGAGGATAATGAGGGTTAAAAATAATTTTATATAAGACACTAAGCACAGTATAAATTGTAGCTCTTTTTATTCTTTATCTTCTTTCTTCCATTATAGGCTTCAATATTGCTTGTAGCTTCAGACAGTTGTGTAACTCATGGAGTAATATTTGGGGACTGTGTTTTCCTAAGATCTCTTTTGGCACAACAATGGTTACTTTGTATTATTTATGTTGAAGCTGCTTCCTAAAGGTGGAGTTGGTGGCTTCAGCTTGGTGCATGGAATCAGCACATTTCCTTCTCTTTGCAGTTTTATCATGAGCTGGTTTTTTTAGCTCATAAATTAAGAAAAGTAATTTATTCACATTTTGACATTGTATTTATTATCTGTTAAGTCTTTCTAGTACATTGGAATCTTTTTGTATTTTTTCTTCTAAAAAATGTAATGTTGAACATTTTACTTATACATTCTGGAGTTTATTTCCTAAAAAAATGGACAACTGTATAGAAAATATTGTAAAAATCCTTATAATTTTGTTTATCTGAACAAATATTCATCATTTTAAAGCCCTAAATACAGTGTATTACTTTTTAAATTATAGACCAAAGTTCTCTTGGGCCTTCTGGGGCCTCCCTTAAAAGATACAAGATGGCTCGATCCTCTGTGAGCAGTTGCCTGCTCCTTTCTGCAACTTCAAGGTTTTCTGGAGAATTCTTTGTTCTGTGACTGCTGCCGTCATTTCTTTTAATCACTTGTTTAGCCACATGCTGGACAGTTTTCACCTCCACCCACTATCCCCTCATGCCTTTTCCAGCCTCTTAACTAGAGATACTTCTTGAGGGGGTTGTATACTAGACTTTTATATAGACTTGGAGACATAGACTTGGAAACATCTTCAGAATTACTACTTAGATGTTGCATTTCACTGATTCAAGACATTTATCAGCCATTCTCTACATTAGGAAATTTTTCACCTGGTTGTGATTCTTGTGAAATGTTTCTCCAATTACAGTTCTTTGCCTACCTCACGTTGTAGCGGCTGGGCTTTTTTTTCTTTTCCCCCAGTCCTAATTTGCACCTCCCCTCCCTTTATCTAAGGTGGGTTTTTTTTGTTTTGTTTTGTTTTGTTTTGACCCCTGCTGATTCTACTACATTGACTTTTCTTTGAACAGTGGCAGCATGAAGACCTCCTTATCAATAGACCACAAGCCATGTCAGTCACACCTCCCCCTCGGTCTGCCATCCTAACCAGCATGAAAAAGAAACTCCATACTCTGAGCCAAATTGAAACTTCAATTGCAACAGTTCAGGTGTGTTTTGCCAGACCTTATTTGCAGCAGATTCACTTTCAGAAATAACCTATGCTGTGGTGAGGTGTTCACTATCTACATGTCTGTCCTTGGATGCTAAGCCACAGGGGCATTTTCTTTTTTCATTTTATTTGTAATTTGTATCTTTTTTTCTTACTCTCCAAAGTAACCAAATCTTATGGTAGCAGTGTATTAGAGACATACTAAATATTTAGTATGGAATAGAGACATACTAAATATTTCAGGTTTTTAATGGATTGGATGATCACTCTGCCTTTATATGTTCTGGGAACCTTGGTAATTAGAAAAACTTGAATATTTAATTTGTTTTCTGAAGGCATATAGCAGTTATATCTGGCTTACTATTAATATCTAAAAAGCTTAGGCATTTTTTTTTTTTTTTCCCATTTTGAGATGAGTGTGTGCAAGCATGTCCCCATGAGTAGGAGAGAATCTTACACAGGCTTTACTCTCAGCATGGACCCTGACGCAGGCTCGATCTCACAACTTTGAGATCATGACCTGAGCCGAAATCAAGAATTGGACGCCGAACTGACTGAGCCACCCAGGCACCCAGCTTAGGCATTTCTTATGTGTAGTTAATGATATTTTATGATGTCGAAGGCAATAGATTGTTTTCCTGACTACTATTATTGAGTTACCATTTCTGCCTGATATTTAATCTCACCTCTCTCTTTAAAATAAGAAACAGGTCTTGATAATGGTTATATATATCTATATTGTGTCTCCTTATATCTCATGTACTCAATAGTAACTGACATTTTTCTGTTCTTTTTACAAATTAATTTTTATAAAATCAAATAAAATCGTTTCTGTAGTTTTTTTTACTTTTTTTTTTTTTTTTAAGGATTTTATTTATTTGGCAGAGAGAGAGAGCATAGCAGGGGCAGCAGCGGCTCACCAAGGCAGAGGGTTTTTTTTTTTTTTTTTTTTTTTTTTAAAGCTCATAAAACTAAAAAATCGAGTCCTGATGTGGGGCTCCATCTTAGGACCCTGGGATCATGACATGAGCTGAAGGCAAATGTTTAACAACTGAGCCACCCAGGCACCCCAATTTTTTAACATTTTTAATGAAGCTTTTCTGGAGTTTGCCTCTTTGAAGATTGTGAAATACCTTTTTCCTATGTATATTAGACCTAGTTTTCAATTTTGGAGAATGAATACTTGTCCTTTCTGATTTTAGAGGTATGTTTCTGTGAGAGAAGGAGGGAGAGAAGCAGCACAGGAAAGATAGAGGATGTGAATTCTTCCACCTGAAGTGTTGAATAAATAATGAAATAACTTTGTTATATAAAACCTTCCTAGCGCGCCTGGGTGGCTCAGTGGGTTGAGCCTCTGCCTTCGGCTCGGGTCATCATCTCAGGGTTCTGGGATCGAGCCCTGCATCGGGCTCTCTGCTTGGCGGGGAGCCTGCTTCCCTCTCTCTCTGTGCCTGCCTCTCTGTCTACTTGTGATCTCTCTGTCAAATAAACAAATAAAATTAAAAAAAAAAACAAACCTTCCTTATCATGGTAATATGAATAGATTTTTACTGTTACAAACTTTTGAATTTGGGAGAATTTGATTTTCATCTTTCATAATTAAAAACATAAATGGATTTTTAAAGTAAGTTTTTTATTTTCTTTAAAATAATTATTTGTTTACTTATTTATTAAAGATTTTATTTGTTTGACAGACAGCTAGAAGGGAAACACAAGGGGTGGGGGAGAGGAAGAAGTGAGCTGGACTTGGGGCTCGATCCCGGGACCCTGGGATCATGACCTGAGCCAAAGGCAGATGCTTCACGACTGAGCCACCCAGGTGCCCCAATTTTTTTATTTAATCCTGGTGAGTTAATATACAGGGTTATGTTAGTTTCCAGTATGCAGCATAGTGATTCAGTAGTGCTGTGTATGCCTCGGTGCACTTTGCAGTAAGTGTGCTAGTTAATCCCCGTGTCTCTTTCACCCTTCCCCTACCCACCTCCCCTCTGGTAACCAGCAGTTCATAGTTAAGAGTCTGTTTCTTGGTTTGTCTCTCTCTCTCTCTCTCTTTCCCCCTTGGATCATTTGTTTTGTTTCTCAGATTCCATATATGAGTGAAATCATAAACTTGTCTTTCTCTGAGTGACTTACTTCACTTAGAATTATACTCTTTAGCTCCATCCATGTTGTTGCAAATGGTAAATGGGTTTTCTTATAGATAGCACATTAGGGAATTTGTAGCAGGCGTTTCATTTTAAAGACTGCTTTATTTAAAAAAAATCTTGGGGCACTCGGATGGCTCATTTGGTTGAGCGTCCAGCTCTTGGCTTGGGCTCAGGTTATGATCTCGTGGGTCATGGGGTTGGGCCCTATATCAGGGTCTGTGCTCAGTGGGGAGTCTGCTTGAAAGATTTTCCTCAGCCCCTCCCTCCACTCGCTCACTCTTTCTCAGAAGTAAATACATGGATCCTTAAAAAAATTTTAAATCTTGAAAGCCAGTTCATACTTCCCCAGACATATTTAGCCTTAAATATTCTAAGTGAAATAAAGGTTAATTCCAGTAGATGTATGTTAAAAATGATTTCTGAAATATATATATTCCGGGGCGCCTGGATCGCTCAGTCCTTAAGCATCTGCCTTCGGCTCAGGTCATGATCCTGGGGTCCTGGGTCGGAGCCCCTCACTGGGTTCTCTTCTCAGTTGGAAGGCCCGCTTCTCTCTCTCCCACTCCTCCTGCTCGTGTCCCGCCCCCCCCCCCCCCGTCAAATAAATAAATAAAGTCTTTAAAAAAATAAATTATGTATATCCCATCCTGCTTCTTTTGAATTTCTCTTGTATTTGTATAAAATGCTCACTAGGAATTGGAGAGAGTCAAATATTCACTGAGATTCTGCTGGCTTTTATAGGAGAAACTAGCAGCCCTTGAAGCAAGTATTGAACAGCGACTCAAGTGGGCAGGTGGTGCCAATCCTGCACTGGCACCTGTACTGCAGGATTTTGAAGCAACAATAGCCGAAAGAAGAAATCTTGTCCTTAAAGAGAGCCAAAGAGCAAGCCAGGTATTGCAACACATGTGTGCCATTCTTGTTATGAGAGTTACAGGATTCTATAACCGATTAGAGGTTACATGTGGGATAACTAGGGGTACCTCGAGAGTCTACCCTCTAGTTCACAATACTGGGAAGAGGGACTGATAGGCGTTGGTGAGAAGGGCATCCCTTCGGCTGAGCTCACAGCTGATTATTTCCCTAGACCTTTTACTTCCTCCTAGCAAAATACAAAGTGGATTTAGCCTCTTTTGGAAAATAAGGAGTTTAATTCCATATTTGCCTGTGGTTCTCTTTATGCAACTGTGGTGATTCTGTGGCAATAAAATGCGTTTATGACCTTGTTTTCTGCCAGAGATTGTGGATTAACATCTTTATGATTAGGGGAAGGGGACAGAAATTTTAAAAAAAAAAAATTTTTTTAAGGTAATTTTCAGTCAGGTATAAAATTAGACTAATACAGTGATTCCCATATCTTCATAGCCAATTAAAATTTAGTGATTATCAAAAAAAAATAAAAAATAAAATTTAGTGATTATCAACTTAAGTCCCACTTTATTTCCTCTATACTTCCTATCCCTCCTGTCCATCCCATTTTTAATGAAACCTCAAATATTTTTTTATCTATAAATATTTCAGTGTGTATGAAGGTGAGAACTATTTACATAATCACAGTAGTATTGTCATACCTTGAAAGATGTGCATTATATTGTCAAATGTCCAGTTAGTATTTTCTGATCTTTATTGTAAAGTTAGGCAAGAGTAGAAGCAGAAGGGCAACATTCCAAATTGAAATTTGTACATAGCAAAAATAAACTGCAGCTGAATATGGTAACGGTTTTATTATGAAGTAAATTTTCTGTGTGAAAGCAAACATGTAGAAGATACTTTTACATAATTATACTTAGGTGCTTTTAACCATCTCACACCTAATGACATCAACCAAAACAAGGTGCGTTTATTCATAAGCTTTTTCAGGATTACACCTATTTCCCAAAAGAGTCAATCATACATATTTTAGGACCAGTTGTGGTCTTGAATTCTGGAAATGAATAGGTAGTATTTTTTCGTGTCAAATTAAAATTGCTTTTCCTCCCTTATTTTGATGGTCCCATTCCTCTTTGCTTCTTCATAGGTCACTTTCCTCTGCAGCAATATCATTCATTTTGAAAGTTTACGAACTAGAACTGCAGAAGCCTTAAACCTGGATGCGGCATTATTTGAACTAATCAAACGATGTCAGCAAATGTGTTCATTTGCATCACAGTTTAACAGTTCAGTCTCTGAGTTAGAGCTTCGTCTGTTACAGAGAGTGGTGAGTCTTGAATCTTGGTGTGACAGTAAAGAGACTTGTTGATGAAAATCATAAGGCCAGGGTTATGCCCTAAAAGTAAATATATTCACTCAGTTTTCACTTGTGCAGTGTGTGTGCTGTATATAAAATAGTGTTATAGGGGATCTATTTTATTTTATTTTTTTAAAGATTTTATTATTTATTTGAGAGACAGACAGACAGGGACAGTGACAGAGAGCACAACCAGGGAAGAGAGGGAGAAGCAGGCTCCCTATCAAG
The DNA here is from genome assembly GCF_902655055.1 of Lutra lutra. Classification (NCBI taxonomy): domain Eukaryota; kingdom Metazoa; phylum Chordata; class Mammalia; order Carnivora; family Mustelidae; genus Lutra; species Lutra lutra. Next base: position 14,132,381 of record NC_062295.1, on the reverse strand, counting down.
CAGGGAGCCTGACATGGGGCTCGATCCCAGGACTCTGGGATCATGACCTAAGCCAAAGGCAGACGCTTAATCAACTGAGGCACCCAGGCGCCCCTGTTATAAGGGACCTAATGATTAACTCTAGGGGCACCTGGGGTGGCTTGTTGGGTGGGCGTGTGACTCTTGATCTTTGGGTTGTGAGTTTGAGCCCCACACTTGATGTAGAGATTACTTTAAAATGTTTTTTAAAAATGATTAAATCTTGCTCTTAGTCTCCAAGGAACCTAGTAATAAATAATACAATGAATTAAAAAGTTAAAAGAATTCTCAGAGCTACAGTTGGAAATACTGTGGAGGTTCAGAGGGGAGGAGAAATTTCAATGTATAGGAAATGACTTACATGCACTGAAATAGGGTAGCAGACAGAGGGCTAGTTGAAGTTGAATGCTGGACAGAGGAGTTGAGTCCAGAAATAGCACGTTGATAAATTTGGTGTTTATATTTTATGGGAAGGTTTTAGGCTGTGTATTAATTAGGAAGCTCTGGTGTTTTTTTTTTTTTTTTTTGTTTTGTTTTATATTTTAAGATTTTACCTATTTATTTGACAGAATGAGAGCAGGAGAACAGAAGCAGGGGGAGTGGGAGAGGGTGAAGCAGGCTTCCTGGTGAGCAGGAGCCCGATGCGGGGCTCGTTCCCAGGACCCTGGGATCATGACCCGAGCTGAAGGCAGATGCTTAACAGCTAAGCCACCCAGGCCCTCCTCTGGTGTCTTTTTTGTAAAGATTTTATTTATTTATTTGACGGAGAGAGGTCACAAGGAGGGAGAGATGCCTGCAGAAGTAGGGGGTGGGAAGCAGGCTCCCTGCTGAGAGGGAGCCTCTGGTTCCATCCCAGGACCTTGAAATCATGACCTGAGCCAAAGGCAGAGGCTTTAATCCACTGAACCACCCAGGCACCCTCCTCTGGTATCTTTTTTAAAGAGTGACTTACATTGGGTTTAGAGTCCTAGATACAGGTCATCTTTGTTATTTTAAGTATATTTTTTATGTCTTAAGTTTTAAGCATTTATTTCCTGTGTGATAATGCAGAAAAGTTAAAAATCTTAATCTGGGGGCGCCTGGGTGGCTCAGTGGGTTAAGCCACTGCCTTTGGCTCAGGTCATGATCCCAGGTCCTGGGTTCAAGCCCCGCATCGGGCTCTCTGCTCGGCAGGGAGCCTGCTTCCTCCTCTCTCTCTGCCTGCCTCTCTGCCTACTTGTGATTTCTCTCTGTCAAATAAATAAATAAAATCTTTAAAATAAATAAATAAATAAATAAAATAAAAATCTTAATCTGTATCTCATAGATTATTAAATTAAGTACTGTTATTTACATAATTAGTTCATGATTTAGCAAATGAGGCTCTTTGTGTCAGTCTGAGTTACTAATACCTTTTGATGGTGATGATAAAGGAAAGAATCTTACATTATTCCATCTGATACTTCAATCAAACAATGCTTGTTCTGTTTAGGACACCAGTCTTGAACATCCTATTGGCAGCTCTGAATGGCTTTTGTCAGCACACAAACAATTGACCCAGGATATGTCTACTCAGAGGGCAATTCAGACAGAAAAGGAGCAGCAGATAGAAACAGTCTGTGAAACAATTCAGAATCTGGTTGATAATATAAAGACTGTGCTCACTGGCCATAACCGGCAACTTGGAGATGTCAAACATCTCCTAAAAGCAATGGCTAAGGTAAGACTGTTTCCACTGACACACTGTTAACTCCCTCCTTTCATAAAATTATAGTACATAAAAAATATGTATCGTTGTATTTGGGATAATAATGGTACAAACAAAAACAACATCTCAGATCACATCTTCCAGTTTGTAATTGAGTTAATTTGTGTTTCTATCAACTTTTTTTTTCTTTTTAAGTCAGGTTGTAGTATTGTGATTTTGTACCCAGAGAAACTGTGGGCTAAAGAGATTGATTCTTCCAAAGTCCTATAACTTAACAATAGAGCTGAAACTTGAATGTAGTAGCCTCGGAGTATTCCGATCTCCCCCCACATCTTTTCCTCCTCCCAACCCTTATTCCTAAGCTCATATGAGTTTGCCTCCAAAATGAATGAAATATTCTCTCTTCCCTCCAGTGTGCTACGTAATCTGCATAGTAAGGAGACTGAGCCCCCAGAAAAGGCTAAATAACAGTAGATCATTTAACAGGGGGGTTGTTTTTACTAGGAGTTTTTATTTTGTACTGGAAATAAGAGTCCTGTAGAAAAAGTTAAAATGTAATTTACAGATTAAGCACATATTTGAACAACATTTATTACCTGTGACTCAAAATTTGACTCGTAATGAGTTACATTGAAACAAATACCATTTCTCTTACTCACTGCAATATTGATTCTAGGATGAAGAAGCTGCTCTGGCAGATGGTGAAGATGTTCCCTATGAGAACAGTGTTAGGCAGTTCTTAGGTGAATATAAATCATGGCAAGACAACATTCAGACGGTGCTCTTTACATTAGTCCAGGCTATGGGTCAGGTTCGAAGTCAAGAACACGTTGAAATGCTCCAAGAAATAACTCCCACCTTGAAAGAACTGAAAACACAAAGTCAGAGGTAAGAACGCTTCTAACCTAAACTTGAGATGTAGTCAAAACATAAAACGTGGTATAGTAAGTTTTGTTGGATTCATCTGATTTTTCTTAGTTTTGTTCATATTTATAAGCAGTTACCTGCTGAAACATTTCACAAATAAGCTTTCTTATTTTGTATTTCAGCATCTATAATAATTTAGTGGGTTTTGCATCACCCTTAGTCACTGATGCAACAAATGAGTGTTCGAGTCCAACGTCATCTGCTTCTTATCAGCCATCCTTTGCTGCAGGTATGACTTTTATACTTCAAAAAAAAAAAAAAAAAATCCCGAATCTTGATCTGTTAATAATCTACACATTGACGCTAAGATGTTTAATTATACTTTAAGTGTCTAATATGTTTGTAGTCAGCACCTTTTTAAAGAGTTTTCTTAAACTCTGTCACAACTTAAATGGAACACATTTTGGTTTAATTTTAAAAGTACTTGGGTGTGGGGTGCCTGGGTAGCTCAGTGGGTTAAGCCTCTGCCTTCAGCTTGGGTCATGATCTCAGGGTCCTGGGATTGAGTCCTGCATCGGGCTCTCTGCGTGGCAGGGAGCCTGTTTCCTCCTCTCTCTCTCTCTGCCTGCCTCTCTGCCTACTTGTGATCTCTCTGTGTGTCAAATAAATAAATAAATAACTTTTAAAAAATAATAAAAAATAAAAGTACTTGGGTGAGAAAGTAGAAATATCTAGTGTTTAAATCCTCTTTAAATAATTTATGAATATAAAATAAATGCTTGTTGGGTAAAATTTTTTAAAAAATGGGAAAATTTGTGGCTTCATTCCAGTTGGAGGTAAAACCATTACATATTTTTTGGGCTCGTGTGTATGTGTGCACATACACATGCACAAATTGGGATCATTCAGTGAATGCAATTCTTGTTGCCTTTTCCCACTTAATATTAAATTGGGAGTTTCTTTGTCATCAAACAGTCTTAAAAAAATGACTTAATGCCCCAGTTTAATATGTCATTCTCTGTCTTTACCACATTAACTCCACATTCTTGGACAATTAATATATTTATAGTTTTTTGATGTCACAACAAGCAGTGAGCATCATTGTACAAATTTGTTTTTGAATGTCTGATTCTTTAGGTTGTGTTTTTAGGACAGTGTCTATTTCAAGGAATAAGGACTTGAAGGTTGTAAAATCATACTTATTTTCATGGCTCTACATTTGTAGTTGATGTTTGAGAGAGCACTGTCCTGCCCTCTCCTCTTTGTCTCCCTCCATCTTCTGTTTACGTGTGAATTGAGCTACCCACTCTTTCTCTATAGCAGTCCGGAGCAACACTGGCCAGAAGACCCAGCCTGATGTCATGTCACAGAATGCTAGAAAGCTGATTCAGAAAAATCTTGCCACATCAGCAGATACTCCACCAAGCGCCATCCCAGGAACTGGCAAGAGTGTTGCTTGTAGTCCTAAAAAGGCCGTCAGAGACCCTAAAACAGGGAAAGGTAATGAGTTAGAATAAGGATGCATGAAATATTTATACAGACTGGTGGTTTGACTTACATATAAACTTTCCTTTGCTTTGTAGCTGTACAAGAGAGAAACTCCTATGCAGTGAGTGTGTGGAAGAGGGTGAAAGCCAAGCTAGAGGGCCGCGATGTTGATCCGAATAGAAGGATGTCAGTTGCTGAACAGGTGACCATTTTTTAAACTTGCTCTGTCCATTTTAATGCTGCTGAACAGTACAGGCTTAAAGATACTCTCACCCATATCCTTGGCGTTCATCAAGAAATAAGGAACTGACGTTTATTTTCAGAATTCGGAAGATTTTGAGTAATGGTGGCTCTGGAATTGTCACATAGTCACTGTTTTATTCTGACTCTATCCTTTTAGCACATTTCCTTTCTCCCCATCCCTCTTCTAACAGAAATTTAAAGTGTGACTTCACCCACTCTCTCTGCTCCACCAGAGAGCAGTTAATCTGCTTTTTAAAGAGGACTATCTGAAGGTTTGCAGCTAGACCAGGGTGAGGTTTTGGGTGCAGGAATAGTATCTATAAAGCGTTCAGGGATGTCAGTTTGTCTGAAGTCATTACTCTGAAATTTTCTCATTAGTGTTATTAAAATTGTACATATAAATTTGGGAATGAATATCCACCCCCCGCCCTGGCTGTTTATTTTGAAATTTTTAAACCTACAGAAATGTCGGAATGCTCATGTACTCTTTACCTAGATTTAGTAAACCAGTTGTTTTCCTACTTTTGCTTCATCTTTCTGTGTACTGTGTATGCATACACCGTTTTTTAGAGCCATTTGAGATTTGCAGACACAACACTTCATGCTTAAATACTTCAATATATGTCTCCTAAACAAAACATCATTATCAACTCAGGAAACTCACCACTGATGTTAACATTCACTGTTACCTCACATGCAGTCCATATTCGGATTTCTCCAGTTATCCCAAACTGGCCTTTATTGCTTAGCCCTTCTCTTTTTAACCCCCTGCCACCCCGCCTCCACAACAAGATCTAGTCAAGGCTCATCTTGCATTTCATATATGCTTGTTCTACTTTTACTTGTCTTTAATGTCTGAACAGTTCCTGAGCATTTTCTCTTTTTTTCCTTTTATGACATGGACCTTTTGATGTTTTCAGACCAGTCATTGTGTAGAATGTGGCTGACCGTGTATTTGTCTGATATTTTTCTAATAATTAGTTTCAAAATCAACATCTTTGGCAGGGATACTGTGTCAGTGATGTGTCTTTGTGTGTGCCATCTTTTGTGTTATTAAGTTAGGTCCTTTGGTCAAGGGTAGTATTCCCCTGAATTCTCCTTTACTGATGTACCTTTTCTTCTATGGGGTAAAAATTTGAGACTATCTTATTTTCTAATGTTTTGACATCTACAATTCAGTTTTAACATCAGCAAGAAAAGGTCCTTTTTATATTTTAAATGGTTGTTACATTGCTCTGTATGACCTGAAATTAAACTCTTCCTGGTCAAAAAAATTAATTTCCTTAGAAATTGTTAGGTTTGGGGGAAAAAAAAAACACACAAAACAAAACACACAGGTAATGACGACTCAGGGGTATCTTTGTTTTCAGTTAGGTTAATGGCGTGTGTACTTTCAGGATGGTCCATCTAGTCTACGGCCATACCACCCTGAACGCGCCCGATCTCGTCTGATCTCGGAAGCTAAGCAGGGTCGGGCCTGGTTAGTACTTGGATGGGAGGATGGTCCATCTATTTTCTTTTTTTTAAGACTGCATTCATTTATTTGGCAGAGAGAGATCACAAGTAGGCAGAGAGCCAGGCAGAGAGAGAGGGGGAAGCAGGCTCCCCGCCGAGTAGAGAGCCTGATGCGGGGCTCAATTCCAGGACCCTGAGACCACGACCCAAGCCAAAGGCAGAGGCCCTAACCCACTGAGCCACCCAGGCACCCCTTTTTTTTTTTTTTTTTTTTTTTTTTTTTTAAGATTATTTGAAAGAGAGAGCTTACATGAACCAGGGGAGGTGTACATGGAGAGGGAGAAGCAGACTCCCCGCTGAGCAGGACACAGGGCTCCATCCCAGGATGATGGGATCATGACCTGAGCCAAAGGCAGATTCTTAATCAACTGAGCCATCAGGCAGGCACTCCATGACTGTCTGTCTTTAGCTGTCTATTTGTTTGAAGGATCTTTGGCTATGGTGCTTATTATTGTTTCAGTCATTAAATTTTATATGAAGGAGAGCAGGAGTGGGGTAAGTATAGAGATTTTGGTGCACAACTTTGGTATAAGTCGTCATTCAGCAGCTGTATATGGAGCATTTATCATACATTTGGGCCCTCTGGATTCTTTGGATGTAGAGATGATTGTATCTCTTACTATAAAAGAGTCAGAATCAGTAGCTGAGTCAGAATCAGTAGACATTTGTTGAGCACCTAACTATATTTCAGAATCTGCCATGTACTTCTTTTTACACTGCTTAAGCATTTACTTTAGTGACTTCATGTGTTTAACCCCAAGAGCACCTGTGGGGTCAGTGGGGGCTCTGTCTTCATCTAAGGATTTATAAGGCTCAAAGGGGTTGTAACTTTTCCAAGACACACATCTTGTACATAATTCTGTGGAATTATGAGGGAAGCTCAGGTTACTTAACATTACCACCATAACAACTACACATCCTTTGGGTAATTAATCGGGGTGATTAGAAACTTAATCTTAAACAACTCCTAGAACTCATATATGTTTTTTAAAGGTCTGAGTGGTTTAAAATATTCTCCTGCCTACTTTTACAGGTTGACTATGTCATTAAGGAAGCAACTAATCTAGATAACTTGGCTCAGCTGTATGAAGGTTGGACAGCCTGGGTATGAATGGTGAGACAGTAGATGAGTCTGGTTAAGCGAGGTCAGACATCCACCAGAATCAACTCAGCCTCAGGCATCCAAAGCCACACCACAGTCGGTGGTGATGCAACTGGGGGCTTACTCTGAGGAACCCTAGGAAATCTCGGTGCGCTAGGAAGTGAATCCTGCAGGACAGCTGCACTCAGGGATACGCCCAACACCATGGCCTGCAACCCCAGGGTCAAGGGTGAAAGAAAGAAAGCTCACCGCCTGAACATGGAGATTGTCTTTCTGCCACAGAAAACGTGTCAGGAGGTTAGCTGCAGAAAGAAATCGGGATGCTGCGGAGCACAGAGTGATCTGGAACTCCATTCCACCTGACCCTGTGTGTACAATCCAGGAAAAAACAAACCCCGCTCAGAAACAGAGAAAACTGGGGCCGCGAAGAAATCACAGCCAAGGAAGATTTGATGCATTCAGATTCTCGTGTAACACTCGTTGCTTGGCAACAGTACTGGTTGGGTTGACCAGTAGGTACAAAAAGGCTATGCGATAAGAATTTCAGAAATGGACTGGAAATGGAGAGCTATGTAACAGACACACTACATTGGAAGAACTTACTTCTGAAATGAAGGGAAAAAAAAAACTACCCATCCTCCTCCTCCCCAATCCCACACCATCTACCCATTCCCCTTTTACCTGATCTAGTAGATTAGCCATCTTTCTAATTTACTTTTATTTCAATCCTTATATTTCATATGCCTCCATCTCGATGTTGTTAACTTAACAACTTATATTTGGAGTGACAAGCAGAAATTTCTCCAGAACAACTGATAACATGGAAAATTCAAGGATTGTTTAAAGGTGTGACGATCACATACAAAATATAATTCTGGTTATTTAAGTCATTTCTGTGATTCTATCATGTACAGTTTCCAGAATTGTCACTGTGCATTCAAAAGTAATGAATCTAACAGACATTTGATTTAATGTCTCCCCTTTGCTTATAGTGTGCATTTTTGGGAGGTCATTCAAATTTTCCCTCTTCTGCGATTGCTGTAGTTTCTTTCATAGAAAGTAGCTAATCCAATGTAATCTTTTACCTTTTTAAAAACCAGGATAGAGTACTATTAGAGTTTTACATTGTTGATGAGAGATTAACAATAAAGTGATGTTCTGGTGGAGGTAGAGTGAGATGTTTTTTAATTGTTTTCTCATTTAATACTTTTAATTTATACTTTGTAAATTAAAAGTGCTTTGGTTTACCTGGCATTTTAGGACATGTACATGAAACATCAGCAAAAATGAGAACCACCACCATCTTTTCTTGAGTTCGGTTTTTAGTCTGTGAAGTACTTTACTTTTTGCACAATTTTAATAGTTGCTGTGAATTCATGATCAAGGTTTCCTTAAATTTAGTATTGCACTTCAGTACTGTAAGCTGAATTGTTGATCCAAAATAAAAATCCAGACTAGAATAGGATTCATAAAATCACGTATCAACACAGAGTAGAACACAAAATCTTGATTGAGTACCTTTTTCCTGCATTTTAGAGGTTAGGACTGTGATCATTTCTGGTTGCCAATCTTCACAGACAAACTTGAAGGGTATTAAGGAAAGATTCCACATAGCTCTGGCCTTTTCTGTATTCTGATTGCCACATTAATCTGTAATCTTAACATACCCATGAGAGAATGCATCTTAGTGCTTTTCCAATACTTAGGCAAGTATTGCAAGAAAGGTGGTATTTTCAAATACCCAGGTGTTTAATAGCAAGTTAAGGAACCTAGTGCATCAAATTTTATTTTCATTCATTTGAACCTTATTTTCACAATCAAAACAACCTATCTGGAATAATAATGCCATATTGTGTTATGCACGCTGCTTTATTTCCTAGAGGCTGTGTGGGAGCTACTGCACTTACCACTTGATTACCTCTGCTCTCTCAAAAGTAAAGTCTTTTTCAGCAACATTATTGTCGGAGGAAGAAACTTTTATCACAGTGATAAAACAAGTTCACACTAGCTTGTCCCTACAGATAGTATTCAGAAATTGTTTTTTCTTTGGTAAAGAAGATAAATGAAATAGGTGAATTTTATTGCCTGTGAATTTCAGGCCTCAGAGGTATCTGGCACCTTATCCGAGCAAAAACAAAACAGCTTTATATCAAAAACCTGTGCCTCTGGTAAATTATCCATCACTTTTATTTCAAAATGGTCCCTCAGAGAACAGTGTGGCATGTACATGTTTGGTTGTGGGGCAGATGTAACTGAGGACTTGAAAGCTTGCTCTTTACTGCACTCTGGACAGTAAGACCCCAGTACGTGTGGTCTGGCTTCCTCTGGGAAGTCATTCTGCTGAGCAGCCTTGGCTTTTTGAACAGTTATAAGCAAACTCCACAGATGTAATCACTGGTGAAATTCAGCCCTGGTGATAGAGCAGATTGAGAAGACAGGGCTATATTTGGGGTATTATCTTGTAAAATAAAGTTTGGAGTGCTTTCGTTAGTCATACATTTTTGATGATATAAAACACCTGTGGAAAACCAGGGATCTGCTCTTTTCGTCTTTCTCTCTCTCTCTCTCTCTCTAAGATTCAGGGGGTATAGAATAACCTACAACCTCTTCAATTCAGAGTAACCTTGGAAATTGAAGTTTATCTTACGTGTTTTGTTGTCTTTGATTTTCTAAAATTGCTTGAATTTTATTTGGTATCTCTACAAAGCTGTGGAGGCTTAGTTGGTTTATGGAGCTGTGTGTATTTCTTAGTTTTTCTTTGGTGTGTCTTGCAGGATCTCATTCTTTCTGGTCATGAGTTGTTAACATAGTTTGCTAGATGATTATGAACATTCTTTTGTGTCTGGCACTTGTGAGTTTTGAGCTATGTGAGATTTCTGTGTGTGAATTGATAATCAAGCTCTTGATCTACTTCCCTACATTGTTTTTTTAGAGCCCAAACCCCAGGTTCAGGGTGAGGGGTTGTGTCACAAGAAAAACTTCCATCACTTCTGCCCTTAACACTTGCCACTATTACCTAAGCTTAGTATGTAGTTTTCTTAATATTGTCTATATTTGGTATTATCTGCATTGTTTTTGTTTGTGGTTGTTCTGATGTGTGAAATTTAAGGAAAGAGCCATTAAAAAATGCCGAGCAGGGCAATGCAAGTACAGCCAAATATTAGAGTTGATGTGCAATCTTAGGTCCTTTTAAATCTGGGGTATTATAGGCAGTACTTTAAATTGAAAAGTCTTCCTGGCCTATTATCCTCCACATATTTGTAATTACTCTGGGGGCTTACCTGTTTTGGCAGTACTAAAATCAAAGGAGCTGGTTCTTCTTTTCTCTTCTTTTCATATTAAAGGAAGCACCTACAATTAGCCTGTTAGTCCTCTCCATACACATCAAAAATCAGTGACTGCTTTACTCTTAGCACACGTACCTTTGTTTTAGACAAAATTAGATGTGAAAACCAGTGACCTTCCATTCTCTATCTTGGGCCTGCGAAATGTAATTTTAGAGCTTTAAGTCTGCCTCCTTAAATCAAGGAGGCAAACTTCTAGTAATGTTAGGGTCACTTAAGGTAGATTTTGTTTTCAATATATGGGTTATATTAGGAACATTCCTTCAGTGGAGGAAACTAGGGTTACAAATTTTTCCAGACATTGCAGAAGGGGAAATCTACTGTATTATGAACCTCTAAGGATTTGTTTCACTTTTCTGCTTTTTAGGCCTGGGTAACAGTGTCACCATCCCTTTTTTTCAAAAGGGCAGTGGACTCTGAGAAACTTTAAAGGTTCAGGGGTTAGTTAGTTGTACAACGGGAACCCCTTGAAGTCCCTTGTTTTCTATGGGAATTTGGGCTTACTAGGGAAAAGCTGTTGTGCTAATGTAAAACGTCGTACAATTAGTTTGATTTTTTTGAAGATGGCAAACTCAAGGAATTGCATGTTCCAAAATGCAGGCTTGTAGAATGTTTTTCTTTCAAAACAGGCTGATTTTGTTCTTTTCCTGGCAGTCCCAAGTTTCAGCTCCTATCTAAAGTTCTTGTTTTTTTTCTGGTTTAAATTTCTCTTATATTTCCACCTGTAATGTCAGTGGCAGTATCCTACTTCACTTGTTAATTTACCATTATAAGAGCAAATTGAGTTGAACTGAATCTTCCTTGTCCTAGTAACATTGTATAAAGTGGCATCTCTGTACAAAAGGTTGTAATGCCTCCCGATGGATATAATTTTGTGATTGTATTTAAGATTAAAAGTTGAATAAATCACACCAGCTTCCTGAAAATGTTCATAATGCATCTTTTGGAAAACAAAAATACATGCCTACTTTGTGCATATTTGCATTAACACAGCAAAGATTGTATGAAATACATTTTTCAGAAAATAAAGTCTTAAAAGACATAGCATTTAAGCTCTGAATTTATTGGTCGTAGTAGTATTGGTTCCAGAAAACTTGCTTTTGGAATATGGGTAGAGTTTTTGGGTTTTTCTTCTTTTTTTTTTTTTTTTAAAGTATTAATACTTCCAAAAATTTTTGTAAAGCTTAGTTCTCAACTCTTTTTTCTTTTTTAAGAATTTATTTTTATCTTTACACCTAATATGGGACTTAAACCACAACCCTGAGATCAAGAGTCAAATGCTTGGCCAACTTGAGCCAGCCAGGCACCCCTCAAAGTAATTTTTTTTTTTGGTAAATCTTCGAAGTAGTATAGTATTTTTGAGCAGCAGTGAAAATTTTACTTTTATGGGTAAGTTCTAGTATTGTGTGTAATTTGTTAAGCTTAACTTTATTAGTATTTAAAAAACCACAGGACATTACTGGCGTGTGTATTTCTCTTGGGTGTGAAAGCTCTGAAGGAAAATAGAATTAAAATGTCTGGCTTGGGGGCGCCTGGGTGGCTCAGTGGGCTGGGCTCAGGTCATGGTCTCAGGGTCCTGGGATCGAGTCCCGCATTGGGCTCTCTGCTCAGCGGAGAACCTGCTTCCTCCTCTCTCTCTCTCTCTCTCTCTCTCTGCCTGCCTCTCTGCCTACTTGTGATCTCTGTGAAATAAATAAAATCTTAAAAAAAAATAAAAGCAAAATATATCATTTAAAAAAAATGGCTTGTTTTAAATATCTGGAAATCAGATTGCACTTTGTTGTTGCTAGATTGTAAGAGGATTTGTGTTAACTGTGTTACCATGGGGCACCTTTCAAAAGATCACATCCTGTTTTTGTAGTTGAAAAACAAAGCTCAAAAGAAAGCACGAAGGGTAGGTGTTTTTTAAATAATTAAACCAATTGGAAGTTGACAGAAAGACCTTGTACAGGTGCTCCTGGACTGTGAAGTTGCAAATAGATCTGCGAGCACCTTCCTTGAGTGACAAAAATATTGGGGACTGGGGAGACTGTGCTGCTTGAGTTGTTTCAATTCTTTTCACCTACCTCAATTTCACGCTGGTGTTGAGGTCTTTAGTATATAGGGAACTTGGGTGAACCAGAAGCATTTTGTAACAGAGACTGTTTTCCCACAGTAGAGATGTCATTTTTAAAGTGTAAAAATTCTTTGGCTTCTTTGGAAGAAGATACTCCTGGGTCTATACCAAGATTTTTGTACCCAGTGCTTAATATATTCATTATGTGGCTGCTGACTGGGAACTTTTAATTTTCTTTTGAAGAGGGACAAAAGGGCCTGCTCCTCAAACTTAATAGCTTTAAAATCTCCCCAAATGGGATCTCTGTTAAAACTGGCTGCATCTTACCTACAGAAACTTATTTTCCCCCCAAAGTGGCACATCATTGAAGAGTCCCCTTCCTTCGCAAAGGCTTTCTTTCCCCTCTTGAGTGTTTCTACCCCCCATCCAGACGCCCGCCCCCGCCAAAGATCCACGGTAAATTTCACACCCATGAAATTCACACTGCTCCTATCCCCAATGGCTTTCTTAGGGGCAGCTGTGTCCTCTCACATTTCTTTATGCCTTACCCTGAACTGTTAAGAATCTGGGTAGTTATTTAAGGAATTCTTTTAAAATAAATGTAAATCTGGGGCGCCTGGGTGGCTCAGTGGTTAAGCCGCTGCCTTCGGCTCAGGTCATGATCTCAGGGTCCTGGGATCGAGCCCCGCATCGGGCTCTCTGCTCTGCCGGGAGCCTGCTTCCTCCCCTCTCTCTGCCTGCCTCTCTGCCTGCTTGTGATCTCTCTCTCTCTGTCAAATAAATAAATAAAATCTTTAAAAAAAATAATAAAAAAAAAAATAAAAAAATAAAATAAATGTAAATCTGTGGCATAATGCAGGTGATTATAAAAAGAAAAAAGGCTGAGAGGTAAAAGCCCTGGTACGTTTTCCTGAAACATCTCTGACCAGGCCAACATTTGGCACGGTTTTGTTCGTGTTAATGAAAATCAAAGCACTTAATGCACTTTGAAATTTTGCAGAGAAAAGACGTGTAAGTAATTCATCTTAGTATTATCTAGTAGTTCTTCTAAATTGCTGACGAATTCCACTGCTTAAGAGTGGGTTTACATCTTTCCTCCAGAAAACCTCCAGTGTTTCTGTCAAAACCAGACCCTTTATGGAGGACCTCGTCGTTTCATAAGTAACAAACGCCCTGTCCCAGAAAAGATTTCCCTGAAGACCCACATAAATAAGCGAACTTTCCCTAACTTGGAGAACTATGCCCAGATTCTCCCGTCCCCCCGCCCCCAATCTAGCTAAGGCCTTACTCTTAATGGTTAGTTGGGGCAAACTGCCGACAATTTACAGAAACAGCTCTTTCAACTCGTCCTCAAAACCTCATGGGGTGGGCACGAGCGTCCAGCGTCTCAAATTTGGGCTTAACGGCCCAGGAGCTGGGTCAGGGGGCCGCAGGGGGGCGCAGCGAGAGCGACGGGCACCGGGCCTTTTGATCACAGCGAGGTCAGCGTCACGCGCCCATCTCTGCTCTCCGCCTGATAATGCGTGTCCTGTTTCTTCCAGTCACCTTAGCTACTTTGAACTCCAGCAGAAGAGGGTCTGAGAGCTACCATGGCGGCCTCCCCTGATGACACCGCGGACAGACCAAGGAGGTTGAGGAACAGACAAGAACAGCAGCGGCAGTTCAACCGCTTCCGAAAGACCTGGGCGGGGCGTCACACAGCTTTTGGGCTCTGGTTGGTCGTCCCTTGTCCCCGCCCCCTCGCCCTGCGCGGCCTCGGTCTCCTTTGACCTGGATTTCAAGCCATGCGCTGGGCAGCGGTTGGTCGAAACTTGAGTTCAATCCACCCAATGAGGAGCGGGCTTCGCGGAGACTGTCGGGAAAGGCGGCTGGCCTATATTAGCGGCCTGCGGGGCGTACCCTCGCGCCAGGGCTGTGTGGGTGCCGGTGGGAGGCTTGTTTTGGGGGGCGGCTTGCGCCCACTAAGGAAACACCTCAGGGACAATGGCGGAGGGAGATAATCGCAGCACCAACCTGCTGGTGAGTCGTGAGGGAACCAAGCAGGGCCTCCGGGCTTGGGTGGGCTTGGCCTGGCGGCGCTTGCGGCCTCGTTCCCCTCACCCGTGATGGGCCCGGCCATCCCTCCCGGTTCCCAGTCGCAGGCGGCGACGCCTGCCCCTCGGGCCTCTTGGGTAGGTGCGGCGGTCGCGAGACGTGTCGACCCCTACCATCCCCTGGGGAAGGTACTGGACGCGGTGAGGAGGACGTGCGATCTGGCACCGCGAATAGGGATGAAGAGGAAGTGGAGAAGGGGGCCTGAGATTAGCCTGGGGTGAAGCCTGGGGCAGAGGGCCGCGAGGGGCCGGCCTATCGAGCGCTTTTGAGCCCCAGGCCCCCGGTCGTATCCGGGTTTCCCCTCCTTGATTTCAACCAGGCTGTCCCTTCGTTCTTTTTCCCAGTACTTGGGCAGCGTGGAGGGTCAAAGGGCTGCTGCCGAGAATTTGTTAGAGCTGGCACGGCTTACACCGCAGGGAGGCTCTGAGCTCACCGCAGGAACTGGGACTAGGGTCCTGCAGGAGGGTCAGTGGGGGGACCTTGTGTTTGTCTGGCGTTTGTAAGGGAGGGTGTGTGTGTGTGTGTGTGTGTGTGTGTGTCACAGGATGTCTTTAGAATAAGCAGGGGTCTGAAGGAACTGCAGTGACGTATCACAGGCGGACAGATTGAACCTCACTACACGATCCAGGCAAAATCGAGAGAAATCCTTTTGTCCGTTGCCACAGTAAATAGAGGAATCAAAGAATTTAATCTTTGACGTTTGATATTCCCAGAGTACAGATGCTAGCGACTTAAGTGACTTTGCAGGGCAGTTTTGATTGTGCGAGATTTTCAAAATGCGTGACCTGTTCCTTTAAACACACACACACAGACTTCTCTATAGTTAGCATGGTTAGCCCCAGACAGGTTCCAGTTAAGAGGATTGATTGAAGCACAAAGAAATTGCCCAAATTCACACAGTTTTTTGAAATGACAGATCCTGGCCTGGAGTTCAACTGCTCTTTCCAGGAGAGCAGTGTAACTTTAAGAAGAACAAGGCCTTTGGCTTTGGATTTCCTGGGTTCAGATCTGTTAACCTCTCTCTATCTGTTACTTCATTAACAATACAATCCTTTTAGCTTATTGGGAAGGTTAATTAAAGAATAAGCATATGAAATACGTAGAGTTTCTGGCCCATAGTAATCTCATGCTTAACTATATCAAGCACGATATATAAAGTCAGAAATGTTGAAGTCACCCAAGTGATCAGTGCGGCACAGATAGATAGCATCTTTATTGAGAGGAGGCTGCACTGTCCTCTGTCTTTTGTGTATTTCCTGGTGATAACATTTATAAGGGCAGGTGGGTTTCTTTCGGTTCTTTTCCCGGTACCAAAGTCAGTTCAGGGGCTTTTTGCCACATTGGCTCATTCTAGAAGTCTCCTTTCAGCAGATTGTCAGATTTGCCGAGAAATCTGAAGTCTAACCAATGTCTTGATAAGTGTAAGAAGCATTCATTATATTGAGGAGATACAGTGAGCTTAAGATGCCTCATGTAATTTGGAGAAAGTAGTTTTACTTAATTGGGCAAACCATGCCAGCATCTAAATGATTCCATTACACAAAGCTCTTTTAAAAATTGAATGCTGTTCGGGGAGAGGCTTTTCTAATGGATGTAGAAGTAGGGGTATAAATCAATGAAATGACAGAACAACAGATCAATTCTAACCACCTGAAAAATAAGCAAACTTAAAGTGATCTAATTTTATATTTTGGGTGCTGCTACTTAATAGTGATGATGACCCCATTCTGAGGTCACTTTCTTTGTTATATAGATTTCATTATTCCCACTTTGAGGGGCTCTATAAAGATTGTTACATTATGTATGAAGAGTAGCCCAGTGGTTGGACTTGGAAGGTGACTGTTAAATGCTAGGGTGTCCCCCCCCCACTCTCCCTTAATTGATTTCTGTCTTTGGTACCAAAATTGCACAATATTTAGAAACTGAGATAGTGACTGGGTTGAGAGCTGTTTTACATTGTTGGTGTCTTAAAAAAATTTAACTCTGGGAAGCACAGAAATGTTGGGAGTAGTCAAATGATCGCTTTACATGTTGGTCTTACATAGGCTGCAGAGACTGCAAGTCTGGAAGAGCAGCTGCAGGGATGGGGAGAAGTGATGCTGATGGCTGATAAAGTCCTCAGATGGGAAAGAGCCTGGTTTCCACCTGCCATCATGGGTGCGGTTTCTTTGGTGTTTCTGTAAGTGAGCTATTAAATTACTGTGGATTGTGCTTGTTATTAATAAGGGCTCAGGTAATACACAGCCTCCACTTTTGAAAGTGCCTTAAATCTTTTGTAATGTGTAATCTGTAAAGAATACCTTTTCTTAGAGCAGTTCTCCTAGTTTTCAGAATCTGTAGTACTTAGGTAAACCTGGAGCAGTTGAAAAAAATCAGTGGCGCTCATACTTTTTGGTCTTAGAACCCTTTACACCCCTAATAAGTATTGAGGACTCCAAGGAGCTTTTGTCTCTTGATATTTACATTAACCATTGCAGCTATGATGTCATCACATTCTGAAGCTTCCCAGAAAACCACTTGTGAGAAACTGAGAATAAAAAGGGCAGATAACATCTTTGAGACTCAAAAGACCAAGTGAATAAACATCTTCAGCTAGGATAAAAATGACTGTGTTTTTCTCAACTTCATTAATTTTTTTTTTTTTTTTTTAAACAGGACTATCTACTATCTAGATCCATCTGTTCTGTCCGGTGTTTCCTGTTTTGTTATGTTTTTGTGCTTGGCTGACTACCTTGTTCCCATTCTAGCTCCTAGAATTTTTGGCTCCAATAAATGGTAGGTGATATATTAATTTGGCTCGTTTCTATAAAGTTACTGAGCCTGGTGGCTGTGATTGGGATGCTGTAATTAAGCAGAGAATTGTCTAACAATTGGATAACGAGGGTTAGGATTGTTGCTTTTATATGAAGAATTTCTTTGCTGATTCAGTTCTAAATCATGAATTTCCAGTACTTACATCTTCACAGTTCTTTTATAGTTCAGCATTTATTTATTCTGAAGATTTTATTTATTTTTGCGAGTGCAAGCAGGAGTGTGGGGTGAGGGGAGGGCAGAGGGAGAAGCAGACTCCCTGCTGAGTAGGATCCTGGGATCATGACCTGAACTTTAAGGCAGACACGTACCTAACTGAGCCACCCATGCACCCTACCATTCATTTTGCCTTTTCCTCCTTCCTAGACATTTTTATTGAAGTGAGGTTTTTTGAGGTAATGTTTTATCAAATATTGCAGAACTCATAAAATAGCTTTCCAGAGAAACAGCATGTTTACATTTTACATTTATTTTCTTTGATATTTAAGATAGTATATTTTGCAGGCTGTTTTTGAATGAATATGAAAGCAGTAATGTAAATTTTTGTCCGTTTATTTAGCAACTATTTATTGAAGGTCTACTTTTGTGTTAGGGACTGTTCTGAGTGCTGTGAAATATTTTGACTCTTAAGATGGATCTTGTGTTGGGTGCCTGGGTGGCTCAGATGGTTAAGCATCTGCCTTCAGCTCAGGTCATGATCCTGGGGTCCTGGGATTGAGTCCCGTATTGGGCTCCCTGCTCAGTGGGGAGCCGGCTTCTCCCTCTGCCTCTCTCTCTCTCTCTCTCTCATGAATAAATAAATAAAATCTTATTTTTTTTTTTTAAAGGTGGATCTTGTGTTTAAGGTTGATGTTGATGCATTGTAGCTGTAGCTAGCTAAATGCATAGCAAGTGCTTCAGAACAGATTCATAAAAGTATTTTAACTTTCCTTTGGAATGTTGCATTTCTCACTTTTGATCAAAATAATGAACAAAACTAGATGTTGGAGTAGATTTTTTTTTTTTTTTTGTCCTAGTTGCTCTTCTCCCTTGGTTGTTTATTTTAATTTGATGAGTAGTCTACATGTACCCTGAGGTTTTTTTTGTTTGTTTGTTCCCCTGATAATAGCAAATTATAAAATAATTCTGTTAAATAACATGCCTTACAGATTTTTAAGAACAAATTTGGACATTTTAGGCAAATTTTCTTAAGTTATGGGATGATTAAGCATGTTTTTTTAAAAAATATTTTCCCTCTAGCGGAATGGATTAGTTAGAAAATGCCCTTTCATTTGTTTTTCACATGTAGTAATGAGTTGTACTGCTGTTTTTCAGGCAATTTTGTAACCATGTAATGTAGCAACTTAAAGGAAATCAACCCCTGACCTTGACTTTATTAGTCAGATGACATTCTGACCTGCTAATTCATAACTCCTAGAGAGAAGTTTTCAGAAATAAACAGTGGTGGTTTCATGGTAATCAGTATGTGGCTCAGAGAGTAGTTTTACTTTTTGATCTTAATGAGGAAGGAAGAACACTGTTGCATAGCCACAATTCAGCCTTGACCATGGCCTGCTTATAAGGCCTGGTTGTTTACAAGAAGTTCCAGGGCTCATCAGGAACCCTTCTGCTATATCTATCACTGCAGTTTTACAGGGATGAGAGCTAGAAGAGCAAAAGGAACATAACCCCCCCGCCTTCCACAGTGTAAGTTGTACTTCATGACAGCAGCCATCGTATCTGTATAGCAAAGACAGTATAAGGGTGAATTTATTATTATTTTTTTTAATCAGAATCCAGAAAATATGAAAAAGGGCTTTCCTGGAGGATCTTTTTATATTTTTACTGCTGTTTTGTTTATATTTTCCCTCACTGGGACTAAATTTACAAAGAATTTGGATTTGAGCTGTTTGTTGCTGCCTTGGCATCGAGTGTATGAAGCCCAGTATCCTGCTTGGAATACAGGACTTATCTTAGCGGAGACTACTCAAATACAGCTGTGTGGTAGAATCTTCACGTCGTCTTCAAAATAGTGAGACCCTGATGGGCTACAACCCAGAATTCATTTGGATTTGAAAAATAATACAGGCATAGAGAAATTAATACCAATTTCTGCATGGCCCATAGTAGCCTTGAGTCCTTTGTTACTATAATTAACCAAATGTGGTTTTAGAAGTATGGATTACCATTGCTTTGTACATACACATCTTTTTTTTTTTTTTTTTTAAAGATTTTATTTATTTATTTGCCAGAGAGAGAGAGAGCGAGCGAGCACAAACAGAGGAAATGACAGGCAGAGGCTCCCATTGAGCAGAGAGCCCGATGTGGGACTAGATCCCAGGACCCTGGGACCATGACCTGAGCGGAAGGCAGAGGCCTAACCCTCTGAGCCACCCAGGCGCCCCGCATACACATCTTTATGTAAAAACTTATTCCTGAGCTTGCCAAGCTGTCTTAATGATACGGAAACTTTTTCACGATTATAAGATAATGTGAATTTTTTATTTAAACTTACTTTGGGAGATAGCTTTTTAAATTTGAGAGGATGATATATTTCTGTTGACTATAAAGACTTGCTTATAGTGAAGGGGAAAATTTTTTTGTAGGACCACTGAGCAACAGCAAAGATTCCATGAAATTTGTAGCAATCTGGTAAAGACTCGACGTAGAACTGTGGGCTGGTGGAAACGTCTCTTTACACTGAAGGAAGAAAAGCCTAAAATGGTACTTTTTTTGTTTTGACTGATTTCAGTAAAGCAAAATTTTAATATTGGGTCTACTTTTACTTCATTATAGTCTAATGATGGGCTTTTTAATAGTTTGATATTTATATTCAGTAGTTTGATATATATCATTATCCATTGGTTTAACTCCTTTCAGTACATTTGTAGATGTTTGTATGGATTAGACTGAATTATTGGAAGTTTTGCATTTAATTTTGTACTCTAGTAGAGCAACATTTTTGTTTCTTTTTACTTATTGAAATAAAGTACAAATACTTAAAAAGAATTTGTTCTCTTACCTCTTAGCTTCACATAAGGTCACAATGTGAAGTATTAATTGTAAAAGTAATATAATTTATACAGAGAACTATAGTAATTCTAGGAGGGAATGTATGTAAATTCTATAAAGTAGATCTAATGGAGTTTTCTGTGAATTTTATATAATATATAAATACCAAGTCTAAAGAAAAATGGTAATAATACTGGATTATTTTCTAACCTTTGAAACAACATCTTACAGTTAAGCTTCCTAGTCTTTTTCTAGGATTTGATACATTTTTGTTGTTTTCATTATTAGTACTTCATGACCATGATCGTTTCTCTTGCTGCGGTTGCTTGGGTGGGACAGCAAGTCCACAACCTGCTGCTCACCTATCTGATAGGTAAGTCTTCGAGGAAGAACTATTAGGCATATTCTGGCCACTGAAGTCTGATTGGAACTTAGTCAACAAGTATGTGTTTATCAAGAGTAAGGCACAGATGGAGGAATTGGGAGGATAGAGAGATGACTAAAACCCATGTCCTTGTTTTCTGGGAGTTTGTGGTCATACAGTAAGTTAAGACAGAACATAATAACCAAAGTAGAAAGTGACATGCCAGAGGTAAAAAGCAAGCAGTGTGTGTTATCTGAGGTTGGGGGTGTGATAGCAGAAGTTCCCGGGGATAAATATAGTGAAAGTAATGGATTTTGTATTGGTTCCTCCCATTAGAGTGCCTAATAGTCTGGGAAACTACCTTCTATAAAATTTAATAATCTATAGGAAATTAATTGCTGTCTCCCTCATTCTGTTTATTTTTAAGTGACTTTCTTACTGTTGCTTCCTGGATTAAATCAGCATGGAATCATTTTGAAGTACATTGGAATGGCCAAAAGGGAGATAAATAAGCTTCTCAAACAAAAAGAAAAGAAAAATGAATAATGCAGCTGCTTTATTCAGTGTAATGAATGGCATATACATCGTCCTTGGGAACAGTTTCTATTATGCTGTCTGGATACTAAAATGTTACAGAAGTAGCTCTTTGCTCTCCCTCGTTCTGCCCTTAGTTCGTAGAAATTCAGACTTGCCAAGTAAGGCTTTATGTCTTCATGTGAAGTGTAGCAGATGCTTTCTCATCAGTTGGCCTTATATGGACAACTCATTCGTGAGTACTTGTTTTGATTTTTCTCACCCAGGTTAATTGAATTCTTATTTTTAGGCAACTTCCTTTAAAATAATATAGTGGTGAACTTCACCTTTTAATACAGTTAACTGTGACTTTGGATAATTGTTCCAGTTGATCTTTGCTTTAGCTAGATACAAGCTAGTGGTCTGTGGCTACAGGAAGCTGGTTCTACTGTCTGTTTCCACAGTCTGCTTACACTGTCTGGCTTCATGAATACAGAGACCAAGTTTACCACTTCCAATTAAGAGACCAGTTAAGATTCATTCCTCATGCTGTTTCTAAACTGTAGAAGAATCCTCTGGAATAAAATGAAACCAATTCCATGCCCTAGTATATGTTGGTTTCTGCCTTGTGCAAAACTTAGTAATTTGTAAGAAACATTGATCTTTCCTCCCAAATGGGGAACAGGACAGGCTTTAAGCTCGTCTCTCCTTGCTCTTAGACTTAAGTTCGTAGATCCTTAGAAGCTTTTTAAGCAGGCTTCCAGAAACTTGTGTTTAGGATTTTTAGCATATTTTTAATTTCAGATTTTCAGCTGACTGAAACTAAAGTATGTAATAGGTTAAGACTTAGGTCTGTGACCTTCACTCCAACACCAGCCAATAAAGGACAGAAGTCTTCCTGTACTAAGTCAAGACTTACTTCAGTAGAAAATAATCTTAGCCTACTAATTTTTCGAGACCAGACTAAGCCTTTAAAGATAAGCCTCAAGATTCTCATTTGAAGGTAATTGCTGGCTGCTTTGGTCCCCAGAGATTTGGCATAGGAGGTGGTGCACTGGTGTCTGACTTTCTTCCTTGATCTCTCTCTCTGAAGAATGCAAGGGCTGCTGGGGAAATCGGACTTTTGGCGACGATAGGTGGCCTCTGGTCTACAGAGAGTTTGTAACTGCTTGGAACGTGTCTTAGAATCATTCTCCCTCTTGGTAGCTAGAAATTTAGAATAGCTGAAATGTGTAGGAATGAACCTCTGAGGGCCGAAAATGTGACATTTGGGAACAGTTCTGAAACTCTGATTAACTAGCTGTAATATAGTTTTGTGAATTTATTGCACTGATGCTGGACCTTGTGGTGTATCTGTCTCTAAATAAGTGTTTCCTCCCCTTCAATCTGACTGTAAACAGCACCCATTGTAGCATATGTTTGATTTGTTTGATTTTTTTTTTTTAATGTTTCATATGAAAACTACAAACTACCTTAATTTTTACATGTGTTTCCTCACTGTAGATAAGCCTATCTTGCTCTCTGGATTTTTTTGTGTATATGTGACCTACCAATTAACTACTTTTGCAGTTTTAATCTTGTATTATTTCTTCTACTTTGTTTTGTGTAAAAGGGGAAAAATAAAAAAAGCTGGAATCCCTCCTTGTGTGTCTTACTTTTTTATACCTTAGCCATTAAGGTGTTTACATTGTTTACATGATTGGATTTGTGCATCTGGTTAATGACCTACCCTGGGTGATCATTACATGCCTACACGGTTCTCTTTTAAGTACAAAATGAAAGAAAAGGTAAAAATTAATTCCTC
Organism: Lutra lutra; assembly: GCF_902655055.1. NCBI lineage: Eukaryota > Metazoa > Chordata > Mammalia > Carnivora > Mustelidae > Lutra > Lutra lutra. Next base: position 14,109,484 of record NC_062295.1, on the reverse strand, counting down.
CAGCAAACATTGAGGTACCATGCTAGATGGAAAAGGAGATACAATGAATAAGTGATTGCCAAAGATGAGTGTGAGGGGGCCACTCAGGAAGAGCAGGCAGGGAGCAATGGAGGCTAGAGACTGCCTGGCATGATTATCTCTCCAGGGGCACTTGGGTGGCTCAGTCAGGTAAAGCCTCTGGCTCCAGCTCAGGTCAAGATCCCAGGGTCCTGGGATTGAGCCCCACATAGGCCTCTCTGCTCAGCAGGGAGCCTGCCCCCCGCCAGCTCCCTGCCCCTCTCTGCCTGCCTCTCTGCCTACTTGTGATCTCTGTCAAATAAATAAAATCTTTTTTTAAAAAAATGATTATCTCGGGGCGCCTGGGTGGCTCAGTGGGTTAAGCCGCTGCCTTCGGCTCAGGTCATGATCTCAGGGTCCTGGGATCGAGTCCCGCATCGGGCTCTCTGCTCAGCGGGAAGCCTGCTTCCCTCTCTCTCTCTGCCTGCCTCTCAGTCTACTTGTGATCTCTCTCTCTGTCAAATAAATAAATAAATAAATCTTTGAAAAAAAAAAAAAAAAGATTATCTCTCCATCGAGGCCCAGCTCAGAGTTCAGTGCTTGCTTACTGGTGATTGATTTCTGTCTGCACTTTGGACTTTAATTATAAAAAATTTTAAATTAGGGGGCACCTGACTGACACAGTCGATAGAGCATGCGATTCTTGATCCTGGGTTGTGAGTTGGAGCCCTCACATTGGGCATAGAGTTTACTTAAAAAAATGGATGTTGTGGGGCGCCTGGGTGGCTCAGTGGTTAAAGCCTCGGCCTTCGGCTCAGGTCATGATCCCAGAGTTCTGGGATTGAGCCCCACATCAGGTTCCTTGCTCAGCCGGAAGCCTGCTTCTCCCTCTGCCTGCTGCTCCCGCTGCTTGTGCTCTTTCTCTCTCTCTGGCAAATAAATAAAATCTAAAGAAAAAAAAAAAAAAGCAAATAGTTAAAAAGAAACAGGGCACCTGGGTGGCTCAGTTGCTTAAGCATCCAACTCTTGATTTTGGCTCGGGTCGTGATCTCATGGTTTTGAGATCCAGCCCCAAGTCAGGCTTCAGGCTGGGCATGGAGCCTGCTTAAGATTCTCTCTTCTAGAGGGGCCTGGGTGGCTCAGTCCTTAAGCGTCTGCCTTCAGCTCAGGTCATGATCCCAGGATCCTCGGATCGAGCCCTGCATGGGGCTCTCTGCTCGGCGGGAAGCCTGCTTCTCCCTCTCCCACTCTCCCTGCTTGTGTTCCCTCTCTTGCTATGTCTCTGTCAAATAAATAAATAAAATCTTTAAAAAAAAAAATTCTCTCTTCTTGATGTAACTGCCTGATGGGCAGGCATTAAGGAGGGAATGTGATGTAATGAGCACTGGGTGTCATATGCAACTGATGAATCACTGAACTCTACCTCTGAAACTAATAATATACTATATGTTAATTAATTGTATTTAAATAAATAAAAAAGAGTCTTTCCCTCTGCCCCTCCTCCTTCCCCTTCTCTTAAGAAAAAAGAGGGGGTGCCTAGGTGGCTCAGTCAGTTAAGCGTCTGCCTTCAGCTCAGATCATGATCCCAGAGTCCTGGGATGGAGCCTTGCGTTGGGCTCCCTGCTGAGTGGGAAGCCTGCTTCTCCCCATCTCTCCCTGCTTGTGTCTCTCGCTGTCTCTCTGTCAAATAAAATCTTTAAAAATAAATACATAAATAAGCCAACGGTCCTTTTGTAATGTAAATGTTTAAAAAGACTTTATTATTCATTTGACAGAGACAGAGACAGAGCACAAGCAGGGGGAGAGGCAGAGGGAGAAGCACACACCCCGCTGAGCTGGGAGCCTGACCTGGGGCTTGATCCCAGGACCTGGAGATCATGACTCAAGCTGAAGGCAGACCCTTAACCATCTGAGCCACACAGGCGCCCCTGTAATGTAAATTATAACCAGAGAATCCTATACCCTGGAGATGTATAGAGAGTTTTACTTTCCTAAGGTTCACTTAGGCAATCTCTACACCCAGCTTGGGGCTTGAACTCCCAATCCCCCAGGTCAAGAGTCACATGTTCTACCAATAGAGCCAGTGAGGCACCCCTCAAGGTTCACTTAGGATTTGAGAAGTGGTAGGGGTGTGGTGGGGTGAGACTCTGTACCAATAACTAATGTTGACTGAGCCCTCACTCTGCCAGGTTTTGTGTTAATTTCTTTATTAATTTTTTTTCTTATTGAAGTACAGTTGATGTACAATGTTATATTAGTTTGAGGTGTACAATGTAGCGAATCAGCAATTCTGTACATTACACAGTGTTCACCACTGTAAGTGTAGTTACTGTCACCATATGACATTATTATAATGTGTTAACCTCTTATATGAATTACTTCATCTATCCTCACAACAACTTCAAGTGATTGTGAGCATCATTCCCATTTTACAGATGGGGAGACTGATTTGCTCATTCATTTATTCATCAAATCTAAATGAAGGGCCTACTGTATACCAGATACTTTTTCTAGAAGCTGTGGATACAGCCATGAACAATACTGACCAAATCTGTCCTTGCTTGGAACCTAATGGAGACAGGTAAATACACTTCCAATATTTCAGGTAGTAAGTGCTATGGAGAAAACTTAAGCAGGACAATGGAGTTAGGGAGAATGGGGAGAAGGCTCTATGAGCGAGTGTGTAACTGAGTAAAAGAGCTGAGGGAAGTCAGGAAGCAAGTTTCCTGGCAAACTGGAGAAATGTTCAAGTTAGAAGGAAAAGCAAGCACAAAGGCCCTGAGGTGGAGTATTCTTAGAGTGTTCAAAGAAAAGTGAGCTAGGGGAGAATGGTGGGGAATGGTCTGGTGTGCTGGTACTAAGAGGCAGGTGTGCACATTTCGGAGGACTTTAGCTTTGGTATGGAATTTGGATTTGGATGAGGGTAATGGGAGCCCTTGGAAAGTGTGTGATCTGACTTAGGTTTTCAAAAGGTCATTCTGGCTACTATGTGGGAAAAACAGGGGTGGTAGAGGGAGGTCAAGGGTGAAAGCAGCAAGGTAAGGAGACTATTGCAAGTATTTTGGATGTTAGGTAACTAGCCTCAGGTCACTCAGCTCCACAGAGGCCTGAGCCAGAATTTACTCCCGTCCAGGGTATCAGAGCCTGGCTTCAATTAATAGCTAAAACTCCTTGTTGTTCCCAGTATCAAAATACATAGAGTATTTTCTATATGTCAGACACTGTGCAAACCCTTGCCCCATTATCTCATCTGATCCTGGCAATCACTTTATTTTTTATTTTTATTTATTTATTTTTTAAGATTTTATTTATTTATTTGACAGAGAGAGATCACAAGCAGGCAGAGAGGCAGGCAGAGAGAGAGGAGGAAGCAGGCTCCCTGCTGAGCAGAGAGCCCGATGCGGGACTCGATACCAGGACTCCGAGATCATGACCTGAGCCGAAGGCAGCGGCTTAACCCACTGAGCCACCCAGGCGCCCCTATCACTTTTTTTTTTTAAAGTAGGCTCCATGCCCAGTGTGGAGCCCAATGCTGGCCTTGAACTCACCATCCTGATATCATGACCTAAACTGAGATCAAGAGTCCCATGCTGAACCAACTGAGCCACCCAGGTGCCCCTCCCCAATAACTTTTAAGACGTAAATATTATCATTATTATTATTAACCCTCCTCCCTCCGTTTTCATGTAGGGAAGGTTCAGAGAAGATAAGAGACTTACCAAAATTAGTTCTTATCTGGGTGCATTATTGTAGTTAAAAACTGCTGGTTCAGAATCCTGAGTGTTTATTTTGAAACATTTGCAGCTTCTTCCAAACTGTATCCCAGAAGGAGAAAGGATCCTTTTGGAACCCCAGTAAATGATTTATAAGAGTTACGGAGATCCTGGGCAGCTGGGTGGCTCAGTCGGTTGGGTGTCTGCCTTCAGCTCAGGTCATGATCCCTGAGTCCTGGCACCAAGCCTCAGGGCTCCCTGCTTGGTGGGGAACCTGTTTCTCCCTCTGCCCTCACCTGCGCTCCTGCCCCCGCTCTCTCTCAAATAAATAATCTTAAAAAAAAAAAAAAAAAAAAAGGAGAGTCATAAAGGAAGCACAGAATTAAAAATATATTTTTTACTTCTTTGAAGAAATAATCTATACACAGATTTGAAAAAACAAACCAAAATTGTGTGGGGAGAAAAGCAAGTCTCAGTTTCTAAAACGCCCCCTGCAGAGGCAGTTATCGATTTATGCGGGTCCTTTCAGACCCGCAACTATAAAAACCCAAGTATAAAAATTTATTCTAAATGGTAAGCGCTTATTACAACCGAAGTTAGCAAATATCTAGGGCCCTTTTCAGTTTCATTTTTACAGATTTAGTGCCAGAAGGAAGTTAACCTCTCCTTCTCCCTTCGTCTCTCCTGGAGCGGTTGATTCTATCGACTCTCCACGTCTCACCCCTTAAGAGGCTCAACCCCTTCATCCGCCTTCTTCCACCAGGCGAAGTATTTTTTTTTTTTGGCTCGCCTTTTAAAGTCTCGCGATAGGCCACCCGCTTCCCATAACTCCGTGCGCTCGCCCCTCCCGTCCTCTTTCCGCCATCTTTCTTTGCCGGTGAGTGTCTCTCTCTGAGGGGCTGAACATCATCTGTTGGCTATCTGGGCCATCCTGCGGTCTGAGCCTTCATTTCGGAGCTCTCTGATGATGCCAGGGTCCTTTTGGGCCGAGGATTCTGCTTTTGCCGGGGTTTGGGCAGGCGTCGGGGAGAGTCATGCCCGTCTGCCCCACGCTCTGCACTTTGGGGAGGCCGGCCTGTGAAGCGCAGGCCGCAGCACTGGCGGGAACCAGAGCGCTGTCGACCGTTCGGAGAGGCGGTAGCCCCAACTTGGCGGCTGCAGGACCTCCTCTCAGTGGTTGAGGCAGCACCTTGCCTCCGGGCGGCGGGAAGCATCGGGGTTTGGGGGCCCCGATGGTCTGTGCAGCTTCCCATTACTGTTGCCGTTCTGTGAGCTTGCTTAGGATGCTGAGGCCACTTAGCAGGGAAGACTGCATTCTGCCTGGGATGGCAGCTTGCTGGGAACTAACCTGGGTCTTGTGGGCTCCAGGGTTTCCCTTGATACTTGATTGGGCTTGAGGAAGCAGATTGGATCCTTAGAGTTGGAGCTTGAAGCATGCTTTGGTCTCCATCCTTTTTCTCCCAGCGTTACTGGAGTGTCTTGGATTTGGTGCCCATAAGGGTGGAGTCGAGTCTGGTGCGCGTAAAAAGTTCCTCCTTGCCACTGTGGAACGGTTGCCGTCGGGGCACGTTTGTCGCTGGCTCAAGAACGGGTGTTTTATTAGTTGTGTTAGTGACAGTGGTGTCCTTTGGTTGTTAGGAAAGGCTGACATTGTGTTGGTTAACTGAGGGGACAACGTTAGAAGTACAGGTGCTGCCGGATTTGAGAAGTTGGGAAAACGTGCCCAGTGATTCTCAGCCCCCCGTTTTGAATAACCGACCGACCGTAGTAGCTTATATTGTCGTTTTGGTAGCTGCCATTGCGCTCGGGGACCTGCCTGCTTAGAGATAGGAAAACTTCATGATAGAAAGGAAAGGAGGTGTTTGCACTGGAATGATTGGGTGCCTTTTGAGGTTGAGAATGCCGGTAAAACACTCTTTTTTCCTTCCCTGAACAGCCATAATGGTGCGCATGAATGTCCTGGCAGATGCTCTCAAGAGCATCAACAATGCTGAAAAGAGAGGCAAACGCCAGGTTCTTATTAGGCCGTGCTCCAAAGTCATCGTCCGGTTTCTCACTGTGATGATGAAGCACGGTAAGTGTGTTGCTGTGTCTTGTGTTTTCATGGGAGGATATTAAAGGAATCAGTTTTGTAGAAACGAAGTGTGCAGGGGAGGACTGGGAAGATGGGGGGGGCGGTGATGGCAGTCATACTGGGCAACTAAGGCAGGTGGATTAGACTGTAGGCGGGATAGCTTGGACAGAAGCTAGTCAGGAAAGCACCGAGGAAGTTAGGACTGTTGAAGGGAGGAGGAAGTTTGTGACTGTTGCTCTGCTAGTAGTTTGAGAGCTCACCTGGCCACTTTTGTGTAATACTGCGGCTGCAACATGCCACTGAACGTGTCCTGAGCTCTTCTAAGGGCTTTGGAATGGAAAGGAGAATTGTTCTATGTCTTGGGCACAAAGCAGCCTTTGCGAGGAGCAAGGGGAAAATAATCTCCCTGTTAGAATTGCAGAGGGGGTTGTTTTTGGGTGTTGGCCCCCAAGTTTAAAATACTAGGCTATACAAATTTTGGTTTGGAGCAACTGTCTTTGCCTAAACCGATTAGAGAAACAGTCACTGCGATGATATGAAAGCATCTAGTAGGCAAAGTGGGAATACTCCAGCATAAATAGTTAGGTCTCTGAAATTCCCATCTGCCCTTTAATACAGCCATTTATGTTCTGTAGGTTACATTGGCGAATTTGAAATCATTGATGATCACAGAGCGGGGAAGATTGTTGTGAACCTCACAGGCAGGTTGAACAAGGTAAGAATTGTTTATTTTCCACATAGAAGATTCTTCTTAAGAATTATCATTCATGGTGTTAAACATGTTGTAATTTCCCTTGGAAAACCAAATTAGTGGTGTGCTTGCTCTGTCTGGGTAAAAGCAAAAAAAGGGAGTTGATTAAAATCATTAATTTTTATATCACATTTTAATTGATTTGTTCTCCAGGGTTGTATTTGCTCCAGATTGTTAGTTGACATTGTAATGTTTGTGGAGTGTGGGCTATCTGAGGGGAGTTGCTTTTGGGTGCGGTGAAAGGATTTTGTTTGAATACTGGATGGTCTGCTGCTCACCCACTGGCTTGAACTTGTGATGTGGCAGGGCTGTAAATAACTTCATTCCTCCTCTCGGTGATTTTATGTTGATTTTATTAGTTGTGTTAGTGACTGAATGTGGTTCTCTAACAATATTAATACCTACATTTTTGCTGTTGCGGGCTGTATTGCTGTCTGTGTGGGAGTTCTGTACTCCCTTTCAGTTTGACATGTCAGCATACCCTAGTGGATCTGTTTGATCTGTTGACTTTGTGGCTAAACTTACTGCATGTATTTTGGGGATAGGTGTCTCTAACAAGTTAGGGTCCCTGAATTGCTCCCCTGCTTTTTGTGTTCAGGTTTCTAGCTTTCAGATTTACATGGAGCCTGACATCCTGTGGTCCAACACAGATGAGGGGAAAACAGGCCCAGAAATGAGTCGTGGTTAGTGGCAGGGGCCAGATTGATTGGTAAGGTTATTCTCTGGTCCACCGGTTTGTTTTACAAAGTTGCTTCTCTGTATAGGGAACTTTGTTGATGTGCGGATTGATACTTAATATTAGATGAAAACTACTGGGTGTGAAGTTTTTCTGAGGGATTAGAAGAATTTTCAGGTAAATTATGAGACTGTGATTTGTTTTGTTCTAGTCACTCTGACCCTCACAGTGTGTTCTTGAAGTAGAAAAGGATGTGTTTTTTTTTTTTTTTTAAAGATTTTACTTATTTATTTGACAGCGATCACAAGTAGGCAGAGAGAGACGGGGAAGCAGGCTCCCCACTGAGCAGAGAGCCCGATGTGTGGGACTTGATCCCAGGATCCTGAGACCATGACTTGAGCTGAAGGCAGAGGCTTAACCCACCGAGCCACCCAGGCGCCCCGTAAAGGATGTGTTTTTTCCTAATTTTAGGAGTTGAGATGCTGAGATAGGAGTTATCCTCAAGGTCTCCCAACTAGTTGGTAACCAGTGGGGGAGATGGTTCCAGTATGTAGTTGATAGAACATCTTAAATCTGTCCTGCAGAAGACTGACTTGATGTTTAAAAAAAAAAAAACCACCCACAAAACCCAAAAAACTTAAGTTGGGTAAGTCATGTGCACCCATTCAACTATATGTAAAACATGAGAAATAAGTTTGAATAGAGTATTTCTCAAGTGGAAATCCTTTATGGGTATCCTTGTTCTGTGGTAAAGTAATTTGAAATATTCTGGTTAAGAGGTAGTTGAAATCCAGACCCTGCTCCTTAGCTCCCCCGTCCCCCGCAGATTTTATTTATTTGAGAGGAGAGAGAGTGAGGGGGGTGGGTAGAGGCAGAGGGCAGAGGGAGAAGCAGGCTCCCTGCTGAGCAGAGAGCCCAACTCTGGGCTCCATCTCAGGTGACCTGAGTCAAAGGCAGATGCTCACCGAACTGAGCCACCCAGGCACCCCTAGCCGTTTGACTTTGGTTGGCCAGAACAAACTTCAGTTTTCAGTTTCTCTAAAGTTGAGTTTTCCTCCTTTGTAGGACACTGTTTCCTCAGTTACCTTCTTGCAAGAGATGGATATACCCCATACTGTGGAAATTTAGTGGGGCTGAGAAGTAAGGTAGTGTTAGAAGTTAGATAAGAATTCTGGTTTTGGGGGCGCCTGGGTGGCTCGGTGTGTTAAAGCCTCTGCCTTCGGCTCAGGTCATGATCTCAGGGTCCTGGGATCGGAGTCCCGAATCGGGCTCTCTGCTCAGCAGGGAGCCTGCCTCCTCCTCCTGTCTCTCTCTGCCTGCCTCTCTGCCTACTTGTAAAATAAATAAAATATTAAAAAAAAAAAAAAAAGAATGCTGGTTTGGGAAAGGTTTAATTCTATTAGCTGAGTGAGGGATTTTGCTGGAATAAATAAAAGCCCGGGTGTGGTGGAGTGGAGTGGAGGCCTCAGAAAGTCTACCATTTAGCTTGCTTGGAGAAAGGACTGCATTTCCCTATTCCTACATCTGTATTGTGGGATTGCCTTTGACAATTAATTGACACCATAGCTGTTAAGACCATGTTATGAAAAGGAGAGCCTGAGTGGGCCTCCTGACTTAGGGGATTTGGGCCATTTTCAGTTGCTTTGGGTTCAGATCTGCCTGTGGACATCTTAACTGTTTTAAAGATTTGAATAAGTTCTAACCTCATAGTCTCCTGTTAGGCATTTTGGGACTTGTGTGAATGTGGGCACACAAGTGTCTCATACCTGCTTTCTTCTCTGGAGTTTACACTTACTTCAGTGGTACTAATCCTGAGTGTTTTCACATGGTCCATTTCTGGTATATAAGTAGCAGGAACCTTTATGCATTGATACTTTTGAAGTATATTAGTGATTTGTAAAGTAGGGCTGTGGGGGGGGGTCATGTTTATCTCTAATGAAGGAGTCTTTTGATTCCCTTGGCTTTGACTTTGTAAACCCTGTTGATCTAGTCAGAGACTTTGAATGAGACTAGAGTAAGTGCAGATAGCCTGTTGGTAGATGTTTGAACATTTATTGTGTTTTAGGCTTTTCATATAATTCAGTGATTAGAGTGAGTACTTTGGCTCTTATGGAGAGTTCTCACATTGGAAGATAGTTGTTGCTTTGTCCCGGTAGCAAACAGGTGGGATAACTAAGAATCTGCTCCTTCTGCCTTTCACCCATTTTGCCAGATTAGTTTGGAAAATTTGGCCTGGGGTTGTAACTGTATCGGGGTAGTTTGCTGATGAGGAATACCAGCCAATTCTTAGATTTTAGTTTAGTGTCTGTAGAATTTTTTTTTTTTTAATTCTAATACTTTGAATACTTTGCATTTTTGGCTTATGAGTGAAGGATTTGAGACCCTCCACATTCATCTCAGGCTTACTGTGTAAAAAAAAGTTTGACTACAGGTTTGTCGAAGGCTTGGTATCTTACCTCTTTAAAATCTGGCCATTTGTTTTGGGACAGCTCCCTAGCCCATAGAGATACACGCTGTGAACCTGACCTTTCCATGCATTGCCTTGTGTTCTCCCTTCTCTGTTGACTTTTCATTTATTTATATTTTTTAATTTGAAGATTTTATTTATTTGACAGCACAAGTGGGGGATCAGCAGGCAGAGAGGGAGAAGCAGGCTCTCAGCTGACAGGGGGCTTGATCCCATCACTGTGGGATCAGGACCTGAGGCAAAGGCAGACTGCTTAGCCAACTTAGCCAACCCAGGCGCGCCTACTGTTGACTTTTTTTTTTCTTTTTGCATATTTAAAAAAATTATTTAAATTCAAGTAGCCAAGGTAGAGTACATCATTGGTTCAGTGATTCAGTAGTTAAGTATAACACGCAGTGCTCGTCACATCATGTGTGACTTTCTAAATACTTTTCTTTCCCTGGGCAGGCATAATCCTATTTCAGTGTATTTTTCTTCCTTTTTTTTTTTTAAGATTTTATTTATTTATTTGACAGATCACAAGTAGGCAGAGAGGTAGGTGGGGGGAGGGGGCACCCAGGCTCCCCACTGAGCGAAGAGCCCGATGTGGGACTCGATCCCAGGACCGTGAGACCATGACCTGAGCTGAAGGCAGAGGCCCAACCCACTGAGCCACCCAGGCGCCCCTCAGTATATTTTTCAAATGACATTTATATCAAGGTGGCACAAAATAGTTAACCATGAAATGTTGATTTGGCTGGTTTGTATACTATTCAGATGTAAATGCTGTTTGTGTACTAAGGTTTTCTTTTACTGCTAAGATGTGAACAGTGTTTTCTGTTATGCTTTTACAGTGTGGAGTGATCAGCCCCAGATTTGATGTACAACTGAAAGATCTAGAAAAATGGCAGAATAACCTGCTCCCGTCCCGCCAGTTTGGGTGAGTCAGTTTTCCTCATTTAAAAGAAATTAATGCTAAAGATTGCTGTCTATTTAGTGTGACTTGAGCTGAGTTTTTGTTTGTTGGGTTTTTACTGTTATAGTAGTAATTGTCTCCATCTCCAACCATCTTTAACTCAAGGATTAGTTCTTAGGTGTTCATGTACTAGGCTTCAGGTTCTGAGAGACCTGTGAGAGTCCAGGCTGACTGAGAGACAGCAGATTTATGTCCTTTTTAATGTCTGCTCTTTTGGCTCAGTGCTTATAGTTGATACTATATGTTCATTGTGATCCCTTTGTATGGTTGGAATCACTTCTGAACCCTAGGCTCTGGAGAAACTCAATTTCTTCACTCTTGGTAAGAGTTGGAGTTCACATCCTTGGTTTTCTACCTTAAAGCTGTGAGGCCTTGGGTATCTCATGGCCTTGGTTTCTTCATATCATTTACATATTGATATTTACATAATCATTTTTATCTATAAAAATGGTAATAATTCTCTTATATTATGTGGTTTAATTCTGATAAAGAACTTTAGTATCTGACACAACACAGTAAGTGTTTATCTGTTTGTGGTTAAGTTAGCCCCCCCACCCCAATCATATGGTTGGTGATGTGGTTGAATTTACTCCCACTTCATAGTTAACGTTGTTACAGGTATAGTGTTATGAGTGAGTCATTTTTGATTGTACTTACGATACCAATTTTAATGCCTCAGAGTTGGCATACCACCTTATATGTCTTACCTTGATCCCTATGAGGTAGCCAGGCCAAATGGCATTTCCATTGTCCATCTGACTGTCTCTTTACAGGTAGCTTGCCTGTGATCATATAAGTGGCAGAAACAATTGAGTCAAGTTTATATCAACACTTTATTGCTTTAAACTCCGTCTCCTTAACCTGAAAACAGAAAGTGACATTTTGAGGTTAAAGGAGTTGTCTTTGTTTTCTGTTAAGCTTAACAGTGTTGTTTCTCAGTGTTAGCCCAGGGCAGGGCTGTGAGTGTGTTGTGTAGCTGAGGTCTTCGGATTTGGGTCTTTGGGTTCCAGGAGCCATGCCTGCACTGCCAGCCTGAGTAGGCAACGTTAGTCTCTGCGTCCTATTGTGGGAAAGCGTCTTAAGCACTTAGGAATGTTGGTCTTTTTCTGTACAAGAAAGCCGCTCTGTGTTGAACTGTTTTTAGGAAAAACTCACCAGCATTTTCTTTTTTAACTCTCCATAGTTTCATTGTACTGACAACTTCAGCTGGCATCATGGACCATGAAGAAGCAAGACGAAAACACACAGGAGGGAAAATCCTGGGATTCTTTTTCTAGGGATGTAATACATACGTGCAAATAAAATGCCTCAATGGACTCTGGTGCTTCACTTGGTCGTTTTGAACTTTACAGCAGAGTTAGCAAGAGCGTCTGGAGCAGTATGCAGCCTTTGTGTTAATTGAGGAATGCTGTTTCCCTGAAGTGAAGGAGGAGGAAGTCTTGACTTGTGCTAATTCACATCATCATGCTCATGGCTCACCAGAGGAGATTATATCTGGCTGAATCTGGTTTGGGGTCCAGGTGGTGATGCTTTCCCTTCTGGAGTCTTAGATTAACCCTGGAAGGAGTGGTGCCTTTCCTGTTTTTAGCCTGACAGTACATTTTTCATGCACTGTTGTTAACTGCCCAAGAAATATGGCCTGGCTATAGAACTGTGTAAGTGCTCATAAGGAAGCAGGCAGGAAACAGAGCCCACAGATCACTAATGCATCTCAGTAAATTTGGATGGCGTATTAGTAACATTTTAGTAATATGTGTAAGATGTCAGTTAGAAAAATGAAACCTTTTAAAAACTAGTTTTGACTGTAAACATGTCACTATATTTATGAAATTGAGAAGAATTAGTTTGCTGGGCCACTTCACCTGCGGGATGCTTGTAACGAACTCAACCACTGAAGAGGGGAGGGTGACCTCGGTGAGCTTCTGTGGGTTCCACTGCCCTCTGTAAGCCTTGCTGTCCAGTAATGGAACAAGAGCCACATGTATGCTCTAACCTTAGAGTGGCTATATAAAACTATTAAACAATTGGATTGGTTTTTTTAATAACACTAGTGTTCAAAATGATAGACTTTCAACATGTCGTTGCTAATAAGATAATGGAATTTTACTTTGTAATAAGTCTCTGAAATTATGTGTACTAGACATTTATTTACACTTAAAGCACATTTTAATTGGGACTAGCCACTTTCATAGCTCCATTTAGCTGGTGTTCGTGTTGGACAGCACAGGTTAGAATTGATTCTTGGAAGGTCTGAGTCTGGCCAAGGAGAAGGGAAGCTTGGATGAGAGCCTAGATATGTCATTGTTCACCTGGTCAGCTAAATTTGCCAGGCAGGGGAGTGGGATGAATGGGGCAGCTCACGGCCTTATAAAAAAGACAGCAACTACTCTTACTGTCTTTTAGTCGAGTGAGGCAAAGTTAAAAAAAAAAAAGACTGCCAGATTGCAGCCCTGATTCCAGGAAGTCTAATGTCAAATAGGATGTGAGGTACTAAACGCTGTTGGATGTATAGGTTTGATTTTTTTTTTTCCCTTTTCAGAAAAGGACACTTTTCACTGATTTGATTGTTTTGATTACTCATCTAGAAGACTATTTCTGACTTTCTGGTAGGTCAGACAGTTTTTAACACTCTGGTATCTCAGTCTGAGTAGGGATGTTAAATTAGCACTACCCTGGTTGTAAGGTCCTCTCTGGCATGTGACAACTTCTGTGGAACTCCCCGTGTTAGGTAAAAAGAGAAATTATTCCATGGTGATGCTCAATGAGAGCACACTTGAAATAGCCCAGGGTTGGGGCATGGCGGGTATTCAGTAATGTCACTTTCTGAAACAGGTTACTCTAAAATGTGGAAACTAGCTAGGAATGCCAAGACTGGCCTTAGAGGTGTAAGAAATGGCCCTGATTAGTAGGCCTCACTAGGTAAAATGTTAGAAGAAAGCCAGTAGACAAGTGTGTCTGGGTTTGGCGCTCTATTATTTGGACCACCATGCATAATTAACGTAGGCTTTAGGGGTTTAGCAGACCAGAAATTAAGTTTGCTTTTCTGCTAAGTAGCTTTGATTTCCTCATCTGCATAATGGGAATAATAGAAAACCTACTTAATAGTTGTTAGGGGAAAGGTGAGATTATGTAAAGTATAGTTAATTAGTACTTGACAGTCATATATGCAGTTGAATTTATCAAGACACAGGTGAAGTGAATTAAGAATTTTCAAAGAGCTGGTTATTGATAGTTCTCTTAATTAAGATTCTAAGCTCTTGGAAGATAGGTCACGTTTTGTTTACTGTTGTATCTCTCCCATAACGGGCTTGGCATAGTAGATGGTTCAGTAAGTACATCTTGATTGAATCCTCATCTTCCTGGGAACTGATAATTAGGTACTAAAATAGGCAAGAAAGTGGTCCCCACCGTTTATTTATTTATTAAAAAAAAAAAAGATTTTCTTTATTTATTTGACAGAGATCACAATTAGGCAGAGAGGCAGAAGGGGAAGCAGAGGCTCGATCCCAGGACCCTGGGATCATGACCTGAGCTGAAGACAGAGGCTTTAACCCACAGAGCCACCCAAGTGCCTCAGTCCCCACCATTTAGTGGGGATCCAGTATCCTTTGAAGTGGTCAGGGGTAGGAAAAAGTAGGTGCTAAGGTTGGGAAAATTGGGTGGCCAGTTGATGGATTTAACAGCACAGGTCCCTTGTGTTTATGGGGAAGCAGATGGCTTGAGCCGATATTTCTGAGACCCAGTAAATAGATTACAGTACACATGACCTGTGGGCTGGTTGGCCCAGGCTAGACTCCAAGGTTTGAGGGTCTGGAGACAGTTTAGGTTCCTCCTGGCAGGAAGACTTATCTCTGCTGTGGTGTGAACCCAGCATTCCCTCCCAGCCTGCCACTGCCACAGGCAGGGCGAGGTTAGGGGGGTTAGGGTGGTGAGGAGTGATAGCATCTTGATCATCTGGGCCTACCAGATGCACTTTGAGGCAGTGTTAAAAGGGGCCGCAGCACCTATCCAGACCCTGTGTTCTTAACCTAAAATCTATAGACCGATGTCAGAGAGAGATGAACTTTCTGAAAAGAACATGCAGATTGATAACCATGCATTTTTCTGGAGGGATTCCATAGAGCATAGAGCCCTTGATGAGAAACTAAAAAATTAAGTCACAAGCACCACTACCAAAGATGACCTAGAACATCTGTGTTCATGGTCATTAAATCCAATGTTCTTATTTAAAGGCTGTTTTGCCTTAACCTCTGGGCAGTGTGAGTTAACATGCTAGGTAGAAGAGCACTGAGTTCTCTGGGCAAGGGAGAGAGGGTCTTACTTGGTCTGGTCAACATTTGAGAGACTAACTTTTCACTGAAGGCTAGGGAGTTTGGTTTCCACTCCTAACCCCAAAGAAAGCAAGCTTTGGGAATCCCAAATCTGATTCTCACTTGGCTTTCAGTCTAATCTGTTGTTCTTCCAAACACCCACCAATCCTAATTCTAAATCGAACCCCTATGTCCCACACCTCAGTCTTTGCTTAAGGTTCCCAGGCCAATGCCTGTTCCCTGGAGATGTTCCTAAAAGCCAGCTTAAAAAGTCACTTCCGCCATAAATCTTCCTCCACAAGAACATGTGCTGTTAAACTTGATCTTTTCTCCTAAAAATATGAATGCCTTAAGAGTAATAGTTTTTAGTGCTCACTGAATGTTTACTATATGCTAGGTGTGGAACTAAGCTTTGCATAAACCATCTCATTTAACCTTTATGATTCCACATTACATTCATGGCTACTATTAACTGGCTCTAGTTAAGTGAAAAAAGTAAAGCACAAGAGTTGTGAAGCTGTTGGTTCAGGATGCTACAAAGTGGCAAAGTCAGGCTGTTTCCTGGTCCTTAAGTTCTGTCATGCCTTGTGGTCTTTAACATAGTATTTATGAGATGTTTACTGTATGTAGTCATTTGGGGTACAAGGGTGTACAAACATCTAGTCTCTGCCTTCACTGGAGCTTGTTAACCTATAATAGACTGACCTCTACACAGAGGAAACCTGTGCATGACCATCTCTGTTTGTAGGCGTGTTTTAAAGTCCTCTCTGACCCTCACAGCTGTGGAGACTATGCTTTTTTTTTTTTTTTTTTTCCTCTTTTTTGGAGCATGTGGGTTGTTTTTTTTTTTTTTTTTTTTTTGAAGATTTTATTTATTTATTCGACAGACAAAGATCACAAGTAGGCAGAGAGGCAGGCAGAGAGAGGAGGAAGCAGGCTCCCTGCGGAGCAGAGAGCCCGATGCAGGGCTCGATCCCAGGACCCCGGAATCATGACCTGAGCCGAAAGCAGAGGCTTTAACCCACTGAGCCACCTAGGCGCCCCGAGCATGTGGTTTTTTTAAGGAGAGCCCTTTCTAGAGCCTGTGCTATACTATGCTGAGTGCATAGAATTCCTGGACCCAAGAATCAGGAATAGAGTGGGATGTGGCACTTTACAAGGTCATTGCCCTGGCGTCCAGGTCCCCCCCCTTCTTATGTTTGTGTTATCTAATGAGCAATGAAATTGCTGAACACCACACAGAACACAAGCCAAGGGAGGCAGTAAAAAAAAAATGGATGCTTAGGAGAATGGACTTGGAAATCAAATGCTGACCTTAGTCGCTAGCTGTGTGACATTGGCCGGTTGGCCTTCCTGTGTGTGTGTGTTTCTTCATCTTTAATATGGGGATAATAGTAATACGTCCTGTGATGGTTGTAAAGATGACATACAGTGCTTGTAAAATGCTGGAGTGGTAAATTGGAGCTGTTTGCAAAACACTCAGGTTCTTCCCTGGTGCGCATGTGCAGTTTGCATGTGACCAGTTCTGGCCAATGCATTTGCTGTGAGCAGAAATGATGTCTGTTACTTCCAAGCTGGAGCCTTTAGTGGCTAGTGGGAGACTTCTGTGTATGTTTCTTCTGTACCGAGGAGTAGCTGCTCCATTATTGCAGGCCTCAGAGTGGCAATGCAGAGATCAGCCATCCAGCAGTAGGAGGTAGGAAGAGCAAAAAATGACCCGATGACTTGGGTTTGTTACTCACCTGATAACAAGCCACCTCTGACATTTAGGTTTGGTAAGGGTTTGCTGAACTACAAAAAGTAATAGGATGGGATACAGAATAATAAAAGGGATTCTTTGGCTGGATATGAGGGGACTGTAGCACTCGTTCCGAATGTGATTTATTCCCATTAACCACCTCTCTCCACTTTCCAAAGTGTCCACAGGGGTCTTAAATATCCCCAACCCCCAGCCCTTTGACAGATACTCAGTCCCCGAATGGGGCACCTACCTCAAACCAGGTCAAAGATGCCTTAGGACATTTTGAACTTAGAAGACCTGAAGTTTTTCTCTCTGGAATGGTAGAAATTGTAAGGTAAAAGTATTTAGTGCTCCTGGTTGTCATAATTTCTGCCATGTGGAAAAAGTTACTTGGGCGATAACAAAGAGGATTGTCTAGAGCAGCACAGATAAGCTAGAGCAGGTCTTTATGTGTTGGAGGCTGGGCTCTTCCTGAGATGGTGTTGTACCTCTTCCTATGTTGTATTTTGTGAGCAAGAAATAACATTCTCCTCTTTTACTTAAAAGGAAGTACTTGGTTGAGCTGAGAGTTACTGGTTTGAGCTGAATTCTAGGCATTCATTTGTAAACAGACGAATAGAGCTGTAGTTCCAACTTTGACTACTGTGCTCTGGGATGTTACGGGGGGCCCAATCCTGTCAACTCTCAAATGAGGGGCTGGGATAGTGGTCCTACCTGCTTTAGCGGTCAGTGTTCTCTGTTGCAAGGAACAGAAAGAAGCCCCTCAAGCTAGCTTATTGAAGGAAGGGCCTCTGGAAGGTCCAGAGAATTGGTTGGAGGCTTTGCGGTTAGGCATGGCATTTCTTTCCCACCTCTGGCCCATTGTTGGCAGAACTGCTGCAGCTTTGTCTAGACACCACCGCTCCCTCTGTGATCCCATATGCCTCACATGCTCCTGAGTTCTTTGCCCCTACCATTTCCAGAAGCCTGAGGTTTCTCTGTCACCCTTACTAGAATAACCTTGGTACTATGGACATTTTGGGTTGGATAATTCTTCGTTGGGGTAGGAGTGGAGGGGAACCTATCATTGTGCCTTGTAGAATGTTTAGGAACATTCGTGGCCTCTCCACACGGGATGCCCTTGAGACAACCAGAACTGTCTCCAGGCATGGTAACATACCCCTGCCAGGAGCAGTCACCCCAGGTTGAGAAGCCGTGTTCTGTGGATCAGAAGTTCACACTCCAACTGCAGGCAGACAGTGCCAGGGCACAAGTTCAAAAATAGGCCTATGTGCCATATATCTATATATTTAAAAGGTACAATTCAAGCTAACAAGCTTTTTAGTAAAATATGTTCTATTCTCCTACCTTGACAGCTTCATAACAACAAAACCCCAAACAAAATCTTTTTATGTGATGAAGTTGGCAGAATATCAAGAAAACAATTTAATGGTTGCATATATCTGAGTAAGTTGATGGGCCAGCAATAGTTGCAAGAGAAATAAAATGAAGACATTCATGAGTTATAAACTATTACATATTTATTCCTCAAAATTTATTTCTCTTGCCTTCACTTTCATAAAATCACTGCATATGCTGTTACAAAGGTTTTGTGTCATTTATGTTCTATTGATAGTAACAACCTGAAGGACATAAAAGAAAATGTAGTTTTCACAATTTACAACTTCAGAGTATAAAGAATTTTGAATATATTTTTATAGAAAATGTGAGAGTTAATGTTAAAAATTTTAATGTTTAGAAACTAAAGTTTTCTAAAATATTCAAAAGTATTAAAATTATAGGACAAAACACAAAAGACAGTATCAAAGTTTTAAATCAGAATTGTTTAAAGCTGAAAATTTTAAATATTTTGAAAACTTTATTAATAATCTTATATAATATTTATATTACATAACTTTGCATTTCTAGTATTCATTGTCAGTCTAGTTGTTAATGTAAAGAAATGGTGTCACTTCACACATCTTGTGTCTGGGTCTCCTACATACAAATTAGTGGTATAAATTGTTTAGATTGTAGAATGTTCCTCAGCTACAATAAGCTTATAATACATGAGGAGAAGCTGAAAAATGGATGCTCAGCATTGCTGTTAAGCTATAATCTGTTGCATGCATGCCACTTGAAGTTATTAATTTGTCATTTCTCTTAAGTGTTTTCAACACTTCCTTCTTATACTCTGGAACAGTGTTTGTCTACAACATTGGCAGAGGCTGCAACCCCCTTTGTGACCTTCAGATACAATTGCCTTTTGTTGAGAGATTTTAGGGCAAGAGGTGAGAACATTCCTTGGGGCCCGAACAGTGTTAGTTATGAAATGAGATGTTTAGGATTATAGGTCATGCTGAGCCTGTGCTGAGCATATGATCCTGAGTGACAAGAGCAGCCTGTGTTCCTTAATACATTTGTTTTTTGATGTATCCTGAGTTGCAGGGCCAGTCTTGATAGGATCTAAGTGCACTACTGGCTGGAGGGAGACTGGGGAAAACAAGTCCCTGGCCTCCACTCTGGGGATCTTTAGGCTCACAGTGTAGGGATTTTCTCCACACACAGAGTGCTCCAAAAGTGCTGGGCAACCAAGAGTGGTAGAATAGAGAAGTCTGTCCCTCTCCCAGTTCAATTCATGAACTGACCAATATTGTCAGAATCCGCTTTTGAAGAAGAACTCTGGAATCTAGTGGAAAACTTAAAATGGGAAATGTGAAGAGAGACGCTGCAGCTGTATGGTGAGAGAATGCTGTGGCATTTTAAGTGCCGTGAGGGTGGGCACCCAAATGTCTGGTGCTGCTTGCTGGTGCTGGAAGAAGCAAGATAGGACTTAACTTTCAAGGAATGTGGTTGTGGGTATCTGCCTGTCCGGCTCCTCCCTCAAGGATCGGTGGAAAGGCTTCTCTTTCTTCACTCTGGGCATGCCCATTGGCGAGGGCATTTGCTGAAAACATTTAAAGGCACAGGTACTGGCTTCAGCAGCCTGGGGCAACACTTGGGACAAGTAATAGACAAGAAGCCTGGCAAAGAAGAGGTTGGGACAGAGCTATGTTTGGGAATACAGCTTTTCAAAGCTTCCATGTATGCCTGGGAATTGAAAAGAGCCACATACAAATAAGAGAGTGAGACATAAACTCAGCAAAGGCCTGAGAAGACCCTAAGCTTTCATCTCTTGCTGGCCTTCAGGCTCTGTTTGAAAAGGAAGTGAAGCTGAGGCAGAATTCTAAGCAGCCATGCTAAGTGTTCACCGAATTAGCTGTGACACAGTTCCATTTTGCAAAGATGTAGGAGAGTATTCTTTTTTTCCTTAAAAAAACAAAAAAAACAAAAAAAATGTTTTTTTGTTGTTGTTTTTGGCTCCAGATATTTAAGGTAACTGCCAAGATACCAGCTATCCAATAAGCTGAAGGAACACAGACCTCAGTGGCAAAGAGCTCAGACCTCACACAAATAGTTGAGAAGTCTGTAAGCACACAGGCAAGCAACAGGAACCCGTAAGAGGCAGCAGTAAACCTGGAAAGGAAGGAAAATCTGACTTCCAGAGGTGCCACGTATTCAAAATAGCCAGTATTCAACAACAACAAAAATCACAAGCTGTTCGAAGAAACAAGAAATGACGGCTTTACACAGAGGAAAAAGAAAACTATAGAAACCCCATGAGTCAGCCCAGGTATCTAGCTAAGGTCTAGACAAGGACCTTAAACTCATGGTCTTAAATATGCTCAAAGAGCTAAAGGAAACCAGGAGAACAATGTCTCCGCATGTAGAGAGTATCAGTAAAGAGGAATTTAGAAAAGACACCAAATAGAAATTTTGGAGCTGAAGAGTATAATAACTGAAATGAAACATTTGTTCGCTAGAGGGGCTTAGTAGTAGATTTTGTGCAGGCAAGAGAAGGAACCCTTGAACTTAAAGACATGTCAGTTGAGATTATTCAGCCCACATTGCAGAAGGAGACAAGAATGAAGAAGAGTGGTCAGAGCCTGAGACCTGTGGTACACCAACAAGAATGTAACATGCATAAATGGGAGTCCCAGAGTAAAGGCAAACATAGATCAATAGAATGAGAGTCTAGAAACACACAAATACCATACATCTATGGTTAATTAATTTTTGACAATGGTGATAAGACTATTTAATGGAGAAAGAATAGTCTCCAACAAGTTGTGCCAAGATAAGTGGTTATTCATGTGCAAAAGAGAGTTGGACCTTGAACTCACATCACATACAAAAATTAATATTGAGAATGAGTCAAAGACCTAAACATAAGAGCTAAAACTAAGTAAACTCCTAGAAGAAAATACGGTAAGTTTTCATGACCTTGAGTTTGGCAGTGGATTCTTAGATATGACCCCTAAAGCACAGGCAACAACAATAATAAAATAGATACAATGGATACATATCACAGTTGAAAATCTTTATCACTATCAAGAAAGTGAAGGACAACTTACAGAATGGGGAAAGATAATGCAAGTCATGTATCTGATTAGTGTTTAGTATCCGGGAATATATTATGGGCTGTCATAACCCCAAAAAGACAAGGTAATTAAAAAATGGGTAGAGGATTTGAATAGACATTTCTCCAAAGGGGACATAATACAAATGGCCAATAAGCACATGAAAAGATGCTCAACATCATTAATTGTGAGGGAAATGTCAGCCAAAACCACAACAAGATACCACTGCACAGTGGGATGGCTATCATAGAAAAATGGAAAGAAAACAAGTGTTGGTGAGAATGTGGGGAATTGGAACCCTCAGACATTGCTGCTGGGAATGTGAAATGGTGCAGCCACCGCGGAAAACAGTGTGGTTAAACACGGAATTTCTGAGGTACACTCTTTGTATCCCTACGAAGAGTTGAAAACACGTATTCAAACAAATGCTTGTATACAAGGTTCATAGCACTATTCACAGGAGAGCCAAAATATAGGAACCACTTAAATGAATAATCCGAATGTGATCTGTCCATACAGTGGAGTATCACTTCAGTCCTAAGAAGGGAGGAAGCACGGATGCATGCTCTAACGTAGCTGGACCTCAAAAACACGCCCAGTGAAAGAAGCCGGACTCAGAAGGTCACGCTCCGTGTTATTCCACTTACACGAGCCATCCAGAACATGTTCATCTACAGAGACAGAAAGCAGATTCGTGGTTATAGGGGCCTGGGAAGAGGGGGGAGGGAGTGAGGATGACGCCTGCTTAAAGGGTGTGGATTTCCCTTTGGGATTCGGATATGTTTTGGAACATAGATCTTACAACATTATGAATGTGCTAAATGCCACTGAATTGTACACTTTAAAATGGTTCATTTTATGTTATGTGAATTTTACCTCAATAAATTAAAAAAAAAAAAAAAAAGTGCTGCACGGCCTGAAAATAGGGATGTCTTCCCTGCCTGCCACAAAGAGGAGTGAGGTCTGGGGATGTTCTCGTAAGTGAAGTTTTCTACAGGTATCTTTGGGGTCCTCTCTGGGATTTAAATGTGTCTTGATAAGTCCGACAGATGGCGGGGAGGTGGGACCATGAAGAGGCCTAAGAACCAGACAGCCCTATTAATCCAAGAAAAGTAGTATTTCTGAATTTGGCCTTGTCTTTTGGTGTAGCCCTTGTTGGAGACATTTCCAGATCTGTTCCTGGACAGAGGGGTTGGATGTAAACTTTGAAAGTCTGTTTTTCTGAAATTTGTAAGCCCCGTTAGGGAGCCCTCCGATAGAGTATAAGACACATAAGAGGAGAGAGAATCATGCTCTCCTGCTCTCCCAGATTGCTGTGGGACCTGATACCAGAAGGTCCCAGGGTGTCGGAGGCAGCCCCTCATGGAGCAGATGCCTCCTGATGCATCAGGTGAGGCACCGCTTGGGGACTCCCAGAAATACTTAAGAGCACTTTGCAGAAAGTGTAGACCCCGTGGGAGCCAGTAGGGTAGTGGGCCAGTGAGGTGATGAGTCACTATTAACGTTAATTCAAATTACATAGCAGCACATCCTCAGATAACAAGAAATGTTTGTTGTAGGTATTAGAAGGATTCTTCTAAACCGGGCTGACACTGCTCCCGTCAGCTGGGCTGGAGTCCCGAACTGGGGACAGTAACTGGCACATCAAAGGTCCTCAAAAACTATTTTTTAAGTAAATGAGTACTGTTATGTTGTATAAGTTCTTTTTAACAGCCAGCATTTCTTTTTTTCCTCCTGCGTGGAGGGGACAAGGAGGAATGGCATCGAGGAAAAGTGAACCCAGATAGTCTTGAATTACCAGCTCACACTCTCTCGTTTCCTTTCTGCACTAAAGATAAAGGCATCTTTTGGGGCTGCGAGGATGGGACCGTGTTTAGAATAAGTGTATACACGTGGGGTGATGCGGAGGCAGAGTGTCTGCTGTGTTCTGTCTTGGTGTTAAAGTGCCAGCGGGCTGCTTTGAATGGGGTTGCCTGTCTGTAGCCTCTTAGCCCTGAGTGCAGCATGGGGCGGGGAAGCTCCTGAGAGGCCCCAGGAGCTCACAGCTTCAGCCAAGGAGGCGGTGGTGTGGGCAGGTGGGGAGGTGCCCGGGGAGAGGCCTGGGGAGAGGAGGTCCATGCCCAGCTGTGCTTTCAGCACGATTGCTCCCAGAGCAGAGAGAAGATGTCATGTCCCTATTTCCTGAGGCATCAGAAGGACAGGCTTGTAGAAGGTAACTTAGCTGCTGTGGGAGTGGAATTGTGGAGGAGGGCAGGGCTTGACGACAGTAGGACAGCAGCCTTCTTACCTTGGAGCTTCTGTTGTCTTGTTTGTGGAAAGGAATGGGGATGATGTCAGCCACCCTCGTACTCTGCTTACTCTGTTCCAGACACTGCTCGTGTGATAACTCATCATCTAACTTTCGTATCCGCGTTATGATGTAGGTACTGTGACTATGCACATTTTCCAGAGGAGGAAATCGAGGCACAGAGAAGGCAAGATACTTGGTCATATTTGGAGGAGGAAGATTCAGACCTTGGCCTCTGTCTTAACCACCGCTCTGGCTTCATGGGCTCATCACTAGAATTAAATGAGTGAACATACTAAGTCCTCAGTCCAGTGTCTGGCACAGGACGGATGTTTAGAAAAGTCCTAACTGCGGTTATTATGAATGTCTGATCCCAAACATACAGGCGAGGCTTTCGCCAGCTCTCATGTCAACCCACTTCGAAAGGGGAGCGAGGAACACCCTGTTTTGCTGCTGTCTGTTGAACTGGGGATTCTTAGAATGAACACAAACATCAAGATTTGTTCACGTCTTCCCTCATCCTGCCCCAGCCCCCTTTGGGCAAGTTGACGCCACTCCCTGTCCCTCAGTCCCGTGTTGTTTCGCCCCCACTGGGCACTGACCACATGTTTACGTGCCTGATCAAGAGCCAGTCTCTCCCGTTGGCCCTCAGAAGTTCTGAGAAGTTCACAGGACAACACGCAGGATGTGGCTTGTCCTCCACACATGATTCTGAGGGCCTCTCGGGTAGAGATGGGAAGTGTGGGCAGCCCCTCCCCAATCCATTCTGGCAGTCTGCTTGTTAGAGCAAAATCCAGATGTCAGAGATGTCGATTTCCTTTGTTTCTTTACCCTGAAATAGAATGTGGGTCTGGTGGCGGGGAGGGTGGTGGGGAGAATCTGGTGATTCACATTTTCTGCTTATTTGGCTCCTGGCTGAATGGGAATTTGCATTACTTAATGTCTGCCTTTTTCCCTGGGAATCAAAATAAGTTTTGCGTTCAATTACTAAGCAAATTTCACAGCCAAATAATCCTCTTATTTCTACAAGTGGGATTTCCCGTGGTGGAGGGTGTCTGGATTCTCTCAGTAGTTGATCCTTCTCAAGTCTTCTGTTTCCGCTGTTCTAGTCTGTGCAGGAAGTTAAGCTTTCATTCATGGATTAGGAGCTTCTTAACAGCTCTTGGGAGACTTTGACCTTGCAAAGTCAGGGGTGAATTCTTGAGTTCTGTTTACCAGCTGGGGGGTGAGAGTTTGTGCTCCCTCCCCTTTCTTCCATTTATCAGTTTTTGAGGTAGTCATACAAGCCACATCTTCAGCAGAGATGGGGCCTGGGGTCAGTGGACACCGAATAGAAAGAGAACAGAGCACTGGGTATGACCCGGTATACTCTGCCCAGGCTGATCAGGAAGAACAAAAAACAAACCAAAAAACCCCTCCACTGCCCTTGACATGCAGTTTAAACCAGACTTGCTGAAGGGCCATGTCTGGGAAGCCCACAGATGAGGCTCAATTAATTTTCTTTCCATTCAGTCTCATTTGTCCCATCGGACTGTAGGCTTTTTGGGGGCAACGCAGCCAGCTATCCTCCTTTTCCTTCCTCTTAGGCCATTATGTATGCAAAATGATGATTTGATATATGCTCTTGGGGCTCTGACAATCACTAGTCTACTCTCTTTCTGTGAATTTGACTTTTTTTATTTTTATTTTTTGGTTTCATATATAAGTGATACCAGACAGAGTTTATATTTGGCTTATTCATTTATCATAATGCTCTCCAGGTTCATGCATATTGTTGCAAATGGCAGGATTTTCTTCTTTCTAATGGTTGAATAATATTCCTTTATATATGCATATACACCACATTTCTTTTGTCCATTCATCCATTGATGGACACTTAGGTTGTTTCCGTATTTTCACCATTGTGAGTAATGCCGCAACGCACATGGGAGTGTACATATCTTTTCCAGATAATGATTTTCTTTCCTTTGGTTATATACCCAGAAGCGGGATTGCTGGATCATATGGTGGTCCTACTTTTAATTCTGTGAGGAGCCTTCTACCATTTTCTGTAATGGCTGTACCAGTTTACATTCTATCTAACAGTGGACAAGGGCTCCCTTTCCTCCACATCCTCAAGCACATTCGTTCTCTCTTCTCTTTTTGGTAACAGCCATTCTGACCAGTGTGAAGCGATATCTCAGTGTGGTTTTGATTTGCAGTTCCCTGAGGATGAGTGATGTTGAACACATTTTCATGTACCTGTTGGACTCGGTATGTCTTCTTTGAATAATGTCTGTATACATCCTTTGTCCATTTTATTTAATTTTATTTATTTATTTAAAGATTTTATTTATTTATTTGACAGACAGAGACCACAAGTAGGCAGAGAGGCAGGCAGAAAGAGAGGAAAGGAAGCAGGCTCCCTGCTGGGCAGAGAGCCCTATGCGGGGCTCGATCCCAGGACGCTGGGATCATGACCTGAGGCAAAGGCAGAGGCTTTAACCCACTGAGCCACCCAGGCGCCCCAATCCTTTGTCCATTTTAAATCAGATTTTTTTTTTTTTGCTATTGAGTTTATGAATTCTGTATATTAAATATTAACCCCTGATCAGATAGATAGTTGGCGATATTTTCTCCCATTCTTTAGATTGCCTTTTCATTTTGTTGATTGTTTCCTTTGCTGTGCAGTAGCTGTTCAGTTAGATGTAGTCCCACTTGTTTCTTTTTGCTCTTGTTGCCTGTGTCTTTGGTGTCCTAGCCAAAAAAATCACTGCCAAGACTAATGTCAAGGAGCTTTATTCTCTGTTTTCATGGAGGAGTTTTACAGTTTTAGTTCTTACATTTAAGTCTTTAATCCATTTCACATTAACTTTTGTGAGTGGTTAAGAGTCCCAATTTTGTTCTTCTGCATATAGCTATCCAGTTTTCCCAAAACTTACTTTCCAAAATCTTTCCCCAATTGTGGTGTGTTCTTGGCACCATTGTCAAAGATAAGTTGACTTTGTACGTGGACTCTTTATTCTGTTCCACTGGTCTTGTATTTGTTTTAATGCCAGTTCCATACTATTTTGATTACTATAGGTTTGTAATAAGAGTTTAAAATTGGGAAGTGTGCTGCCTCCAGCTTTGCTCTTTCTCAAGATGGCTTTAGCTATTCAGGATCTTTTGTGGTTCCATACAAATTTGAGGATTCTTTTTCCTATTTCTGTTAAAAGTGTTTTTGGAATTTTGATACAGATTGCATCAAATCTGTAGGTTGCTTTGGGTAGAATAGACATTTTGAGAATATCAATTCTTCCAATCCATGAGCATGGGATGCCTTTCCATTTATTTGTGTCTTCTTCAGTTTCTTTCATCTGTGTCCTGTAAAGTGTACTGTCTACAGTGTACTGTCTTTTACCTCCTTGGTTGAATAAGTATATTCCTAAGTATTTTATTGTTTTGATGCAATTGTAAATGGGATTGATTAAAAAAAAAAAGATTTATTTATTTATTTTAGAGAGAGCGAGAATGTGCAAGTGGGGAGAAGAGCAGAGGGAGACTCGGAGAGAAATCCTCAAGCAGACTCCCTGCTGAGTGAGGAGCTTGATGCAGGGTTCTGTGCAGGACTTGATCCGAGGATCCTGAGATCATGACCAGAGCTGCAATCATGAGTCAGCTGCATAACTGACTGAGCCACTCAGGTGTCCCTGGGATTGCTTTCTTAATTTTTCTTTCAGATAGTTTTTTAAAAAGTGTATAGAATGCAATGGATTTTTGTATATTGACTTTGTATCCTGCGATTTTACTGGATTTATTTATTCTAATAGTTTTCTTGGTGGGGTCTTTAGGGCTTTCTATATATAATATCATGTTATAGGGCAGGCAGAGACAACCTAATTTTCTTTCCCATCTGGGTGCCTTTTATTTCTTCTTGCCTGATTGCTCTGGCTGCCACTTCCATACTACATTGAATAGGAATGGTGAGAGTGAGCATCCTTATCTTATTCCTAATCTTAGAGGAAAAGTTTTTAGCTTTTCACCATTGAGTATGATATTAGCTATGGACTTGTCATATATGGCCGTTATTATGTTGACATACATTTCTTCTGTAGCCAATCTCTTGGGAGTTTTGTTTTTTTTTTTAAGATTTTATTTATTTATTTATTTATTTATTTATTTATTTATTTATTTATTTGACAGAGATCACAAGTAGGCAGAGGCAGGCAGAGAGAGAGGCAGGGGGAAGGAGGCTCCCTGCTGAGCAGAGAGCCCGATGTGGGGCTCGATCCCAGGACTCTGGGATCATGACCTGAGCCGAAGGCAGAGGCTTTAACCCACTGAGCCACCCAGGCACCCTCTTGAGAGTTTTTATTATGAAAGAATATTGAATGTGTTCAAATGCTTTTAATGCATCTTTTGAGATGATCACATGATTTTTATCCTTCATTCTTTAAGGTGGTGTATCTCATTGATCCACCTGTGTATGTTAACCATCCTTACAGGCTAGGGGCCCATCCTACTTGATCATGCTGTATGATCTTTTTTTTTTTTTTTTAAATTTATTTGACAGAGAGAGATCACAAGCAGACAGAGAGGCAGGCAGAGAGAGAGAGAAGCAGGCTCCCTGCCCAGCAGAGAGCCCGATGCGGGACTCGATCCCAAGACCCTGAGATCATGACCTGAGCCAAAGGCAGTGGCTTAATCCACTGAGCCACCCAGGCGCCCCAGTGCTGTATGATCTTTATAACGTTTTGTTGAATTTGGTTTGCTTGTATTTCATTGAGGATTTTAAAATCTATGCTCATCAAGGATACTAGTGTGTAAATTTTTTTTTAAAAAGATTTTATTTATTTATTTGACAGACAGAGATCACAAGTAGGCAGAGAGGCAGGCAGAGAGAGAGAAAGGGAAGCAGGCTCCCTGCCGAGCAGAGAGCCTGACTCGGGGCTTGATCCCAGGACCCTGAGCCACCCAGGCGCCCCTAGTGTGTAAATGTTTTAAAAAGATTTTATTTATTTATTTGACAGAGCAAGTGAGAGAGCACAAGCAGGGGGGGTGGCAGAGGGAGAGAGGGAGGGAGAGGGAGAAGCAGGCTCCCCACTGAGCAGGGAGTCTGATATGGGGCTCAGTCCCAGGAGCCTGGGATCATGACCTGAGCTGAAGGAAGACGCTTAACTGACTGAGCCACCCAGGCGCCCCTCTTGAGAGACTTTTGCTTACTGATCAGTCTTCTTACTACTTACAGATCTGTTGAGATTTTCTATTTCTTCATGGTTCAGTTGTGATAGGTTATGTTTCTAGGAATTTATCTGTTTCTTTTAGTTTACCCAGTTTGTTCAAAGTAGTCTCTTTGGTCCTTTCTATTTCTATGTTGTAATATCTTCTCTTTCATTTATTATTTTATTTATTTGATTCCTCTCTTGCTTTTTCTTAGTCTTCTTTTTTCTAGTTCTTTGAGTTGTAAAGTTATTTGAGGTTTTTTTTTTTTCAATTAATGTAGACATTTAATTGGAACTGCTTTTGTTGAATCCTGTATTGGTATGTTGCATTTCCATTTTTGTTTCAAGATAGTTCTTTTTTTTTTTTTTTAATAAGTTTAGTTATTTGTTTAAGTAATCTCTACACCCAGTGTGGGCTCAAACTCATGACTCCGAGATCAAGAGTCACATGCTGTACTGACTGAGCCAGCCAGCCAGCCAAGTGTCCCTATTTCAAGATATTTCTTGATTTTCCT
The DNA here is from genome assembly GCF_902655055.1 of Lutra lutra. Taxonomy (NCBI): domain Eukaryota; kingdom Metazoa; phylum Chordata; class Mammalia; order Carnivora; family Mustelidae; genus Lutra; species Lutra lutra. Next base: position 14,080,376 of record NC_062295.1, on the reverse strand, counting down.
TTTAGTTTCTTTGACCCATTGGTTGTTTAGGAGTATTATTTAATTTCCACATATTTGTTAATTTTCCAGCTTTCCCACTTTTACTGATTTCTAGTTTCATACTGTTATGGTTGGAAGAGATATTTGATTTGACTTCAGTCTTCTTAAATTTTGTAAAGATTTGACCTGTGGCCTGATATTTGATCTATCCAAGAGAATGTTTCATCTGCACTTGAGAAGTGTGTGTGTTCCATTGCTGTTGGATGGAGTATTCTATAGATGTCTGCTAGGTCCATCTGGTCTAAAGTGTAGTTCAAGTCCAGTATTTCATTTTGACTTTCTATCTGGATGATCTATTCATGGTTGAAATGGAAGATTGACACCCCCTACTATTGTTGCATTGCTGTCTATTTCTGCCTTCAGATGTGTTACTATTTGCTTAATATAATTAGGTGCTGTGATGATGAATGTGTATATATTACAGTCATTATATCTTCTTGATGAATTGACCCCTTTATCATTATACAATAACCTTTTTACTTAAAAGTGTATTTTAAGTAGTCTATTTTACGTATTTAAGTGCATTCTCTCAGTGGGAATGCAAGCTGGTGCAGCCACTCTGGAAAATAGTATGGAGGTTCTTCAAAAAGTTGAAAATAGAGCTACCCTATGACCCAGCAATTGCACTACTGGGTATTTACCCCAAAGATGCAAATGTAGTGATCCAAAGGGGTACGTGCACCCCAATGTTCATAGCAACAATGTCCACAATAGCCAAACTAGGGAAGGAGCCTAGATGTCCATCAACAGATGAATGGATAAAGAAGAGGTGGGGTATAATATACACATACATACAATGGAATACTATGTAGCCATCAAAAACAGAAAATCTTGCCATTTGTGATGACATGGATGGAACTAGAGCATATTGTGCTGAGCAAAATAAGTCAGTTAGAGAAAGACAATTATATGACCTCACTGATATGAGGATTTGAGAAACAAGACAGAGGATCATAAGGGAAGGGAGGGAAAAATGAAACAAGACAAAACCAGAGAGGGAGACAAACCATAAAAAAACTCTTAATCTCAGGAAACAAACTGTGCGTTGCTAGAGGGGTGGGAGGGATAGGGTGCCTGGGGGATGGACATTGGGGAGGGTATGTGCTATGATAACTGCTGTGAATTGTGTTTAAGACTGATGACTCACAGACCTTTACTGTTGAAACAAATACATTATATGTTAATTAAAAAAATACTTCTGATCTCTTTTAGTTTCCTTTTGCATAGAATATCTTTTCCCATCTCTTCACTTTTGGCTTATATGTGTCCTTAAGGCCAAAGTGAGTTTCCTGTAGGCAGCATATATATCTACAGATATATATATATATATATATATATATATATATATATATATATATATATATATATTAAGATCAGTTTAGTCACTCTGGTCCTTTTGATTGGATACATTTGAAGTAATTATTGATTATAGGGACTTATTCTTGACATCTTGTTTTCTTTTTCTTTCTTTTTTTTTTTTTAATATTTATTTGTTTATTTGGCACAGAGAGAGAGATCACAAGTAGGCAGAGAGGCAGGCAGAAAAAGAGAGGGAAGCAGGCTCCCCGCCCAGCAGAGAGCCCGATGTGGGGCTTGATCCCAGGACCCGAGACCATGACCAGAGCCAAAGATAGAGGCCCAACCCACTGAGCCACCCAGGCACCCTATCTTTTTTTTTTTTTTTTTTTTTTTTGTAGTTCTGTTGTTCATTTCTTCTTCTGCTGCCTTCCTTTGTGAATGGATAATTTAGTACAGTGGTATGCTTTGATTCCTTTCTCTTTTTCTTCTTTGTATTGACTACGGTTTTTTCTTTGTGGTTACTATAAAAGTAAAAGTTACAAGTAAAAGTTACAAGTGTACTTTATACGGTACACTTGTAACCGTCTTTATACTTATAACTGCCTCTTTTAATCTAGTAACAACTTAAGTTTTGATCGTTTACAAAAACTGCCCTTTTATTTTTGGCTGTCACAATTTACCTCTTTGTATTTGTGTATCTGTTAACAAGTTACTGTATCCATAGTTACTTTTAACTGGGTGCCAAGGCATCGAGGCCACCCAGAAAGTCAGGCTACTCACTCTTGGTGCATCATGGGGAAGCTGGTGCCCATGAAGTAGAGAGCTGACCGTTTTCAAAGGTAGGTCACCCTGGGATCTATTGTATTTGTTAGATGGCCAGCACTTTGTAAGAGAAGGTGCCCATTACTAACCACCTCAAGTGCCTCTGTTGCTCCTGTTGAACTGACTTGTAGAACTGACTGAGTTATTGCTGGGTCCCTGGCCTTGGGCCTGTTCAGCAGGCCCCAGACGGACAGAAACTGCCTCACTACTTGGCTGTGCCCTTGCTAAGCTGGAAACCACCAAGCTTTGGTGGGGAGGGTGCTGAGGTCCGAGTTAGCTTCATAGAGCATTTCTGGTGTCCGTGTATTTCAACATTCCTCAGAACGAGGGTGAAAAGTCAGGGTCTGTGCCCCTCTGGAGAAATAGAATGTCAGCCACACGTGTAGTCTGAACATTCTTTGATCGCCCTATTTAGAAATGGAACAAGACCCAGAGAAATGAAAACATAAGTCTCCACAAAATCTTGCGTGTGACTGTTTGTAGTAGCGTTACTCAGAACAGCCAAAAGATGGAAAGAACTCCAATGTTTACCAGCTGGTGAGTGGATAAACAAAGTGTCCAGACACGGGAATATTATTTGGCAATAAAGAAAAAAATGAGGTACTGATACCTGCTATACAGATGAACTGTGAAAACATGCGGAGTGAAAGGAGCCAGACCCAGAAGACCCTATATTGTATGGTTTCACTTCTATGAAATGTCCGCAACAGGCAGATGCACAGAGACAGGAGGGAGAATGGTGGTGGCCAAGGGCTGAGGGGAAAAGAAAATGGGAGTGACTGCAAACACGTACCTGGTTTCTTTCTGAAGTGATGAAAATGTTCCAGAATTGATTGTGGTGATGGTTGTACACCTTTGTGGATACACTGCAAAATGAGTGAGTTACACACTTTTTAAAAAGTTTTTTTATTTATTTATTTATTTTTTTTTTTAAAGTTTTTTTAAAAAACATTTATTTATGTGAGAGAGCAAGAGTGGGAGTAGGGGGAGGGGCAGAAGGAGAGGGAGGAGCAGACTCCCTGCTGAGCAGGAAGCCCGATGAGGGACTCAGTCCCAGGAACCTGGGATCATGACCTGAATCAAAGTCAGAAGCTTAACTGACTGAGCCACCCTGGTGCCCCTTAGTTATTTAAGTAAGTTCTATACCTGGTGTGGGGATCGAACTCATGACCCTGAAATCAAGAGTTGAATGCTCCTCTGAGTTAGCCAGGTACCCCGAGTTAACAGAAACAGTTTAAGAAGGAAAAAAAGAAGGGTACCTGGCTGACTCAGGTGGAGGACTATGTGACTCTTGATCAAAACCTGTGGGGTTTTGAGAAATTACTTAAATAAGAAACTTAAAAAAAATAAAAAGGGAAAAAAAGAAACAGGTAAAGTTAATTTTACTAATATATTTAATTTGGAATGTCTAAAATAGTATTTAGAGATGTAATCAATGTAAACCATTATCAGTGAGAGATGTTACATTCTCTCTCTCTCTCTTTTTTTTTTTTTTTTGGTAATTAATCTTTGAACTCTGGCTTGTGTCTTATAGGTGTGGCCCAGCACTTTGAACTAGCCCAAGGGCTCAGTAGCCACATTCCGTCAGTGGCTTCCATATTGGAAGGTGCAGATCCTGGTAGTACTTAGACAGACAGCAAAAGTCTGTCTGTCTTCCCGCTGCTCCTCCTTTACAAATACAAACAGGCCGGAGTCCAAATCATTTTTTGACACTTACTGGGAGTACAACTTGGCCTGTTATTTAATCTTTCTAAATGGGTTTTCCTTTCTGTGAAATGGGCACAGTTAAAGAGGGATTGTGGTCACGGTTAATCATCAGTATAAAGTTATAGAATGGTGATTGGCTTACAGGATTCAATCAGTGTCCGTTGTTATTTTTTTCCTGACCTCACAAGTCAGGACAGCCTGTGTACTCATGTGGGAAAGACTTGGGACCAGAGAACTTGGGCTCAAACCCTGGTCCTGCTGCATACAAGCTGGCTTGTGGAGAAGCCGTTACATCTGTAGACTGGTCACACCCACAGGTCCCTCAGAGAGTTCTTCACTCGCAGTTACCCCACTTTGCACCTTAGGACCCAGGATGCAACTGATTGGACAGGAGTGGACACCCAGCTTAAGGGCAGACAACATCTAGGGTGATCAGAGGACTTTGAGGCAGCCCCATGTGAGAAATCCAACCAACAGGGAGACAGGGGACCAACTGAATTGTTCTGATCCTTTCTTTTGCTGATTCTTTTCTATTTTTTTTTTTTTAATTTAAATCTTGTTAGTTAACATACAGAGCAATATTGGTTTCTGGAGTAGACTTCAGTGATTCATCTCTTACATACAACAGTGAGTGCCCTCTTTAATCCCCGCCACTCATTTAGCCTATCTCCCTGCCCACCTCCCTCCATCAATTCTGAGTTTGTTTTACTGGTAAGAGTCACTTACAGTTTGTTTCCCTCTCTCCTTTTTTTCTTTTCTCCCTTCCTGTATGTTCATCTGTTTTCTGTCTTAAATTCCACATATGAATGAGATCATATGATGACTTATTTCACTTAGCAGAATACACTCTAGCTCCATCCATGTATTGCAAATGTCAAGATTTCATTCTTTTTGATGGCCAAATAATATTCTGTTATATATATATATATATATATATATATATATATATATCACATTTAAAAAAAATTACTTATTTTAGAGAGAAAGAGAGTAGGGGGAGAGACAAAGGGAGAGGGAGAGAGAATCCTCAAGCAGATTCCTTGCTGAGTGCAGAGCCCGATGTGGTGCTCAATCCCAGGACTGTGAAATCATGACCTGAGCCAAAATCAAGAGTTGCACTCCACCTGAGCCAACCAGGTGCCCTATATCTCATCGTCTTTATCCATTCATCAGTTGATGGGCATTTTGGCTCTGTCCATAGTGTGGCTATTGATAATGCTGATATAAACATCAGAGTGCTTGTACCCCCTTTGAATCTTGCTTTTTATATCCTTTGGGTAAATACCCAGTAGGGCAAATTGCTGGGTTATAGGGTAGCTCTATTTTTAGCTTTCTGAGGAGCCTCCATACTTTTCTCCAGAGTGGCAGCACCAGTTTGCATTTCCGCCAGCAGTTCTTTTTCTGAATTTGAATATGAGACCAGAGGGAAGATTAGTGTCAATATGGAGGGCAGAAGCAGTGAGACATGGAGAAGGAAAGCTCTAAGTAGAAGCCTTAAGTCAACATATGCTGGCGTGAGGAGGAGCCATGAATTAGCAGGAATTCTGAGTCAGCAGAAATGGAGACGGAGAGCAAGAGTGGGGACAGCAGAGGAACAGGCCAAGACCCAGAGATGCTGCGTCACCAGCGTAGTGGAGCCCTAGGGTAGCGGCCTGGGATGCTCCCCCCCGCCCCACCCCATGAGGGGCATCCAAGAGTGTTGCCGCTGAGTTGCAGAGCTGCCCTCCGGTGACTAGAGCTGCTGCTGTAGCCCAAAGCTCTAGGAGTTTGGGTGGCTGAGACTTCGGTCGCCCCAGTCTCCTAACGAAAGAATGTTTCTCTTTCTTGCAACCTACAAGAACCTGAGTGACACCACCAGCCACCTCAAAGCTCCTCTGAGACTGTTTCCTTGCCTGTGGAATTGGGACAGCTGTGGCCTTTGGGTTCAGCGTCCTTCCTCAGGGCAGTGACTTTTATGTGACACTCTGCTGTTCTGGGCCTGCCAGTCATGGGACACAACTGGCCACATAATCCAGGCTGCCCTGGAGCATCTCCACTGCAGGACATGTTTCTCATGTAGGGACACCTCCAGGGTATCTTGAGAGAGCGCTGGGATCTTCCTGTTTTCCATGGCCCATTTATCTAGCTCTTATGTTCTAGGACTTTCCAAATAACATCTCCCGGCCCAGTGTACCCAGTGTACCTGAAATAGCCCAGCCTCCAGTTTACTGTAGGCTTTACCGAGTCCTTACCCAGGGCCTTTTCAGGCTTCATTTTCTCTTCATAAAAGCATATGTGAGATGACTCCTTAGGATCTAAATCCAACAGGGCTCCTCTCTGCAGTACCACAGCACTCCCTGTAGGTGGCAGCATGTCACTGCAAATGTCATGGAATAGGCGCTCCGGTGCTCAAGAGTGGACAGGAGAGGGCGTGTGTGATGCTGGGAGAGAGCGTTTGCTTGCCACGGGGGAGAGGAGGATGCCGGAGGTAAGAGGAAGGAAAGTGGACCCCCACTGGCCTTGAGACAAAGGAAGAGTCAAGGTCTGGAGCACAGGAGTCCGTGCACCCAATCCGTCCAGCCATCTGTCCACCCAACAAACATTTTTAAAAATAATTTTTAAAAAGATTTTATTTATTTATTTGACAGAGAGAGATCACAAGCAGGCAGAGAGGCAGGCGGAGCAAGGCTCCCCGCCAAGCAGAGAGCCCCATGCGGGGCTTGATCCCAGGACCCTGAGACTATGACCTGAGCCGAAGGCAGAGGCTTAACTCACGGAGCCATCTAGGCGCCCCCAACAAATATTTTTGAGAACCCGTGCTAGGCTCCAGAGATGGTGCAGTGAACAAGACAGACAAACGTAGTCCTTCTCCTCCCGAAGCTGGCGCTCCTGTGCAGATACCCACCCTAGCCCCCAGCAGCCCTTATATAGCACACCTCTTTGCCTTCTGGGCTCGTTTTCTCATCTGCAGAATGGGATAATAAACCATGTACCTCACAGGTCCGCGGTGAGGCTTAGGTGCTGGCTCCCGGTCTGTGCTTCTGCCCTGGCCCTCGGTGCCCCTCTCCCTTCGCAGGAACTGAAAACTGCTGAATGCTGCGGTCATCCGGGTGGGGGCTCACGGTCCTCCTTGTACCCAGGGAAAGCACTGGCTAGTCCCCCACTTCTGCAAAGTCTAGTTAAGCCTTGAACTTGAAGGAAACCCCCAGGCCTGTGAGAAACCCCAGAAATGTCAGTGGTTTGAGTCTGACGGTTTCTATCTATTTTAGGTTTCGGTGAAGAAATATTTTTAAGGAAAGAAGCTGGAGACATTATTCTATGGATACATACCATCTATGCTGATGTACATGTACGTGTATACATACCCGCACAGATGCACACTGACATATATTATATACACGCACATTTTGGTATATGTCATTCATGAGGATATATGTACATGTGTACCTATCCATATATATATACACACACAGTGACGTCTGTCACATGTGCTGAGATACATGTATATGTATGCACACACATGTACACAAGTACACTCTGATATATGCATATATACACACGGATGTTCTGATATCCATATACAGATAGACATAGGTGTACACACACATACATGCTGATATGTATAATCCACACACTATACACACACACACATGTGCACACATATACACACTGGTGAATATCATGCAGACATGCATGCCGGTATGTATCATATATGTAATATACACGTATATGCACACACACACATATACATGCTGGTGTATTTCGTATATATACTGACAGACATGCACAGGCTTAATCACACTGATGGATATCATATCCATGCACACACATACATATCAGAATAATCGACAGGACCTTTTACTGAGTGTCAAGGCTGCTTTTTTCCTTCTAGATGATGGTAAAGACTTTGGGCCTATCTGTCGTGTCCCTGTTACCAACATTTCTAATATCATTACCCTATTTCTATTGTTACTATATCCTGCCCTTTTACTTTTTAATGTAAACTAGATGTCATCTGGGGGCCTTTTCCTGTCTTGGGATCTCAAAAAGGTTTCCCTGAAGGTCCCTTCTCGTGCCCCCACCTCTGTCCCATTCCTGAGAAGGTCTCTGGGGTCTTTCTAGGATTTCTGCTAGCTCCTGGCTTTTTGTGCCCCTGGGGCTCTGTTTGCTACTGGGCTGCCTCTGACTTGCAGCGTATCACATTCTTTAAAAAAAATTTTTTTTTTAATAGCAACAACCACAAAATATTTATTAACACAATTGTGAGTCTAACGAACCCTAAGGAGGCTTGTGGGAGGTGTTCTGGGAGAGATCACATGTCAGACGCCTGATGCCCTCCTTCTCCCTGTTGCTCATAGCGTTGCCCACCATCTCTCACCTCCCATTTGCTGATTGGCCCCAGGCACACTGCGTCCTTCTCCATCCGTTATACCAGTCCTATCCCTGGAGGCCTGGGGATTCTGTGAGGTTGGGGTGCCAGATGGCAGCGAGCCCCCTGGAAACTCACATGGGGTGATTCCATGCACATGCTCTGTAGTCAGATGTTTGACCTGAGAAAGAGGGAAGATGGGAGAAAAACATCCAGAGTTGGCTTTGTTCCCTTTGAGTTTGTGATACCAAGTCAAAGCTCCACAGGCCTAGGTGTGGCATTAGGGGAGAGGACAGGGTGTGTGGTGGGTCCAGAGTTAGGAGTCTGTTGTCATGATTAGCTGGTATCTGCAGCCTTGAGAGAAGATTCGTCTCTTAGAAAGCTAGTGCCCTCTGACCCACAGGCCCTGGCACAGGGCTTGTCTGCAAGTCTCTTCCTCTCCTTGCTTGGCCAGCTCCAAGCCTCCTGTGTAAGGCTTTCTCATCGATCTGGGCTGGATTAGGTGTCTTTCTTTGACTTCTTGTTAGAAGAAGTCTAAGATCTCAGGCAAATGCACTTTCTCTGCTTAGACACCTCTGAGGCAGGGCTGCTTGAAGACCAAGCATCTCAATGACAATATCACTTTGCTTTTTTTCTTCTCTGTTAATTGACTTAGATCTTGTGCTAAGGGACCCTGCCTGTGGGAGCTAGAGCCTGTTAGGAACAAGGCAGAGCAGGGCAGGTAAAGACTGTCTTGGCCTGGCATGTGAAATCAGGAAGTCTAGGAATTAGGTGGTCTGACTTGGGGCCTGTTGGAGTGTTGAGACCCAGCTGTGAATGCAGAGCCATCGTTTAAAAGGGCAGGCTCAGAGAGGTGAAGTGACTTACGTGAGGCCACACAGCTTACTGGGTCAGAGCTGAGATGTGAACCCCGGGGCATGGCTGACTTGGCACTGGGTTCTTTTCCATATAGGATTCATCCAGTCTCACCTAACTATTCTAGGAGAAGAGAAAGTGGTGAGGTGGGTTTGTGCTACAGGAGAAGGAGCTTGTTGGCTAGGACTGCAAGCTGGTGCTGGATCCCATGGGACTTTGGGGGTGAAGAAGTGGCAGGAGACACCCTGAAATTGAGATGCAGGCCCAAGACTCAAGGAGAGAGGAGCTGACAGAAAGAAGGCCCCGGTCAGGGCCGCTCATCTATGGGCCTGTATAAGGGGACCCAGGAGGTAGGTGGGAGAAGGGAAGTGGCATTCAGTCAGGACCACAGGAAGTTCCAGATTTTGTTTTGGAGTTGGAAAGTACCAGCAGTTCCTATTTTAACCGAAAACCAGAAGGAGATAAAGTTTTTTCTTTATAAAATAGAGACGAATGCAAAATTTGCACAGGAAGCGTGATCTGCAGGGTGGGGCCAGTCACCAAATAAATGTGGTAATCTCCAGAAGAACATCTGAAAATTCATTTGGAGAAGATCAGAGCCCAAAGCTATTTAAACCCAAAGTTCCTCCCAGAGGAGCCACCAGGACACAAGAGGAAGAGTTAGATGCTGGGCAAAACATAAAAAAAGAAAAGAAGTGGTATCTTGGTGGTTCAGTCAGTTATCTGTCCGACTCTTGGTTTTGGCTCAGGTCATGATCTCATGGGCCGTGAGTCCAAGCCCCATGTCAGACTGTGCACTCAGTGGGAAGTCTGTTTGAAGATTTTCTCCCTCTGTGCCTCCCCCCACTTATGCTCTTTCTTTCTAAAATAAATAAGTCTTAAAAAAAAAAAAAGAAAACCCAAAGTCCAATATGAAAACAAGAAAGCCCATCACAACCATAATTATCAACAGCAGCAGCAGTCACCACTAGAGAGAGATTCTAAGCATCTCATGATTTCCCATCTTCTTCAGGGTCAAAGCCATATCTTCTCACTGGCCTAAAAGGCCCCATGCCCTCTGGCTCTGCATTGCTTCTCTGACCCTCTCTTTATCATTCTCCCCTCCCTCCTTCCCTCTTACCAGCTGCACTGGCCTCTGGTGTGGCTCTAACACATCAGGCTTCTTTCTGCCTCAGGACATTTGCCTGTGCTCTCTCTCCTCTGCCTGGAATGCTCTTCCCAGACATCCTTATAACATCCTCCCTCACCTCCTGCTGGTTTTCTCAGAGGCCCTCTTCTCAACAAGATTGCCACTGATGACATGTCTAAATTTGCAATGCGCCTTCTCCTTCCTCCACTCCTATGTATCCTTACCCACTTCCATATCTAAAGGTTTCCCCACAGGACTTCTTGCCATATTCATACCATATATTTCTGTTTCTCGTGTATCTCTCTCCACAGGAATGTAAGCTCCATGAGCCCATGGGATTCTAGAACACTGCCTGGCACAGAGTAGGCACTCAGTATCTGTTCTTGAATGACGGCGTCATGGATGAGGATTCATGCTTCAGAGCTGTGGGCTGAAGCAACGCATCTAATATGGCTGTGATTGGGAGTTCTATTCTGAGGGGGTCTGGCTTTGAGGGTCCCCAGGACCTAGGGTGTGACACTCAACTCCTTGGGCAGTATCTGCCACCAATACCTGATTGGTGGGGGTGGGGAATGAAAGGAGGTGGGGGATGTGGGGACTCAGTCTCAACCTTATAATCCCATCCCTGTGGAAATCACCGCTATCACCCCTAACGGGATGAGTAGAACAGCTTCTTCAGTCACTAATGAGAATATTCTAGTCCCTGTGAACAAACAGCTCACAGTTTTTCGTTGGGAAGAAAGAAAGATGTGTGGAAAGGAGGAGGCACTGTCTTAGAGGGAGGAGTGTCAAGATGTTGAGGTTGAGTTCCTCAGAGTAATGGATTCATGATGCCCCAGGTCAAGGAAATTATATCCAATCAGGAGCTGTCTACACAATTTCCCACTAATTGTCACCAGGTGCTGTGGTAGGGTAATGAGTTTTGGGGCACAGGGGACTTGGATGTGGTGAGCCAAGAGGATCATTTTGGTTTTTGATCTGAGGTAGGCTGAACTTTAGGATCCTTCTTTTTGTTCTAGAAGGCTTCTTCTTTGGCCAGAGTTGTATTGATCCAGAGAGTGCTGGACCAGGGAAAATGTGCAAAGATGCAGACCTAGGGTTGGGCCACCAAGCCTGGACCCCAGGGGGCTAGAAGTTGCCTAGTTGAGGGACTTATTCTTGGACTCGTTACTCCTCACATGGAATCTGTCACCAAATCCATTAGTTTTGCCTCCAAAGCAACTCTCAGCTCTGTCCACTTCTCTTCACCTCCACTGCCACCATCTCCTCTCACCTGGTGACCATAGTGGCTGCCTCACTGGCCTCTCTCTTCTTCCCTTATTCTTTTCTGTCATCACCCAACCCTGAGAGGTTACACTGTGAAGGTGACAGTCATCTGCTCTACAAACTTTAGTGGCTCCCGATATCTTGAGGATAAAAGACCAAAAGCCTCAGCATCATCCCACACTGTCTGCCCCCTGCCCCCCTACCCCCCATTTCTCAGCTTGGTCTTTCGCCACTTCCTCCTGCCCAACTCAGTGACCAACTTCCATGTAGTTCATGACCTCATGTTTTACTCTAGAACTTTGGCCTTGTTTCCTTTGCACGGAATGAACTTTCTTGTCCTTTGCTAGCCAGGCTCGCTCCTTGTCCTTTAGGTCTCAGCTCAGGCGTCTCATTTCCAGGAAACCCTGTCTGACGCCACTCTCCTTTTGGCCCCAAGAAGAGGTTAGTGTGGCAGACTGCATTTTCCGAAGATGGCGGCAACGCTGTCTCATGTCCCCCATGCTCTTCTTACAAGGTGACCTTGACATTCTTCCCATGGTGGGGTGGGACACATGTCCTCACTCCTTGCATTTGGGCAAACTTACATTTGGACAAACTTTGCATTTGGGTAAATGCTTCTACCCAGAGAGTACAGCAGGAGTGATGCTTTGTGACCCCTGAACCCGGAGCACAATATTGCCATGCTCTTCTGTCTTTTCTTGGGGCCTAGTCCCAGGGTGTGAGGAAGTCCAAATTAACCCACATGGAAAGACTTCCTGGAGAGGTTCCTGTAGGTGTTCTGGATAATACACCAGTGGAGGTCCTAACCCACAACCTGCACTAACAGCAGATGTGCCTGACGATGCCTCCAGGTGATTCCATTAGGTTGCCTAGTACCCCCAACCCTAGACTGAGGTTTTTGTTTTTGTTTTTTTAAAAGATTTTATTTATTTATTTGACATAGAAAGATCACAAGTAGGCAGAAAGGCAGGCGGGGGGCGGGGGGAAGCAGGCTCCCTACTGAGCAGAGAGCGTGATGCGGAGCTTGATTCCAGGACCCTGAGATCATGAACTGAGCCAAAGGCAGAGGCGTAACCCACTGAACCACCCAGGAGCCCCCCTAGACCGAGTTTTAATTGCTTGTTTAAAATATACATTCTCGGGGCACCTGGGTGGCTCAGTCAGTTAAGCTTCTGCCTTTGGCTCCGGTCATGATCCCAGGGCCCTGGGATCCAGCCCTGAGTTGGGCTCCCTGATCAGTCTGGGGTCTGCTTTTCCCTCTCCTTCTACCCCTCCCCCCACACTCATGCTCTCTCTCTCTCACAAATAAATAATAAATAAAATCATTAAAGAAATAAATATACAGTCTCCTCCTCAAAGAAGCATACAAAACTAAAGTCCCTTCAGCCACCATCCCTACATCCCACCCCTCACTGTTATCAACGTGGTTTGTATCCTTAAGGACCTTAAAATACTCATACCTACATCTGTATGATCCTTTACTATTGTTTTAAAAAAGCCAACCACACACCATGCTGTAATGGGTATTTCGCAGCTTGATTTTTTTTTTTTTCACTCGGCACACACTCTGCAGTGTGTTTCTAAGACCAGCCCTTGCTAGTCCATATAGATCTCGTTAATTTCTTGGAGATCCTATATAGCATTTTTAAAATTTCTTACCTTTTTTCCAAGCCCTTCCTGTGCTCCTGGACACTTGGGTTGCATCTACTTCCTTGCTTCTGCAAACAGCACCTTGGTGAACCTCCTGGATGGCCTCCTCCGGCCTACCTGCATGGCGGGATTCAGGAGGCCAGCATTTCTCTATGTGGCCACAGATAGAAGCCACCCAGAAACTTTATAATCACACCAGTGCCTCACCCTCAAAGTTTCTTAATTAATTTCCCAAGATTTTTAAGATTTTCTGAAACCTTGACAGATTTCACTTGACTGATGAGGAGATAAACACCAGTGGTTCTAGAAGCTTCCAAGAGGTTTGAATGTGTGTCCGGGGTTGCGACCCACTGCTCAGGGGTGTACCGTGGGGGTGAAGATGGTAGAATCATTCTGTCGGGTGGGACGCGCAAGCTTATCTTTATTAGGCGCCGCCCCATGGCTTTTCCAGGAGGCCGGCCGGATTGGCGTCCTCCCCCGCGGCGTGTGAGCCAACAGTGATTGTTTCTGCACGAACGGATGAGTGCAAGTCGCTGCAGCATGGGGAGCCAGAGCCCCCCACCACTATGCAAACGGCCTCCGAGGGGCCCATCCCTCGGCGACCGCCCGTGAACTTCTGGGCTGCAACAAGCATGCAACGTCCCTAGGTGGCAGTGTGGGACAGCTGCTCTGGGCTGGGGACGCCAAGTCTGGATTCTAGTTCAGACCCGGACTCTGCGCCCCAGCGTGTGGTTACCCAGCGCGTCCCCCTGCTAAGCCTCAGCGTTCTCACTCTTGAAGGAAGGAAAGCTTTGACACTGCCCTGTGCAAGGTTGCTGTCACGCTCCCCGGTGGTCTGGGTGGAGAGCTGGATCCAGCCGGGAGGGCAGAGCATGGGCTCCAGAGCCGCCTTCATCTGCCCTACACCTGGGCCCCTTCTCAGAGTCATGTTTTTTGTTTTTTTAAAACAAGATTTTATTTACTTATTTGACAGAGAGACAGTGAAAGAGGGAACACAAGCAGGGGATTGGGAGAGGGAGAAGCAGGCTTCCCGCCGAGCAGGGAGCCCCATGCAGGGTCTCGATCCAAGGACCTTGGGACCATGACCTGAGCGGAAGGCGCCACTTGATAACTGTGCCACCCAGGCGCCCCCAGAGTAATGTTTTTAATATATAATCCAGAGGATTACAAAGGCAGTCAGATGTATGCGTGTAAATACACACACATTTTTAAGGATTATTGAGGTTTAACTGACAAAAATTAACTGACAAAGTTTATTGTGGCTGAATTGATACTTACACAATGTGATGATTTGATATTTGTGTACACTATGAAAGGATTTCCACCATCCAGTTAGTTAAGATGCCCATCACCTCACCTACTTACACTGCCTGCCCCCCCTCACCCCTGCCTGGTTTTGTGAGAACATTTAAATTCTATTCTCTAAGCAAATGTCAGTGATAAAATACCATGTGTTACCATGTTATACATCAGATCTTCAGAACTTGTCTCATGACTGGAAGTCTGTCCCCCTTTCTCCTTCCCTCCATCCTCCAGCCCCTGGCAACCACTTTCCTAGTCTCTGTTTCTATGATTTTTATTTTTTTATTTTTAAATTTTTTTAGGTTCCACATGTAAGTGGACCATCCAGTATTTGCTTTTTCCGTCTTGCTTATTTTAGGCAACCAATTATGGTCAAATACACTTATCAAAATATTACAAAGCCACACTGTGCTATAGCAATCGGTGTGCTTCCTTATTAACAGACCACATAATAAGACCTGGTGGTGGGTCAGCTACGTTATTATGATGGTAATTGCAAGGCAGTGATGAGTGTAAATGATAGTCCAAGATATCTGCAACAAATGTAACGGGACGTGAAACTCTATTTGGTTCCGGTTGGTGACAGAGTCGCAGGGGCTGGGGACACAGCTACAGTTTGCTGCCGACCTTCATAATGGAAGGAAATGCAACTTTTCAGTTAGATGTTAAGAAAATTAAGTGGCAATACCTTTCTTCATCCCGGTTCACCAACCCCAGGTGAAGAGCCCCTGTTGGAGTCCAGTAGACCAGGGCACCAACCCCTGCACTCCAGCTTCCTATGTGAACCGTTCGTGTGAATCATTCTTCCTCCCTGTGCCTCGGGTTTCTCATCTATAAAATGGGCGTGAGACTAGTGAGCTCACAGAGCTGCGGGGAAGAGTACACACGATCGGCCAAATTCAGCACACACTTAACCTATTTAAGATTTTATTTTACTGTGCGGAGGACATTTCACATGACATCTACCCTCTTGACAAACAAGATGATGACAGATTTTTTTTTTTTTAAAGATTTTATTTGTTTGACAGAGAGATAGGAGAGCACAAGTAGGCAGAGCGGCAGGTAGAGGGGAGGGAGAGGCAGGCACCCCGATAAGCAGGGATTTCCCAAGGCGGGGCTTGATTCCAGGACCCTGGGATCATGACCTGAGTGGAACGAAGGCAGACGCTTAACTCGCTGAGTCACCCAGGTGTCCCAAAGTTGATAGATCTTGGCAAGGATATGGAAAGATCAGAGCCCTTGCATACAGTTGGTGAGAGTGCACAAAGGGGCAGCTGCTATGGGAGACAGTTTGGCATTCCTCGAACAATGAAGAACAACTATCTAGTGATCTCATTTGGGGGTATTTATCCAAAAGGATCGAAATCGGGACCTTGAGGAGACACCAGCATGCCCAAGATCCCTGCAGCACCACCCACACTAGCCTAAGATACGGCAGGTGTCTGTTGACAGATGAGCAGATCAAGAAAACCTGGGGTATATACGCAACAGAATAGCACTCAGCATTAGAAAAGAAGGAAATGCGGCACGCAGCGGTGACATGGCATGCTGAACGTTCATGGAGAACCACTGTGCGCGTGGGCTGTCTTTTGGGGCTGGGACTCAGGATGGAATGAGAGAGGCAAAATCCCTGCCCTGATGGGATTTTTACATTCTAGGGGCAGAGACAGTGAACCAGGAGGCATATAGACGTGGTTTCAAGTAATAAGGAGGGCTATGAAGCAGACAGAGCAGGTGATAGGATAATGAACTTCCGACATTAGATAGGGGAATCAAGGACTCCTAACACACACAAGTGATATTAATGCATGGGGGGAAAGAGTGTGTTTGGAGCCCCTGGCACAGTTCCTGGACTACAGTGTAGGCTCAAGGCATGTTGGCCATAGCGAAGCTGCATCTGCAGACCCCTCCCACCCCTCCCACCCCCTGAGGCTGGCAGTTCCCCAGGGGCTCCGACCCCCCAGCTCCCCGTGCCTACTGTACTTGGAGCCAGCAGAGCGTGGGGCGATGTGGGCGGGGAGACGGCCACGTCCCTGTCAGAACAGGACCTGAGGGAAGCAGGTCTGATTAAAGGAAGATAAAGTCTTCTCTCCGCTGTGTCTTGCAGGGAGAGCTAAGCAATCAATAGGTCTCACAGGTCAGTGGAGGGTGCTTGGAATCTGGCAGCCCGGGGCTTTTTAATTAAAGCTCTAAGTGCAAGAAAAGGTAACTGCCTTCTTTCTTGGGTTTCTGTCTGCCTGCCAGAAACTGAACAAGTCAATGCAGTTCTAGAGACCCCAAGGGTCTTGACGAGGTGGCCTCGGGTTTGGAGGGGGGGCAGACTCTGCCAGGACGCACATCTGGATGGCCAGGGTGACAGGTGCCAATATTGCAGGCAAAGGTGCCGACTCTGACCTTTAGACACCCACCACAGCTTGGGATCAGTCGGTTGCACTTTCTGGAAGGCAGTGGCCTCTGGGATTCCTCTCCCAAATCACTGGGTCTGTCCAAAGATGTCAATGCTACATTAAACAAGATATTTCCTTTGATTATGAAACAGAGCCTCGCCACTTAAGGTGTGGTCCACAGGCCAGCAGCGTTGGCATCAGCTCCTGGGACAAGGTCAGAAGTGGGGACTCTCAGGCCCTGCCCCCAAACCTCCCATAAGAATCCCCATTTTAACAAGATCCTTAGGAAATTCGTGGGCACAGTCGAGTGTGAGGAGCACCGAGATTAGGAGACCTGAAGGTAAATCAGTCCGTTGCCAAGATGTAGACCTTATTTAAATCCTGAAAAGAAAGTTAAAAAAAAAAAGTATGACATTCATGAGGCAGTTTGAACACTTATTAGATATTTGAGGACAATAAGGATGATTAATTTGGCAGCTGTGGTAATGGTTGTGTGGGTGTGTTAAAAAACAGCTCTTATCTTTTAGAATTACACTTAGAAATACCTAAAGGAGAAATGAGGTTTTTTTTGGGGGGGGTCTGGCATTGTTGTAAAACGCTAGTGGAGGCAGAGCCTGGGGTGTGGATGGGGTAGGACTAGCAATGGGTTGATGACTCAGAGCCCTGGGTCTGACATATGAAGATGTTGTTTGTTTACATAGCATATGTTAAAAAAAAAAAAGTTAAGACAATGAAATATAACATTCTGATCCGAGGCACATAAAATATGAAGGTATTATGAAGGAATAATGATGCAAGTAAACATTCAAGCATCTACTATGGGGTCATTTTTGGCTACGCCCCCCCGACAGGAACCCCTTCCCTAGAGTAACTCCTACCCTCCCATTCTCTTGGTGGGTATCACCCCTACCCCTGCCCACCCATGGAGTCACCTGGGAAGGCTTTACAAAATAACAGTGCTGAGACCCTCCAGTGAAAACCGAATCCCGGGGCACAGAGGGTGGGATGGGTAGAGCCCAGGTGATTCTAAGACGCATCTCAGTTGAGAATTAATGAGTGTGTCGACCTTTTCATGTAAATCAGGAGATCTTTGTGCTTGAGTTTGTCAATGAATTTACGTCTCTGCTGTGCCACACAGGCCATTTCACGGACTGTTTCTCACGGGGGACTCTCCGGTTTCTCATGCTGGAGAGTTTTGCAAACATAGGGGCCTTGGGCAGTGGTCATTGGACCCCATGTTTGAAAATCATGACAGGAGTTACCACTTACTGAGCGCTTTCTCCATGCCTGGCACTGTGCCATACATGTTACATATTTATTACATTTAATGGGAGGTCAGCATCACTGACCCTATTTTACTGATGGCTTAGGGAGACCTTGTGGTTGGGCCAAGGTCACCCAATTTGGAAAGTACAGAGTGTCTGACTCATTACTTTTCACCATTCTGTCACGCTGTTCATGATGGATCTTGAGGGAAGAGTTTAGGGTCATTCCATAACCCATGAAGATCTGGGACTGAATGACCTTTACCACTGAAGTTATGTGCCTTTGGGGCCCCTGGGTGGCTCAGTCAGTTAGGCATCTGACTCTTGATTTCGCCTCAGGTCATGATCTCAGGGTCATGGGATAAAGCCCCATGTTGGGCTTCATGCTCGGTGGGGAGTCTTCTTGGGATTCTCTCTCTCTTCCCCTCTCCCTCTGCCTCCCCCCACCCCACTCATGTTCTCTCTCTCTCTCTCAATAAATAAATCTTTAAAAAGGAAATATATGCCATCGGTAAAAATCGCTTTGAGCTGAGTTGTGTATGTCAGATGGGGACACTGCTGCTCTGTGTTCTCCAGCCGACAACCTCTTACTAATCTGTCATAGGTGCATCAACTGTCACAGGATGGGGAGGCAGGAAATGCCTCTGCATTTCAAGTGACCTCCTGGCTAAAACTGAGTGAGTCATGCCCTCCTTCATCCTCACAGAGTGCTTGTCCAGGCCTCTAAGAGCAGTTGGCGGGAGCCCTGCCCTCACCGTGCAAGGCACCCGCCTGGTAAGGACAGGCACTGTTTGTAGTTATTTTGGTGTCTAAAGAACCCAGCCCAGGGGCAGTGCATGTCTGTGGCTAGAATGACAGGGTGAAGGTTCTGTGCAACCACCGAAGCTTTGGCCAGAGCATGTGATCTAATGATCTAATGGCCCATGGGCAGAGCTGCATCAGGCACGTGCAGGACAGTGGTTAGGAGCTGGGGCTCTCAAATCCCAAATGTGTGGGTTTAAATCCCAGCACTGCCACTTCGGAGCTGAAGGACCTGGGGCAGGTTAGCTTACTTCTCTAGGCCTCTTTTCCCTCCTCTGAAAATCGAGGGTAACAATAATACTGCCTCTCAGGGTTCTCGTCAGGATGGGATAGGTTAGTATTTAAAAATTGCTTAGACCATGCCTGGCAGTGTTGTGCGAAGCTGGAGGCAAACGGAGAAGTTGGTAATAGTGGCTCTGTCTTTACTGAAAACTTAAAAAAATATATTTTTGCTTTCATTTTGATTTTTTTTTGGGAATATTGCACCAAAATATTATTTATCTTGATGACTGGGCTTTTTGGTGCCCTCTCCAATTTTGCACCCAATGACAAGTGCCTTATTGGCCTCACCCTCATCCTGGCTCTGGCCCTTAGGAAGCAGCATGCAAGTTTTCATTGGTCTGGAGGGCCTCGGTGTCATTATGTGAAAAAAAAATTCTGTCTATACACCACTTGTGCAACAACTCCCATGCTGCTCTGGCCCTGGGGATAGAACTGTGGATGTTCACAACCATGGTTCATGCCCTCCGGGAGGTGATGCCTCCCTGATGATAATCACCACTAATGGAGCACTTACTGTATGCCAAGCATGGTGCAAGTGATAACTTCCAGGAATCCCTACAGTGATTTCTTAGGAGGGAATCATTATATTCATTTTGCAGATGAAGGCACTGGACTTACAGCAGATCAAGCAACTTCTCCTTGGCCACAAAGTTAAGAGGGGGAGACCCCAGTCTTTCCGGCCCCAACATCCAAGCTCTCTTTGCCCATGATCTTGGAATGAGGTGGGAACTTTGTTCATACCTTCTGCAAGAACATCTTGGATGCTGAAGGAATCCGTTGGATTTTTCTGGGAATTGCATTGTGGGGTTTCTCTAAATATTCATTTCTTAGGAGGCTCCAAATCTTAGACCAGGAGGGGCCATGGGATGGGCCTCCCCATTTCAGAGACAGTTTGAGCAGCCACCTGTCATCGGCCTTTAACCTCCAGGGAGAAGAACACAGTGTTGAAAAATCTCTGAGAACAAGGGACTGGAGAAGCAGCCCAGTGTCTTCTGGTCAAGGGTGAGAGGCAGGAAGGGAGGGAGACCATAGGTTGAAGGAGGAGAGGAGGGCAGAGGAAAAGGAGCAGGAAGGCCAGCAGATAGCCCTCCAGGCAGTGGGCTTCGAAGGTAACCGAAATGCAGAGCAGCATTTCTCCAAGAGTTTCTGTGAGACAGCTGTCCTCCCATCCCCTGGCTTCTTCCAGCAGCCTGGAAGAGGCTGTTCAGGGGCCTGGACCTGGTGGCAATGGCCGCGCCCACTGCGAAGGCCTATGGTGACATTTGAAATGAAAGTCTGAAGTTCAAGACTGGTGCACAGTAGGTCAGCATCCTTCTTTCTGACCAGGGGTACCTCCCCCTTGAAAAGATAAGAAATGGTTCCAGAGCGACAATAGCTACAATTTATAAAGCTTACTGTGTATTAAGTACTTTCCACCCATAACTTCATTTAACCCACAAAAATAGCTACTCTTATCATCACCTGTTCTGTCGGTGATGGAAGAAGGTTCAGTAAGCATCTAAATAATGTGTACAAGGTCACATCTCTCACAGGTGTTTGTCCTGTGGGATCGTGCTTTCCAAGACGGTGGCCACTGGCCGCATGTGGCCACTGAGCGTGGCAAGTATGCCCTAGTATGAAGAAAGGGTGAATTTTAAATTTTATTTAACTTTAATTTACACTGAATTTAAAAATGGAAGCAGTGTAAAGTATTTTTTCTGTGAAAACAACTTGTTTTAGCGGGATTCCATTTCACTTTAACTGTTGAAAATTTAATGTCCAAATTGGAACTGTTATAAAATACCCATGGGCTTTAGAAGACCTAGTATATATAACAAAATAATGTAAAACAGCTCATTAATAATTTTGTTAAAAGTTTATTTATTTGTTTATTTAAGTAATCTCTACACCCAACGTGGGGCTTGAACTCACAACCCCGAGATCAGGAGTCACAGGCTCTTCTGACCAAGCCAGCGAGGTGCCCCTCTTTTAATGATTTCTTAATATTGATTACATGTTGAGATGATAATATCCTGGATATAGTAAGCCAAATAAAACATTATTAAAATTAATTTCACCTTTTAACAAAACTTCGTAAAAGTGGCCACTGCAAAATTTAAAACAACATTAAGTGGTTTGCAATGTTATTCTATTGGACCAGCACTGAGCTGGAGTATGAACCCAGAAAGTCTGTGTCTGGGGTTCAGGATTTTGACCATTATATGATATCTTCTGCCCCTTGAGTGCAGAGGTGTGTGAGGTGGTGTACCTGTTTGGAGAGTAAAGGCTGGAACGACCCTGAGAGTTCTCTGGAATTTCAGACGCCTCTTCCTCCAATATCTGGTATCACCTTCAAGACCTAGTTCTACCCAGAGTGGCCTTTTGGATGTAATGACTTCCCAGCAACATCAACTAACCAAGAGTTTCTGTTGGACGGGAGGATAGCTTCCTTCATTCTCTTTCCTCTGTCCCATCATTCAACAAAGGCTATTGAATTTCTAATGTGTGCCGGGCCCTGTGAACAAAAAACAGAAAACACCCCCTGTCCTCATGGAGTTGATAGTCTACTGGGGAAGCCAAAAATAAAAAAGAAAAATATATAAAATTATAGGAACTTAGTGATGAATGCCAAGAAGAAACAAGGAAACCAGGAAGTGGGTGGGAGGTGTTGAGGACTGTATTAGTTTCTTTTTTTTTTTTTTTTAAGATTTTATTTATTTATTTGACAGACAGAGATCACAAGTAGGCAGAGAGGCAGGCAGAGAGAGAGGAAGGGAAGCAGGTTCCCTGCTGAGCAGAGAGCCCGATGCAGGACTCGATCCCAGGACCCTGAGATCATGACCTGAGCCGAAGGCAGCGGCTTAACCCACTGAGCCACCCAGGCGCCCGGGGACTGTATTAGTTTCTTATGGCTACTGTAACAAATGACTACAAATGTAATGACTTAAAACAATCCACACTTATTATCACACAATTTGGGGGTCTGAAGTCTAAAGTGGGTCTTCTCGGCTGCCTTCCTTCTGGCAGCTCCAGGGGGGAATCCGTTTCCTTGCCTTGCGCAGCTTGTAAAGGCTATTGTACTCCTTGGTTCCTGGTCCTGCAACACTTTGACCTCTGCATCCTTGTCATATCTCCTTCTTTGACCCTGGCTTCTCTGCCTCCCTCTAAAAGTACCCTTGTGATGTGATTTGGCTTGCCCAGACCATCTCCTCATCTCAAAATCCTTATTTAACCACATCTGCAATATCTGCAGACTCCCTTTTGCTATGAAAGGTAACATAGTTATAGGTTCCAGGATCAGGATGTGGACCTCTTTGAAGGAGGATGTTATTCTGTCTACCACAGGGGCTAAAATTTGAGATAAGGTGACCAGGGAAGGATTCATTGAGATGACATATGAGTAAAGACCTGAGGGAGTAAGGGAGTATGCAGATACTTGGTGAAAGAGCCTTCTGGACAGGAAAATCATGTGCAAAGGACCTGAGGTGGAAGTATGGCTAGTATGTTTGAAGATGAGCAGAGAAGCCAGCATGTCTGGAGCAGAGAGATCTAGCAGAATGGTAGGAACTGAGATCAGAGAGGTAATATGGAGTGGGCATAGGAGGGGAGAGCCAGATCACTAAGGGCGTTGTAGATGACTTTAAGAAAAGTGCCTTATAGGGGCACCTGTGTGGCTTAGTTGGTTAAGCACCTAAATCCTGATTTTGGCTCAGGTCATGATCTGAGGATCCTGGGATTCAAGGCCCCCAGGGGCTCTGTGCTCAGTAGGGAGTCTGCTTGAGATTCTCTCTCTCCCTCCTCTTCCTGCCCCCGCTATGTACATGCTCTCCTTCTCTCTCTCAGATAAATAAATAAGTCTTTGAAAAAACTGTATCTTATATTTTGAATGAGATGGGACAGCTTCAGAGGCTTCTTCTAAGTATATATTCAATAATTAACTGTGCAAAAAGTCTAAAACCGAGTGAAAAGAGAAATGCAAAGTGGGGTATAAACATGTAAAAGGGAATAAGGAAATATAGAGGGATACAACTGAGTACAGGGACCAGCAGAGGCAAAGAATTAAGCCTTTAATGTATGAGGGGAAACGGGTTAATGTCTTTATTTTTCAGAGAACTCAAACAAATCAATAAGACAAGCCCTTAAAGTGGGTAGAAAAACAAGCAAAGGGGTGTGCAGAGACAACTGGAAAAAGATGAAAAGCAATTAGCTGGGCACATGGGGAAATGATCAGCCTAACCAGTAATCAAAGAAATGCAAATTAGAACCGCAAACAGCTACATTTCTACCTGTGAGGATTTTAAAGGCGATAATGCCGGCTTTGGCCAGCTTGGCTTGAGGTAGACTCAGGAACACTGGCTGGGGGTGGGGGCGGTGGTCAGACCCTTTGGAAAACACTTTGACGCTGGCTTTCAAGACCTAAAACATGGGCATTCTCATCGGCCCAAGGAAACCAATTGGCTGGTAATCTAGCCCAAGGATAGAATTCTAAATCCAGAGAAAGCTTTGTTCGTGGCAGCCAAAGAGTAGAGACAACCAGACTGTAAACAATAGATTAAATAGGCCATGGGGGTCATTCCTTTGATATTTTTGTCAAGTAATATTAATTAAATGCCAGCTGTGTGCCAGGAAATGTTCTTTGTGCTAGGAATACAGCCATTCACAAAACATCCCAACTCCCTGACCTCGTGGGACTCATTCTAGTGAAGGGGAAAGAACATAAAAAAGCAAAGACATGAACATGTTATATGATGAGGAACAAAGCAGGGTCACGTGGCAGGGAGTGATGGAGATTTGTAGGGTGAACAACTAACTCCCAGTTTGCTGGGTCGGAGGGAGTTTCCCAGCAGATGGGATTTTCAATTCATTCATTCATTCATTCATTCATTCATTCATTCAATGTTTAAGTAGGCTCCATGCCTGGAGTGTTCTTGGGGACTTAAAGAAGGTCAGGGTGTCTGAAGCATGGGGCCAGGGAAGAGAGCAGTAGGAGTTAGGCTGCGGAGAAGGAGGTAGGGCCTAGCCTCTGACCCTTGTAGGAGAGGGAAGGAACTTTGGATTTTATTTTAACCCCGGTCAGGGAAATGAAATGGTATAACTTGGGATTTTAGAGAGATCCCTTTGGTGGTTGTGTAGGGAAGGGAATGTTGGTGGCTGTGGGGTGGGGGGCAGGGTGGGCCCGATGGAGGTTGTTGCAATCAAGGGCGGTGATCTGGAACTCAAGCATGCATCAGAATCACCTGCGGGGCTTGTTAGGCTTGAATGCGGGCCCTGCCCCTGGAGACCGTGTTTCTAATAAGACGCTGAGGTTGCTGGTCCTGCCTCGCTCCCGAGGAGCTAACACTTGGAGGGGCAAAGAGCAAGGAGAGGGGCAATGTGAAGTCAAGTCTTTGTCTGGGATGTGTTATTTATTTTTATTTTTTAAAGATTTTATTTATTTATTTGACAGCGAGAGAGCATGAGGGAGTGAGCATGAGCAGGGGCAGCTGCAGAGGGAGAGGGAGAAGCAGACTCCCCGCTGAGCAGGGCTCAATCCCAGGACTGGGGATCACGACCTGAGCCGAAGGCAGACATTTAACCACCTGAGCCACCCAGACGCTCCTGGGATGTGTTTTGAAGAGAAACTGTGAGTCCCATTTTGGTTCTCTTGTAACCTGATTCCTCCAAGGAGAACTTCTCGGTTTGCAACCAGTATGGCCCTCACGCCGTTCTGCCCCCTCCCTTTTATTTTAGTAACGAGAAAGCAGGCTTCATGGCACAGAGCTCTAAGTAGAGAACGCTACCTGAAATTTGATTTGGGAGGAGGTCTTTGTTGTATTTTTTCCCACTGTAATGGCCTATTTAGCCAGAGCGATTCCATCCGGTTAAACAGTGACTTTGTTGTTTATACAGTAAAACTTAAACTGTCCCTGCTCCCCTTCCCCCCAGGGGACTTACTTAAAAAAAAGTCCCAGAAACCAGTCCCAGGTAACAAAGCCTAAATACAAGGGTGGGTCAGGCCAGGTGGAGGTGTCCAATCAGTAGGGGCACATACTGTCTCCCTAGCTACCAAGGAGTATGGGCCCTGCCCTTTGGGCGCCTTTTGGGCGCCAATTCTGACCAAGGTGATAGGCTAGTTCAAATATCTACTATAGGGTAAATTGTAATTCGGTTGATTCAATTGGTCACTTATGTGTGACCTAGCATGACTGTGCAGCTTTCTCTGTCTGTTACAATCTCATTGACCACCTGTGCATGGCCAGGCCCAACCACATGGCCTTTGCCCTTAAAAGCTAGTCTGTAAGGCAGAGAGAGGTCGCCTCTTGGCAAGAGATGGCCCCAAACGGTCGGTTTGATTCTCGATGCTTGGCGTGAAATAAAGCTTTGCTGGACCTTCGCTTTGTATCAGTCTCGCTCCTTTGATTACGGACCCAACATCCACAACTTATGACAGATGATACTGGTTTTCCTTTTACAGGAGTGTTGCGAAGCTTCATTTTCAGCACATGTGTTTAGGTTTTTTAGAAGTGAGAGTTGTGGGGTGCCTGGGTGGCTCAGTGGGTTAAGGCCTCTGCCTTCGGCTCAGGTCATGATCCCAGGGTCCTGGGATTGAGCCCCACATCGGGCTCTCTGCTCGGCGGGGAGCCTGCTTCCTCCTCTCTCTCTCTCTGCCTCTGCCTACTGTGATCTCTATCTGTCAAATAAATAAAAAATCTTTATAAAAAAAAAAAGAAGTGAGAGTTGCTTTTTTATAAATCTATGAATTAAGTAATAGTGTAGGTAAAACTCAGGCAGGGTGTAACTATAGTTGGTGGCTCTTGAGGGACTGAAGTCGGGGAAATGCCGTCCGAAGCCTTTATTCCCTTTGGTCCCACAAGCTCAGCCCCTACCTTTTTTTTTTCTCCCCTACGAGCTCAGTCCTTGATGTCATTGGACCCTTCATAAACCCAGGAATTCCCCACCGTCTCTAAGCCATAGTCTGCTAGCCCACTGTACACCACCACCTCCCCTTTTCTGCTGTTCATGCCTTTATTTATTCAACCCACATTTACTGAGCACCTACTAGTTTCTCAGTCCAAGTCTCAACCTCAGTTTGCAATATCCTCTGGGGAAGAATTTTATGAGGGATTATGGCTCCTGGAAAGAACTTTCCCAACAATTTGTTAAATAAAAATATAAAATGAATGTGTACATATGTCCCTGATAAAGTTTCTCTCTTGTACTGATGTATGTGCTTCTCTGGAGGGAGAGAAAGTGAGAGATGACAATGGCATGCTGGGAATTACAATCCCCCCACATGAATGTCACCTGTCATGTGTGTCCTACTGAGGAAAACAAACTTTGAGAACAGGATTATAGCACATCATTAGAAGATTTTATTTTATTTTAGATTCTATTTATTTATTCAAGAGAGAGTTTATGAGCTGGGAAGGGACAGAGGGAGAGGGACAAGTGATTCCTCACTGAGCAGGAAGCCCAGTGTAGGCTCTAATCCCAGTGAGATCATGACCTGAGCCAAAGGCAGATGATTAACCAGCTGAGCAAGCCAGATGCCCCATCAGAGGATTTTAAACAGAAGATTGTAAAATTGAAGAACCAACTCCTAGTTTCTTTGATCTGTTCTACTGTTTTTCTGGTTTCTATTTCATTAATCTCTGCTCTAATCTTTATTATTTCTCCTCTCCTGCTTGGTTAGGTTTTCTTTGCTGTTCTTTCTCCAACTCCTTTAGGTGTAAGGTTGGCTTTGTGCATTTGGGATTTTTCCAATTTTTTGAGAGCGGCTTGGATGGCAAGCCCCTTAGGACTGCCTTTGCAGTATCCCATAGGTTTTAGACCCATGTGTTTTCATTCTTATTGGTTTCCACGAATTAAGTTCTTTTTTTTTAAAGATTTTATTTATTTATTTGACAGACAGAGATCATAATTAGGCAGAGAGGCAGGCAGAGAGAGAGAGAGAGAGAGAGAGAGAGAGAGAGAGAGGAGGAAACAGGCTTCTCGCTGAGCAGAGAGCCCAATGCGGGGCTTGATCCCAGGACCCTGGGATCATGACCTGAGCCGAAGGCAGAGGCTTAACCCACTGAGCCACCCAGGTGCCCCTTGTTTAAGTTCTTTAATTTCCTGTTTGACCCAATCATTCTTTAGCAGGATGCTGTTTAACTTCCAAGTGTTTGAATTCCTTCCAAATTTTTTCTTGCGATTGGGTTCCAGTTTCAAGGATTGTGGTTTGATATCATGCAGGGAATAATCTCAGTCTTTTGGTATCAGTTGAGACCGGATTTTGACCCAGTCTGTGGTCTATTTTGGAGTAAGTTCCATATGCCTTTGAGAAGAATAAGTATTCTGTTGTTTTAAGGTGGACTATTCTGTATGTATTATGCAAACAATGAATCATGGAACATCTACATCAAAAACTAAGGAAGTACTGTATAGTGGCTAACATAACATAATAAGACAAAAAAATGAAAAAAAAAGATCATAAAATTGGATTTGGTGTCAGAATTTGTTTTGGTAGCTGAGGGAATGGAGAAAAGACTGGGTAGAAGATTAGGAGTTCTCTTTGGGCAAGTTTTGTAAACTTCCTGGGCCTAAATGTCTCTTGGTTCAAGAAGGTAGATTATATTTTCTCCTGCAACATACAAGAATTCATAAAATAAAGTGACACCAAATCACAGGAATGTAGGTGGTTGGATTCTTACCAAATGGAGAGCGTGTGTCTGAGAATGGTCTGAGCTGGGACATAGACTCGAGGCAGGTGTCGAGGACCATGGGGGACACTCGAGGCTGGAGGCAGTCCCTCTCCCAAGCTTCTGATAAGGAGGAGGGAGGAGAGGAGGTGTGACTGCTGGGTAGATATACTCTGGCCAGAGCAGTCAAAGAATCTTGTTAAGGATGACCCCATAGTTAAGGCTGTAAGGACACTTCCACCAGACTGATGTCAGATCAAGCTCTGCTGGGTGGAGTGGCTGCAGGGATTTATTTAGTGATGATTAATAAGGTGAATTTCACCTCGATTCACAAGGGTGCAATTAAACATGCAAATGCTTTCACAAAGTTAAAAGTTCATACACATATAACGATTCTATCTACGGATCAAATGTGGTGATGGTAGACCTAAAAATACTTCTTGGGCTCTGGAGTCCTGCATTACAACTCCTGCTTGCTGATGCATCTCTGTGGGTAGGCTGGGTGCCCCACCCCCAGACTCCCAGTCCAGTGCTCGATCTTGTACCGCATGGCCTTGTTTCCCACCAGCCCTGGGGAAGGGGCTGACTCTCCTGCAGGGCTATGAGAAAAGACCATCGTGGACATGTCCCTTTTCCTCACCTGTGCTTCCTTCCTGGGGCTCTGGGTCGCCAGTGTTCTTTCCTGGTCAATGTGACAGCTGTTAGGAATCCAGGCATGAATATCACGCCTGGCTCTGGAGCCTGAAACTCTCCCTCTCGCCCCTGGCTCACTTTTGGGTCCAGATTTCTAGCTGCTCTGAACTAAGGAGTTTGAGAAAATTGGAGCCCTTGGCAAAGAAGGGTGTGATATCATGGCTCAGAATGCTGGCTGTGGCATCGGGGTGACCGGGTTCAAATCCTGACTCTGTTACTTGCTAGTTGTGGGATCTTGGGAAAGCCCCTGTGTCAGCCTGGGTTCTCCAAGAGGCAGACATCGTTCTGGGAAGCAATGTGCAAGGACTTGATTAGGTGAAACACTTTGTCAAAGAAATCCCGAGTCTGACTCTGAGCAAAGGAGAGAAGGTTGGGCAGAGCACGTCTGGGCAGTGCAGTCTCAAGAAGGTTGAGGGCTCCCACGTCAGGGGAGTCTTGTGTGTTCTAGGACTGGGCCTGCCTTAGTTTCCCTGATGCCCTCTGCCCCTGATGGATTTCAGGTCCAGCAGGTGCACTGTCATGGTTCCCGTACTCCTAAACTCTCATAAGACTGGCTATGATCAGATGACACAAGGCATAATAGGTACTTTATAGGGGATTCTGGTATAGAGTGAGCACTTGACACATTGTAGCTCTTATTACCCAAATTCTCTTTTGAAGTCAAGTTCCCTTTTTCTTTTGTTACCCAGCATTCTCCAGATCAGAGGCTGCCATTCAGATTCCCTGTGAGTGAGTGGGCCAGGTCTCACACCTTAGGGAGTTGTGGGGACTGTGATAATGAAGGAGCACATGCCCCACTTAAAACATTTTGAAAAATAAGGGTGCCTGGGTGGCTCAGTGGGTTAAAGCCTCTGCCTTCGGCTCAGGTCATGATCTCAGGGTCCTGGAATCGAGCCCCACATTGGGCTCTCTGCTCAACAGGGAGCCTGCTTCCCTTCCTCTCTCTCTGCCTTCCTCTCTGCCTACTTGTGATCTCTGTCAAATAAATAAATAAAATCTTAAAAATTTTTTTTGAAAAATAACCCAATCCAGCCGAAGCAGACACATCTGTGGGCTGAATCTGGTTTCTGGCTCTCCAATCTGGAACCTTTGCCTTATATGCACAGCGTTGTTTATAACAATTTCTGAGATTCTGGGTTTGCAAAAGCCAGGAGGTCACTTTAATTAAAAGAAAACAAAAATAGTTGGTCCCTTACCCTACCCCACCCCGCCATTGCTGACTAATTTACAGTGTATTTGACCAAATAGAGAGATCTGACTGTTGATCGTGCTTTTCTACAGAGTGTCATTGTTGGCTTGTCTGAGAGATTTAGAATATGGATGTGGGATGTGAATGGTCTGTGTTGGGGTCTTGACGCTCCCAGTTTCTGGCTATGGGATCTTGGGCACGTTGTACCATCTTTCTGTAGCTCAGTCTGTCTACCTGTAAAATGGGGATGATTATGATACTCCCCCACGGGGTTTCTATGTGGACTTAGTACGTGGAAGCTTAGAGCAGTGCCCAGACCTGCCAGTAAGGATGAAGAAGTGTTGACATTATCCTGGGGTTGGATGAGGGAAAGAGAACATGGGTTTTCTTCATCATTTTATTTCAAATAAGCCTAAAACGTAAGGGTCGGGATAACACCCAAATAGGAACAAATTTCTCCTACTCTGGTGATATAATCATATATAATAATGTCACTTACATAAGCTTCTCTGCCTCCCTGGTAAAGCCACCCACACTCTGCTCTACTTCACGCCGTGAAGGAAGTTTTCTCCCACAGGGAAGGAGACACCCAGCTCCATACTAATTATCACTGGAAAGCCGGGACCAATGGGGGGGTGTTGGCAACGGTGGATTTGTCTGTGATTTGGGGGACAAAGTCTTGAGAAGCAGTGAGTCAGGCCTGGAGACCTCAGAGGAACTGGTGGGATCACGGAGCCAGAGGCAAACCGCGGCCTTCCCCAGATGGGGCAGGCTCAGCCAGCAGCCCTCTGCAGATAAACGCTGATCTGCCCGTTCCTTTCTTGGTTCTTTCAAATCTGAAACGTGTTGTGCATGTGACGCATGCTCGTTGTGGAAAAGTGTAGAAAATAGAGGGGAACAAAATAGAAGTGTTAAAGACAGAACTTGTTTAGCTGTAAGTGTGAGAAATCAATCTCAAACTGGTGCAGGTGATTCAAGAGAACATATTGGTCCCTAGGACAGGGATGTTCCAGGGATGAATCCAGCAGGGCT
This sequence comes from Lutra lutra, assembly GCF_902655055.1. NCBI lineage: Eukaryota > Metazoa > Chordata > Mammalia > Carnivora > Mustelidae > Lutra > Lutra lutra. The sequence continues at coordinate 14,049,671 of NC_062295.1, read as the reverse complement.
CTCTCCAGGGCTCAGACAACACGGAAAGGATGCTCTCTTGCTCTCTCTGGTCGTTTCTCTATGCAGAAGAGGTCTAATAGTAAACACGAGTAACCCCAGACTAACTTCTAGTGTTTGAACCACCCTATTACAAAGGAAGAGTCTCGCTGATGGATGCAATTAGTTGGGTGTGTGTCACGTGCATCCTTGACCCAATCCCCGGGGCTCCAAATAAATGGTCTGATTGGACAGGTTAGTAAGCCCGTGCCCTGAGTAGGTGGAACCACGGCAAGTCTCCCTTGCAACACAGGGAATAGGTTTCTCACAGGAAGGAGGGTTTCTGTTCCAGAAGGTAGAGGAAAAGGGGATGAGTTGATGAAAACAATGGGAGTCACTGTGAGAAGCAAGTACACCTTTCTTTCTTTCTTTCTTTTTTTGATTTTATTTGAGAGAGAGAGAAAATGTGCATGAGTGGGGGGAGGTGCCCCAGCAAGTACAAATTTCTAATACTCCCACCAGAAATAAGGACTGCTAACTTCTTTTTTTTTTTTTTTAATATTTTATTTATTTATTTTTCAGAGACAGAATGGCAGGCAGAGAGAGAAGCAGACTCCCAACTGAGCAGGAAGCCCAATGCAGGGCTTGATCCCAGGACCCTGGGATCATGACCTGAGCCGAGGGCAGAGGCTTAACCCACTGAGCCACCCAGGAGCCCTAGGACTGCTAACTTCTTTATATGTAGATCCTTCCAGAGTTCCCTACTTACTTTCTTCTGTGTCTATCCTTAAAAGTACATATTAGACATATAGAGCATTGGAATATTCTATGCAAACTTTTATAAACTGATTTTGACTGCCTCCTTCAAAAATATCAGAATGCAAAAAATATCAAAATGCAAAGGGTTTATTTCCTGGTCAGAAAATTAAAAAATATAGACAAGCAAAAATGAAATATATTTTATGACTGGTGGCAGCTGACAGTAAGACTTTGAAGAAGGCAAGTTAAGGGGCGCCTGGGTGACTCAGTGGGTTAAGCCTCTGCCTTTGGCTCAGATCTCAGGATCCTGGGATCGAGCCCTGCATCGGGCTCTCTGCACAGCGGGGAGCCTGCTTCCCCATCTCTCTCTGCCTGCCTCTCTGACCACTAGTGATCTCTTTCTCTATCAAATAAATAAATAAAATCTTAAAAAAAAAAAGAAAGAAGTTAAAGACAAGTTTGAAATACAGGAACTCATTACATCTCCTCTTAGGACAGCCTATAGTCCTTCTTTGTAGAGCTTTCCACATTTATAATTATTCATTAATGACTTGCAGTGGCTTATGTAAAATTATTTCACTATGAAATATTTCAGGTACACACAAAAAAACTATAGACTGAAACAGTGAGCAACCACTTACACATTGTTCAGTTTGAGAATCATAACATAACAGGGGCACCTGAGTGGCTCAGTGGCTTAAGTGCCGACTCTTGACTTTGGCTCAGGTCATGCTCTCAGGGCGGTAAGATCAAGCCCCATATGGGGCTCCGCACTGGACATGGAGCTTGCTTGGGGTTCTCTCTCTTCCCCTCTATTTGCCCCACTAACCTCACAAGCGTGCTCTCTCTCCAAAAAACAATAAGAAATGTAACATAACAAATACAATCCCAGCCCGCTGGACCCATCTCACTTTTGTGCCCCTTCCTCTGTCCCTCCCTTTCCAGCGATGACCTCTATCCTACAGTTGTGTTTTTTATTCCATACACATTTAAAGAGATTCTTTTCAAGTTTATATTATTTTTAGTAACCTCTGCACTCAACCAAGGTGGGGCTCAAATTCATGACCTGAGATCAAGAATCACATGTTCCACTGACCAAGCCAACCAGGCACGTCCCCATGCAGATTTCAATACTTTGATTGTGTGTGTGTGTGTGTGTATTCTGTTACCAACATACCATGTTGTGTTGCATATTTTAAAACTTCTGTAGAGCCCTGCTGTACATATCATTTCATGACTTAGCCTTTTTTCACTATTACAATTTTTTTCAATTTATCAAAATTGTGTTTCGCTTATTCAGTTATTTCCCTGCTACTATTTGTGTTAATTTGTTATGATCGCATTCTACTGTACAACCATATCATGATTTATTTATCCGTTCTCCTGTAAGTGGGCATTCAGGTTGTTTCTGTTTTTCTTCTTCTTCTAAAATTTTAAGTAGGCTACACATCCAGTGGGGGGCTTGAACTCATAACCCTGAGATCAAGAGTCGCTTGCTCTACTGCCTGAACCAGCCAGGCACCCCTCTGTCCTGAGCATTTCTCCATGTGATAACTGATGGAGCTTCTCCAGGCCCACAGTATACACTCAGGAATGGAACTGCTGGGCTATAGAATGTGCATGTCTCCAACTTGACCAGATTTCACCAAACTGCTCTGCAGAACACTTGAACCAGTCTACATTCTTACCAGCCTTCCACGAGACTTCCTGTTTCTCCAGCACTTGCTTCTGTTAGATTTTCCATCTTTGCCAGTATGATGTGTGCAGACTGTAGGTCCTCTGACCCCATTGTTCAGATCTGGAGAGCTGGGATCATGTCTCGTTCGCCATGGTTTTCCTGGCACTCGGCACGGCTGCGGACACATGGTAGATGCTCGGTATTTGGGGTTGCCTGTGCAACTGAGTTTTTTGGTTTCTCCCATTTGGTGGAGAGGACCCCCGTTCTCCAGGGAGCCTGCTTCCTCCTACCCCTCTCACTTGAAGATCGGAGACCTCTCATACACGAAACAGAGAGGACAGTCTGGCTACCCTGCTTGCCTTTCATTTGAGCATGGGTTCTCAAAACCCTATGCACGTGCGTCAGAATCACCCAGAGGGCTTGTGGGAACACAGATGGCACCCCTCCCCACAGCTTCCTGTGCTGGAGGTACAGGGTGCCCCAAGAATTCACATTTCTGGTGAGTTCCTAGATGGCATTGATGCTGCTGGTTTGGGATGCACTCTTTGAGAACCATTATATTGGAGAAACATCCAATCCAGGTGTTCTGGGTATGTTCTATGTGGAATGTCCTTAAAGAGACTGAACGCAAAGCCTCAAACGTCATTCTCCAAGTGGATCGCAGAAAGAATAAAAGTCCCATCCAGCTCCACTCTTTAGGAATAGGGAAAGGAGAAGCCTGAATTCTGGGTCCCTAGAATGTTCAAGACAGGTGGCAGCCCTTACAGAGACTGATGTAATTTAGTAAGAATGTATAGGGCAACCCCTGGTGTGTTTTCCCATCTTCCATAAGATTTCAAGCCAGGATCTTTTTTTCTACCGATACTCCAGAGACCGTCCTGATCTTCTCTTCTTTTCCTCCTCCTCCCCCTCTTTCTTCTTCAGGTTCATCACACATTCATTTGATTGAAGTGTAGACTTGATCATCATGATACCACAGTAAAGACAGCTGCCTTTTACGAAGGGCTTGGGTATAAGTGCTTTATAATCTCACCTAATCAGCATCATCACATCTAATCCTCTCTTAGGTTTCTCCAACACCAATGTCGTGTTCTTTATTACTTCTATACATTGTATTTCTAGGAGTGCTGGTTCATTCATTCATTCCTTCATTCATACCTTCACCAAAGATTTACTGAGCACCTGCTGTACGCAGGGCACTCTGCTGCCAATGTGGGCAAACCAGACAGACGAAATCCCTATTACAGTGCTTACAATCTCTTATTATTCCCATCTCTGAAAAGAGGTGATACTATTCCTCACTCAGGGTTGCTGTAGGGATTAGGGAAATGTGTGCCTGGCACATAGGAAGTGATCGGTAAACGTGGGCTCCTGACCTTCTTTATCCCCAAGAGCTGGTAGCTTTCTGTTCACGTCTGTGGGGCAGAACTGTTGGAACCAATTCTGAGAGATCGACTGTGTTTTTCTAGAAGGGCACATTGTACTGTTTTTTAAAGATTTTATTTACTTATTTAGAGAGAGGGGAAGTGGGGGAGGGGCAGAGGGAGCAGGAGAGAGAGAATCTCAAGCAGACTCTGTTGAGCCAGGAGCCCTATCCCCCTGAGGTCATGACCTTAGCTGAAACCAACAGTCAGACAACTGCCTGAGCCACCTGCACTGTTTTATTTTATTTTATTTTTAAAAAAATTTTATTTATTTATTTGACAGAGATCATAAGTAGGCAGAGAGGCAGGCAGAGAGAGAGAGGAAGGGAAGCAGGCTCCCCGATGCGGGCAGAGAGCCTGACGTGGGGCTCGATCCCAGGACCCTGGGATCATGACCTGAGCCAAAGGCAGAGGCTTTAACCCACTGAGCCACCCAGGCACCCCAACCTGCACTGTTTTAAAAATTCATGCAGCCTACACCCTATTAATTCCCCAGAGCAAATGTTCGTTTTCCTGGTCTCTGTGGGCAAGATTCAGGCTCTTGCTCCCCTCTGCCTCCTGTCCCTCTCATCTTCCTCCCATTCCAGCCAGAATCTCAGACTACACGTGAGTTATGACAGACCAATGCTTTGGGAGAGCTTTGTGCAATTTTGAGAGATGAAAAATGGAGGAATGTGGGCTCCCAGGCAACCGGTATGATGGAGAATAGAGGAAAAAGATTAGAGAAATGTGCAGCTTAGAAGGATGTTTGCACAGGCAATGAGAGAAAAATAAGTAACAAATGTCTACTTAGAGGTATTTTCCTTCAAGCATCTGGAGCTTTTGAAGAACTAGGATAGGAGAAATCTACATTTTAGGAATCCAGGCTGCTGTTTATGTAATTTCCACCTTTGGGGACTTCAGCTCTGTCTCCGCTGACTGTTAGTCATTTCTTTGTCAGGCTGAGTTTAGTGATTTTCATTCCCTCCCCCATCCAGGAAGAGGGTTTAGTGGTACAACATAATTGATGCACTGAAGCCCGAATTGGAGGTCTCTCTCACTATGGACGAGAGAGTTCAGAAGGGAAATATCACATGAAAATTGTACATTTCTTTCCGCAGGCCTGGCAGAAGCTACACCTGGATTCCCACTGCTGAACCCATGTAACTGGCATTTGGACTTTTCTACCCAGTTACCACCTTACGGTGAGTGAAGCACTTGGGGGTCATTTCTCCTCAACCTTGTGACCTTGGCAAGGTCCCTGATCTAGCACACTCTCAATTTTTTTTTTTCATCTGTGGAAAGATAACCATGACAAAATACATACCCTGAGATGGTTTCAGTGGGGAGGGTTAAATGAGATACAATTTAGAAACTCTCATCGTAGTATCTGGAACATGTTCACAGTCTATGAATAAGAGCCAAAATTTCTTACTGTCCAAACTTTTCTCATGGGAAGGTCTGAAGCTTACCCTGCAGTATATGGAAAGTGGAATTCTATGGACCTGGCTCTAGCCTTTGTCCTGCCACCTCTGGCACATTGGGAAAATCATTTCCCTTTCTGAGACTGTTTTGTTCCATTTTGGCTGGGTGGAGAAACGAGGGGGAAGGTGGGGGGCTTTTAAGGCCCAAGGAAACAGTAAAGAATAACCTATATATAATGTACTATTGTGTATAATATACTATGTAATATATACTATTTTATATATTTTATGTGCGCTGTCTAATACATAAATATATAAGAAACTCTCAACTACACTGTATTATATGTAGCACATTATATAGAATATATACACTGCTTAGTAGATATAATATATACTACATAGTATGTAGCAAATTACATATATAAAATATAAAATGTATATAAAATATACTGTAGCATGCTACATATTATACATTATGTATTATATATAATATACACTATAGATATAAGCACTAGTACATATGCTATACACTCTGTCATGTATACCATGTAACACGAACAGCACACAGATATATACTATATATTGTTTATATTCTATAATATATACTACATGTAATGTAGTATGTATTATAATTCTATAATATATACTACATTAGATGTAGTATATATTATATGATATATATACACCATATAATGCTATAATAAGGTACTATATGCTATATTCAGCATGTCTTATTACTATAATATGTCATATACTATATATTATATAGATTTATATAATATAGATGCCACACTATTGTATTATATACTACATAATATATGTACTTTATATCATATGGTAGACTATGTATACTGTAGTTAAGTGATGTTTATATAGTACCCCATAGTCACAATATATGCTTTTTACTCTGTAATACACCATGTATAATCTGATGAAAATGAAAGTTTCTTGTGAACGGAAAAGCCATAATTAATAGAAGATGCTATTAGTCACACAAAGATGTAAATGAGTGCTATGGTTTATTTTATTTTTATTTTTTATTATCTTTTAAAGATTTTATTTATTTATTAGAGAGAGGTCACAAGTAGGCAGAGAGGCAGGCAGAGAGAGAGGGGGAGGCGGGCTCCCTGCTGAGCAGAGAGCCTGATGTGGGGCTCAATCCCAGGACCCTGAGATCATGACCTGAGCAGAAGGCAGCCGCTTAACCAACTGAGCCACCCAGGCACCCCTATCTTATTTTTATTTACTTATATTTTTTCAATGACCGGTATGGTTTGAAGCGTGACCCAGACTCATAATAGTTTACATTTCACCACTCGCCCCCACTCCCTCCACCCCAGACGCTTCTCTTATGTCTTCTCTTGAGGCCCCATCCTCCACCCAGAGTACTCGCCAAAGAGCCAGGGATCGCATTGCTCCTCTTCCCCTTCCTCCCACTCCTGCACTCTGCCATCCAGTCCCCTGGTAGCCCTGTTGGTTCTGTCTGTTCTACTGCTAAGGTGGGACCCACATCCGCCCCACTGTTGCCCAGGTCCAGCCCGTTGTCATCTGCATAGACAGCACTAGGAGCCCCTTAGCTGTTCTCCCAGCTCCCTGCCTTGCCTCTTCATAAGCCGCCCTTCCCGCAGTAGCCTCCGTGGTCTTTTAAGGGAGTAAATCCGATCATGTCACTTCTCAGCTGAAAAATCTGGATGGGCGGGGGCGCCTGGGTGGCTCAGTTGGTTGAGCGACTGCCTTGGGCTCAGGTCATGATCCCGGACTTCCAGGATAGAGTCCCACATTGGGCTCCCAGCTCCTTGGGGAGTCTGCTTCTCTCTCTGACCTTCTCCTCTCTCATGCTCTCTCTCACTCATTCTCTCTCAAATAAATAAATAAAATCTTAAAAAAAAATCTGGATGGGCTTTCCTGTCATATTTAGGATAAAACCCAAACTCTTTGCCTTGGCCTGGGAGGCCCTGTTGGCACTGGCTTCTGACATCTGACTTTGTCTGGAATTACTCCCTTGACCCACTTGACTCGCTCCACTCCCGCATGTTGGTGACTGTTCAGCTCTAAGGATGTCGTACCCGATGCGCCTCAGGGCTTTTGCACCTGCTGTTCCCATGACCTGGAATGCCCTTTCCCCAGATATCCACATGGCCCCCTCCTTCACTTCACTCAAGACTTTACTCAGAACATCACTTTATCAGGGAGGACTTTCCTGACCACCCTGCAGCATATTGTGTCTGTCCCCTCACCATGTACTGTCTGTCTGTCTGTCTCTCTCTCTTTGAAATCTGTAGAGCAGCTACACCTTCATAGCAGATACACATCTGTATAGGAAACTCTCAGCTGTTCTGTATTTTATGTAGCACATTATGTAGACTATGAGCTCTGTTTAGTATATGTGATATACACTACAAAATGTATGGCATCTGGATCTATTATATGTATACTTTCTAGTGTGTATGTGTGTTATCTAGTGTAGATATCTAGTACATCCTACATCCTCCCCAGGAGAGAAGGGCTCCATAACACTGCTGTGTGAATCTCAGTCTTTTCATAAAAAAGGGTTTAAGTGGTGAGAAGTCCCGTGGCTGTAGTTTATGGAGAATTACCATGTGCCAGGCATGTGCCGAGCTTGCTTGCTTCCTTGCTTGCTTTCTTGCTTTCTTTTTAATGCTATGTCACGTAACCCTCACCATCATAGCAATGACTTGAAGGGGGTATGACTTTGGGAGGGGAAGTCAGCTCAGAGTGCGTGTTATCGCGTCAGCAATAATACGAGTAAGTGTCCTTAACTGAGTGAGTTCAAGTACAACAGGTGGCCTGCTGTGAAGCCATTTCATGTTGTGTGTGAACACAAAGCACTTGGTTCCAAGACTGGATTGAATGGTGGGCAGTTGGACAGTCTGGAAAGGGAGACGCCCCATTGCTCATTCCCAGAAGAGTCCTTATCCAGGGTCAACGTGGCAGCCCCGGGATTTATTAGGGAAGGCAGCCTCTCCTCACCTCCACTGCCCACAGATCCATGGCCTGAGGAATCTGAGAAATGGCCCTGCTAGTCCTCAGGCATAATCTGCTTCCATTGGGCAACAAGTATCCCGGGCATTGGGGGGCTGTACCTTTCACTGCGTCCATGATAAACCTTGAGCTGTATCAGAGTTACTGGCCTTGTGTTCTGTTGTCTGGGACCTCCTGACTTCATGTGGTACGCTCAGAGCCACATGCCCTTTTATTTATGACTTTTATGGAGTCTTTTGTGCGGTCGTAAATTGACTAACCCTCCAGCCGGTTCGAGCCCTCATCAGGAAGCTGTCATCAAAGTGAATCACATTCTCAGTGGCTGTTCCTTCCCCAAAGGTTCATTGCAGAGGCTGGGCTGTTTCCTGCAAGTTGCTTAGAGTATCTGTCAGCTCCTGACAGCCCAGACCCTCTAAGCCCAGATGCTTTCTTTTTTTCCATTAAAAAAAAAAAAGTTGCCCAGGAGTTGTCCTCTAAAAAGAGAGGAGGAAATGCCTGTATTTGGTCAGGGGTTCTTTGATGTCAGTATAACATTCTGGAACAGGTTCAATTTCTGGAACTGTGAAGTGGTGAAGTCGACATACTTTTATTTCTGGCCCAGAATATTCTGAATAATTCTTGTACCAGGGATTTGGGACAAGGCAAAGATCGATCTTTTCCCGGGGGTATCTGAGAACCAGCAACTTAAGTAGAAACAGAGATTGGACCTTGGACTTGGGATGGACTCGAGGGGAAGTGAGCTCCTTAAAAGCAAAAGGTGCTAGAGAATTCAGTTTCTCCCTCATCTCTCAACACTCCTCTACTGAGTCCCCATTTTACGGAAAGGGAGGCTCCCAGAGCTGTTATGACTACACAGCTTCCTCTAGGTCACATGGACACTAAGTGGTAGGGCCGGCATTTGAACCCAGATCATACTGTGATCTTATCAAAATGCATCCATTTTAATGTACAGTCCACTGACTATTTAGTAAACCTTAAAATGTGTGCAACTGTCACTTTGATCCAATTTTAGAAATTTCCATTTGCCCTCCAAAAGATCCCTTGTGTTCATTTGAATTCAATCTGCCTTCCCATCTATAGCTCTGGGCAACCCACTAATCTTCTGTATGTCTCTGTGAGTTTGCTTTCTCTGGACATTTTATATAAATGGAATCCGATAATACGTGGTCTTTGCATTGGCTCCTTTTATGTATCCAGAGTTCATCTGTGTTGTTGCAAGTAACAGTCGTTCATTCATTTTCATACTGAATAGTATTCTACTGTAAGGATGTGCTGTATTTCGTGTATCCATTGACCAACTGATAGACACTTGTCTTATTCCCATTTCCTAGCTGTTATGAATAATTCTGCTGTAACCATTCATGTGCATGGCCTTGTGCGGATGTACGCATTCAACTTTCAGGTGGATTCCTAGGAGTAGCATTGCTGGATTTAATGGCAAGTTTGTGTTTAACTTTACAAAAAAACTACCAAACTTTTTTTAAATTTGCTGTTTCATTTTATGTCAAACTCAGGTCCTGTGACGCTAACGTTCATATTCTTGATCGCTGTGTTACAGAAATGTCTCACATTATTAATGTCATCATTCTTGCATGATGTCTGTCCTGGTCCTGGTCCTACAAGGCAGGAATAGAGAGGTCAAAGATAAGATTTTTTTCTGCCTTCTGGGGTAGATTGGATTATTAATCATAGTTCTTCTGTCATATGACCTTGGAGTACACTAGATGAGGGAGTGGATTTCCCTGCGCAAGGACTTGGGCTGTTGGGAAAGGGAGTCTCCTGTGTATAGTCCTTTGACCCCAGCTTGGCCTTAGAAGAATGGGTTTGAGCTTGGAATATTTCCTTACTGGGAGATTCAGTGCTCTCACCATCTGTACTGGGCTTATGGCCTTCCGAGGGGATATCTTTCTCTGTTCCCGGCTTGGCACGTACTGCTTTGTCCTCCTTAAGCACATGAACCAATGGCTGTCATGCACACCCCCAGCTTTCTGCATTTCATCCCGCAGTGGGAAGGGTTGGGTCCCTTCAGCAGCATGAAATGGGGTAAGCTCTGTGTTGGCTGTGGGATGGATCCACTGGCCATGGGGAACTGACACATTGCACAGGGCTGGCTCTTGGGTACTCTCTCTCTTTTCTTGCTGCAAGTAAATGCTGGACCACACTGAACCTTGTGTGCATGTGGTCTGTTTTCACAAATCATGCACTGGTCTCTCCCTTGGGTACACTTATCTGCCTTTGAACTCTGGCTGCACTCATGTTATCTTCTATCCTGTAGCACCGTCTGACTACCCAGTGAGATGGTGGAATGTGTCTTGCTGGTGGCCAAGGGAGCAGTAGCAGAGAGGATGCAACCAGGCGGCTCGAATGTACTTGTGTGTTTTGCTTGCCTTCTTGCACTCTTATGACCCACCATAGAAAAGCATACCCTACTTAGCTGCTGCTCCTTCAGCCGGCAGCTGGGAACAAATATATGTGGAGCAGTTCTGATCTAACTCACACTTTAAACCTAAGTGCATGGAGCGCCTGGGTGGCTCAGCGGGTTAAGCCGCTGCCTTCGGCTCAGGTCATGATCTCAGGGTCCTGGGATCGAGCCCCGCATCGGGCTCTCTGCTCAGAAGCCTGCTTCTTCCTCTCTCTCTGCCTGCCTCTCTGCCTACTTGTGATCTCTCTCTGTCAAATGAATAAATAAAATCTTGAAAAAAAAAAATAAACCTAAGTGCAGATCCCAAGTCTCTCCTTTTACTTAAGAAAACGGGTCGGTCATGTTGATTCCGGTGCTGGCCATTGGGTGGCGCTGTCAACCCGGGACAGCTTGGTGGCTGTGCTGGTTGTAAATACTTGCCCTTCCATAATCTGTACATAATCTGTACTTCTAGAATTTGCACACTAGGAATTTGCACACTGTATTTCCCATGCTCCTCCCGTGCTGACTTCCTGTTGGGGGGGCACTGCCTGGAAATCAGAAGGTAGGGAAGGAGGGGAATTTCTGTAATTGAGGCAGCAGAGGCTGGTGATTCCAGACTCCACCATCCAAGGCTCAGGCAGCACCTTTTGTGCAATACTAGCCCCAGAGGAGGTGGCCCCTCTTTGAAACCTCAAAAGACCGTAGCAGTATCTCCAGTAGTACACTGGGTGCAGGCTCATGGATCCAACCTAGAAGCATTAACATTTTCTGATCTCTGGTTATCACCCTTCTGCTTTCTGCTTTTCAGACCACCCTTTTATTATATTATATTTTATTTTATTTTTAGGTAGTTAACATACAGTGCAATATTGGTTTCTAGAGTAGAATTCAGTGATTCATCACTTACATACAACACCCAGTGCTCATTACAACAAGTGCCCTCCTTTTTTTTTTTTTTAAAGATTTTATTTATTTATTTGTCACAGAGAGAGAGAGAGAGAGAGAGAGTGCGTGAGCACAGGCAGACAGAGTGGCAGGCAGAGACAGACAGAAGAGAAGCAGGCTCCCCGCTGAGCAAGGAGCCCGATGTGGGACTTGATCTCAGGACGCTGGGATCATGACCTGAGCCGAAGGCAGCTGCTTAACCAACTGAGCCACTCAGGCATCCCAACAAGCACCCTCCTTAATCTCCACCACCATCTAGCCCATCCCCCACGCACCTCCCTCCACTAAACTTCAGTTTATTCTCTATCATTAAGAGTCTCTTATGGCTTGTTTCCCTCTCTCCTTTTTTTCTTTATCCCCTTCCCTATGTTCTTCTGTTTTCTTGCTTAAATTCCACTTATTTCACTTATCAGAATACACTCTAGCTCCATGAATGTTGTTGCAAATGGTTTCACTTGCAAAAAGATTTCATTTTTTTGGTGACTGGTTAATATTCCTTGTATGTATACATACCACATCTTCTTTATCCAAATGTTGATGGACATTTGGGCTTTCTCTATAGTTTGACTATTGTTGATAATGCTGCTATAAACATCAGAGTACAGGTACTCCCTTTGAATCTGTATTTTTGTACTCTTTGGGTATCTAGTAGCACAATTGCTGAATCGTAGCATAGTTCTTTTTTTTTTTTTTTTTTTTTACTTTTTGAGAAAACTCCACACTTTTTTCCACAGTGGCTGCACCAGTTTGCATTCCCACCAACAATGCAAGAGGGCTCCCCTTTCTCCACATCCTTGTCAGCATCTGTTGTTTCTGTGTTGTTAGTTTTAGCCATTCTGACTGGTGTGAGGTGGTACCTCATCATGGTTTTGGTCTGTATTTCCTTGATGATGAGTGACGTTGAGCATCTTTTCATGTGTCTATTAGCCATCTGGATCAGAGCCCACCCCCTTAAAGATTTTATTTATTTATTTGAGAGAGAGAGAGAGAACATGAGAGGGGAGAAGGTCAGAGCGAGAAGCGGACTCCCCATGTGAGCTGGGAGCTGGGATCTGGGAGCTGGATGCAGGACTGGATCCCAGGACTCCAGGACCATGACCTGAGCCGAAGGCAGTAGCTTAATCAACTGGGCCACCCAGGCATCCTGGATCAGAGGTCCCTAACTAATTGTTCTTCTGTCTACTCTCAAACCCTTTAAATTGATTCCTTTGTTTGGAACACCTAGAGCGTTTTCTGCTTTGCTGATATTACTGCTTTCTGAAGCACGAGCATAAGAAACCACTGATCTCAGGGTGGATGGGAAGAGGGGAATGATGAGAAATTGTCCGCTTCTGTGTATGAGAAAAACATTGGCCAACCTTAATTCTAGAGGTTCAGGAGGGCTTCCAGATTATATCTATCTATATCTGTATCATCTCTATCTATATAATTATCTATCTAACTATCTATTGATAATTTTTTTGTAAGTAGGCTTCATGCCCAGCCTGGCACCCACTGTGGGGCTTGAACTCACAGCCCTGAGATCAAGGCCTGAGCTGAGAGCAAGAACCACCCAGGCTCACCTTCCAAATTATATTTGTGAATTCTTTTTCTCCTTATTTTTTTGTATCATGATGCATTGGACATAGAGAATCAGTGATTGAATGCGAACTAATTGATGATATGACTTCTCTTGGGACTTTTGATTTCTTGTTTGTCCTGAAGATTGGCTGAACTGAGCCAGTGGTACACTGAGTTAGGTTAATTGGACACCATTCCTGGAACTCTGATTCTTTCTCTCCTACCTTGGCCCCCCATACAAAGTTAGTGACCCCAGGAGGTAGGCTGGTTAAGAGCTAAGTGACACAGCTCCCAAAATGGTGATCTTCCTACCCTTAGCTATCTGGCCTGCCTCAGTTTACCTCTTTCTCAGAATCCATGTGGTCCCTTTTACCAAAGCCTGTCAAAATCCAGTTTTATAGACGATGTCAGGGGGAGTGATTAGGACTGGAGAAACAGTCCCCAGGTATCATTGCTAAAATGTCTCCTGGGATCTGCGACAGACCCCAAGGTCTCTGTTGATTACTTTAAGCAAAGCCCTTCAGTTTCTCTGCAGGGAACTTCTCTCTAAGTGACTACAATCAGGTGAGGCAGGTGGCTGAAGAAACAAGGCTGAACAATGGGCTTTCTGTTCAAGTTAGTTCATACCAGCAAGAAGCCCTACATCTGTTTTTTTTTGTTTTTTTTTTTTTTTTTCATCCTCACTTGGAGATGAAGGAAAGAGTTTGGTCACCCTGCTGTGGGAAAAATGGGCCATTATTGTCAAAAGAAGGCACCTGTCCTAGATTTGAGGGACGCATGGTGTCCTGGATGGTTTCTAGGTCTCAGTGGGCTGGACTGTTGACATCAGCTCACCCTTGTGTCCCTAAGAAGGATATGAACATAAACGCAAATTCTTCGTGGAGCCAGACACCTGGGATCTGATATCTGAAGCTGCCAGCATTGTGTCAGCTCATCTCCTTTTCCCAATTCTCCGCTGGATAAATTCTGTTTCCCTTCAAGCGTATATCACACTGATTCCATTTCAGCCACACAACCAGCCCGGTCCTTATCACATGGGCTCAGAAGCAGCTGGAAGGAAGGACTTCTTCCTGGAGCCAGGTGCTCTGCCTTCAAGTGCCAGCTGGACCTCACCAGAGTCACGTGCCCTAGGGAAAATCACCCTACCTCTGAGAACCTCAGTTTCTCCACCTGTAAAATGGGGGTGTCACTCGAACCTATACTGCTTACCTCACAGGGTTGTGGTGACCATCTGAATGGATGATGTCCTGTAAGTGTGGGGCAAAATGTCATTCTCACCACCAGAAATTGTGGCAAGCACTCAATTAAATTAAATTAATTAAAACAGGTAACGTTTTATCTGCCGGTCTTCAATTTTATCAACGAAGCATCTGGTTGACCCTTGGATGTCAGCTGGCTTGGGAATGCCATGACCGAAGTCTCATATGTTCAGATGAGGAAGGTCTTCCGTGTTCTAAGCTGCTGCTCCTCAAACTTTTTCATGTGTGCGAGTCACCAGGGATATTGTTAAAATGCAGATTCTGATTCTGTAGGCCTGAGAGGGGGCTGGAAATTCTGCATTTCTCACAGACTCCCAGGTCACACCCTTGCTGGTGGTGTGAAGACTGCACTCGGAGTAGCAAGAATCCGAGAAGTATCTTCCCTCGCTTCTCCCTTGATCTGCTGCACTTGTATTTGCTTGCTTCAAGCTGAAGTCCACCCTCTACAGCCTTGAAAAACCTAGTCAGCTCAACAGAAATCCTATAGAAATGACTGCAAGTACCCCAGCTGTAGGAAGAATGATGTTTGCAAAAGGACCAAAACTTGGCAGTCTACTGGGAAGGGTTGGTAGCACACCATTGGCTGTAAGCTTTGCCCAACACAAAGGGAACTGTCACACTGGTCAGAGCAGAGGCAGCCATTTCCCTTCATCCTTTAGCTGCAAAAACTTGAGTGCCTGCTCATTTTTGCCTTCCCGCATAGTGCTGACCCCCAATAAATGCTCAATGAGCTCAAAGTGGTTTGAGTGAGTAGGACATTGGGTAGTCTTCCCTTCCCCCTGTTAAAAGCCTGTCTGTTGCTTCAAACTTCAGAAAAACTGGTGATGCCTTCATCAGAACCTCTGCCCGCCCCCCCTGCACTGTTTCATTTCTTTCCATGTGCAGTTGAACTGGCTTCCTGGCAGAGAACCCCCACCCCTCTTGTCCTGTAAGTTCAGATTTAGAAGGGCAAGGCAGGGAGAAAAGTCTCAGGCTCTCCAGTATCACCAGTAGCCCTGAAATAACCACGTTTATTCTCATGTCTCTTATTGAAATCCAAATCTCCCATTACTCATTTAGAGGAGACAAGTGGCACCCATCAGCTTAATACGCTGGCAACCGTGTTTCTCCCTGTTCCCCAGAGCAATGGTCTTGCATGATGGCCAAGTCCTTT
The DNA here is from genome assembly GCF_902655055.1 of Lutra lutra. NCBI lineage: Eukaryota > Metazoa > Chordata > Mammalia > Carnivora > Mustelidae > Lutra > Lutra lutra. The sequence continues at coordinate 14,034,107 of NC_062295.1, read as the reverse complement.
GGACATGAACAAGTCCAGTGTCGAAACACAGGGTGACTCACAAAACCCAAGCACTGAAAGATAGAAACTATTTTATTGTGTTTTTACATTACGAAGCCCTGGGGTAGTGCAAGGATCTTCCTTCCTTCCTTCCATGTTTTCCTCACTTTCCTCTCCTCTTTTCTCCCTCCCCCCCCAACTTTCTTCTTTTCACCATTTTGTATAATACCCATGTGTTGGAGATTAGAAGAATAACAAGGCAGAGAGAGGGGAAACAGGATTCAAATAAAGGAAAATGGAAGGTAAATAGACTTCATAATTTTTGAAGGTGTGAGTATCAAGGTTTCAAGCTTTTCTTTTGCTCCCCACCAAACAAGCATGGAGGCAAATAAAGAAACCCCGTGGGGACCGACACAAGATGAACAAAGTTTTAGAAGCTTTTCCTCAGAAAAAAAGCCGTGCTGATTTACAAGCAGGGTGTCTCCTGTGAGGATTTGGAAGGAGATGAAAATGTATCACTAGCCATCAAGACATTTGTCAAAACAACTGAATTCTATGAAGTGGAAAGGATGAACGAAAGAACCAATATGAGGGAAAGAAGTTTGAAATGGGCTCTATTGTGTCAGAATTTGTCTGCAAAGACAGGGAAGCTTTCAACTGTGTGGGATAAAGGCTCTCACTAAATGAGAAACCAACCGACCTTGGAGAGGGGCGTTTAATTGCAACTTGAAGGTCATTTGGCTTTGTCAACTCTGGATGTGTGGTCGAACCCTCTTACACTCATACCTGTCTCGGGATTTTTCTTCAGCATCCTTCCTGGGCCCAGCGGCACCTGTCTGCTTTAGGAATTTTGTACCCATCTCTTGGATATGAGGTGGGGTGCGGGATTTATAGTCCCACCATGACTGTTCACAGAGGAGAGAGGTGATTCCCCAAAAGGAAAGAAAGGTGCTGTTAACAGATGAATGTGGACTGGATGCTGGTCAGCTGAAAACAACAAATACTTCCTGTACTTAGAAGGTGATACTTGGGGGTGTGTGGGTGGCTCAGTGGGTTAAAGCCTCTGCCTTCGGCTCAGGTCATGATCCCAGGGTCCTGGGATTGAGCCCCGCATGGGGCTCTCTGCTCAGCAGGGATCCTGCTTCCCCCCCACCCACCTCTCTCTGCCTGCCTCTCTGCCTACTTGTGATCTCTGTCTGTCAAATAAATAAATAAATCTTTTAAAAATATATATACCATTAAACATTGTTAACTGTAGCCATCATGTTGTACATTGCATCCCTAGTAAAAAAAAAAACTAAAAAAAAATAGAAGGTGTTACTTGGCTCCAATTTTGGATTCAGCCTCTGTTGATGTCACAGCTGCCTGGAGGACTCTGGGCATTCCCGTGCACTGCATTTGTCCTATGGAAGCATGACATCCCAGTAGCAATGAGCACTCCTTGTGTTCAGATCTTGGTTCCTAAATAGCATTATCCACTAAAAGTTACCAGAGCTCCTTGGACAAATGGCTGATAGCATGGCTGGGGCAAGAAAGGACAAGGTATACCTGAAATATATTTTTCTTCATCAGAAAATATGGAGTGCTAAAAAAAAAAAAGATGGCAGCATGGCACAAAGATACAGAAGCCAACCGAAAACCAGTTCCTACTGGCCAAATCTGGGATAATCTGAGCATCAAAACCAATAATGGTACTTACGGGTTGTAGTCATGTGATTAAAGAAGAATCCATGCATCTGTGTTGATATTAAGAAAGAAAAAGGCAAGAGAGAAGGGCACGTGCTAGAGAATATCAACTAATAAATGTAGAACTCACATTTAGCAACCACCATGGAAATACCCAATTCCTGCAGGAATCAGCCATGTAGGCTGAAACCATTAGGTGAACTATTCTGGGGAAGAGTGTGGTACCAACTCAATGTATCTCGACCCAGAATCCTTGATCCATTCACAGTAAAGGCATCTTGGGAATGCAACAATGTGAAGGCATCACCTTAGCTGAGTAATCAGACTTATCATCACGTGGTTCCTGCTTTGAGCACTGAGCATGTCACAGAAACACTTATGCAGCATTCTTGCCAAAAACCTAGGCATGAGGAGGCAAGTTGATACATCCAAGTTGAGGGGCATTACGCAGAACAGCTGGCCTGGGCTTTTCCGAAAACATCAATGTCCTAAAAATAAGCAAGCAAACATTTAAAAATTTTATTTATTTATTTATTTGTTAGAGAGGGAGAGAGAGAGAGGGAGAGAACACAAGCAGAGGGAGAAGCGGGCTCCCTACTGGGCAAGGACCCTGATGTGGGACTCGATCCCGGGACTGTGGAATCATGACCTGAGCTGAGGGGCAGATGCTTAACTGACTGAGCCACCTGGGAGCTCCAAGCAAACATGTTTGAGAGCTGTTCACAATTACCTGTGATATGTGAGTTGTGATTGGGTCCTGGACCCTCCCCCCTCCCCCAAATCCAGCTCTAAAGGACATTATAGGGACAACAGGGCAAATTTTAATATGGGCTAATTATTAGATGATAGCATTAGATTGATAGTAAATCTCCAGAATGTGGTAAACTATAATTTTATCGCTCAATGTCCTTATTCTTAGGGAATACATGACAAGCTCTATAGGACTGAAGTATCTGCAATTTACGCTCAGATGGCTCAGCCCTATATGGCAAAATGTTAACAACTTGTCACATCTAAATGTAGGATGTATTTTTTTTTGTTGCAGCATTCTTACGACTTCTTCACAAATGTGAAGTCTTTCAAAATGAAAAGTTGGGTAACAGTACGTCTGTAGGACTCCCAGTCTGGGCAAGGGAGTTGGGTTCACTCTCAGCCTTTCTGGGCCTTCCTCTTCCTCAACAAACCGCAGCACTGGTGATGGTCACTTTTTTGGATTTTCATGGTAAAAGGTTTTGGCGTCCCCAGCCATTGACCAAAACTGTGCTCAAAGGATGTGTCTCTAAGTCCGACTTGGAGAGAAATGGAATTCTAGGGAAGGTGGGTCCTGAAGTGGCTGGCAGTGAATGTAGGAGCTCACGTCCTAAGCGGCTGGTCTTTGGAACTTGCCAAGTGAGCTCCCTAAGTTGTGAAAATTAGTCCAGAATCGTAAGTCAGCTTATGTCAGTTAGATGGGGACCCCGAAACCGCAAAAGAAAAAACTCACAGATTTGACCATATATCAATAAAAATTGCCGAGGTGTAAGATGGGGTGTGCTCTAAATAATGAGAACTCATGGCCGACTTACTGTCCCCAATACTCACTACACATTGATTTATTCTTATTTTTTCCCAAAGGATTGATCGATTGATTGATTTGCAAGAGAGCGAGAGTGTGCCCATGGGGGTAGTGGTAGGGGGTAGGGCAGAGGGAGAGGCAAACAGACTCTATACTGAACCCAGAGCCCTCCAGGGGCTCCATCTCACAACCCCAAGATCATGACCTGAGCCGAAATCAGGAGTTGTCGCTTACCGACAGAGCCACCCAGGGGCCCCTACAAGTTGATTTAAAACAAAAACAACCCGGTAGGAAATAGGAGATCATTAGGCGATTTACAATGCAGGACATGCAAATGACCAGCAAAAATCTGAAACTATGCAACTTCCCTAGTGTTTGAAGATTTTTAATTTTAATTTGAAATGAAATATAATCATATATTCCTCAGATTGGAAAAAAATATTGAAACAGTTGATGTTATCTAGATTAGGAAAGGAAATAACATTGTATACACTGCTGGTATGACAGTAAATCATCACAACATTCTTAGGAAAGACATTTTCTGTTAGAATTTTAAAAAGGGCACATGCTTTGCTATAGAAGTTACACTTTGAGGAATCCATACTAGAGGAGGAAGACATCAGTAGCTAAGGATATGTGTTAGTAGCTAAGGATATGTTGTATATAAGAGTGCTTATGATTGCTCTTGGAGGCAAAAGCAACAGGGCCAACCTGAAATGGAGACCATCTGAATGTCTATTAACAAGGAATGGGTGATGAATAATGGTTCATTCATTTACTTGCTGGATATTTTTTGAGCATCTGCCATATGCCAGTCATGCTTCTAGATAGTGGGGATAGGGCAGTGAATAATGCAGACTTTGTCCCTGTGTGTGTGTGTGTGTGTTTAGCAAGGAAAGAGAATAAATAAGAAAAAATAAGGAAGATAATCTGGTGACACATGCTACAAAGAAAATAAGAGGAAGATAATGGATGATGAACCAGAGAGTGGTTGGATGGGGTTTGTATTTGAATAAGGTGGTCAGGGATGCCTCTCTGAGGAGGTGACATTTGAACAGAGACCTGAATAATGACCAGGACCCAGGTCTGAGAAGTTCTTGGTGGAAAGTGTTCCAGGCAGAGGGAATAGCAAGTGTGAATGGGCAGGAGTGAGTGCTTGAGCAGTAAAAAGAGCAGCGTGGCTGGAGCCTCCTGGGAGAGGAGGAAAGTGATACCATGTGAGGTAAGAGAGGGTGGTGGGGGCAACTTGCATAGGGCTTTGAGGCCATGAAAGGAGTTTGTTTTGTACTTAGTATATGTAGTAGGGGTTGAGATTTTAACATACCACACTCAAGTTATGTACCTGTATCTGTATAACTATTTTACCTATATCTATCATCTGTATTTATATCTCTGTTTATGTATCTATATCTATCCATACCTACAGACATAGGTATAGGTATATCTCCTTTACTCTTTGGCACTACTTACATTCAGCTATTGGAAAACTTTTTTAAAATTGTTTTTCCAACAATTTGGGTATACACATTTACTTTTTTAATTGCAAATTTTATGAAACCTAAATATGTATCTAGTATTTCCAATGAAAATTTGACATCTGAATAGAGATGTGTTGCCAGTGTGAAGTACACACTGGATTAAGAAAAAAAAAAGAATGTGAGAGATCTCAATAATAATTATAAAATACTGGCTACATGTTGACTTAATCCATTCCTTTTTATTGTGGAATTATATTCTATTATATACTACAGTTTGTTGTTGGACATTTGGTTTGCTTTTTACTTTTGGGTTCTAGTGAATAATGCTGATAGGAACATTCGTGTACAGGTTTTTGTGTGGACCATGTTTTGATTTCTCTTGGGTATATATGGAGGAGCGGAATTGCTGAGTCTATGGTTTTTGCTTTCTTAAATGTGGCTACTAGACAATTTAAAATTATACTTGTGGCTTGCATCATTTCTTTTGCACAGGGCTCATTTAACCAAATCACATTTTCTCAGGAATTCCCATTCTGCCGAGTAAAGGGAAAATACTTAAATTGGCTGATTAGAAGTGTTTGTCCCTTCCAGTTTCAAGTAGTGATTTTTCCCCCCTATGTAAAGCAATCTCTTCCAGGTAAGATTTCAGCTGGTTTAAAAATCCGTTTCCCTTTGGGACCATTTCTTTTTCTTTTTTTTTTTTACCTGCTTCCAAAGATGGTGTTGTTCCAGAGAGAGCTTAAGGAGAGGCCATTGGTTCCCACTTTCTTCTTGGGGTCTTGATTGGTCCTAAGAAGTGTGGTTGGTTTGGTCTTAGCCCTGGGGATCTGGCAGGCTTGCTCATGAGGAGTGGTGGAAGAAGCCACCAGGAGAAGTCTCTGGCCGCTGCTTAACTCAGCATGCCTCTAGGCTATTTATCCCCTGCTCTGGTGCCTCCGTGTCGGATCAGGAATGCCACAGCTTGCCCCAGCCTAGGTGCTCCTTTAGACCTTTCCAAACCTAGGCACAACGTAGGTGCCTCCCTTAGACCTTTCCAAACTTGTGCAACTCCAACACTATGCCAGACATGCAGAACTATTCTAGGGGTTGAGAATGTTCTCGAAATACCACACCCGAGTGGCGAGGAGCAAGTCGTCCTGCCTTGGCAATTCCCCAGAGGTATCTGAACATTTTTATCTCTTCTTGCCTTCCACTCCAAGGATGGAGCCAAGTGATTTCATGGAATTTGCCAAGATTCTTGGAGACCTTGACTTTGAAAATTATAAGTGATGTGGGGATGGTTACCCAGTATATACATTATTGCATATGTAATAATCGTACTCACCAAACTGTACGCTTAATATGGGTGCATTTTATTCCATATAAATTGTATCTCAGTTAAATTGAGTTAAGAAGAGATGTCAGATTTATATACATTATCCTAAGAAGATATTTATGATACAGAATTAAAATATATTTTTGTATGAAAAAAGAAAGTTGCAGAGCAATGAGCAAAGATAACATTTTTGTAGTTTAAAAAAAGGGAAAAAAAGGGGGAAAAGGCCACATATGTGTTTTGTATTTCTAATGTAAACAGAGAGATTGTGGAAAAGAACACAAACTGCTTCATCAGGAAGAGACTGGCTGGAGACTGGAGGTGGGAGAAAGGGATTATATTTTACTTACTGCTTTTCTTGATTGTTTGGCTGGTCATAACGAGCATATAAGATAAATGTTATTTTTTTATTAAAAAACACAGTAGAGGGGCACCTGGGTGGCTCAGTGGGTTAAAGCCTCTGCCTTTGGCTCAGGTCATGATCTCAGTGTCCTTGGATCGAGCCCCACATCGGGCTCTCTGCTATCAGGGAGCCTGCTTCCTCCTCTTTCTCTCTGCCTGCCTTTCTGCCTACTTGTGATCTCTGTCTGTCAAATACATAAATAAAATCTTAAAATAAAAAACTAAAGAAAAAATAATAATCATAATGATAGCAATGAGAAAAGACGTCAGTTAAGCTTGATTATTGTCGTTTGGTTCTGGAGGAAGACACCATGGGGTTTTTCATTGAAAAAGTCCTGTCTAGGTTTTTATTCTGCTTTGAAGTCTTTGCATTTTGACTAGTTACTCCTGGCATGTCCTCTCATTGCATCTTGAACCTTTTCAAATAGCATTTATCCAACTTTATGCTTTTAAAGGAAACTTCAGACTTTAATCTGGATTTCCCTAGTTTTCCCACTAATGTCTGTTTTCTATTCCAGGATCCCAAGCACAATGCCACATTGCACTTATTTTATTTTACTTTTTCAGATTTTTAAAGATATAATTGATATATAATATCATAAAAGTGTAAGGTGTACAAGGGGATGATTTGAAATGCATGTATTTTGGGAAATGTTTGCCTCAATAAGGTTAGTCAACAGCTCCCTCACCTAACGTAATTACCATTGTGTTGTTATGGCAAGAACATTAAAGCCCTATTCCCAGTTGCAGCTTCCAATTATTCAGCACAGTATTGGCAACTGTAGTAACTTAGATCCCCAGAACTCATTCCTCTTGTAACTGAAAGTTCATGTCCTTTAACCAACATGTCCCCCTCCCTCCCCTCCCTCAGCCCCTGGCAAGCGCATTCTACTCTCTAGCTTTATGAGTTCAGTGTTTTCAGATTCTACGTGTAAGTGAGATCGTACAGTATTTGTCTTAGTCAGACTTATTTCACTTAGCATAACACCCTCCAGGTCCTTCCACATTGTCACAAATGGCGGGATTTCCTTCTTTTTTGGTGGCTGACTAATGTGCCACAGTATGTATATATCACATTTTCTGTATCCATTTGTCCACTGATGGACACTTAGATTATTTCCATTGCACTGCATTTAGTCCTCATGTGTCCCTGGTTTCCTCTGCTCTGTGACAGTCTCTCATTTGTTCCCTGGTTTTTTAAGAACTTGACAGTTTTGAGGAGGACAGATCAGGTGTTTCGTCGAACGTCTCTCAATTTGGGTTTGTCTGAAACTTTTTCACACATTGTAGGCCGGGGGATGGATTTTGGGGAGGAATAGCACGGAAGTATGTGCCACCAACATGAATGATCGATAGCAAACCTGATCCTGATGTTGGAATACTGATCGTGTCCCCCGGCTTCTCCACTGCGCGGTGACTAGTTTTCCTGTTCATACTCCGTGATTGTTAGAAGCCGTTTACTATGTCCAGCCCACACCCAAGGGAGGGAAGTTGGAATTCTCTGTACAGATGTGTCCCTTTTCACTCTATGTGTTTATTTATTCAACCATTTATTTACACAAGCATGGACTCCTGTCTCTTTCTACTTTGGGTTATAAGCCCAAATACATAAATAAATACATTATTTTGTCGCTTACATTGTTCCAACTTCGGCCACCGGGAGGCGCTGATCGCTCCCCTTGAACTGCCCCCCTCCTTTTCCTGAGCACTTACTTCCTTTTTGTCCCTATAAAATGATCCAGGCTCATCTCCTCCTGCCTCTGCCCTAGATCTAGAATCATCCATTTTTCTGAAGAGCACGGGTTCCTTTTATAGGGGAATGGTATTAAGAAACCAAGCCTGGCGGCTGGGAGACAAACTTATTTTCATTGTTCTACTTGCCCATGTTCCCCATTAGGCTTATAAGCCTCACACCGGCCGGTGTGGGGACGGTGCAGTTTAGCTCTCTTTCTCACCATATTATCTCCTATGCCTAAAATCTTTTTAAAGATTTTAAAGATTTAAACTTCATTCATTCAAAATCCTTTTGCATGAATGAAGTTTATTGGAATACATTTTCATTCCTTTCTTTCCTTTTTTTAATATAGTTGCTAAACTTATTTCCATGGAATGCTGTCATACAGCTACATCAAAAAAAAAACATGAAATGTCTTCACTTTCTGTCACGAATTGACTGATATCTTCTATAATAAAGACCTGTAAAGTGTTCATTGGGTATGGACTACCACGCGTGCATTTCGCCAGTAGTCACCCACAGTCGATGCAGATCTGCAATTCAAGGTCACTTGTTTTTATTCCTGGGCAGGGATTTGAAAAGGAAAGATACATTGTTTCTCCCTTTTGCTGTTCTTCGCCTTCCGCTCATTTCCATATGTCAAAACTGGACTGGGTGCTTCACATTGCCTTTCTGTCTTACCGTCTAAACCAAGCTCTCCCTGTCTCTGAGTCCCATGAATGCTGTGTTTATACTCTCGCTGTGCTATTTACCTTTTATTAATTGTACTTATTTGTGTATGTTATGATGCTCCTATAAGACTAGAAGTCGATTGCAGGCAGAGTCCCTATCAGATTCAACTTCTCCCCGACAAATAACAAGGAATCAGCTGTTCAGAGGGAATTGGAAATTTAAAAAAAATCAATGCACTTTTTAATCTGTGTTATCTATCATAATGTGTAATCATAGTGAAATTCCAGGAGGAAGGGAAAAAAAAACAAATCAGTTGATTAAAAAGAATGGGAAACTATAAAAATTAAATTCTAGCTATAAAATTACAAGTGATCTCTATGTGGAAGGTAGCTGAAAAAAAAGATCTAACATTATAGTGCAATTCCCTTCTCATTCTTAACCCCTCGGATTTTGTTGTACAGACAGCAACAACCATCATCAGTAACCCCTGGCACTGAAGAGGGGATAGCGAAAAAGTCGAAAGATATATGTTTATAAAATCTGACCTAGAATTACAGAAGCTATACATACAAGAAAATTTATGATAGTGTTGTTTGCAACAAGGAAAAATAGCACAAACTGGAAATAACCCGTGTGTCCACCAACAGCAAATGACTGGATAGAGTTTCGTCTAGCTGTACTACGGAGTACTGGATAGCCGTTAAAAACAGATGAGCTCTCTAGCTGTTTTCCTGGGGAGATGTGCGTGGTGTGCTGTAAAGTGAGAACAGGAAGGCATGGTGTGCTGATGAGTCAGGATCTCCTAAGACCACCACCCCCTGTGAGTCAAGATGGTCAAGGAGAGAAGGGTGCAAGGAGGGACCAGCCAGCTGGGTGGGGGCAGAGGTTCCAGCTGCCCCACAGGGAGGCCAGGGCAGGCTCTCATTCAGGAAAGGACATGCTCACCTTGTATCGTCTGTTCAGGCTGCGATGAAAGAATGCCATAAACTGGGTGGCTTATAGACAGCAGAAATTTATTTCCTGCAGTTCTGGAGGCTGGGCAGTCCAAGATCAAAGTGCTGGCAGATTTGGGGTCTGGTGAGCCTTCTTCCTGGTTCGTAGGTGGTCGTCTTTTTGCTGTGGCCTCCCCCGTGGTAGAAGGGGGAAGGGAGCTTTCTGGGGACTCTTTTACAAGGGCACTAGTCCTCTTTATGAGGGCTCTGCTTTCATTTCCAGTCCCACTTCCAAATATCATCACCCTTGGGGATTATGACTTCAAAATATGAATGTGGGGAGGGGGATGCAATCATTCAGTCCTTTGCACCTTGTCTTGGCCATGATCTGTTAGTTTCATCAGTTCCTACCAGAAGTAGGGATTTCCCTGGGGGTTGCTCATGTCATCATGGCATCTGGAATTTTGATGAGAGAGAACCAGTTTATGTGGATTAATTTTTTGTTCCTGGTATTTGAAAATTCTGAGCTTTATCTTTTAGGGGAGATTAAGAGGGCTAGGCATCAGCCTTGCCCTTTTTACTTAATGAGAAAGGGTTTTTAGAGCATTTAAAATGCCATTTCTATCCATTTGAACGGAGGACTCACTCATGTCCGAGAAGGCGCTCCAACTCAGCGGTGTCAAAGAAATGTAAATCAAAGCCACAATGAGATGACTCTCTCAGGCTGGGGAAGAAAATGGAAAAGAACACTCAGATCTACTACTGATGGGGAAGCAGGGAAAGGGTTGCTGTCTTATATCCTTGATGAAGACAAGAATTCCTTCAGCTGGGGCACCTGGGTGGCTCAGTGGGTTAAGCCTCTGCCTTTGGCTCAGGTCACGATCTCAGGGTCCTGGGATGGAGCTCTGCATTGGACTCTCTGCTAAGCAGGGAGCCTGCTTCCCCCTCTCTGCCTGCCTCTCTGCCTACTTGTTATCTCTGTCAAATAAATAAATAAAATCTTTAAAAAAGAAAAACTGTTAAAAAGAAAAGAATTCCTTCAGCAGTTTTGGCCACATTTGTTCAAATTAAAATATGCAGATTATTTAAACACATTATATAACGTTTGATATACCTACATAGTAGAGGTGATAACACACATGCAAAGTATGAAAAAAAGGCAAAACAAGCCTTTGTGAGCCTGAGAATCAGATCATCACCAACACCACCGAGACCCTTCCCTCCCCGCAAACTCCTCCCCATTTAACCACAATCTTATTCTCTTGCTTTGTTCTATTAAAAACAGTTAAAAAGAAATACATAGACTCTTTGATCCGGCAGTCTCCTGGGACTTCATCTCGTAGAAATAAAAAGACCTGGTGCATACGGACAGTTGTAGAGAGGATATTTATTACAGCATTGTCTGCAATTGGAAAAGCGGGGACACATGCGAATGCTCGTTAATGACTGAATAAATTACAGGACATCCACACCATAGAATTTTGTGCAGCCATTAAAAAGCGATGAATTAGAGGAATACCAGATGCCTTGGAGGGATTTCCACGGCATATTGTAGAATGAGAAACCAGGAACCAGGAAAGTGTGTATAAAATGACGAATGCCTATGGATTGTATAGACTGTGTAAATACTCATATTTGCATGCGACCCTGTGAAAGTAGAGACAGATTTGGAAGGATATGCTAGGTTGTCAAAAGGGATTACCGGAGAGAGGGAGAGCAGACTGGGGAGGGGAGCGAAAGGAAAGAAAGGAAGAAAGGAGGAAGGAAGGAAGGAAGGAAGGAAAGAAGGAAAGAAAGAAAGGGAGGGAGGGAGGGAGGAAGGAAGGAAGAAGGAAAGAAAGAAAAACCAACAACAAAAAAACTTCTCTGGCCTCCAGTTGCTTTATCAGAGAAACAGGTATTAAAAAGTCCCATCTTGTTTTTGTTCTAGGGTTTGCGTGAGCATTTCCTGGGATGATGCAAAAGTTTTTTCTTGGAAAATGTTCAGGGCTCTGCCTAGATGTGTGATGGTGGGATTTATTATAAAGTACAGATGATACAGCGGTGGTGTGATTTTGAGCAAATAGTTTTCTGGTTCTAGGCCTAGTCTGGTTTCATCTAGCAGATAGGGGTAATGATAACTAACCTAATTAATGGCTGGGGTCCTTCCGGGTGAGCTGTTGAGATCACGCTGCCTGGATACCTTTACTGTGTGTATCCGTGCATTGACAGCCATCAACCCTGATTAAGTCAGCAGTATGATTGCTAAATCTTTCTCCCCCATTTTGCATTTCACCCACGCCATCTTTAAAACAATGCTGTTGGGTCTGCAACACACTGGAGATCTACACTCTCTCAGGGCCACACCACCCTTGGATTCTTTCCATCCCGATGAAATGGCGGTCCCCAGGCTGATAGACACGCTGATTTGTTTGCTGGGGCTGCGGTCACAAACTACGACGGACTGCTGGCCTCAAACAAGAGAAGCTTACTCTCTCCTAGTTCTGGAGGCCAGAAGTCCAAAATCAAGGTGTTACCGGGGCCATGCTCCCTCTGAAGGTTTTAGGGGAGGATCCTCCCTCTTCCTAGCTTCTGGTGATTGCTGACAACCCTTGGCTGGCTGCATCACTCTGATCTCTACTTCCATCGTCACCTGGCCTTCCCCCACTATGTCTCTGTGTCCAAATCTCTTTCTTATAAAAGGACACCAGCCATTGGATTTAGGGGCTACCCTCCTCCATAATGACCTCATCTTAATCTAACTAATCACATCTGCAAAGACCCTAGTTCCAAACAGGGTCACGGTATCAGGCTCTGGGTGGAGATGAATTTTGGGGGACCCTATACAGACATAAGATGGGGTTTTATTCTCTCTTTATTCCCTGCCTCCAGTCTTCTGCTTGAAGGGGAGCTTCTTGAGGAGCCCTAGAGATGACATTGCTCATTCAGATACAAATCTCAGTGGCTTTCACCGCTTTCACCACTTTCACCACTGAGATCTGTAGCGGAGCCCTTGGAACATGACCAAACCCCTATTGTCAGGTGGGATGGGGGGGGTGGGGTGGAATGGTCTGGGAACCTTTATTTTGCATTTGGGCAGAGATTGTAAGCCTTTGGCAACCTCCAGTCACCCTTTTGCTTGATCTTATTTGGTACTCTCATGAGCAAGATTTGTCTTAATTTTTACAGAAATGTGGAAGGCAAGCAGGCATGAATTTCAAAACCGTAAGAAACGTTGGGGACAAAGAACCTTTAGGTATAGCATAGTCATTAGGCAAATTCAACTTTTCAGCCAATGACCTGCAGGCAGTGCACAGTCCTTGCTCACTACAAGTGAGCCGATCGTTCCATGAAGTGGCTCAGACACCACTGGCCTGACCCAGAGCCAGTGTCTGTTAGTCTCACTTCCTTCCCACCAGACAGAGGACAGTCACCTGTTGCTACCTTTGGAGATGTGCTCAAGGCTTTCCTCTGACAAAAATGAGGCTTCATGATGAAAAACTCAAGGAAAGGTCTTTAAAACTGTGCCAATCATGGGGCACCTGGGTGACTCAGTCATTATGTGTCTGTCTTTGGCTCAGGTCATGATCCCAGGGTTCTGATATCGAACCCCAAGTTGGACTCCCTGCTCAGCGGGAAGCCTGCTTCTCCCTCTCCCACTCCCCCTGCTTGTGTTCCCTCTCTCACTGTCTCTTTTTCTCTCTGTCAAATAAATAAAATATTTTTTAAAAATTGTGCCAATCATGTTAATAATCATGACTGGCCTATTTTTAATCTATTTTTGTGGTAGAATGCATGTAACATAAAATTTACCACTTTAACCATTAAAAAAAATTTTTTTTTAAAGATTTTATTTATTTATTTGTCAGAAAGAGAGAGAGAGAAAGCACACAAGCAGGCAGAGAGGCAGGCTCCTTGCTGAGCAAGGAGCCCGATGCGGGACTCGATCCCAGGACCCTGGGATCATGACCTGAGCCGAAGGCAGCAGCTTAACCTACTGAGCCACCCAGGCGTCCCCACTTTAACCATTTTAAAGTGTACAATTGGATGACATTTAGTACATTCACAATGTCATACAACATTCACCTCTGTCTTGTTCCAGAATGTTCTCCTCACCCCAAAAAGAAATCCAGTGCCCCTTAAGCAGTCCTTCCCCATTTTCCTCTCTCCCTGCCCCTGGCAACCACTGACCTACCTTCTCAGTGTATCTACGGCTTTGTTTTTTCTGGATATTTCATAGAATTCTTCTAATTCATATGATTCTCGAGAAGGTTCAAAATTCAATAAGTTCAGTTGTGCAATATGTGGCCTTTTGTGTCTGGCTTCTTTTTCTTAGCATAAGGTTTTCATGGTTCTTCCACATCATAGTATGTATCAGCACTCATTCCTTTTTATGGCTGAATAATATTCCTTTGTATGAGTATACTACATTATATTTATCCATTCATCTAAAAGGTAAGCAGTATTTGGCACATTTTTATTTTGGAATAATTTTTAGTTGATAGAAATTTATAAAGATAGTACGGTGGGTTCCCATATAGTGTTTATCCCCCTACCCTACCTCCAAGTCCTCTGTTATTAATATCTGACATAACCAGAATGTATTTGTTAAAACCAGAAACAGATGCCAGCACATTGCTGTTAACTGAACTCCACACTTGACTTGGATGTCGCCAATTTTTCCATTAACTCTCTCTTTCTATCCAGAATCTGATCCAAGGGACCATGTTGCATTTAGCTGTCATGAATCTTGTCACCAATGGTCTGGGACAGGTTTTCACTCTTCATTTTTATGACCTTGATGATGTTGGGTCTACAGGCCAGGTATCCTGTAGAAACTTCCCCAACCTGAGTTTGGCAGATGCTTTCTTCATCATTACACTGGAGGGTTTTTTGTTTTTGTTAGTTTTTTTTGCACGTTATCTCAGAAATCACTGGGAATTCTTTTGCCTCTGAAGATGTCATCCCACAGGACTTGAAAGAGAACATTCACTTGTCTTTTTCTTCTTTATTTAAATAATTGCAAATGCTATCCAATATACCCCCAACAGAGTACAGTTAGGTCCCCATTTTTAGATGAGGGAGTAGGAGTCTTGTGAGTGGCAGAGAAGAGATTCCAATCCAGATGCCAATGTCATGATCTGTCCAGAACTCTACGTTGCACGTTGCTGATGGGCTGCTAACTAATTGGTTTGTTCAAGGGCATGTTCAACTGTGCCCTCAGTTCCCCTTTGGAAGAATTTCAATATCACCTAATTAGGTAACATGGTAACTGGGCAACCATTACTTATAATAGACACGGAGTTGTAAATTATTCTATTTAATTAAGAACTGCACGTTTCCTATTAAAGAAAAGCTTATCATAGGTTAGTAAATTTATTGGAAACACTTAACTTTAGCTAATTAAGCTGTTTGAACTCAAGGCAAGGGCATTCATTAATAATCAAGCCCAAGCAGTTAAGGGCAATTAGTGAAACAGCTGGTCTTTATCTCACTGATAAAGGATGGCTAATAGAGATCTTTACAGCTGTTATAAACTTCCCCAAAGCAATATCCTCTTCAAAAGTTTGCATTAGTAAAGAATACGGAAGAGGAAACTCAATTTAAAAGGACTGAGTTGGTAGCAACCTCCATCGCCAGCCCCATGCTGAGGGCGGAGGGAAAGTGGAATCCACCAACCCTGTCCTCATTTCAAGTCTCTTCGTTTTTGGGGCAGAGTCTGACCCCTAAGTCAGCATCATTGTTCTAGTTTCCACTGAAACTGTGGCTGCTGAGGAGCAAAGAGCATGGATTAGTCATCTGTAGATGCAGGGATTACATTTTCTGACAGAAAATGGAGGAATGTTGTCTGTCAAAGTGTTTTTTCTGATCTGTGGATGTCTTTATATAGAAGGTCTCATAGAATTCCCTCTTTACAATGACATCAGCTTAAAATCCCCAAACCAGGCAAAGACCCCACCAAAAAGGAGAATTTCAGACCAATATCCCTGATGAATATGGATGCTAAGATTCTCAACAAGATCCTAGCTAAGAGGATCCAACAGTGCATTAAAAGATTATCCACCATGACCAGGTGGGATTTATCCCTGGGTTGCAAGGGTGCCTCAACATTCACAAATCAATCAATGTAACAAAACAAATCAATAAGAGAGAAGAACCACATGGTCCTCTCAATTGATGCAGAAAAAGCATTTGACAAGATATGGCATCTGTTCCTGATTAAAATTCTTTTAAAATTGAAGTATAAAGCATTGACTTTTTGAAAAATTTTGGCCAGGTGTCTTGTAGAATGTCTTGTAGAATGTCCCACATCAGGATTTCTCTTGGTGTTGTTTGACTTGTTCCTCTGTCCCCTGTGTGTCTCCCTGGAGGCTGGAAATTCACTTCAGAGCCTTGATTAGATTGAGGTGATGCATTTTGGCAAGAATCCTTCAAGGTGATGCCAAGTATTTCACACGGCATCATGGCAGGAGGCACATAAACATCTTTGTCTTCCTCTTGGTGATGGCAAGCTTGAGCCCTGGGTTAAAGAGCTCACACTGGTTCTCCCCATTGTAAAGGTCCATTTCCCACTCTAGAATCAGTACATAACATGTGGGCTGCCCCATTTATCTACATGGAAGCCTTCCTATTCTTGGCTCTTTGTCATCATTCTGACCCATACTTAAGTGTCACCTTCTCTCATTAGACATTAGGCACCTGTTCTAAGGTGGCCTGAAAGGTCTCATGTGCTCTGGCCTTGACTGGCTCCTGGAATCACCTTGAACAGTGTCCCCTTTCCCATTGCAGCTCAGTCACATGGGCCATTTCAATGCCTGGAGTGCACCATGCTCCCTTCTGTCAAAGTCATGCCTGGAACACACCACTCTCCTCTTCATCCAGTTATCCCTTCTCAGCCTTCTGGGGTGAACCAGGGTCCATTCCCAAAGGACATCTCCTTGGACTGCACATCCCACTCCATTCTGGGTAAAATCCTACTGTTCAACGTTCTCAAAGCCCCATAGTAGTAAGTCTCCATTGTTGTTCTCACCACACTTGGAATTTTCCATTTTATTTATGTGATTATTGTACTAATTTCTGTCTTCGCCCCAGAAGCTAAGCTCCAAAGGGGACCTGCCTTATTTTGTTTATCCTTGTAAACCCAAAACACCTAGCATGGAGCCTGATGCTCAATAAGTATTTGTTGAATGCATGAATTGGTCACCAGTAGTTGCATGGCCCCAGAAGGACCCTATGTGAATGACTTCTGGAAGGATCCTGGTCCCATTTGGTATTGGGAAGTTTCTAGACTAAGGGCTGGCAAACCTCTTCTGGAAAGGACAAGATGGTGATATTTTCAGCTTTGTGGGCCAGACGGTTGACCGGGTTAGAGGCTGGGGGCTTACTTTCCCCATCTGTAAAAAGGGATAATAACAGCTCCTAATGCATATGATTCTCCAGAAGGTTCAATAAGCTAATATATATGAGATGCTAAAAGTGACTGCTAAGTAACTCTCACTTGGGCTTTAGTTGTTACTGTTGGGCATGTGTATGGTGGGAACACAAGCGGCACACAGTTGCATCAGTAAGGAAACACACGATAGGATCAGCTAGAAGGAAGCATGACAGATAAAAACCCTACTGCATTTGCACGTGCATGTCAGTGACAGGCAGCCTGGATTAAAGAGCCGAGATGTCACAAGGGGGAGAGCTGCCTTGTTCCCAGAGGGAAACAACAACCTGCAAAAAGAAGATGTGTGAAGCGTAGGGAGGGGGAGACAGCGGCTTGAGGAGTGGCCGAAGAGGCTGGAATCGCTGTAATATTTTCCCTTGGAAAGCCCCAGGGGTTCTGGCAGAGGCCTTAATCGCCTGTTCTAGGCGGCGGACGCCTAACTCCTTGCTCTTTGAGAGCCCTGCTCCCTCTTGCCTCTCTCTGTCTCCGTTAAAGCCTAATCATATTTGAAAGTAGTTTTTATCTGTGATTATTCATCCATATGTGAGGAGCTTACGGGTCTAAGCCGCCACTTCCAGCAGATCCAGGCACGTGGCCGCGTTAAGACACACAGTCCTGGAGCTGGCGGGGAGAGGGAGCCCCACCCTGTGCATCCATGCAGGGAGACTTTAGGAAATTAGAGGGGAGCTGCTTTGCAGGCGGGGAGGGGGAGGCAGGCAGTGCTGGCATGGAGACCAGGAGCGAAACAAACATGAGAACTAATAATCGCAGGGAAGTCCAGCCAGGGCCATAAATCGATAAGGTGGGCTCGTCCTAAAGGCACAGCTCCTCCAACTGTAATAAGATGGTGTCTGTGAGGATTACACATTAGCTTAGAGCACAATATTTCATTCTCGCCGGCTTCTCCCAATCCGCAGGAGGTGGTGTGGGGGGCTAGGTTTAATGCCCACGCACAGAGTTCAGGTTAATGCTCCCCTAAATCAGGGTGAGGGTCAGAGGGAGGTTTTGCCACTCTTTCCAGGGTGGCGGGGTGCAGACGTGAAGGTGGGGAGCCAGCCGAGGGGCAGGCCAACGACAAAGTTAGAGGGCACTAGGCAGGCTATGAGGAAGACAAAGCCATTGGTTTGCCCTTGGTTCTCATCCTCATGGTTCTCTTTTCGTGTTGTTTTCCAGGGTTGTGATATAATTCCCATACCATATGTGTACAATCCGTGGTTTTAGAATATTCACAGAGCTGTGCCACCATCACTGCAACCGGTTTTGGACGGTTTCATCCTCCGAAAGAAGCCCTATACCTATTAGCAGTTATTCCCCATTTCTCACCCATCTCCCAGCCCTAGGCAACCCTTAATCTGATTTCTGTCTCTGTAGGTTTTGTCTCTGTAGATTCAATTGCATGTAATGGGACTTGTACAAGATACGGTCTTTTGTGACTGGTTTCTTTCACTTAGCGTAATAGTTTTAAGATTCAGCCATTTTGGAGCACGCGTTAATGCCTCATTCCTTTTTATTACCAAATAATATTCCACTGTATGGACATACCACAATTTATTCATCCATTCACCTATTGATGGGCATTTTTTTTTAAATTTGAAGATTTATTTCTTTATATTAGACAGAGAGTATGCACGAGCAGGGGGAAGGGCAGAGAGAAAGGGAGACCAGCAGATTCCCTGCTCAGCGTGGAACCCAACATGGAGCTCCATCCCAGGACCCTGAGGTCATGACCTGAGCCGAAACCAAGAGTCAGCTGCTCAACAGACTGAGCCACTCAGGTGCCCGTGGCAATGGACATTTGAATTGTTTTCATTTTGTGGCTGCTATGAACATTCACGTACCTATAAGCTTTTGTGTGGACATAGGTTTTCATTTCTTTTGGGTATGTGCCTAGGGGAGGAATTGCTGTGTTCCGTAGTATCTCTCTGTTTAACTTTTTGAGGAACCACCAGACTGTTTTTCAAGGTCGCTGTGCCATTTTGCATTCCCACCAGCGCTGTGTTTCTCTATATTCTCACCAACATTTAATATTATCTCTCTCTGTTGGGGCACCTGGGTGGCTCAGTGGGTTAAGCCTCTGCCTTTGGCTCAGGTCATGATCTCAGGATCCTGGGATCGAGCCCTGCATCAGGCTCTCTACTCAACAGGGAGCCTGCTTCCCCCTCTATCTCTTTGCCTGCCTCTCTGCCTATTTGTGATCTTTCTCTGTCAAATAAATAAATAAAATCTAAAAAAAAAATCATCTCTCTCTTTTTTAGTATGGTCACTCTAGTGGGTGTGAAGTGGTGTCTCATTGTGGTTTCGACTTGCATTTCCCTAATGACTGGTGATGTTGGGCATCTTTTCATGTGTTTATTGGCCATTTTGTGTCTTCTATGGAGAAATGTCTATTCATATTCTTAGCTTGTTTTGTAATTAGGTTGTCTTTTTATTATTGAGTTGCAAGAATTCTTTATATGTTCTGGATGCGCATCTCTTATAAGATACAAGAGGTTTGCAAATATTTTTTTCCCATTCTGTGGGTGGTCTTTCCTTTCTTGATGGTATCATTTGCAGCACAGACGTTTTCAATTTTGACAAAGTCCACGTTTGTTTTTTTTCTTTTGTCACTTGTGCTTTGGGATCATATCTAGTAAGACGTTGCCAAACAAAGATCTACTCTTATTCTTTATTCTAAGAGTTCTAATAGTTTAGCTCATTTATGTCTAGGGCCCTTTTGAGTTAAATTTTTTTAAGTTGATGTATTTATTTTAGAGAGAAAAGGGAGGGGAGAGGCAGAGGAAGAGAGGGTCGAAAGCAGACTCTGTTCTGAGTGTGGAGGCACATGTGGGGCTCGATCCCACGACCCTGTGATCATGACCTGAGCTGAAACCAAGAGTCGGATGCTTAACGGACTATGCCACCCAGACACCCCCTTTCAAGTTAATTTTTACAGATAGTTTGCATTCAGGGTCAAAATTTATTCATCTGCCTGTAGAATTCCACATACTGCACCTTTTGTTGGAAGGGATTTGTGATTCTGTTGTGACCTTCTCAGTGAGTGGCCAGTCCATTGTCCAGTTGTTCAGGCCCAAATCCATTCTTGGTTCTTTCCTCTCCTAATCCAAGATCTCGTAGAATCTATCCTCAGAAGAGATGCGGAATCTGACTGCTTCCTACTACCCCCACTGCTGCCAGCCTGGCTTTGCTAATCATCAGCTTTGTCTGGGTGGTTGCAGAGATCTCCTCTGTGGTCTGTCTGCCTCCGCCCTGATGTCACTACAGTCTCTTCTTCACACACATCAGCTAGAGAGCAGTGTGCTTGCAGTTTTAAAGCAGGTCATGCCATTGCTGTGCTCAAACCCTTCAGTGGCTTCCCCTCCACTCATAGTAAATCCAAAGTCCTTTCTATGACCTTTGGACCCCATGGAATACATCCTCTGTCCTGCCAATTTACCTCTTTGGTCTCATGGCCTCCTGTTCTCCCTCATGCACACTGCTTCAGCCACACTGGGCTCCTTGCTGTTTCTCAAACATTATCAAGTATATCAAGTACACTCACACCCCAGGGCCTTTGCATTTGCTCTTCCTTCTGCCTTAGCATCTCATTCTTCCCCAGATATCCTCATGGCTCCCTTCTTCATTTCCTTCTACTCTTTATTCCAAAGTCATCTTATGCATGCGGAAATCTCTGCACATCTTCTCTGAAATTTCACCTCACCAACTCTTCCTCTGCCCTTTCTCTGCTTTGTTTTTCTCCTAAACCCTTTGCGTTATCCAACATAATAGGTACTTTCCTTATTTATCTTGTTTTTATTGCCTTCCCAACTCAAGATACCTTCCAAGAGGGCCAAAGTTGCATTTACTTCACTGTTGTGTCTCTAGAATCAAATCAGTGTGTGGCACATAGTAAATCATCAATAAACAGATGTCAAAATAAGCAGGCTGGTTCCTGTCTTCCCACTGCTTCCCACGATAGCTTCTTCTTCTTCTTCTTTTTTTTTTTTTAAAGATTTTATGTATTTATTTGGCAGACAGAGATCACAAGTAGGCAGAGAGGCAAGGAGAGAGAGAGATAGAGAGAGGAGGAAGCAGACTCCCTGCTAAGAAGAGAGCCCAATTCGTGGCTTGATCCCAGGACTCTGGGATCATGACTGGAGCCGAAGGCAGAGGCTTTAACCCACTGAGCCACCCAGGTGCCCCGCCACGATAGCTTCTTAGCATAGTCTTTTTTTTTTTTTTTAAGATTGTATTTATTTATTTGAGGGAGAGAGTGGGGGGAGGAGCAAAGGGAGAAGGACAAACAGACTCTGCTAACTCGAAGCAGGGCTTGATCCCAGACCCTGAGATCATGATTTGAGCCAAAATCAAGAGTTGGACATTTAACCCGCTGAGCCACCAGGTGCCCCTTTTTATCATAGTCTTAATGGCCATTCCAGTAACCTATTACCTAAAGGGAGCACTTTTGGCAAATGTGCTCAGGGGAGCAACGGCTGCTCTATCTC
The DNA here is from genome assembly GCF_902655055.1 of Lutra lutra. Lineage (NCBI taxonomy): Eukaryota > Metazoa > Chordata > Mammalia > Carnivora > Mustelidae > Lutra > Lutra lutra. Next base: position 14,012,461 of record NC_062295.1, on the reverse strand, counting down.
TCCCAGCTGCAGATCCAAATATATAGGCTCTCCCCAACTGTTTGCAGGGTCTAGGTTAAGAGTATAAATAGAGGCTGTACAAACTGTGTGCCTACGTATTTAAACCTAAAGCATTATATGTTCTATTCTCCTAGCTTGGTAAATAAATGTTCATCATGACAAAATTTAAAAATTCAGATAAAGCTAAGGTTTTTATAAGAGCAAAAATGGGCAAAATATCAAACTGTCAAAAATGGGAAAAATATAAAAATATACCCCATCAAATCATTGGGTACTTTCTAGATATTCTGTTGATGGGCTGGCTGGCAATGTTTAGTTGAGTATTAAGAGATACATACAATTCCTAAAATACGTATTCCATAAATTTTCTTTTTCTTGCCTTAATTTTAGCAAAATCACTTGTTTTTATAATCAAGATAGTCACTGATTTATATCTGTTGACAGTGATGATTTAGTGATTAAAATAAAATATAATCAGACTCAAGATATTCAACACTTAGGTTTAATTTCACCAAGAAAGAATATTATAGTAAAGGTGGAAATTGAAAAATTACAGTTATTTTTTATATGTTTTTAAGAGAAGTTACTTCTTCCTAAGGTGTTCAGAATTATTTAAAAATAAAGGGTAAACTACAAATTATGAGTAAATGCGAACACTTTAAATATGCAAATGTTTTAAAAATTTAGATAAAGTTGAAATAGAATTTTTGAAATTTTAGATTTACTACATTTTTAAAATTTTTTATTTAATTTTACTTTTATTTATTTTTCTTTTAAAATAGTTATTTAAGAGAGAGAGAGAGTGCATGAGCAGGGGTAGAGGGAGAAGCAGGCTCCTCACTGAGCAGGGAGCCCGACGTGGGGCTCAATGCCAGGACCCTGAGATCATGACCAAGCTGAAGGCAGCCACTTAACTGACTGAGCCACCCAGCCACCCCATGTATTTTTTTTTTTAAGATTTCTCTCTCCTTTTTTTTTTTTTTAAAGATTTTATTTATTTATTTGACAGAGAGAGAGATCACAAGTAGGCAGAGAGGCAGGCAGAGAGAAAGGGGGAAAGCAGGCTCCCTGCTAAGTAGAGAGCCCGATGCAGGGCTCGATTCCAGGACCCTGGGATCATGATCTGAGCCGAAAGCAGAGGCTTTAACCCACTGAGCCACCCAGGCACTCCAACCCTATGTATTTTTATTTAAAAACTATTCTTGATTCTAATTTTCTATGCCCATTCAGTTGTCAATGTCAAGAATCAGTATTATGGGTCCTATGTTATGCCCAGACTTCCGCATACACAAATTAAGAGTAATATGGATTGTTTCATAATGCATTTTCTTTAGCCACTATATGCAGCTATGGCAAATGCCATTCTGATTCCTGCAAAGGTCCAGAGCCACAAATAGGGACACAAAGAGAAGCAAAAAGAGGCAGTCGGCACTATGGGGAGATGGTAGTACGCTGTAAAAGAATCCGTTGCATTCCCTCCATCGGAGAGGGAGCCTGACAAGTTCGTTAACTTGTCCTTCCTCTTACCAAGCGCTCCTGCCCTCCACAGCTGTGCCCATCTCTGTCTCTGGCCTTGGTACTACACAAAAGCCTTCAAGCCCTTTGGAAACAGTTGCCTTCTGTTTTGGGGATAGAGGTCAAGATCTGGGAGAAGTGTCTCTCTGGACCTGAAGGGTGTTACTCATGAGAGTGGACGTTTTGGGTGATGGGTCAGGCTTTGACACCGCTGGTGCAGAGCCCAAGGGACAGAGGGACCCAGGACAGGGCCCCCAGTTGCTCAGGTCTGAGGGTGGTCCTACAGATGTGTGTGGGTGAAGATGAGTTTGAGGAAGGGCTTCAGGGCCTAACCAGCAGGATGGCATCTTGGAGTGCGGAAACCATCTTCTTTTGGTGCTCATGAGAACTTCTCTGCATATTCCTTGTGTGGGAGGTATTTTCTCACTTCTAATGTGACTGTTCTGTGAATAATCCTAAGACCTATGACGCTTATGGGTCACAGAGTGGTGGGCCTTTTTGTTTTACTTAAGGATGCAAATATTACTTTCCTAATACTCGTGGTTTTTGATTTCGTGGACCGAAAGCACTGTCATAGATACATCTTTCCAGATATTCTTATCTACAGATAAGAACTAGGCAAATGCTGTGGTATTTGGATTTAAAAAAAAAAGTCAACAACCACCCAACCTCACTTGATCAATTTTATTTGAGCTATTAACCGAGAATATTTTGCACTAGAGACTTCTTACATCAAGTAATAACTGAACGTTAAGCAAACAGATCATCAATTATTAACATGTAGCTGCAGTGAATGTAATCCTTTACATATCAGTAACACCAGCATTTGGAAGGGGGGTAGAAAGCTAGTTAAAAGCATCTGGTGTACAAAATAAGAATATAGCCATATTCCCTTTGCTAAAATTTTTTTTCTGATGATCGGTCTCCAAATTTTCCATTTAGGAATGGGTGTTACAACTGGGAGACAGAGATGTAAATTCCAGTCTAATGTTGAAATATCTCATCAAGACGCCAGCAAAAAAAGTATTTGGAAGGCTCAGGACCTTGCAAACTCAAAATCTTTATTTAATATTGGATCTAAATACTTTATTTGCCAAACTCAGGACAATATCTTTTGGTGATTACATTTTGTTTTACTTATCTTTTGGACTATAGATTATACATGGGTATGGTTAAAAGACTAAAAAGTAAAAACAAAACAAAACAAAACAAAAAACGAACTCAAAACAACCAAAAAAAAAAAACCCCATGAAAATTCTTCTTCTTACTCTGCCCTCCCACCAATGAGAAATCACTTCTTTCGTATTTTTGTATCCGTCCAGAGCCCCTCTGCATGTATCAGCAAATTCTAATTTTGACTCTTATTCCACACTGTTTTGCTTCTTGAGTCTTTTGTTTTTATTCCTCATTTACTTATGTATCCTGGAGATCCTTCTATATCAGCACATGGAGAACTTCCTTATTTTTATTTCCAACCACACAGTACCTTATTAGAGGGTGACCATACTTGATATAACGAGTCTGTTCTAGACAGGCATGGGAGATGGAGTTGGAGGTTGTCTCCAACTATTACTTAGGCTAAACACACTGCAATGGACAATCTTGTACATGCATGAATTTGCACGTATTTAGGATAAATTTCCAGAAGTGGAATTGCTGGGTCGAACTTTAAACGCATTTGTGATTCTGCATAGATCTTGCCCCATTGTCTCTCTGTGAGGGTGGTAGCCATGGGTGCTCCTACATGAGCAGTGAAAGAGAATGTCCGCCTCCCCAGTGCTCATTGGAGACTGTCCCAACCAGCATGAACTTTGTAGGAGAGACTAGCACCATTTTACCTCTGCTTTCCCTACCATTCTGCAGCCCTTCACTCCTTGCCGCAGGACTGTGGCCAAGTTCTGTAAGCTCTTGTGCCTCAGTTTCTTCATCTCTAAAATGGGACTGTAAGAGTACCCACAGCCTGTGGTAGCTGGGAGCATTCCATGAGTAATGAATGCATACACTAAGCAGATTTCAAACACCGTAAGGGCTTGAAAATGCTATCTGTTGTTACGTGGGCCAAAGAAATAAGGCCACTTAGGGGTTGTCCCTTCTCTGCCTCTTGGTGGCCACAGTGGATTGGTATCTATGTCATAAAACTAGAAATGCACTGAATACTTTCTTGGAGGAAAAGGAATCTTGGTAAACAAACAGGAGCTCCTTCTTTGGGTTTTGGCAAGGATCTAGAATCCTGAGTACTGGGAAGGGGTTGGACATGGAGCCACTCCCTGGGGCCAAGCAGGGGTTGAAGGCTCTTCCTCTGGAGTGAGACAACTCCGAGATCAAATCCTGGCTCTACTACTTGCTGGCCAGTCCACCTTGGGTGCGTGCACATTTCTGATCCTCTCTTCATCTGTCATTTGAGGATAAATGCCACAGGAGAGGGATTCTCAGACTGCTTCTATATTCACAGGGAGGCTGTGAGGACTACATGATGTAATAGTTCTTAGGCATGGAACACCTTGCCTGGCGTATTTTAAGCCCTTGATAAATGTCAGCAGCTCTTAAGGACATAAATGAATAGGGCTTTCTACACTCTGTGTCTCGGGATGCAAGAGGGCCCCGCCCCCCCAGGGTGGGGGGCCATCTGCATTAACAAATTCAAGTCATAAAATCAGCAAAGACCCATTTGGATGGATGTACAGTTACAGAGGAAATGTGCCTCTCGGCATACATGTTATTTGCAACAAAGCAAAACGAATTTGTAAGCATCTGATTGCAGTTGCAGGGGAAGGAGATCCTGAAAAATTTCCTGCGGTCTGGAGGCAGCAAATGGAAAATGAGTTGTATAGTACTGATTGCTGCTAATTTAAGACTTATAAAAATTGCTGATAATCTCTTCAGTGTTCTCAGCTTTTTTGTGTTGTTGACTAAAGGTAAAACCCTCACACTTTTCCATACATTCTCTTTATCCCTTGATCTCATTTCCCTGTTAAGGACATATGTTCCTTAAACACCTCCACTGCTTCTGCTTTTTTTTTTGGTTCCAAACCATCATTCATTGGAAGATCTTAATCCTTGTGCTTGGGAATCATCAAGTGTGCTCAGTCATCGAGCAGCACATCAACGATGCTGCTCTCCTTGCCTGGCATGCTCTGATCTGTCTGCTGCGTTTGGCAAGCTCTCACTCTTCTTCCAGCCATTGCCTTCCTCGTGAAGTATTTTCCAGTATCATCATATGCCATCCATGGCTCACTCTTCTTTGATTCCATGGGACTCCATTTAATGTTTCTTTTATGACGTTTTTCATACTGGGCTTGAGTTCTTTGTGTCCATGTCTATCTCTCCCTTTACTCTGGGATTGTGTCCCTTCTTCCCTTTCTTCCTTCCAAGTTCATCAAACATGTATTAAGTGTCGGGTCCTATGATAGGGCTTGTGACCGCAGGAATGAATTAGACATACCTTCTGCTGTATGGGGGAGATCGCAACATGATTCGGGAGCAATTAAAGGAGGCACTGAGCTCATCGCTTTTTGTCCTCTAACTGGCCCTCCATGTGCCCATTATTATTTCCATTTTATTGTTGAAAAGCCTAAGCCAGAGAGGAAATGCAGCTTACCAAAGAACACAGGGCTTGCAAGAGGCTGTAAATTAGTGTCAAGGTGAGGGTCAAGAGACCCCTAGGAAGAGGCGATGACCAGCAACATCATGGCTGTGAGGATTTGGCCAGGTGAAGAAGGGCAGAGAAGGAGGAGGAGGGGGCAGGCTGTACAAAGACTTGGGGGTACTTGGAAACTGACTCTTTCAGGTGGGAGACCACACCCAGGAAATATTAATCAACAGGAGGCGGCTTGGGGCCTGGCCGTAATTCCTCACTCTCTGATTTCTTTCTCATCATCTCTCTTCCCCATAGCCCTAGGGATTATCTTCTAGTATCCGAATGGGGGTGAGACAATCTCTTCTCTTCTCTTCTTGCTTTTACTCAAGCCCACTCTATTGAGGACAGGAATGTTCTTTGTTTTATTGCATGGAAGTTCATAGCAAGGACTCTGGGGCCTGGCTGCTTGGGGCTCGCATCCTGGCTCTGTTTGCTACTTATGGGCTTTATGACTTTGGGCAAGACGTTAGTGTCTACCTCAGTTTTCCCACCTGTAAAATGTGGTTCATAACAGTACCTATTTCCTAGGATTTTTGCAAAAATTTAAAGGAATTAAAGCATTCAAAGCACTTAGGACAGTACCTCGCACATCGTAGGTGCAAGAAGGTATATGATGATGATGGTGCTCAGGATGACGAAAGTGGCCCCTGCACACAGGGGCGCCTGTGTGGCTCAGTCAGTTAAGTTTCTACCTTTGACTCAGGTCATGGTCCTCGGGTCCTGGGATCAATCCCCCTGTCCAGCTCCCTGCTCAGCAGAGTCTGCTTCTCCCTCTGCCCCTCCCCCCTGCTCATGCTCTCTCTTTCTCTCAAATAAATAAATAAAATCTTTAAAACAAATAAATAAAATTACTCTAGACAAACCTCTTCTCTTCTGGCTCTTTTGTACTAAATGTTAATGGCCTAAAGCCATAACCAAATGGAAATTAGTTATTTTCCTCAGAAACAAGGCAGGCTTAGACTCAAGTCTTAATTTGCTGTCTAATACAATAAACAAAGGGAAGAAAAAAAAAACCAGTGGATTTTACATTAAAATAGTAGGACTGGTCATGTGAATGTTATACCCAAAGTTGTTTGAGTTGATATGTTACTCAAAACTGGAAGAAATCAAATCCAGTCCATTTACTGAAATTATGATGGATAAACTGAGTACTTGGAGAAAGGAATTGACAAATGCGTGGTAATACAGATAGGAGGCCGGAACTGGAATGCATGTCTCCTGCTGCCTGTTCATGTTCCTTAGGGTGTCCCACAGCCAAGTGGAAAAATACAGCCATTCTCTATTCTATGACAGTTATAAAAAACCATTTTTTTTGGTGAAGAGTCTGATGGTAAATATTTTACACTTCTTGAGACACGTGTCTCTGTCACAACAATTCACCTTTGCTATTGTACTGCAAAAGCAGCTGTTTAGATGGTATGCAAATGAAGGGTATGGCTGTCTTTCAATAAAACTTTATAAAAAAATGATAGGCCAGATTTGATCCATGGGCCATGGTTTGTAGATGCTTGCTCTATGACATCTCCAGGTGGAGTGTAAGAGGTGAATACCAGGGCAATAAATGCTTTTTTATTTTTTATTTTTAATTTTTTAGAGATTTTATTTATTTATTTAACAGAGAGAGATCACAAGTAGGCAGAGAGAGAGGAGGAGGGGGAAGCAGGCTCCCTGCCAAGCAGAGAGCCCAATGTGGGACTCAATCCCAGGACCCTGAGATCATGACCTGAGCCGAAGGCAGAGGCTTAACCCACTGAGCCACCCAGGCACCCAATAAATGCTTTTTTATCTGAAACGGAAGCTGATAGTGAAATGCTAAACAGGAAGAAGTGGGAAGCGTCTGTGAAGTAATAGGAGTAATTATGCAAAACCCAGTTTTACTTTTCCAACCCAGCTACCCTTTTTCTTCTTATTTCTAAATTTTCTTTTTTCTTTCTTTCTTTTTTACAAAATATTTTATATATGTATTTTAGAGAGAGAACACAAGCAGGGGGTGGGGAGGGTAAGGGCAGAGGGAGAAAGAGAATCTTGAGGAGATGCCATGCTCAGTGCAGAGTCCACTGGGGGACTCAGTCTCATAACCTTTAGATCATGGCCTCAGCTGAAATCAAGAGTTGGATGCTTAAATGACTGATCCACCTAGGTGCCCCTAAATTTTCTTTTTTTAAAGAGCAAAAAGAGAGATGGCAATTTTTCTACATTAACGAATGAGATTAAAGGGAGAGATTTAGTAAAACTGTGTCAGTTACCATGGCATTCCTGGTAGAACTTGCCAGAAACTCCAACTAAAAGGGCAAATTTTATCTATGTGACTCAGGTAATTTTAATCTATAGCATGAGAATTATCCATTTAGCTCCCAGAGATTAGCTTGCTTTATTAGGATATCAAAAAAAAAAATAAGCAGAAAGAGGAGAGAATGTGTTGAGAGATGACTTGCTTTAGTTTGAGGAAATCGGTCCACAGTTAATTAGGGCAAACCCTTGGAGGCCACAAGCAGGTTCTCAGAATGAGGTTTAATCGTTATCAGGTAAGTGTACAGTTAAGGAAATACCATGGAGCATTCTTTCTGTTAGGTGCGTAGCTACGTACATCTTTTGAAATTGTTCATAATGGGGAAGTATATTAATTATCTCTTGCTGCATGGTAATTACACCCAAATTTAGCTGCTTAGAACAACACACACTTATCATCGCACAGTTTCTATGATCAGGAACCCAGATGCAGCTTAGCTGCTTCCCCTGCTTCTTCTCACACGCCGCCATTGAAATGTCAGCCAGGCTGGGGTTTCCTCTCGGGGCTCAAGTGGGAAGGATCCATTGCCCAGCTCTTGTGGTTGTTGACAGAATTCAGTTCCTTGCAGATCATTGGACTGAGGGCTTCAGTTCTTTCTGGTTGTTGGTTAGAGGCCACCCTCAAGTCCTTGCCATGTGGGCATTTCCAATATGGCAGCATACATCTTCAAAGCCCCCAAACCAAGGAGGCAATAGAGTCAGCCAGTAAGATGGAAGTCATGGCCTCATGTAACTAATGTTGGAAGTGACATCCCATCCCTGTTGCTGTATTGTGTTCATTAGAAGTAAGTCTCAGGTCTTGCTCACATCAAGAGAGGAGATTAGATAAGGACATGAAAACCAAGAGGTAGAGATGACTGGGGAACATTTTAGAGTCGACCTGCTAGAGGGAGGGGGTAACAGTAACGTCAGCGAGTAATGAGAACAAAACCTTCCATGTTGGGAAGGTTTCCAAAGCTGTATTTAAGATTTTATCTATCTTTCTATCTGTCTATATCTATCATTTATCTACGTATCTATTTGAGAGAGAGCACCCATACAAGTGAGGGGAGGTGCAAGGGGGAAAGAGAATCCCAAGCAGAATCCATGCTAAATGCAGAGCCTCCTGACACAGGACTCCATCTCACGACCCCGAGATCATGACCAGAGCCAGGATCAAGAGCCAGCTGCTTAACTGACTGGGCCACCCAGGCACCCCTCTGAAGCTGTATTTAAAGGATGAGTGATTATTGATCACCATCATGGGCAGAGATGGGGGGATGTGTACACATCCTGAGCATTTTCCATCTGGAACTTGAAACTCTGTCTGGTTTCTGGGGAATTTGAGTGGTGTGGAGACCATTCAGCTTCATTAAATCTAAGTGCTAGATAAAACAGTACGCATGGAACATTTAGGATTCTTTTGGTGACAAGCAACAGAAAATCTAACCCAGATGGCTTAAGATAAGAGAAAACTACTGGCTTACATAATTGGAACATCCAAGAATAAATCTCAGTTCAGGGCTTAAAAATATTTGATGTGTTTATTTCTTTTATTAGTTATTGACGTAATATTATGTATGGCAAAATCTACCCTTTTTAGAATACAATTCAGGGAGTTTTGACAAATGTGTCCAGTCATGTAACCACCAATGCAGTCAGGATATAGAACATTTCCATCACCCCTGACCCCCAACAAATTCCTTCTTTTTCCTTTGTAGTCAGCTCCTCCTGCTACAGTCAGCCTCTGTCAAGCACTAAACTCTTTGCAGGACTTACACTTTTACCTCTCTCAGAATGTTTTTAAAATGGAAGCGTACAGTATGTCACTTTTTTTAATATGACCTCCTTTCTCTCAGTGTCATGCCTTTGTGATGGACCTGTGTATCAGTAGACCATTCCTGTTTTATGATGGAGTGGTAGTCCATTGTATAGGTGTATAATAACTTACTTATCCATTAATCGATTGAAGGAAATTCGGCCTGTTGCCATTTTTTGGCAACTATGAATAAAACAATTGTGCATAGCTTTTTTTTTATGAATATAAATTTTAATTTTTTCTGGTATATACCTAGCAGTAGAATCACTGGGTCATATAGTACATCTGGGTTTAACTTCATAAGAACCTGTCAAATTATTTTCCAAGTATACCTGTACCATTTTGCATTCCCAACAGCACGAAAGAGAGTCCCAGCTGCTCCTTATACTCGCCAATACTTGCTATCATCATTAAAAAATCTTAGCCATGGGGTGCCTGGGTGGCTCAGTGGGTTAAAGCCTCTGCCTTCGGCTCGGGTCATGATCTCAGGGTCCTGGGATCGAGCCCCACATCAGGCTCTCTGCTTGGCAGGGAGCCTGCCTCCCTCCCCCCCCACTCTGCCTGCCTTTCTAACTACTTGTGATCTCTGTCAAATAAAAAGATAAAATCTTAAAAAAAAAATCTTAGCCATTCCAACAGGTATGCAATGGTATCTCCATGTATGTTTAATTTGCATTTTCCTAATAATTGATGCTGATCATTATTGCATGTGGTGTTTGTTTTTGTTTTTGTTTGTTTGTTTTGTTTTTTACCATCTGCATAACCTCTTTGGTGAAATGTCTGTGCCTATCTTTTGCCTATTTAAAAAACTGTATTCTTCCTATTTTGAGGCTAGACACCATTCTTGGGTAGAATTCTTACAGGTCAAATTTGAGTGAATAGAAACCACAAAAGTAATTATATAATGGGGCCCTTTTTTTTTAAGATTTTATTTGTTTATTTGACAGACAGAGATCACAAGTAGGCAGAGAGGCAGGCAGAGAGAGAGGAAGGGAAGGAGGCTCCCCGCTGAGCAGAGAGCCTGATGCAGGGCTTGATCCCAGGACCCTGGGATCATGACTTGAGCCGAAGGCAGAGGCTTTAACCCACTGAGCCACCCGGGCACCTTGGGGGCCCATTAAAAAAAATTCTAAAATATGTAAAAGAATGTAGAACTCCTAAGACATTCAAATAACACAACATAATATAAAAATTTTACCATTGCTTTATTATTATTAAATTTTCAGAATTCTTTATGTATTCTGGATGTGAGCCCTTTACCAGAAATGTGTTTTGCAAACACTTTATCCCAGTCTGTGGCTTGCATTTTCATTATCGTAACTGACGCTTTCAAAGTTTAAAACGTTAATGAAGTCCAGTTTATCAAAACTCTATTTTATGGATCACGCTTTTGGTGTCATGTCTAAGAAATCTTTGCTTATCTCATGATCACAAAATTTTATTTTGTGTTTTCCTCTATGGGTTTTATTGTTCTGCATCTTACTTCTAGGTCTGTGATCCATTTTATTTAGTTTTTGTATAAGATATATGTCAAAATTTATATGCCTATTTGCAAATGGCAAACCAATTTCAGTACCATTTTTGAGAAGACTATCCTTTAAAAAAAATTTTTTTGAGAGAAAGAAAAAGCATGAGAAGTGAGAGGGTTAGAGGGAGAGAGAGAGAGAGAGTTTCAACCAGGCTACATGCTCAGCACAGAGCCTGCCTCAGGGTGCAATCTCAGGACCCCAGGATCATGACCTGAGTCCAAATCAAGAGTTGGGTGCTTAACTGACTGGGCCACCCAGCTGCCCCTTCCTTATTCATTTTTAAAACCTTTTTCAGAGACCCTGCCTTCAAAGTCCACCCAGAGCACCCAGATAGATTTAATTATTCCCTCCCCTATATTTTGGATGCTTTTCAGTTGTTATACTCTCACAATCTGTAACAGTTTGTTTTCTTCCATGTTTGTGTCCCTGTTACACTACAAAATCCTAGGCAAACCAAGAATTAGACTCTTAATTTTTTTTTTAAAGATTTTATTTATTTATTTGACAGAGAGAAATCACAAGTAGGCAGAGAGGCAGGCAGAGAGAGAGGAGGAAGCAGGCTCCCCGCTGAGGAGAAAGCCCGATGTGGGGCTTGAACCCAGGACCTGGGATCATGACCTGAGCCGAAGGCAGCGGCTTAACCCACTGAGCCACCCAGGCGCCCCAACTCTTAATTTTTTAAAAAGATTTTATTTATCTATTTGACACACACAGAGAGAGATCACAAGTAGGCAGAGAGGCAGGCAGAGAGAGAGGGGGAAGCAGGCTCCCCGCTGAGCAGAGAGCCCATGCGGAGCTCGATCCCAGGACCCTGAGATCATGACCTGAGCCGAAGGCAGAAGCTTAACCCACTGAGCCACCCAGGCACCCCAAAATAGACTCTTAATTATAGAGAACAAACTGATGGTTACCAGAGGGGAGGTAGGTGAGGGGATGGTGAAATAGATGAAGGGGAGGAAGGAGTTCACTTGATGTGATGAACCCTGGGTGATGTATGGAAGGGCTTAATCACTATATTGTACTCCTGAAACTAATATTACACTGTATGTTAACTTGAATTTAAATAAAAACTTTTAAAAAAAGGCATTAGTCTCCATAAGCAAGTGCAAAAAGATGTTTTTAAAACACTCCAGTGAAATATAACATACTGAAGGAAAAGTACACAAGCCATAGTATTTAGCTCAATGTATTTTCACAATGTGAACACCTTTGAACAACCAGCACCCCAAAAACATCATTGGATTTGCTTCTCTCAAAAGTAATTTCCATACTGTGTTCTAACACCAAAGGTGAGTTTTTGCCACTTAAAAAGATACACGATGGAATCAAACAATGTGAGATTCATCCATATGATTACATGTAGCTATAGTTAGTTGATTTTTATTGCTGAACCTAGGATTCCCTCATGTGAGCATACCACCATTTTTATTTATCCATTTTTTTTAATTGTTGGGACATTTGTGGTTATTTCTGTTTTTTTTTTTTCCATTAAGAACGACGTTGCTATGAATTTTACTTTTATTTTTGCTATGAACATTTTTGAGCTTGGTTTTTAGTTCATATGTCATACCTAGGAGTAAAATTGCTGGGTCATAAAATAAACATTGTTCAGATTTAGTAGATTGTATTAAACAGTTTTCTAAAGTGCTTATATGAATTAAACTCCCACTAGCAGTGTATGGGAGTTCCAGTTGCTCTCAATTTTCAACCACACTTGATATTGTTTGTCTTCTAGTGTTAGCCATTCTAGTGGATATGTAGTAGTGTCTCATAATGATCTTATTTTGCATTTACCTAATGACTAATAATGTTGAACATCTTTTCAACTGTTTATTGGCCATTTAGATATTTTTTCTTGGCGAAGTGACTGCTCAAGCCTTTTGTCCATTTTTTCTATAGAGTTATTATTATTGATAATGATTTTTAGAAATTCTTTTATACTCTGGATGTGAGTCCCTTTTTAGTGATATGTGTTGTAACTGTCTTCTGCCACTGTGGGGCTTACTTTCCCCTCTCCTAATGATATCTTTTTTTTTTCTAATGGTATCCTTTTATGTGCACATGTTCTTAATTTTAATAAATCCAATTTATCAATCTTTTCCTTTTCCTTTAGGTTAGTGCTTTCTGTGGTCTGTCCAAGAAATCATTTCCTACCTGAAAATAATGAAGATACACTCCTATTACCTTGTAAAACCTTATTATTCTACCTTTTACACTCAGAGCTGTAAACCATTTGGGATTTATTTTTATGTATGGTGTGAGGCAGGAGTCAAGTTTTATTTTATTTTTCCCATGTGGATATCCAGTTGACCCAGGACTGTTCTTGAAAAGACTGATTTCCTCATGTCCTTTCATAGCATAAATCCAGTGTTTGTAGCTGTATGGGTCTGTTTCTAGATTCCTGCATTGGTTTATCTATTTTCGTGCCAGCATTGTTGTCTTAGTTTCTACCATTATAATAAGTCTTAATTCCTAATATAACGTGTGCTTCTATTTGATTGTTCTTTAAGATTGTCTTGGCTAGTCTTGACCCTTTGCATTTACATGTTGGCTTCTCAATTTCCATAAAAACAGCAACTGGGAATTCAATGGGAGTTTTGTTCAAGATCTATAGATTAGTTTGCAGAGAACTGACATTGGCTACAGCATGGAGTCCTCCAATCCATGACCATGGTTTATCCTTCCATGTATTTAGATGTTTTAAAATTCTTATCAGTTAAAAAAAAATTCTTATCAGTGATATTTTAGAGCCTTTCATGTATTGGTCTTATGTCTCTTTTCCTAGACTTATTCCTAGGTATTTGATGTTTTAAAATATTGTTGTAAATAGACTTTTTTATTGTCCAAATGTTTGCTAGTGTATAAAAACACATTTGGTGATTTTCTATTTATCTTGATGGACTAGGTTTTTTTTTTAATTTTTTTTAAGATTTTATTTATTTATTTGACAGAGAGAGATCACAAGTAGACGGAGAGGCAGGCAGAGAGAGAGAGAGAAGCAGGCTCCCTGCTGAGCAGAGAGCCCCATGCGGGACTCGATCCCAGGACCCTGAGATCATGACCTGAGCCGAAGGCAGCGGCTTAACCCACTGAGCCACCCAGGCGCCCGGACTAGGTTTTTTTTTTTAAATAAGATTTTATTTATTTATTTGTCAGAGATAGAGTGAGCACACAAGCAGGGGGAGCAGCAGGCAGAGGGGAAAAATTTGAGTCCAATGTGGACTCAATTCCAGGACCATGGGATCATGACCTGAGTTGAAGGCAGATACTTAACTGACTGGACCACCCAAGTGTCCCTTGATGGCCTAGGTTTTGAAAGCTTGTTTTTTCCTTGGGAGGTAGGTTGGGGGTATGTACCCCAGTGTGCTCTCTGAGCCTCCCAGATCACTGTACATGAGATGCAAGGTTGCCATATTGTACAACTCCAGGGAGTGGTATCCACATTGTAGTCCAGGAAAGCAACATTTACATAGAGCAGCATGTGATTGATGCCCTATGCAAGAGTTGTCCAACCTTGACTACCCTGTCGGAAGTATATAAAAGGTGACAGGCATTGATAGAGTTACCCTTCTCTGAACTGGAAAATGCCTCTCTTTAATGACTAGTCTATCCTTATTTTCCTCACTAAAAGGAAAGACTTTCCCTCCTTTAAGAAATGGAACAACATCACATGAGTGTGCTCCCCGCTTCCCTTCTCTGTAGTCTAATTATTCATATTAAGTTTTATAGCCAATTACACTTTTCTCACTTCTGGGATCCAAAGTTAACAAGTTGGTTCTTGACTTAGCAAGGAAGAATGGGAAAACAATATTATGAAGGATGGGGAACTGGGACATGATCTGGGTAGGGCTGCTACATGCAGCTGTACAGTTTGTGCACTGCACAAATGCCCCTGGCCATAGGGATGAATTTGGAGGAAGAGAGCTGAAATCCAGTTCTTTGATCGTCAAGCCATGTTCCCTGGTATGGGGCTGCATCCATCCACAGGGGACGTTTTCTCCTGATTCACCTGCTCAGAAGGGGTACCTTTTTTCATTTATACAGAGCCATCTTCTAGGCTACCGGATGCCTTGGTCTAGGCCTTGAAGGTTGGCCCATCTCTAAGTTGACCATCAATGGCTACATTTATCAGCTTCTCTTGGCACAGATTAGTGGTATTGCTAGCATGCTGACAAAATGTTTCTGGAGAACTCCATGCCCTCTTCTACCCTTTCTGTTTGCCTTTTATTGATTCTTCTCTCCTGCCTTTCTAAGCCTGAGCCAGGAACCCTCCTGTTATTAAAAGTAGTCCCAGTTGCCCATACCTTTCATTTTCTTTGAATTACATTAATTGCCTGACAGCTAAAAAGTGAGCTGGTATTTTCAGATTTCAGCTGTTGGTCGGCAAGAAATATTTACCAGCTCCTGCAGATTTATAAAGATGCCACAGAGATGCCTGGAGACTAACAATCAGAAAATACAGCAGCAAAACAACACTATTTTTCAAGGTTAAATGCTCAGAATGCTAAAAGGAAATTGTCCATAAAGCAAAATAAGGATTCGGAAGCAGGCAGCCTGTACCCTGGACAAAAGAAAGGAGCCGGAGGTTTAAAATAAGATTTCACAGGGCGCCTGGGTGGCTCAGTGGGTTAAGCCGCTGCCTTCGGCTCAGGTCATGATCTCAGGGTCCTGGGATCGAGGCCCGCATCGGGCTCTCTGCTCAGCAGGGAGCCTGCTTCCCTCTCTCTCTCTCTCTCTCTCTGCCTGCCTCTCTGTCTACTTGTGATCTCTCTCTGTCAAATAAATAAATAAAATCTTTAAAAAAAAAAAAAAAATAAAATAAGATTTCACAGCTTCACAATAATTATGAATTTAATAAGGGGAGCTTTATTTTTAATTTAGTTCCAGTCTGGCAGCCCATCTCCTCCCTTCCTTCCCCTCTCTCTGCGGCATGATAATGCTCTTTAATGTGGCCCTAAGGCTGAGGTCACAGTGAGAGCGAGGAAGGGCCTCCAGCTGTAAGACTTTCTGACAAAGAAGTATTTAGACAGATAATGTTCCTGCCCCTCTGCAGGCAGATGGGACTAACTCCTACCGGCTTTACTCCCTCCTGGCAGTCAGAAATGTCTCTTGCTATGTAGGAAGACAGTAGGTTCTGAAAATTCCAACACAGGAAGATTTTTTCCCTCCTGATAGGACCCCAGGCTTTATCTCCTAATCTTCAGGAGCACAGTAATAAAACTCAGCTGAGGCCACCAAAAATGGACATAGACTGTCCCCCACCCCAGGCCAACACTGCTCCAGTGCTTACCTACCTGCTCCCCACCCACCCCCTGCCACACCAAACAGGGTTATTCAAATGTGGCTGGTGAAGGGCCACAGATTTTCAGTTAACGCTTTTTCACGGAGTAACTTTTAGTGTGATCTCTTTTCAGGGCCAAACATATTTATGTGTTTGTTGTTCATTTGTTCATTCATTGATTCAGCCAATATTTATCAAGATCCTTTTTTTTGAGGTGCTCTTTTTTTTTTTTAACATAGGTTAAGTGAAATGAATTTAACACAAAGTGAATCAACCTAAAATGAACAGATCAGTGGCATTTAGTATGTCCACAATGTTGTGCAACCATCACCTCCATCTATTTCCAAGACATTTCATTATCCCCAAATAAAAATCCATATCCACTAAGCAGTGACTATCTCCAGCCTCTGGTCACTACCAATTTGCTTTCTGTCTCTAAGGATATATCTATTCTGGATATTTCGTATAAATGAAATCATACAACATGAGACCTTTTGTGTCTGGCTTCTTACATTTTGCATAAATGTTTTGAAGTTATCTATAGTATAACATGTATCAATGCTTCATTCTTTTTTCATGGCCAAATAATACTCCATTTTATGTATATATCACGGTTTATTTACTCATCCATCTGTTGATGGGCATTTGAGTTGTTTCTACCTTTTGTGCTCTTTTGAATGGTGCTGCTATGAACCTTCCTGTACCATTTGTTCAGCTGTCCATTTTCAGTTCTTTGGGTAGTGGAATGGCTAGGTCATTGGGCAATTTTATGTTTAGTTCGTTGAGAAACTGCCACAGAGCTTTCCACAGGGCTGCACCATTTTACATTCCCATTTCAAATGCTCTTTTACATGCTTAGATATGGATATATATATATTTTCAAAGATTTTATTTATTTATTTGACAGACAGAGATCACAAGTAGGCAGAGAGGCAGGCGGAGAGGGAGAGGGAAGCAGCCTCCCTGCTGAGCAGAGAGCCCGATGCGGGACTCGATCCCAGGACCCTGGGATCATGACCTGAGCTGAAGGCAGAGGCTTTAACCCACTGAGCCACCCAGGTGCCCCATGCTTAGATACATTAGTGAATAGAACTTGCCCTTACATTCTTGCTGGGGGTGGCAGACAATAAAGCATAAACAGAAAAAAATAAATGTGTACAATATAGAAATATCTTTATATCTTTATATACAATATCTTTTAGGCAAAGATAATAAAAGCAAAAGCTGGGCAGGGTAGGGGGGACTGGGAGTGTGATGTAGCAGTGGACAGTGGGTTAAAATTTTAAAGAGATGCTCATGACAGTCTTTACTGAGAAGGGGGGATTGGAACAAAGACTTGAGGGAGGCAAAAGAATGAGCCAAGTGGGTATCTGAGGGAAGAGTAGCACAGGCAGAGGAAGCAGCTAATGCAAAGGCCCCAGAGTCCCTGGCTTGTTTGCAGAACATTGTGGCTGGAACAGAGTAAGCAGGGGCTGAGGAGAGGGGTAAGAGAAGAAATCAGAAAGATAATGGGTGGCAAGATCGCATTGAGCCTCACAGGCCATTTTAAGGACGTTGATTTTGAACTGAGTGAGATGAGAGCCACGGGAAGGTCTTGACCATAGTACTAATGTTTCAAGAGGAGACATTGGAATTGTCTGGGTGAGAGTTGGTGGTGGATCATACCAGAGTGAAAATGGTGGAGGTGGAGAGAAGTGGTCAAATTTTGGATATAGTTTGAAGATAGAACCAATGAGATTTCTTTATGAATCGGATGAGGATTATGTGTGGGAATGACAGGAGTCATGGACAACCAAAGTGTTTGGCATCAGCAACTGAAAGGAAGGGATTGTTGTCATCTAGTATGGGACAGGGTATGGATAGGATGGGGTTTCGGGGGGTGGGGAAGAAACTCAGTTTGGGACATATTGTGTTTGAGATGCTTTGTCAACACTAGATGTCTACTAAATTTTGGTCTTTGGGGTTTGTGCTGGAGGACAGAGCTGAAAGAGAGGGGGCTGGAATGGTTGGAATTTAGCATAGCAGCACCTCCAGATAGAGGTAGTATCTTGCTCCATTGTGATTTCAGGGGTAGCCCTTTATAAGGGGTCCAGAGAAATTTCTGCAACACCTGGCTTTGCTTGGTGAGAATTATGAGTGGTAGAGATGGTGGCACAATGAAGGACATAGGTCCTTCTAAAGGGGACTCAGTTCCAGCTCACTTTTTTCCATGTGAGAACCCAGGCTTAGTGTTGTTAGATCTTCAGCTTTTTAAAGGAGAACTGAAAGTCTAGATTCTTAAGTGAAGTCTCCAAATTAAAACAAACAAACAAACAAACAAAAACAAAATGAAAACAAAGCAAAAATGAGCTAATCAATAGACATTGTTTTTGTCAGTTAAAGATATTTGAATATGAACTATATGTCATGATATTATAGAATTATTTTTTATTTCCTTGAGTGTGATAATGGCATTGTGGATATTTTGGAGAATGTACTTATTGTAAAGAGATTCACACTGAAATATTCCGGAGTGAAGTGTTCTGTTGTCTGCATTTTATTTCCAAATAGTTCAGAAAAGAATAGTGTGTGTATGTGTCAGGTATATCTGAAGAGTAATTATACTATTATTTGAACTTTTCTTTAGACTTGAGAATTTTCAAGATGGGAAGTCAGATGAGGTGTGGAGGGGGGAAACATAGCCTAATAAGAATTTTACAAGCAGCGGCTGACCTCTAGGGGTTGCCAATTTCAAACTCTGCCCTAATAAAATATTTCATATTGTATTATTTTGTTATGGAAATAACCTTATTATATATATGCATTTTATACATCCTCAGGACTGTCTGTGTCCCCAAGACAGAGAACCTATCTTTTTCCTCGAATAACTTTGGCCTTGGTTAGACAGGAGGAGTTCAAAAGCCAAATAGTTGTTCCTTGTGATAATTATACAAATTATGCTCCACCAGAAGAAGAGGAGCTTAATCACTCTGGATTCCTACAAAGTGATGGGAATGAGATTCATAATACTGCCTCACAGGAAAGACACCATCTTGAAAGTTTCCTGTGAGGAGTTCGTAAAATGACACACAACAGAAATACAAGACACATACCTTCCTCAATCTCCTTTACCATCCTTTGTCTTCATAAATGATTCCTGAAGTTGCTTTTAGATCTATGATTTAATTACTCAGAGTTTAGGATCCACGTAATGGGTAACGATATTTCTTTTTAGGACCTGGGACAGCGCTCAAATATGGCAGTCGCTCTGTAGATGATGGTTGAAAGAATGAACTGTTTATCCTCTTATGTCCATTGCAAGACAAGGGACTCTGCATTTTACATCACATCTGTTATTTATTGGGGAGGGGCTTGTGTGAGATTTCCTGTATGAGTTTGGGACATGTTGAGAGATTTTATTTTTGGTGTTCAGTCTTAGGCGCTTATTCCCACATGGGCCACAGTACTGGTCCGTCTTCAGGAATATAAAAAAGCCATGTTCAGTTTTCAAGTTGCTCATAAATCTGCTCCCAGCATTATCATTTTTTATCTGCCGACTTTTGTTTCCCCCTGAGTTCAAAGGAAGTGCTTTACCTTAGAAATGATTCACTACTTCTGGGCCACCGAGGGCTTTGAAAGCCACACAATAGAAGTTCCATTTCAAATCCCCCCATTTATAATCATGGAGGAAGGCTGGATGTTGTCTTGGGGGTTATCAATGATTTCACAAAACTCAACCTTTGTTTCTCATGTGTCCATTTTTCAAAAACTTACTACTCAAATCTCTGAGAGTTGTTGCCCCCGAGGAAACATTTATCTTTGCTTTGACATCTTTTGCACTGTATCCCTTTTCAGTTCTCCTTTCTAACGTGGGATAAATGGCTCTGTGGGGTTTGGAATGAAGAGTTACATCTTGCAGTATGTTTGGGAGTGTGTAGAAACACTGTTTCCCTCCCCCATGGCTCAGAAGATGGGGGAATAACCAGTTGAGACAGATGGGTGTGGGTGATGTTATGCATCGAATTGTGACCCCCTCATTCATATGTTGAAATTCTATCCCCCAGCCCTTTAGAACACGATCTTATTTGGATATAGGGTCTTTGGACCTGTAATCTGTTAAGATGAGGTCATATTGGAATAGAGTGGAATAATCCAATATAACCAGTGTCCTTATAAAAAGGGGGAATTTGGAGACAGGCATGCATGCAGGGAGAATGCTGTGGGAAGATGAAGGCAGAGATCCACTATTAAAGAATGCCAAAGATTGCCAGCAGGCCATCAGAAGTGAGGAGAGAGGCATGGAACAGATTCCAGCCTCAGAAGGATCCAGCACTTCTGATATCTGGATCTCAGGCTTCCCGCCTTTGGAATTGTGAGACAACACATTTCTGTTGCCCTTCTTAGCCAGTTTACGGTCTTGTGTTACGGCAACCACAAGAAACTAAAGCAGGTGATATGCTTGTGACATTTGCTAAGGGTCTGTATTTGCTTGGAAGACAATATAGTATAGTGGTTAAATAATTGCATTTTTAGGACCAGACCCCTGAAGTTCCAATTCCTAGCTGGGTCATCTGGGAGAACTACCATTTCAGGGCTTCTAGTTTACTCAAGGTAAAATGAAGACTAACAGAGATTTAGACCTGATCAGCCCATCCTATGGAGTAAATGAGATAATGTATGTAGGGCAGTAAGCCAAATATCTGTCACATAGTAAGCACTTGCTGGGGGATAGTTATTATTTTGGTTATTATTAGTAATAATTGGCAACATTAACTGAGTTCAAAAGAGACTTCTGCTACCTGGATTTTTAAAAAAAGATTTTATTTATTTATTTGACAGAGATCACAAGTAGGCAGAGAGACAGGCAGAGAGAGAGAGGAGGAAGCAGGCTCCCTGCTGAGGAGAGAGCCCGATGTGGGCCTCGATCCTAGGACCCTGAGATCATGACCTGAGCCGAAGGCAGAGGCTTTAACCCACTGAGCCACCCAGGTGTCCTTGCTACCTGGATTTTTTATATGTCTCCTCAGATCACACTTAGCCAATGGCTGCAACTTACCCTCTTTGACCCCTGCTCTAAAGGCTAATGGTTTGGGGCCCTATTCCCATCTCTCTTCCCTTTCAGGGATTTAATCTCCCCCTGTCAGAGAGAGCTTGTAATTGACACACAAGAAGATCCACTTACCACTTCAACAAGTGAAGGTAAGATGGTTCTAGAACCTGGATGAGAATTTGGAGTGGCTAGTTACCAGGATCACATGTCTGTTTACATTCAAACCAGGCATATATATTTAAAGCAAGTGGCCCTTGATGCAGAATCTGACTCAGAATGGGTTGTTTTGTCTGTCTCCTGTGAGCAGGGGAAGGGATCCAGCATAATAATCATTCCAGAACAACTCACACTTATTGAAACACATGCCAGGTGCATGCGTTTTGCAGAAAAGGAAACTGAGGCACAGAAAGATTAAGAAACTTGCTGTAGGTGACATGTAGGTAATGCCAGAATGAGGATTTGAACCCATATCTCTCACAGTGCAAAGCCTGTGTTCTTAGGAGCCACTGCCTCAGCAGTGCCAGGAATTGGGAGGCCTCAAAGTGTAGATCTGAAATGGATTGTGAATGAGGCACAGAGGAAACCTGATAATTGCATTGAATGCTGGCACAATAAAAAAAAAAAAAAAAAAAAAGAAAGACAACCCAAACCAGAAACCTGCCATGACTTGATGGCTAGAGCAAAATGAGCATCTTCCTTCCCAATGTCTAAATTCAGTGACTGCACCTGAAATTTGTTTTAATCTTACATTTGTCTTGAAGCCATTAATCTTGCCAAGTATTATGGTGCAGGTGTATTTTGCCAAGTGGCTCCTTAGGGACCATTTCACTATGATAAAAATCACAAGTCTCTGGGGCGCTTGGGTGGCTCAGTGCGTTAAAGCCTCTGCCTTTGGCTCGGGTCTTAATCCCAGAGTCCTGGGATCGAGCCCCACATCAGGCTCTCTGTTCAGCGGGGAGCCTGCTTCCCTCTCTCTCTCTCTCTGCCTGCCTCTCTGCCTGCTTGTGATCTCTGTCTGTCAAATAAATAAATGAAATCTTCTTAAAAAAATCACAAGTCTGACCCGTCTTTTTTATTTGGTGTATTCTCCATCATTTCCTGTGATAGGCAATATTTCTGTAGTTCACCAACCTCCTCAATCCTGGTTTGTTTAGGGAGAGAATATTAATTAGTGATGCTGAGGGGACCGTAAGCTGCAAATGAAATTTTGATAATGGAATTCCTTCGACTTTCTTTGTTCCCTAAGGCATTCTCTGTTTAAGTAGTCCATGAATGTAATTATCAACCCAAGAATAATAATAATAATTAGTGTTTTTTCCTACTTTAGTCGTTACTCATGGAAAACTGCAAGCTCTTGTCCATCTGTTGGCCTCAGTTCAAAGTGGAAAATAGAGTCTCATTTTATGTTTTCTTTTTCTCCATCATTTTGGCTTTGCTCAACTCATTCTAAGCTGGTGGCTAGACCCTTATAATGGTCCTTATTGGACTTTGGGGAAAAATTAAAAAGATTCTTCTTGCTATTTGAAAGGGAAGTCTGTCCCAAGTGGAAATCCTCAAACAGGCTAACTTGCCTTTTCCATTAGGGATTGTCTTGAAGCTCTATTTGTGCACTGTAAACCAAGATTTTTTACAAAGCCTCTCCTGGTTTCCAATGTCTGTCTCCCAGTCCATCATCTGGACACACTGAGCTGCACGTTTCCAAAAAAGCAAGTCTGGTTTTCCAACTTTGCTGAAAAACCTTGGTAGGCTTCCTCCTGCCTTTGGGATAAAATTCAAATTTCTTCTCACACTCTAATGTTGTGACTCCTGTCTGCTGCCCAGCCTTACCCCTCCTCACTCCATCCCCCTCCCTAGTCCAATCATTAGGCGTCTTTTTTTTGGTTTTGCAGAAGGAGTAAGCCATCTCCTCTCCGGCCTTAGCACGTGCTGTGAGTGGAACACTCTTTCCTTCCCAATTCAAGACTTGATTTAGGCACCAGGTCCTCCTAGAAGCTTTCCTACCTTCACAGGTGAAGTGAGGTGCCTGATGTTAATTTTAGGGCAGGGTAAGACCGCACACTCACAGATAGACCTTGATGGGACATTGCCTAAACCTCATGGATCCCCAGGAATTTTGTAACATAGCTTAAGATTCTCCAGGCCAAAGAGACACATGAAAAAGTGCTCAACATCACTTGGCATCAGGGAAATACAAATTAAAACCACAATGAGATACCACCTCACATCAGTCAGAATGGCTAAAATTAACAAGTCAGGAAATGACAGATGTTGGCAAGGATGTAGAGAAAGGGGAACCCTCCTACACTGTTGGTGGGAATGCAAGATGGTGCAGCCACTCTGGAACACAGCATGGAGGTTCCTCAAAAAGTTGAAAATAGAGCTACCCTACAACCCAGCTACCCTACAACCCACCATAGCCCATACCCTCCCCAATGTCCATCACCCAAAAACAGTATCTTAAAAAAAAAAAAAGACACTGTAGATGGGGTAGCATATGGTGAAAAAAATCAAGTCAAGTAGTTGTGTGGATAGTATGCTTGAATTCAAAATCTTGATCTAGAAGAAGGGTTTGCAAAGGACAGCCCATGGGCTGAATGCAGCCCACTGCCCGATTTTATAAATGAAGTTTTATTGGGATAATGCCATGCCCGTTGAATTGCATATTGTCATTGGCTCTTCTGTGCTTCAGTGGCAGAATTAAATAGCCGTGACCAAGACCACACGGCCCAAAGCCTCAACTGTTTACCATCTGGATCTTTACAGATCCTGACTCCTGGCCTTGAATGCCGCTCCCAACACATTCATTCCCTTAACAGACTTATTGAGGACTTACTATGTGTCAGGGATACACGGTGAGCTGCACAGGCAGACTTCTTCTTCTTTTTTTTTTTTTTAAAGATTTTATTTATTTATTTGTTAGAGAGAGAGAGAGAGCATGAGCACAGGCAGACAGAGTGGTAGGTATAGGCAGAGGGAGAAGCAGGCTCCCCGCCGAGCAAGGAGCCCGATGTGGGACTCGATCCCAGGACGCTGGGATCATTACCTGAGCCGAAGGCAGCTGCTTCACCCACTGAGCCACCCAGGTGTCCCCACAGGCAGACTTCTTTCATGCAGGGAACTTACGGTGCAGGGAAGGGTGGAGAGAGTAGGAAGTAAGCACAGGCAGGAGAGGCAAATGGACAAAACCCTGCAGGACAACACATTTGTCCTGTTACAGGAACACAGCAGGATGTGTGGGGCCCGAGGGAAGTGACTGAGGAGCAGGAGGCCCATGGTGATGTCGGGGAGACAGGTAGGCAGGGCCAGACCGTGCTGGACCTGATGTGGTCCTGGGAGAGGAGCTGGGACTTTATTCCTAGTGTGATGGAAACCCAGTGGAGAGTTTTCAGCAGAGGAGTGACAAGATCAGCCTAACTGGTTGCTGTTGGAAAGATGGTTCTGCTGTTTGACCACTGCCTTTGTAACGTGGCTTTGGAGACTCAGCCACTGCCTGTGTTGTTACATTAAGGCAGATCTGACAGCAGCCAACCTGGTAATGGATGTTCTGTTTCAGGTGCCATAAATGGTGCCATACATCAAACCCATTGAGTTTCTGCTTCTGAGACCCCCCCTAGACATCCCAGCCCTCACCCACAGTGGCCCCACATTAGGTTGGCCAGACATGGTTGATTGGGGTTACGGACAATGCAGCAGCTGTCGAAATTCTGCCTGAATTCTTTTCTGCAAGGAGCGAGCTGCAGGAACTCCTTGCAGGAAGGACTCACTGGGGTTGAGGGATGCGCCAGACTTGTTGGCACCTGCAGCCTGTCCTTGTTCTGGCTTTTTGAATGATGGCTAGTGAAGGGGGAAGGAGGTAGGTCTGTGGGCATTCCTCTCTCACTTCCTCCCCCCAGCAACTGTGCCCCTACCCCGAGAGGATGTCCAGAGCTCTTCATTCTTCTGGCCTTGGGAGGCAAGAAGGAAACTAATATCCATTGAGCAGCAACTTGGGGCTGGTTAGTTATAGTTGGTAGTTACTGAATTTAATTCATTCTTTCTTTCTTTCTTTCTCTCTCTCTCTCTTCCTTCCATCTATCTGTCTAGCCATCCAGCCATCATTTTCCAAGAACTTTATTGAATGCTTTCACATGCCAGACACTGTTTTGAGCCCAGAGGAAAGGCAGTGAACACAACAGACAAAGTCTGTTACTACTCTCTTGGCACTGATCTCTGACAGAGAAGACGGAGACTAAAAAAAGGGCAATGAATTGGGTGAATCGCTCCTAGGATGAAAAATGAAGTGTGATAGGATGGAGAGAGAGTGTGGGCTATTTTCTATATGAAAGGGACTGGCCAGGGAAAGCTTCTTTGAAAGGGGGATATTTGAGCAGGAAATTGAAGGAAATAAGGGAGGGAGACACCAAACTTTCTGTGGATGTAGGTCATTGTTATGCCTTCTTAGAGAAAAAACTGCTGAGGGTTGGAGGAATTCAGTGGCTCTCCTGAGGCCAGAAGACAGGGGCCACTGCAGCAGCAACAATAATAGAAAATCTATTAGGTGTTCCATGTTGGGCACTGGATTAAACATTTTATTCCTATCATCTCATTTAATCCTTGCAACAAACCTGTGAGGTAGAGATAATTATTATTATCCCATTTTAGAGATGATACTGAATGTCAGAGAGGTTATGTAACTCAGCCAAGACCATAAAGCTAATAAGTGAGAGGCTGAGATTCTAACCCAGGTTCACTGGTCTCTGGGACCCTGTATCCCTTCCCAGACCACAGCTGATGAAGCTGAAATTTAGAGTGAAGTCTCTTTCTGAATACCTCTCTTTTCCAATAGGCTGGTGCTACTCCAGACTTTCGATGGAAAGCTCAGTCCTCTGATTAACCCCCTGGCATGGGGCTGGTTAGTTAGGTATTGAAAGCTTCCAGGGTGATGGGAGGTTGAAGACCACATGTCTTATCATTGCTGATTTGCACAGAGACCTCTCTGTGAACCAAATGTTGTGAGCCAAGAGCTTGGGTGTCCAATGAACGTTGATAGAGACCTAAATTTCTCTTTGAAAGGAATGGGCAGTGCAGCTCCATTGGCTTGAGAAAACATTTACTCACTACTTACTACAAACATGGGATAGAGTTGTATGAAGATGTATAAGGCTGTTAGCAAGAATGCATTTGATCTGCTGGGTTATAGGCTCCATGGAGCTATTCAGTATACTTAGAGCCTCCCCTCCCCTCCCTTCCTTCCCTCCCCTCCCTCCCTCCCTTCTTTTCTTCCTTCCTCCCACCTGTGCCTGGTAATGGAGAGGGAGAAAAGGCTCCTGTCTACATGGAGAATATATTTCAGAAGGGAGGATGAGGTGAGGTGGTGCATGAGGAAGGATGCCATGAAGTAAATGAGTAGAGGAACTGATGACCTCAGATAGTGAGAGTGCTGAGGGCTGCTACCGTGCAGTGTGGTGGAGAGGCACTAGGATGTCTCCTTACACTGGGTGTAAGCAGACACTGGGAGTTGAAGCCTCATAGGAAGGAACAGGTGAACAGAGTGCTGGTGGGATCCACAGAAGAGCATTTCAGGCAGAGGGAACATCTCCACAGACAGACAACTGGGCCTGGAGGTACATGCTTGGCCTTAAGTATGGTGATAATTAGCTGGTTACACAAGTATTTTGTTGAGATTTGCAAAAATGAAACAGGGGAGAACGCAAGCATGGCAAAAAGCCATGGGATTTCAAGTCTGTGAACTCCTGAAAGTGATTGGTTCTTTATGATTTATGAGTTGTGGGAGAGCCTGCCCTGATAGTCTTTTCTAGAACATTAGAAGAGTATGGTCCTAGAGAAGGGGACACTAAAAGAGAAGATTTTTTAAAAAAGTATACTTAAAAATAAGTACTAGGGAAGGGAAAGCTAAAAAAGAAGATTTTTAAAAAATGTATACTTAAAAATAATTTTATTAGGGGAAATTCCAAACATATTGTGAAAGTAGAAAAAACAGTATAATGAACCCCAAGCTATCCATCACCCAGTTTTAGCAGTGACCGGCTCACGGTCAGTCTTGTTTTGCTTATGACCCTGTACACCCCCATCCACATTATTTTGTTTATTTGTTCATTTTGTTTTTTAGATTCCACATGTAAGTGAAATTATATGGTGTTTGTCTTTCTCTGTCTGACTTATTTCACTTAGCATAATGCCCTCTAAGACCACCCATGTTGTCACAAATGGCAAGATTCCATTCTCTTTTGTGGCCGAGTTAATTCCACAGTGTCTTTGTCCATTCTTCTATTGATGGAGACAGGCTGTTTCTATATCTTGGCTTTTATAAATAATGGTGTGGTGAACATAGAGGTGGCCTTTTCACATTATTTTAAAGCCAATTCTAACCACTATAGTTGCATCTATAAATATTACAATATGCATCTCCAAAAGATAGATTCTTAAAAATAATCACAATATAATCAGTACACTTATAATATTAATAATAACTCATTAGAGCACCAAATATCCAATCATTGTGCAGATTTCCTACTAACAAATTTTTTTCAGAATCCAACTAAAGTAAAGTTTGGTTAGTGTGTCTTTTTTTTTTTTTTTTTAAGGTATATCACATTTAATGGAAATATATCATGGTAAAATGACCCCTTACTTACAGATGGTACAGATTTGTAAAGTCATAAATTTGAGTCATCTTTCATAAAGCACTTAACACAATAGATCTGATATAGGAAATGCTCAATAAAAAGTAGCTTCTCATACTCATACCATCTTCTGAAAAGGGTTTGAGGGTTGTCAAAATGGAGTACTCTTGGGTGAAATGGGGGCTCTTTCATGAGCCCGACATCTCTGTGTGAATGAGTTATCAGTTTTTTCTTCTCCTTCTTCTCCTTATTCTTCTCCTCCTCCTCCTGCTTCTAAAGATTTATCCATTCATTTTAGAGAGAGAGAGAGCGAGAGAACATGCATGTATATAAATTGGGGGAGGGACAGAGGGAGAGAGACAATCTTAAGCAGGCTCCATGTGCATTGTGGGACCCGAGGCAGGGCTCAATCTCATGACCCTGAGATCATGACCTGAGCCAGAATTAAAAGTCCAATGCTCAACTGAGCCACCCAGGCACCCTGACTTATCAGTTTCCTAAATTGTTTCTGTTATCTGGTCTCTCTTATATACTGATGGAATTCCTCCCTGTGAGCCTTAATTTCTGTGCTTTGAATGGATAAGGAGGAAGGCTTACTTTTGGTGAAAATGTGTATCTAATTTCCCAAAGCAGTGCAGTTCGGCTGTATTCCCAATGTCAGATACTGCCTGGCAGAGCCCAGTAACTCTTATGTAGCTAGAAAGTGAGAATGAGCTGATATTTGTTTAAGTTCGAATGAGGTCAAAACAAAAGCAGTGACTTCACATATGAACAAGACCTGCATAGGATTTTTACTCAAACCAGTGGTACAAGCTGAAAATGTAAATATGAGTAAAACTACCTAGGTAAGCTAAAAAATGATAAAGTTTTAAAAATAATTATTTATAAATTTGGGATTTGAGTGGGAATGGGTTGTTTTGTTTCCCCAATGACACCATGCATTCTGTGATGACGGGAGTGTTTTTTACATTCACTGACCAGTTGGTAACCATGTGGCCACATGTGACCATTGAACCCTTGGAATGTGGCTGGTGCAACTGGGAATTTTGAGTTTTATGTCATTTAAATTTAAGAACTACATATGACCTGTGGCTGTTTACTGGGCAGCACAGTTCTAGATCTCTGGTTTACTCTTCTTTTTAATTAGTTAATTAAAATGTTAAAACATTAATTTTTTAATTAGTTTCAGAAGTATAATTCAGTGATTCATCAGTTGCATATAACACCCATTGCTCATTACATCACATGCCCTCCTCAATGCCCATCACCCAGTTATCCCCTCCCCTATCCACCTCCCCTCCACAATGCTGTTTGTTTCCTTGAGTTCATCATCTCTTATGGTTTGCCTCCCTCTCAATTTTCATCTTATTTTATTTTTCCTTCCCTTCCGCTATGTTCATCTGTTGCATTTCTTAAATTCCATGTGAGTGAAACCATATGGTATTTATTTTTCACTGACTGACAAATTTCCTTAGCATAATAACCTCCAGTTCCATCCATGTTGTTGCAAATGGCACGATTTCTTTTTGGTAGCTGAGTGATATTCCATTGCGTATATGTACCACATCTTCTTTATCTCTTTATCTGCTGATGGACATCTGAGCTCTTTCCATAGTTTGGCTATTGTGGACATTGCTGCTATAAACATCGGGGTGCAGGTGCCCTTTTGAATCACTTTGTTTGTATCCTTTGAATAAATATCTAGAAATGCAATTGCTGGGTCGTAGGGTAGTTCCATTTTTAATATTTTGACCTATCTCCAAACTGTTCTCCAGAGTGGCTGCACAAGCTACTTGGGTTTTTCCCATCAACAGTGTAAGAGGCTTCTCCTTTCTCCACATCCTCACCAACAACTGTTGTTGCCTAACTTGTTCATTTTAGCCATTCTTTCTGGTCTACTCTGTAGCTTTTCTTGACATTTGAAGTTTGGACATTACAACTGCTCAGTGGATCCCAAGATATTTTTAAAAGAGTAGGATTAGTCATACTAAAGTAGTGCTGATAGCCTTTTTTTGCATAGTGCTTTACAGTTTATAGGACACTTCTAAGCAAGTGATCTTACTGGGTGCTCATCATCATGGCAACCCTGATCTGCAGGGACAAATATCTTAACTATTTGTTTCGCTGCCTTATCAGGGCTCTTTTGGTTGCAAGTCATAGCAACCCCTCAAAGTAGCTTAAGAACCCAAGGTGGATTTATTGTAAGAAAATGTAGATTTCTGGGGCATCTGGTGGATCAGTCGGTTGAGCATCCAACTCTTGATTTTGGCTCAGGTCGTGATCTCAGGGTCATGAGATCAATCCCCACCTCAGGCTCTATGCTCAGAGGGGCATCTGCTTGAAGATTCTCTATCTCTCACTCTCTCTCCCCCGCCCCTAGTTTGTGCACACACTGGCGCACATGCTCTCTCTCTCTCAAGTAAATAAATAAATCTTTAAAAAAGAAGAAGACAATACAGATGTCTAAGGGGACTCGCAGGCAGGAAGGGCCCCTGGAGCTCAGATGGGTGGGTGGGGATGGAGTCATCCTCTCCCTGCTGTACCTAGGTGACACATTCCCTGCCTCTGCTTCTCTTTTGGCACAGCTCCTTGATTCTCTCCCAGAAAGGTTGCAGGTTGTGGCTGAAGAAGCTCAGCTGAGTGGAGGTTCAGGGTGCTCTGATGTAAGGGCTGCTAGAGATGCCTATTGTTTCCTGAATTTCATTTCCCAAACCCCAGGAATTGGCTCAGGTTAGATCAGGTGTCCATATGTGGTCTGCCCACCAGGTTGGGCTCACTTCAGCTCTGGAGAGCTTTCCTGAGAGCAGAGGCATGTGAGACGGGAAGGCCTTTCCCAATAATGGCAAAGGCAACTGAGACTTAGTGAGGCCGAGTGGCATCCCCTCTTCTCAGGGCCCTGGGCTTGCCCAGCTGATTGCTGACTTGGTGTCTCTGCTTGGATGTCTCCAGGCACCTCTGACTAAGTTGTTAGGAGAGAGCTCTTTTTTCTTTCCTTCAAACCCATTCATCTTCCATTCCTTTCCATCTCAGCAAATGACACTGCCATCTGCACGCTTTCTGGAGGCAGAATCCTAGTGTTCATACCAATTCCTCACCATTCAGCTCATCTGGAAGACCCATCACTTCAACCTCCAAAATATACTTGAAATTTGCCCATTTCTCTGCATCCTTACCATCTCTCTCCTGGGTCTAAGTTGCTATATTAGTTTTCTACTACTGCCTGGTGAATTACCCCCAAACTTGGTGACTTGAAACAACAGAGTTTCTGTGGGTCCAGAGTGTGGGTACAGGTTAGCTGGGTCCTCTGGTCAAGGTCTCGTACGGGCTATGACTGAGGTGTCTGCTGGGGCTACAGTCACCTCAAGGAAGGATGTAGGGAGGATCCCCTTCCAACCTCACATGACTGCTTGCAGGATTCAGTTCCTTCAGAATTGTGCTGAGTGCCTCAGTTCCTAGCTGGCTCTTGGCCAGAGGCTGCCCTCCATTCCTTGCTTAGATGGCTCTCTCCATAGGACATTGGGCAACATGGCAGCTTGTTTCATTGAAGCGAACATGTGAGAGCAAAGAGAGAATGAATAATGTTGAACCTTAGGCCAGCCCCATCCACAGATTTAGGAAGGCCATTAACTTCTCAGTCTTGCTTGGGCTGATTTGAGCTGGCTTTATGTGGCTTACAACCGAGTGACCCTCTGCCATGGCTCCCTATTTTTTTAGGATAAAATCTAAAATCCTCACCTTGGCACACAAGAATCCACATGAGCTGCCCTCTTCATTCAGGTTCTGCATCTCCTGTCCCTCTTGTCATGACTCTACTCCCACCATGCTCTCAGTCCTTATTCCATGCCTGATCCGATCAGACTTTTTGGGTAGAGCCTGAACACTGGTATTTTATTAAAAGGTGGCCATTGATTCTCATGTGCACCCAGGGCTGAGAATCACCCCTTCAGATTAATAAAGAAGACTACTGAATATTAAGACAGGTACTATGAAGAATTTAGTAGAGTTTGTATGTAATTTTGTCACGTATCAGCATAGAACTCACTTTCTTTCCAGTGTTCTTTGTAAAATAGGAAGTCACTTCCCTATACAATTTAAAAGTTTGTTTTAAGAGTCCCAGAATGATGAACTTACTATAACCCTGAGATTTTTTTTAAGAAAAATGTGCTCTAGGAAGCTACATTTGTTCAAATATTTGTCGTAGAAAAGACTATTTGTCCTTCTAAGGTCATAAACTACATTTGTCACATGAGGGATTGATATTTGTGCTGTAAGCTTGTGATCATTAAACTACCTTTCAACTCCACCAGCTAGGATACTGAGTCTTTTCTATTTAGTATTCAAATTAATTCTCTCTCTCTCTTTTTTTAAAGATTTTACTTATTTATTTGACAGAGATTACAAATAGAGAGAGAGGAAGGGAAGCGGGCTCCCTGCTGAGCAGAGAGCCAGATGCGGGGCTCGATTCCAGGACCCTGGGATCACGACCTGAGCCGAAGGCAGAGGCTTTAACCCACTGAGCCACTCAGGCGCCCCTCAAATTAATTCTCTTTTATAGAAATGTTATTTTGCAAATAACTAAGTGACTCTAATGGATCAACTCTAAAATATGATGCAACATCTTGATTTCCTATGAATCAGTAGTTTTAAAAAATCCTCCCCCACCCCCCAATTCATTACACTTTTGCCAGAAAGAATCTCAGTCTTGATTTTTTTTTTTTTGAAAGTGAGAAAGAGAGTGTGTACATATGCATGAGTGGTGTGGTGGAGAGAGACAGAGGTCTCCCTCTAGGGAGAGCGAGAATCCTAACCAGGTTCCATGGCTGGCACAGAGCCTCAGGTGGGTCTTGATTGCATGACCCTGAGATCATGACCTCAACCGAAGTCAAGAGTCAGATGCTTAATCGATGAGCCACCCAGATGCTTCAACTTTTTTATTTTATTTTATTTTTTAAAAGATTTTATTTATTTGACAGAGAGAGAGATCACAAGAAGGCAGAGAGATAGGCAGAGGTCCCTGTTGAGCAGAGAGCCTTATGCAGGGCTTGATCTCAGGACCCTGAGATCATGACCTGAGCTGAAGGCAGAGGCTTAACCCACTGAGCCACCCAGGTGCCCCTAAAGATTTTATTTTTAAGTAATCTCTATACCCAACATGGGGCTCAAACTCACACCCCCAGATCAAGAGTCATGTGCTATACCAACTGAGCCAGGTAGCTGCCTTCAGTCTTATTTATTTTTTTTTTTAAGTAGGTTGCATGTCCAGCATGGAGCCCAGTGCAGGGCTTGAACTCAAGACCCTGAGATTAAGACCTGAACTGAGATCAAGAGTCAGATCCTTAACCGACTGAGCCACCCAGGCACCCCTCACTCTTGATTTTTTTTATGGCTTTTTAATGCCTGGTTCAAGTTTTTTTTTTTAGGAAGCCAAGTCCTTCTTGGGTTTTTATGAAGTGTCCCCAATTCCTCTGATAAAATCCTTAGTTTGGTTTATACTGCCTGAGTGCATTTCTGTACCAATCTCCAACAAGGGCAATCATTAATCCTGATAGCAGCCCTGCAAAATAAGTCTTCTTATTGCCATTTTACAGATGTGTGATCTGAGCCCCAGAAGGGAAGGATCAAGGAACTTTCCCAAATCTGCACAACTGGTAACCCTTGGCAGAACACCCAGATCTAGTTGATGCCAATGCTTCTGAATTTATACTCTCACAGAAGCCCCTAATATGGCACATTCCTTTTTAAGAAGATATTCACATGATTTTTCAACTCTCGCCACTGTCTAATTCCAGTGTATTTTCATCACCGCAAAAGACGCCCTCTGCCCATTAAGCAGTCACTTCTCATTTGCCCCTGCCCCTCCCTCCATTGACATCTACTTCCTATCTTCATGGATTTTCCCATTCTGGATGTTTCATATAATTGAAATCATACAATGTGTGGCCCTTTGTGACCCGCTTCTTTCGTTTAACATTATATTTTCCAGGTTCATCTATGTTGTAGCATGTATCAGTCCTTCTTTCCTTGTTATGGCTGAATAATATTCTACTGTATGGCTTCACCACATCTTGGTTTTCTGTTCATCAGTTGATGGACATTTGGAATATTTCCACCTTCTGGCTATTGTGAAGCAGGTTGTCTTACGATTAAAATTCTGTCATAGGAGTCTTGTTTTTCAAATGAGACAGAAGGGCACATTTTGTTTCACACACTTTATTTATTTGTTTTTAAAATATTTATTTATTTGAGAGAGAGAGCACGAGCAGTGGGGAGGTCAAAGGAAAGGGAGAAGCAGACTCCTTGTTCAGCAGGGAGCCCAATGTGGGGCTCAATCCCAGGACCCTGGGATCACAACCTGAGCTGAAGGTTTAACCGACTGAGCTACCCAGGCATCCCCTCATACACTTTAAAAAAATTACTCTCCGGGGGGTTCTTCCAGTTAATATTCTGTGTAACAAATCCTGCCATTATTTAGTGGCATGAATAACAATTTTACTATTCTCATGGGTCTTACAGGTCAAGAATTCAAACTAGGTGCAGAGAGGATGGCTCATTTCTGCTTCATGATGACTGGGGACTCAGCTTGATAGCTAGGGTTTGGAGTCATCTGGGGGCATCTTTTGTCACATGTCTATATTTCATGCTGACTGTGAGCTGGGACCTCAGATAGCCAGTTCTCTAAAACATCTACATGTGACCTCTCCTCACTGTATCTCCACACGGGCTAGTTGGACTTCCTCACAACATGGCAGCTGGGGTCCAAGAGTCAGCATCCCAAGAGACGACGGAGGAAGTACATATAGTTTGTATGCTCTAACCCTGCGACTCAAATAACATCTTTTCTGCTGTGGTCTGTTGATTGAGGCAGTTGCTAAGGTCCAAGGGAGTGTGATCATAGACTCCATCATCCAACGTGGAGAATATCAAGGTCACATTATAAGAACATGTGGCATGGGAGCTATTGTCATGGCCATCTTTGGAAAAAAAC
This sequence comes from Lutra lutra, assembly GCF_902655055.1. NCBI lineage: Eukaryota > Metazoa > Chordata > Mammalia > Carnivora > Mustelidae > Lutra > Lutra lutra. Next base: position 13,977,775 of record NC_062295.1, on the reverse strand, counting down.
AGTCTACAACAGGGACCTTCCCCTGGGTTGGGCCCATGACAAGTGTTCAGTAGATCCTTATTGAATTGACTGGAATTTATGCTCACCAACAAATTATACTTCAGTCTATCCCTCTGACCTGTTCTTTAACCTACTTCCTCCCTCAGCAGTGACTTTTCTGGGTGCGATTCTAAAGCTTTGTTTTCTTAATCCTAGCTTAGAACCTCTTTCTGCAGTTTCCTAGCTGTGTGGTCTTGGACAAGTCACTTTCCTTCACTGAGCCTCAGTTGTCTTACTCATAAAATAGGGGAATGTGTTTGTTCCTGCTCCACAAAATGATCTGGGGAATTCAAAGGCTGAGGCATAACAAGTGCTTATGAACAGAGGCTGGCTGGGTAAAGGTTCAATAAATGACAGATATTTTTTATTGCTGGTGTGATTATCCAAATATAATCCCCATTTTCTTATGCTCTCCAGGATCCAGTCTGAACCTGAAGGATTAGGGCCAAATCCTACTTGAGAAGAAATGGCGGAAATTGCAATTCCTCTGCTTTTCTTCCATTTCTCTTATTAAGATTTCCCGTCCTGGCAATAACTTCCTGTTTACCCGCAGAGAACTCAGACAAGCCATGGTGGTTGCTGCCGACCTAAGATAATAAAAAGTAATAAAGCCCCAACCTTGGGGAAGTTTCCATAGTCCTAAAGTCAAAACTTGCGATCTTGCCTGGCGTTGGAATTATCCTCTATTAGAATCCCCAGCCTCCCTGCTGCTGTTGCTTGTTGCTGTAATTATTCTGTCATCATTAATTCAATGAAGCCTATTAACCCACCCCAGATAGTGTATTTATCGACAATGTATTTACCTGTATGACAAGACAGCTGTCATACTTCAAGCCTGCTGTCTCTTTGTCTTTCTGTTGAGGTCCAATATTGTCAGCTTGCCAGCATTCTGTAGAAGTGTTAGAATCCTCATGAATGTTTTTGTAACTTCCCAAAACCAGGCGGTCTGCTGGCCTGGCGAGGCCTCACACTTCAGGGGGCAGTAAGATGCTTCCTCCTGTGGCCCTGGGGAAACCCTTTCCCTTCTGCTTTCTCTCCCTCTTTTCCATCCTTCCTTCCTCCTAGAGGCTGAGAGCTTGGGCTCTGAAACTAGACTGCCTGTGTTTGAATCCTGACTCTGCCTGCTGACGGTGGAGGCTTAGTCTCCCCCAGCCTCTGCTTCCTCATCTGTAAAATGCTGCTAAAAACGGTACCCATTGGTTGGGGCATTGCATATACTAATGTGAGTGAACACTTAGACTGCTGTCTGGCTCAGAGTCAGTGCACAGCAACCGTTCCTGTTGTTACTATCCTTTCTTTGTTCTTCCCTCCTGTCTTAGCTCAGGCTGCTATTAAAAAAAAAATGTGATGTTCTGGGTGGTTTAGACAATAGATCTTTATTTCTTGCAGTTTTGGAGGCTGGACATCCAAGCTCAGGGTGCCAGCATGGTCAAGGTTCCTGTGAGGGCCCTCTTTCAGGTTGCAGACTGCTGTTTTTATCTTGTGTCCTTGCATGGTGCAAAGAGAACTAGCTAGCCCTCTGGGGTCTTTCTTATATGGGCTCTAATCCCATATGATTATGGAGTGATTTTGACCTAATCACTCCAAAGACCCTACTTCCTAATACTATCTCACGGGGGTTAGGATTTCAACATAGGAATTTGGAGGGGACACAAACATTCAGTTCCTAATACCTTCCTTCCAAAGGAAAAAAGCCCTTCTCAAGCGTGTCTTATGTGACAGGTGTTCATCTCAGTGCTGGGGTGAACTCTTCCTTGGGGCACCTCCACTGAGGGAGACAGGTATTAAATAATTACTAACGCACACAACTTGTGATAAATGCCACAGGGTACTATGAATGCATATAACAGACACGGCGCACCTTTGGTGGAAGACATGGGGCTGGTCAGGGAAGACTTCCTGGAGGAAGTGACATCTGAATAGTGTTCCTAAAACAAAATAAAATATTTCTAGGAGGACAACTGTAGGATTGTGTGTGTGTGTGTGTGTGTGTGTGTGTGTAAGTAAGTTAAGGACAGAGCACCTCTGACTGTGGGAACACTGTATAGAAAGCTCTGAAGGAGCCTTTATTAATTTTTTTTAAATTTATTTGACAGACAGATCACAAGTAGGCAGAGAGGCAGGCAGAGAGAGAGAGAGGAGGAGGAGGCAGGCTCCCTGCTGAGCAGAGAGCCCGATGTGGGACTCGATCCCAGGACCCTGAGATCACCACCTGAGCCGAAGGCAGAGGCTTTAACCACTGAGCCACCCAGGCGCCCCAGTATTAATTTTTTGAATGGATAAAACTTTCACATGGTTTGAACTTCAAAAATTACAAAAGGATAAACAGTAAAAGACCTCTTGCTTTACCATTTACCGTTCCCTGCCCTCCAGGCAACAAATGAACCATTCCGAAAAATACGTATACATAAGCAAAAGATGCGTGTACTATCCCTCCTTTAAAAAAAAAAAAAAAAAGCGTACTTATAAAATTTGCTTTTCTCCCCCTTTCTCTGTAATATGGATCTGAGAGATCCTTCCATAGCCGTACACAGAGAACTTTTGTATTTTTTTCTCTGAGCCTGCAAAGGATACTATGTAGTAGGCTGTGGTTTATTTAGCCTCCTACTGGTGGATATTTGGGCGGTTTCCACCTTTTTATTATTATAAACAATCTGTGGTTGAGAATCTGATAACTGAGTGCTAGGCTCATGTGCAAATAAATCTGTGGGATAAATTCCTAAAAGTGGAAGAGTTGGGCCAAATGCTATCCTTTTTTTATAGGTATTGTTAAAATGTTTCCATGGAGGCTGTGCCAATTTACAGCCTATCTCCAGCAAGTCTGAGACTGTCTATTTCCCTACAGATGCACAGACAGCTGTGGATTATCAGGTTCTTTTTAATTTTGCCAATCTGATAGGTGAAAATTGATATCTCAGTGTAGTTTTAATTTGCATTTCTCTTATTATGAATAAGATGGAGCATTTTTCTACTGGTTTGAGAAGCCCTTGTATTTATTTTCTTACAGGCTGTCCTTATCTTTTGCCCATTTTTCTATGGGTCTGCTCTTTTTTTCTTATTGATTTTATGAAATAGAGAAATTAGCCCTTTTCTCTGCTAAGCTTCACACACATTATTTTCAGGTTTGTCATTTGTATTTCAACTTTGCTTATGGTGGTCCTGAGTCTGCAGACTTTTTTTTTAAGTTTTATGTAATCAAATGTATGTATTTTTTTTATGGCTTTTGCATTTGTGACATACATACAAAAGGATAATCTTCCTCATTCCAGGATCGTAAGATGACTCCATTCTTTAAAAAATATCTTCATGAGGGGCACCTGGGTGGTTCAGTTGGTTGAGCATCTGCCTTTGACTCAGGTCATGATCTTGGAGTCCGGGGATCAAGTCCCATATTGGGCTCCCTGCTCAGCAGGGAGTCTGCTTCTCCTGCTGACATCTCTCCTCTCATTCTCTCTTTCCCTCTCAAATAAATAAATAAAATCTTTATAAAAAATATATCTTCATGAAAGTTGATCCCAGAAGGTGTCTTCATTATGTTTTCCCATATTTACCACCTGTCCCGTTGTGGAAATGCTTCCCTTATAGCCCAGTGAAACCCCCGATGCTGTAGCTTCTACACACTGGTAACATTCTTTTACCTCCTCAGCAAATATTTCCTGAGCACCTACTACATGCCAGTTGGAACTGGGAAACTCTGGAGCTACAAGGATTGATAAAGGGGCCAATAAAAATAGCTAGCGTCCTACCACCCAGAAATAACCACCATAAACGTTCAGTATTTATCATTAAAGATTTTTTTTTAAGTCTACATTAATAGCCAGGGTTGTCCAGAGAAACAGAACCAATTATATATTATGTAATTATGTAATATATAATTCTATAAGAGGAGCCCACAGTTATGGAGGTTCAGAAGTCCTGGGTTCTGCTCTCCATAAGCTGGAGAACCCAGTGAGCCAGTGGTGGGATTCAGTTTGAAGCGGAAGGCCTGAGAATCAGGCAGCCAGTGATCTAAGTTCTGGGATGGTCTGTGTTCTGGCTCCGAATGTCCAAGAATGAAAAGCACTGATGTTCAAAGCCAGGAGAAGCTACGTGTCCCAGCTCAAGCAGAGAGAGCGAATTCACCTTTCTGCCATTTTTTTTTTTTGTTGTTCTATTCAGGTCTTCAGAAGATGGGACGATGCCCCCCTGTATCAGGGAGGACATCTTCAATTCAGCCTACTGATTCCAATACTAATCTCTTCTGGAAGCACCTTCATAGACACACCTAAGAAATGATATTTTACCAGCTCTCTGGGCATCCCTTAGCTCAGTCAGGCTGACACATACCATTAACCATCACATCTATGTACACGTATTTTTCAATAAAAATAAACTGTCATATATGTAATATGTTATGACCTGATTTTCAAAGATATCTTGGATTTCTTTCTCTGTCACTAACTGTACATCAACATTGTAACATTTATTTATTTTATTTTTTAAAAAGATTTTATTTATTTGACAGAGAGAGAACAAGGTGGGGGGAGCAGCAGGCAGAGGGAGAGGGAGAAGCAGGCTCCCTGCTGAGCAGGGAACCTGATGCGGGACTCGATCCTAGGATCCTGGGATCATGGTCTGAGCTGAAGGCAGATGCTCAACTGACTGAGCCACCCAGGTACCCCTGTAACATTTAAAAAAAATTTTTTAGAAGATCTTTATTTATTTGAGAGAGAAAGTGAGCACAAGCAGGGCAAGGGACAGAGGGAGAGGCAGACCCCTCACTGAGCAGGGAGCCCGACACGGGGCTCCATCTCAGGACTCTGAGATTATGACTTGAGCAAAAGTCAGATGCTTAACCAGCCGAGCTGCTCAGGCGCCCCTACATTGTAACATTTAATGGCCATGGCCATTTGCATGGAACAGGGTTTGTTGGCCCACTCTTTGTTTTTTTTTTTTTTTTTTTTTTTTTTTAATTTATCTGACAGACAGAGATCACAAGTAGGCAGAGAGGCAGGCAGAGAGAGAGAAGGGGAAGCAGGCTTCCCGCTGAGAGAGAACCCGATATGGGGCTCGATCCCAGGACCCTGGGATCATGACCTGAGCTGAAGGCAGGGGTTTTAACCCACTGAGCCACCCAGGCGCCCTGGCCCACTCTTTATTGATGGACAGTGATACTGTTTTCCCTATTTCACCATTATAAACAGCAACAGCTCCCACTTTGCTTTCTTGTCATGGACGTAGAGTGGCTGGGTCATATCAATGACTTTCCAGAAAGACTGTACTGATTTGTACTCTCACCAGTAATGCAAGGGTCTTGGAGGCTGGGGCACCTACTATGGCTCCAGGGCCAAATCTGGTCATTGCCTATTTCTGTAAAGAATGTCCTACTGGAGCAGGGCTACACCTATTCACTTATCTATCATCTGTGGCTGCTTTTGCCCTAGAACAGCAGAGCTGAGCAGTCGCAGCAGAGACCACATGGACCACAAAGCCTGAAACCTTTACTAAAGGACCCTTTCCAGACAAAGTTTGCCGACCCCTGCCTTATTTCATTAGAGAAGTTGTGTTACTTTTTGGGTGTTCTTGTTCACTTTCCTAGGGTTGTACAAAATGATTTTGATGTGGAATGTGGAAGGAATATCAAACATCACGTTCCAAAACTTCTCTAGGCTTTGAAGCAATGCAGATCTGAGTTTCAATCCATCATTTAATGGCTTTGTAACCCCAGTCAAAATTTTAATTTGGCTCAGTCCATTCATGTTAAAATGCGAATAATAACGGCAGCCCAGCAAGGTTATAAGATGTAGGGCGCACGACCCACTTGGCTTCTGGTGCATGTAGAACCAACATTAGTTCATTTCCCCCTTCCCGAAGATGTCTGCTTCTAGCGAGTAGAAAAAAGAAATTACCAGGAGAGGAGGGATTGGGTTGGTAATAGCTAGTTTCTGTATTGCTTCTTATTTTCAGTCCCAAAGTATGGAGAGTTCATGTTTTTTTTTTGCCCTGAGTAACCTCCAAACATTTAAAGCCCCCAAATCTCTAAGTCACAGGACTACTGTCAAGGCTAAGAAAGGACTGTCTTTTTCTGTTGCTTTTAAACTTTTTAGGGGGGGATCCCTGGGTGGCTTAGTTGATTGGATGTTGGATTCTTGATTTCGGCTCAGGTCATGATCTCAGGGTCCTGAGATCGACCCTCATCAGGCTCCTCGCTCAGCGGGGAGACTGATTGGGGTTCTTTCTCCCTCTCCCTCTGCCCCTCCTCCCCCATGTGCATATAAGTAAATCTTTTAAAAAAATAATCTTTTTAGGGAAACAGAATTTCTGTGACTTCCTTGGGCTGAACAACCTTCACAACTATTTTAAAATTTAGGGGGTGTCTTAGATTGATGGGATCAAGGAATAGTGGGTCTGCAACTGTCATTCACATTAAGAAGTGGTTTTAGGCAAAGGCACGTGGAAGGCCCAGTCCTGGCACTGGTATCAAAGCATGTAGGTTTTATAACTTCTGCCCAATGGACGTTTAAACCAGATGATTCTTTGCTGTGGGGGCTATACAATGTCTAGCAGCATCCTTGCTGTGGCAGCTAGAATAATGCTAGCCCCACAAAGATGTCCATATCCTGATTCCTATCATCTGTGAACCCCTTACATGGCAAAATAGCAAAACATGACAAAACAAAAAACTCCAAAACCCTTGCAGATGTGATTTAAATGAAGGATCTTTTTTTTTTTTTTTAACTTATTCATTTGAGAGGACAGCAAGCAAGAGCACGAGCAGGGGGTTGAGAAGCCCAGAGAGAGGAAGAAGCAGACACCTGCTGAACAGGTAGCCTGATGTGGGGCTTGATCCCAGGACCCTGGGATCATGACCTGAGCTGAAGGCAGATGCTTAACTGACTCAACCACCCACATGCCTCTAAATGAAGAATCTTGAGAGGTGGGAGATCATTCTGGATGATCTAGGTTGGGATATTATCACAAGGGTCCTGCTAAGACAGAAGGTGATATAATGACAGAAACAGAGAGGGAAGAGAAGGTGCTGTGGCTCCTGATGATGGGAAGAAGGAGCCATGAGCCAAGGAATGTTTGCAGCCTCTAGAAGCTGGAAAGTGCAGGGAAACCAGTTCTTCCCTGGAACCTCCAGAAGGAAAGCAGCCTTGCAGAGTCACGTTAGTTTTCTGACCTCTGGAACTATAAGATAATACATTTAGGTTAGTTTAAGCCACCAAGTTTGTGATTATTTGTTACAGCAGCAATGGGAAACAAATGCATCTGGTATCCACCCACCAGCTTCCAGTAATATCCATCCCCAAACTGTGATAATAAAAAATGTCCACAGACATTACTGCTGTATGTCCCACGGGGAGCACAGTTGTTTCCAGATGAGAACCACTGTGTTAGGGAGATTCCAACAGCAGCTGCAAAAATTCACTGAAGTGACGCCCTGGGTATGGCTGGTACCCAGTCAGCCAGGAGCGGCTGCAGGTGAACACTTAGCCAGATAGGTATGGGAAGCCAGAAGCTGTAGACTACTCATAATGTCCATTGTCACTCCTTTCTGTTCTCTCACTCCGGGGCATTCCTGCCTGGATACTCAGCATGGCTGGGCTGACTGAGAATCCTTATTAAATGTGACAGCTTGCCCTGCTGGGTCCCTGCCTCTTAGCGCAAGGATGACAGCTGCTCTCTGTGGCAGCCTTTCCCTGTGGATCAGACTCCTTTGCCTGACTGACCAATTCCCTTCATGCTGGGCAGGAAGGACTTCCTTCCATCTGAGCCACAGTAGCGAAGTCGGGGCTTGTTCTAAGCAACAGAAAGGGACGCTGATTTATATAAGGAAAATCAATCATCGATTGTCAGGAGAGTGGGGGATATCATGGAATGAGGGAAGTTTGCTTAGGAAGAATACCGGTGTAGCTCTGGGGAACTCCACAGCAGCTGGAACTTACAGTCTACTTCTCGAGTTCTGCCATTAATGTGTCTCACTTCCCAGTCTTGATTTTCAATTTGCAAATTCCTGGAGGAGAGAATCTTAATGTGTGGGTCCAATACATCAACCCTCTGAGACCACAGGGAAGGACTTGCCCAAGGTCATACAGTCCTGATAGCAGAGCTGGGCCACCTCTCCTGACTTAGGGAACCTGTTTCTCTTCCATAACCAAGGAATAGAGTCTTTGTGGGAGATCAAATTGTCCAATTAGAGAGCTAGCCAAGAGCTGGTACACTAAGGAAAGTTCTTTGCAAGCCTGCTGAGATGGCATCTGACCTGGAAAATACGGACCAACACTGGCTGTTTTTTTAATGTGTGGCAGGCGTCTAGATGTTTGTCGGTATCTAGAAGTGACATGTGTTCCATGGACGTATTTAAAATTAGTTATAGTAGAGTTTGGGAGGAATTACTGTGAGTCACACTAGAATGGAGGAGTGTTTTTTTTTTTTTAATGTTCAGGTAGCCACTGTATAGTACATAATTAGTCCTTGATACAGTGTTCAGGGACTCATTAGTTAAGTAGAACACCCAGTGCTCAGCACAGCACAGCATGTGCCTGCAACACCCACCACCCTGTTACCCCTTCCCCCCAACCCCATCCCCTGGGAAACCCCCAGATTGTTTCTTGGGAGTTTTAAAAACTCGTCCACCATTTTCAACCATTTCTGATCCTTGATGAAGCTCTCTCAGATCCTTTGGGAATTGCCACACCGTGCTTGAAGATTCCATGCCAGATGTCCTTTCCTGGGCCTGCTTTGGGCTATGACTGGATTCTTCTCTCTAGTCCTCTATTTAAATAAACACCACCACAACAGGTTTAATTAATTAATTAATTATAGTTTTCATTTAAATTCCAGTGAGTTAACATACAGTGTAATATTCGATTCAGAATATTTACAATACAGGGTACCTGGGTGGCTCAGTCGGTTGAGCGACTGCCTTCAGCTCAGGTCATGATCCTAGAGTTTTGGGATCGAGTCCCACATCGGGCTTCCTGCTCCACGGGGAGTCTGCTTCTCCCTCTGACCTCCCCTTTCATGTTCTCTCTCACTATCTCTCTTTCAAATAAATCAATAAAATCTTTAAAAAAAAAAGAATATTTACAAAACAATATGGTGATTTAACACTTGTGTACAACACCTGGTACTCATCCCAATAAGTGTTCTCTTAATCCCCAATATCTGTTTCACCCATCCCCCCACTACTCTCCCCTCTGCTAACCATCGGTTTGTTCTCTACATTCTGTTTCTTGGTTTGCTTCCCACTCTCTTTCCTTCCTCCCCTTTGCTTGTTTGTTTTGTTCTTAAGTTCCACATGTAAGTGAAATCATGTGGTTATTTGTCTTTCTCTGACTTATTTCGCTTAGCAAAATACTCTATAGTTCCATCCATGTCGTTGCAAATGGCAAAATCTCATTCTTTTTTTTTTTTTTAATTTTTTTTTCAGCATAACAGTGTTCATTATTTTTGCACCACACCCAGTGCTCCATGCAATCCGTGCCCTCTACAATACCGACCACCTGGTGCCCCCAACCTCCCAACCCCCACCCCTTCAAAATTCTCATATCGTTTTTCAGAGTCCATAGTCTCTCATGGTTCACCTCCCCTTCCAATTTCCCTCAACTCCCTTCTCCTCTCCATCTCCCCTTGTCCTCCATGCTATTTGTTATGCTCCACAAATAAGTGAAACCATATGATAATTGACTCTCTCTGCTTGACTTATTTCACTCAGCATAATCTCTTCCAGTCCCGTCCATGTTGCTACAAAACTTGGGTATTCATCCTTTCTTTTCTCTTTTTTTTTTTTTTTTTTTTTTTTTTTTACAGCTTTATAAACATATATTTTTATCCCCAGGGGTACAGGTCTGCGAATCGCCAGGTTTACACACTTCACAGCACTCACCATAGCACATACCCTCCCCAATATCCATAACCCCACCCCCCTCTCCCAACCCCCTCCCCCCATCAACCCTCAGTTTGTTTTGTGAGATTAAGAGTCACTTATGGTTTGTCTCCCTCCCAATCCCATCTTGTTTCATTTACTCTTCTCCTACCCCCTCAACCCCCCATGTTGCATCTCCTCTCCCTCATATCAGGGAGATCATATGATAGTTGTCTTTCTCCGATTGACTGATTTCGCTAAGCATGATACCCTCTAGTTCCATCCACGTCGTCGCAAATGGCAAGATTTCATTTCTTTTGATGGCTGCATAGTATTCCATTGTGTATATATACCACATCTTCTTTATCCATTCGTCTGTAGATGGACATCTAGGTTCTTTCCATAGTTTGGCTATTGTAGACATTGCTGCTATAAACATTCGGGTGCATGTGCCCCTTCGGATCACTACGTTTGTATCTTTAGGGTAAATACCCAGCAGTGCAATTGCTGGGTCATAGGGTAGTTCTATTTTCAACATTTTGAGGAACCTCCATGCTGTTTTCCAGAGTGGTTGCACCAGCTTGCATTCCCACCAACAGTGTAGGAGGGTTCCCCTTTCTCCGCATCCTCGCCAGCATCTGTCATTTCCTGACTTGTTAATTTTAGCCATTCTGACTGGTGTGAGGTGATATCTCATGGTGGTTTTGATTTGTATTTCCCTGATGCCGAGTGATATGGAGCACTTTTTCATGTGTCTGTTGGCCATCTGGATGTCTTCTTTGCAGAAATGTCTGTTCATGTCCTCTGCCCATTTCTTGATTGGATTATTTGTTCTTTGGGTGTTGAGTTTGCTAAGTTCTTTATAGATTTTGGACACTAGCCCTTTATCTGATATGTCATTGGCAAATATCTTCTCCCATTCTGTCAGTTGTCTTTTGGTTTTGTTCACTGTTTCCTTTGCTGTGCAAAAGCTTTTGATCTTGATAAAATCCCAAAAGTTCATTTTTGCCCTTGCTTCCCTTGCCTTTGGTGATGTTCCTAGGAAGATGTTGCTGCGGCTGAGGTCGAAGAGGTTGCTGCCTGTGTTCTCCTCGAGGATTTTGATGGATTCCTTTCTCACATTGAGATCCTTCATCCATTTTGAGTCTATTTTCATGTGTGGTGTAAGGAAATGATCCAATTTCACTTTTCTGCATGTGGCTGTCCAATTTTCCCAACACCATTTATTGAAGAGGCTGTCTTTTTTCCAGTGGACATTCTTTCCTGCTTTGTCGAAGATGACTTGACCATAGAGTTGAGGGTCCATTTCTGGGCTCTCTATTCTGTTCCATTGACCTATGTGTCTGTTTTTGTGCCAGTACCATGCTGTCTTGATGATGACAGCTTTGTAATAGAGCTTGAAGTCCGGAATTGTGATGCCACCAACTTTGGCTTTCTTTTTCAATATTCCTTTGGCTATTCGAGGTCTTTTCTGGTTCCATATAAATTTTAGGATTATTTGTTCCATTTCTTTGAAAAAAATGGATGGTACTTTGATAGGAATTGCATTAAATGTGTAGATTGCTTTAGGTAGCATAGACATTTTCACAATATTTATTCTTCCAATCCAGGAGCATGGAACATTTTTCCATTTCTTTGTGTCTTCCTCAATTTCTTTCATGAGTACTTTATAGTTTTCTGAGTATAGATTCTTAGTCTCTTTGGTTAGGTTTATTCCTAGGTATCTTATAGTTTTGGGTGCAATTGTAAATGGGATGGACTCCTTAATTTCTCTTTCTTCTGTCTTGTTGTTGGTGTAGAGAAATGCAACTGATTTCTGTGCATTGATTTTATATCCTGACACTTGACTGAATTCCTGTACAAGTTCTAGCAGTTTTGGAGTGGAGTCTTTTGGGTTTTCCACATATAGTATCATATCATCTGCAAAGAGTGATAGTTTGACTTCTTCTTGGCCGATTTGGATGCCTTTAATTTCCTTTTGTTGTCTGATTGCTGAGGCTAGGACTTCTAGTACTATGTTGAATAGCAGTGGTGATAACGGACATCCCTGCCGTGTTCCTGACCTTAGCGGAAAAGCTTTCAGTTTTTCTCCATTGAGAATGATATTTGCGGTGGGTTTTTCATAGATGGCTTTGATAATATTGAGGTATGTGCCGTCTATCCCTACACTTTGAAGAGTTTTGATCAGGAAGGGATGCTGTACTTTGTCAAATGCTTTTTCAGCATCTATGGAGAGTATCATATGGTTCTTGTTCTTTCTTTTATTAATGTGTTGTATCACATTGATTGATTTGCGGATGTTGAACCAGCCTTGCAGCCCTGGAATAAATCCCACTTGGTCGTGGTGAATAATCCTTTTAATGTACTGTTGAATCCTATTGGCTAGTATTTTGGCCAGAATTTTTGCATCTGTGTTCATCAAGGATATTGGTCTGTAGTTCTCTTTTTTGTTGGGATCCTTGTCTGGTTTTGGGATCAAGGTGATGCTGGCCTCATAAAATGAGTTTGGAAGTTTTCCTTCTATTTCTATTTTTTGGAACAGTTTCAGGAGAATAGGAATTAGTTCTTTAAATGTTTGGTAGAATTCCCCTGGGAAGCCGTCTGGCCCTGGGCTTTTGTTTGTTTGGAGATTTTTGATGACTGCTTCAATCTCCTTACTGGTTATGGGTCTGTTCAGGCTTTCTATTTCTTCCTGGTTCAGTTGTGGTAGTTTATATGTCTCTAGGAATGCATCCATTTCTTCCAGATTGTCAAATTTGTTGGCATAGAGTTGCTCATAGTATGTTCTTCTAATTGTCTGTATTTCTTTGGTGTTCGTTGTGATCTCTCCTCTTTCATTCATGATTTTATTTATTTGGGTCCTTTCTCTTTTCTTTTTGATAAGTCTGGCCAGGGGTTTATCAATCTTATTAATTCTTTCAAAGAACCAGCTCCTAGTTTCGTTGATTTGTTCTATTGTTTTTTTTGGTTTCTATTTCATTGATTTCTGCTCTAATCTTTATGATTTCTCTTCTCCTGCTGGGTTTAGGGTTTCTTTCTTGTTCTTTCTCCAGCTCCTTTAGGTGTAGGGTTAGGTTGTGTACCTGAGACCTTTCTTGTTTCTTGAGAAAGGCTTGTACCGCTATATATTTTCCTCTCAGGACTGCCTTTGTTGTGTCCCACAGATTCTGAACTGTTGTGTTTTCATTATCATTTGTTTCCATAAATTTTTTCAATTCTTCTTTGATTTCCTGGTTGACCCATTCATTCTTTAGAAGGATGCTGTTTAGTCTCCATGTATTTGGGTTCTTTCCAAATTTCCTCTTGTGATTGAGTTCTAGCTTTAGAGCATTGTGGTCTGAAAATATGCAGGGAATGATCCCAATCTTTTGATACCGGTTGAGACTTGATTTAGGACCAAGAATGTGATCTATTCTGGAGAATGTTCCATGTGCACTAGAGAAGAATGTGTATTCTGTTGCTTTGGGATGAAATGTTCTGAATATATCTGTGATGTCCATCTGGCCCAGTGTGTCATTTAAGGCCTTTATTTCCTTGTTGATCTTTTGCTTGGATGATCTGTCCATTTCAGTGAGGGGAGTGTTAAAATACCCTACTATTATTGTATTCTTGTTGATGTGTTTCTTTGATTTTGTTATTAATCGGTTTATATAGTTTGCTGCTCCCACGTTAGGGGCATAGCTATTTAAAATTGTTAGATCTTCTTGTTGGACTGTTCCTTTGAGTATGATATAGTGTCCTTCCTCATCTCTTATTATAGTCTTTGGCTTAAAATCTAATTGATCTGATATAAGGATTGCCACTCCTGCTTTCTTCTGATGTCCATTAGCATGGTAAATTCTTTTCCACCCCCTCACTTTAAACCTGGAGGTGTCTTCGGGTTTAAGATGAGTTTCTTGTAGGCAACATATAGATGGGTTTTGTTTTTTTATCCATTCTGATACCCTGTGTCTTTTGATTGGGGCATTTAGCCCATTAACATTCAGGGTAAGTATTGAGAGATATGAATTTAGTGCCATTGTATTGCCTGTAAGGTGACTGTTATTGTATATTGTCTCTGTTTCTTTCTGATCTACTACTTTTAGGGTCTCTCTTTGCTTAGAGGACCCCTTTCAATATTTCTTGTAGAGCTGGTTTGGTATTTGCAAATTCTTTCAATTTTTGTTTGTCCTGGAAGCTTTTAATCTCTCCTTCTATTTTCAATGATAGCCTAGCTGGATATAGTATTCTTGGCTGCATGTTTTTCTCATTTAGTACTCTGAATATATCATGCCAGCTCTTTCTGGCCTGCCAGGTCTCTGTGGATAAGTCTGCTGCCAATCTAATATTTTTACCATTGTACGTTACAGACTTCTTTTCCCGGGCTGCTTTCAGGATCTTTTCTTTGTCACTAAGACTTGTAAATTTTACTATTAGGTGACGGGGTGTGGACCTATTCTTATTGATTTTGAGGGGGGTTCTCTGAACCTCTTGAATTTTGATGCTTGTTCCCTTTGCCATATTGGGGAAATTCTCTCCAATAATTCTCTCCAATATACCTTCTACTCCCCTCTCTGTTTCCTCTTCTTCTGGAATCCCAATTATTCTAATGTTGTTTCGTCTTATGGTGTCACTTATCTCTCGAATCCTCCCCTCGTGGTCCAGTAGTTGTTTGTCCCTCTTTTGCTCAGCTTCTTTATTCTCTGTCATTTGGTCTTCTATATCGCTAATTCTTTCTTCTGCCTCATTTATCCTAGCAGTGAGAGCCTCCATTTTTGATTGCACCTCATTAATAGCTTTTTTGATTTCAACTTGGTTAGATTTTAGTTCTTTTATTTCTCCAGAAAGGGCTTTTATATCTCCCGAGAGGGTTGCTTTAATATCTTCCATGCCTTTTTCAAGCCCGGCTAGAACCTTGAGAATCGTCATTCTGAACTCTATATCTGACATATTACCAATGTCTGTATTGATTAGGTCCCTAGCCTTTGGTACTACCTCTTGTTCTTTTTTTTTGTTGTGAATTTTTCCGCCTTGTCATTTTGTCCAGATAAGAGTTTATGAAGGAGCAAGTAAAATACTAAAAGGGTGGCAACAACCCCAGCAAAATATGCTTTAGCCAAATCAGAAGAGATCCCAAATTGTGAGGGGGGAGAAAGGGGATAAAAGGGGGTTCAAAAAGAAAAAAAAAAAAAGAAACTATTTAAAAAAAGAAAGCCGATAAAGAAAAAATATAAAAAGAGGAAAAAAATATATATATATTAGATAAACTATTTTAAAAATGTTAAAAAAGAAAATGGTAAAAGTTAAAAAAATTTAGCAGAAGAAGAGAAAAAGAAAAAAAAATTGAAAAAGGAAAAAAAAATTAAATTAAATGCAAGCCTAAAAAATCATGGGGAGAAAGCCATGAGTTCCGTGCTTTGCTTTCTTCTCCTTGGAATTCCGCCGCGCTCCTTGGTATTGAAACTGCACTCCTCGGTAGGTGAACTTGCTCCTGGCTGGGTTTCCCGTTGATCTTCTGGGGGAGGGGCCTGTTGTAGTGATTCTCAAGCGTCTTTGCCCCAGGCGGAGTTGCACCGCCCTTACCCGGGGCTGCGCTGAGTCATCCACTCGGGTTTGCTTTCGGGAGCTTTTGGTCCCTGAGCGCTTTCCGTAGAGTCCGGAGGACAGGAATGAAGATGGCGGCCTCCCGGTCTCCGGCCCGGAGGAGCCGAGAGCCCGGGGCCCCACTCCTCAGTGCGCCCTCAGAGAACAGCGCCCAATGACTCCCGTCACCCTGGCCTCCGGCCGCGCTCCGAGCTGACCGAGCCTGCGACCGGTTCAAGGCAACCCCAAGCTGAGAGTCACTCCTCGGTTCTGTCTCTGCAGCCGGCTTCCCCGTTTTAATACCGGTAAGCTCTGCGACACTCAGACACCCCCGATCCTTCTGCGACCCTGCGGGACCTGAGGCCGCGCTGACCCTGCCTGGGCTTCCAGTTAAGCCTCTGGAGCGATGTCCCTCAGCGGAACAGACTTTTAAAAGTTCTGATTTTGCTCCGTTGCTCTGCGGCTCGCCGGGAGCCGGCCCCTCCCCCCGCGGTCTATCTTCCCGTCGCTTTGGATTCACTTCTCCGCCAGTCCTACCTTTCAGATAGTGGTTGATTTTCTGTTTCTAGAATTGCTGTTCTTCTTCTCTTCAATCTCCCGTTGGATTTGTAGGTGTTTGCAATCTTTAGATAAGCTATCTAGCTGATCTCCGCTACCCGAAGTAGTCTCAGCCTGCTACTTCTCCGCCATCTTGACTCCTCCCCCTCATTCTTTTTTTATAACTGAGTAATATTCCCGTGTGTGTGTGTATCACATCTTCTTTATCCGTTCATTAGTCAATGGACACTTGGGGTATTTCTATATAATTTGGTTTTAATCCAACAATGAATACTTCCATATTATATCAAAAAATTGAAAAGCACAGGTATGTGAAGTAAAACTTAAAAGATCACTCATAAGCACATCATGTATAAAAACTTGTTCTCATTTTACTCTCTTGGGTGTCTTTTCAGGCTCTTTCTCTTAATATTTGATGCTTAATGAAAAAATGGGATTATACTACATCTTCTGTTTTATTATCAACTTTATTAATTTAATTATCATAGCATCTTTTAACAGGCTTAACTATATGTTGATTATAGTTTTTAATAGCCTCAGAATATTCCATTTCATCATTATGCCATGATTGATTTAACTTCAACGTTATTAAGAGAACTCTGTTTCTAAGTTGTTGAAAAGTCTGTGAAGTTTATGTAGCTGCAGAATTAATCAAACTATGACCTAGGTTTCAAAATTTCCTGAATTATTGTGTTTTATTTTTTAATTTCATTTTGGATAGTTACTTTTTTGGTCGTTGTTGTTCTTTCTGATGTGAGGACGTTTTGTTGTGGCATCCCTCTGTGATGCTGGGGAAAGAACATGGTGTATCTTAGGTCCTTCCTATGCATTGGAATGTCCGTCAGCTTTCTCTGAAAGGATTGGCCTGGGAAGAAAAGCAGGTCAGCTTATGCCTACATGCATTTTCTCATGCTGACTCATTTGACTACCTGTGGAGTAGAGAACAAGTCATCTATTTCAACCAAATCACAGTGTTTTGTCTCGTGGTCATTTTCTGTAACTCACAAACAATTCATAAGGTGTCCCAATTTTCTTCATTCATGTGACAAAATTTTATAAGCACCAACTATGTGCTAAGCAGTGAGCTTGACCATGGGGACATATACAGATAATCTTAGGGCGTCGCGGCATTGAAGTCTTTATTAGCATTTTGTCCTCCTGGGGGTCAATTTCATCTTATTCCAAACCTGGGGCTTTGAAGCAGACAGACCCTTACACACCCATGCTAGCTGCATGACATTGGACAACTAGTCTACATTCCTTATGCCTATTTTCATATTATATTAATACAATTCAATGGGATCGTCCATGTAAAATACACAGCATAGAGTAAATGGTTGAATATACGATGGCCATTATTATTACCATCATATTCTGCAGAAAAGCTCTTTTTTTTTTTTAAAGAGAGAGAGAGTGTATGTGAATGGGGGTGGGGAGGGGCAGAGGGAGAGGCAGGGAGAGAACCTCAAGTGGACTCCATGCTGGGTGTAGAGCCCAACATGGGGCTTGAACTCATGACCCTGAGATCATGATCTAAGCTGAAATCAAGAGTTGATGCTTAACCAACTGAGCCACCCAGGTGCTCCATAGTCGACTGAATAGCTTATAATCAAGTAGAAGAATATGTATGGCCCAGTTATTTATTTATCTTAAGCAGCTGAGGAAGAAAGAATTAGTCCAAAGAATGAGCAGGGCATTAGGATGAGGCCATTGCCTGACTCTCTGGGGTTAATTTAGCCATCACGCCTGCATGGAGCTGGTACATTTAGAGTGCAAAAGGAACCTTCTGCTTGTTGATAATTAGTCTGGTTTTAATGAGTTACCATCAGGTGTTAATAACAGCTCAAGTGCAATATATCTTTTCACAACTTTCAGAGGATGTTCAAGATATTTGCTGGGTTCTCACTTCTTGGGCTTCTGTGTGGGTGTTAGCCGTTGATCTGAGGAGGGCCAGATAGATTGCTTCTACCTCCACAAATCCTAGGAAAAGCAGCTTTAATGGTGGCTACAATACTGCCATGCCCAGGATGAGTAATATCATGGATATTACATGAATGGGGACAGACACCTTTCCTAATGGGAAATGTCATTTCTTTGCCAGTGGGAGACATTTCTTCTTGTCCCAAATAATCCTGACAATAGAATGGTTTGAAAGAAACACACACACACACACACACACACACACACCAAAAGAGAAAACAAATGGGAAACTGTAAATTTCTACCAATAGAGTACTGCCTAAATGCATGCAAGGACATCCATACACTAGAACACAATGTAGTCATTAAAAAAGAATAAGGTAGATGTATATAGCATGGTGTCCAAGAGATACAAATTGGGAGGAAGACTGCAGAACAGTAACTAGGGTTTGATTTGATGTAAGAGGAAAGAAGGGAAGAAGTGGGGTAGGATTAGTAAGGGAAGACAGACTGGAAGGAGGGAAGAGAAAGAAATAGAAAAAGGAAGAAAGAAAAAAAGAAAAGGAAAGAAGAAAAGTATTTCTTTATAAAATCAGGCTTTCCTTTGCAGGTCATAGATTACTCCAGAAATTGAGGACTATGGTAGATTTTTGCTGCAGGTAAAACGGGTGTGTGTATGTACAGGTGTTTTGGACAGCACCCCATAGAAAGACTACTCCACATCTTTCCCCATACTTTATTTGGCATTCAAATGCCCAGTATTGGGCACCAGGGTGGCTCAGTGGGTTGAGCCTCTGCCTTTGGCTCAGGTCATGATCTCAGGGTCCTGGGATAGAGCCCCACATCAGGCTCTCTGCTCAGCAGGAAGCCTGCCCCTCCCCCTGCCCCGCCACCGGCCTCTCTGCCTACTTGTGATCTCTCTCTCTGTGTCAAATAAATAAATAAAATCTTTAAAACAACAACAACAACAAATGCCCAGTACTGGATTAATTATATTCTGTGGCTTGACATACATTATTACAACTGTTCTGTCTCCAGCCCTCTCATTTGTTGTAATAGCAGAGACAAACATCCTTATTGTGACCGGAGAGCAGTTCTCCTGAAATATAATTGATGATCATTAAAATACACCCATTTTAAATGTACGGTTCAATAAGAATCAATAATCAGGATCTAGGACATTTCTATCATCCCCCAAATTCTGTTGCCCCCTCTTCCCAGTTAATCATTAACTCCCACCTCTTGTCCCAGAAAGACATTGATCTACTTCTATTACAATATATTATATTTTTCTTCCCTAGAGTTTTCTGTAAATGTAATAGTACAGTATATGTTCCTGTTTCAGGATTCTTCTCAGAATAATAATTTGGCCATTCATGTGAGTTGTGTGTATCAGTAGTTCTTTTCTTTTCTTTTTTTTTTTAAATATATATTTTTTAAATTTTATTTGTTTATTTGACAGAGAGATCACAAGTAGACAGAGAGGCAGGCACAGAGAGAGAGGGAAGCAGGCTCCCTGCCAAGCAGAGAGCCCGATGCAGGGCTCAATCCCAGGACCCTGAGATCATGACCCGAGCCGAAGGCAGAGGCTTAACCCACTAAGCCACTCAGGCGCCCTAGTAGTTCTTTTCTGTTTTAAAATCTGGGCTTGGGGCGCCTGGGTGGCTCAGTGGGTTAAGCCACTGCCTTTGGCTCAGGTCATGATCTCAGAGTCCTGGGATCGAGCCCCGCATCGGGCTCTCTGCTCGGCAGGGAGCCTGCTTCCTCCTCTCTCTCTGCCTGCCTCTCTGCCTGCTTGTGATCTATCTGTCAAAAAAAAAAAAATCTTAAAATCTGGGCTGTGTAGTATCCCAGTTTATATAAATAGTATGTTATCGTATACTATATAATATAATACAAAGTGGTATGTTTATCCATCCACATAGTAAAGACGATTTTATTTGGGGGAAATGTTTATGTCACCAAAAAGACCGAAAATCACTTTTCTACCTTAATTGGATATTCTTGGGAACGATGGAGAACTCAATTTACACCATGATTTTTAGTGAGAAAAACAGGTCTGATGTTGGGAGATTAGGTGACAGGGTGACTGGAGGTTTCCATGGCCCTACCGAGCATATCCATAGGCATCCCACCTACATTGGCCCCCAATTATCCTCACCTCCTGGTATTTACACCTTTGTATAATATCCTTCTTTTTGGGGTGGGCTGGACTTAACTGACTTCTAATGAATTGAGCACGATAGAAGTAATGGGCTATCACTTCTGGGACTAGGTTATAAAAACAACTATTACTTCTGTCTTGGGTGTTCTTTCTAGGATTGCCTGTCATATGGGAAGCTGGCTACCATATCATGAATCAGTCCTGAGCCCTCATATAGAACTGCAGTTTCTGCTGTGTTGGTTTGTTTGTTTTAATTTGAGAGAGAGAGAGAGAGAGAGAGAGAGGGAAAACTGGAGTGAGTGGAGAGAGAGAGAGAGAGAGCACAAGCAGTGAGGGGCAGAGGCAGAGGGAGAAGCAGACTCCCCACCAAGCAGAGAGCCCGACATGGGGCTCAATCCCAGGACCCCGGAATCATGACCTGGACGGAAAGCAGATGCTTAACCGACTGAGCCCTTCAGGCGCCCCCATCTGAGAATTGCAGTCTCATGAGAAATCTTGAGCCAGAGGCATAAACTAAACCTGAGGCCATAATCTGAGTTAATAAACATGTATTATTTAAGTTGCTAAGGATGGGGGTCCTGTGTTATGCGGCAGATACAACTAACACTAACAAGATTACGTTATCCTTGTTGTCATTATTCCTGTCACTGCCATTGACTTCACCCTTCCTGGTTTCCATCCCAGGCTTAGCAGGGCCCTGGGGGTACACTATGGTAATGATCACCCGGTTCTGAGCCTAGAACCAGGCACTCCTTTCATTTTCTTGCTGAAACCTCACAACAGCCCTATGATAATTGTCCCTCTTATACTGACCAAGAGAGCAAACAGACCTTAGAGGGGAAAGAGCTAGAAGGTGACTAGAGCGAGTGCAGAAGGGAGCCGGGGTTTGAATCCAGGCAGTGATCTCAGTGTCCCAGGTTGTGACCCTAACACATCCTGCAGCCGTGGTGACCTGCCTCCCCCAGCCTGCCGCAAGTGATCCTATCTCCATCCTTCTCCTCAGTCCACTCTCGCCCCTCCTTCCCTGGCTTCTCCCCTGCCAAACCTGTCCCACTGCCTGCCTCCACCCCGTCCGGTCAGCCATGCCCAGGCTGGCTTCCTGACCAAAGATACCAGGGCGGACCGCCCACATTGAGCTTTTAGGATCCTCTCAGAGTCTCCTTCCAGAGACCCGTCTGCCTTCCTTACTCCTTTTTCATCTCAGCGACTGTTCTTTTTTACTCAGATGGAAACATAAAGGTTTTCTTTCTAGGCGTGCCTGGGTGGCTCAGTCATTAGGCATCTGCCTTCTGCTCAGGTCATGATCCTAGGGTCCTGGGATCGAGCTCCACATTGGGCTCCCTGCTCTGCAGGAAGCCTGCTTCTCTCTCTCCCGTTCTCTGTGCTTATGTTCCCTCTCTTGCGGGCGCGCACTCTCTCTCTCTGTCAAATAAATACATAAGATCTTTAAAAAAAAAAAAAAAAGATTTTCTTTCTAGCTCCCTTTCCCCATATGGGGAATTAAAACGTGTTCAAACACATTTTGGAACGTGGTGGTAGTGGGGTGGGGGTACCCAGGGGCTGGAAAGGAGCTTCTACTTTGGCTTCAGAGTTGCCTTTGAATTCTAGCTCTGCTGCTCTTTGGCTGTGAGATCTTGGCTGTGGACTTCTCTGCGCCTCTGTTTTCTCATCTTTAAAATGGGAGCAACAATCTTTACAGCTGAGGATTCAGCCAGCTAATCCATATACTAGCACAGTGGCTGGCACCATGTAATTACTCCACTTATTATCATTGTTGTTGCTGCTAAATTCTATTTGTAGATTTTCAGATGTTTTTCCCCAAAGTTCAAGAGCTCTCCAATGGAAAAGACTGTCTCCACCAGCAGTCTCTTCTCCTGGGTCATCTTGGAGACAGATAGTTCTTTGGCAGCATCTCACACGCTCCCTGGTCTACTCCCATCGCGGTATAAAAGGACAGGATGGGGCAGAGACCCAAGAGTATGGCCTATGCCGCTAGAGAAATTGGTATCGAACTGTAGCTCTTCTGCTTATGAGCCAGATGACCTTAGGCAAATTATGAGCATCCCCAGGCCTGCCGGTAATGATAGCTCCAGCCTGCCTGATGGGATTGTGGCGAGGGTCAGTGGAGAGCATCAGTGCATGGAAGACACTTACAGTGGTTTGGCCCACAACGGTCACCCAGCGAAAGCACAGGCTTTTATTAGCATTCTTGCAGGAGATGGTGGAGGGTGCTAAGGTATGAGGCCAGCCCTCCTTCAGCTTTTAAAGCCCCGATCTTTACTCTAAAGCATTCTGCAGGCACCTGCAGGGATTTCTGCTGTGCGTTGGACAGCCATGGCCCATCGGGATCAGTGGAAGGCTCTCTTCCTCTTGTCTGTCCCGCCCAGGGGTTTTCTTTTTGTGCGGCAGACTTTCTATTCATGGATCATCTGCCAGAAGCTTGGACCAAGAATTTTTACTCTGCTTTTCACATTTTCTTCCCTTAATAGTCCTGTTCTGTGCTGTCACCTTGGTGCCCTCCCTCCTCTCCAGCCCTCAGCAGCTGGCAGGAAATGTTTATAGAAGAAGCTTTTCTTTCTCTTTTTAATAGTCTCCTAGGCTGCAACCTCCAAAATGAGAACCTTGTTAACCAGAAGGACTCTAGGCTACTGATTTATATTCTAGTCATAGAGGGAGGGAAAAAAATTACAAAGGGAGAAAGAAAATGCCAACATATCCATGGACTAGTTCTAGTACCCTCTCTGATGAGGAGTGTATGTATCTGTTTATGCTCCCGGTGGTAAGGGATTCCTTCTAGATTCTAGTATTTGACCTGTTATTCTTGGGTCACGTGGATTCTTTGTTCCTCTTGTGGGTGTGCTGAAAACAAGAGTAACAATTTTATGCACCTGCCATTTAAACAAAAGATTTATTGTTTTCAAATACTAAAGATACTTGTTTCAGCAGAAATGTTAGTATCTCAGCAAAGATGGTGTCCAAGCTCATGGTGGCTTCAGAAGATGGCTAAGGGCTCATCTGCTATCACCCTGCACAGATACGGATGGGCCAACATCCCTCCGTGGGTGGTTATGAAGGGGTCATAAAATGTACAGGTGAAAGTCTTTGGTGGCCATAATTCTAGCTCAGTGGTTCAAGGAAGGCTTCCAGGAGGAGGAAGTACATTTGGAACAGGGTTTTGGAAGTGGGTGTCATAGACAATGCAGGCTGTCCCCCATTCCCCCTCTACTTCCAGAACTTCCATAACAATAGAATCTCTAATTTTTAGCTGGGTCATCCCTCACCCCAACACCTGCAAGTGAAGACTACAATTCAGAATGTTGCTTGCAACAATTGCTACAATTATTCTCTTTCCCTTATGCACATCCTTTCACAGTGCAACTTTGTATCCCCTCCTATTTAATTGTGGAATCTGTTTCCCCACCCAGGAAGCCGGGCTAGACTTGTGATTTGCTTTGGTCAGTACAATGCAATGGAAGTGACATCATGCTGATTCTGAGCCTAGGCCTCCAGAGACCTTGCATACCTCCATCTAACTTTCTGGAATCCTGCCCAGCTGTCATATGTGACCAAGCTACAGTCAGCCTTCTTTAGGATAGGAGCTCTTTTGAAGCAGAGACAAACTTTCTTAGCTGAAGTCATTCTAGAGCAGCCAACACCTGGCCAACCAGACAGTTAACTACAGGTACATGAGTAGACTCACCCAAAGCCACATGAACTGCTTAGCTGAACCCAGCCCAAATTGCCAACCCATGGAATCATGTGCTGGATAAATGCTTATTGTTTTAAGATGCTATGTTATGAGGCAGTGGTTTGTGATATATCAAAACTAATACAATTTCCCATGCAGCTAGGTGTATCTGTGTAGCTATGTTGGATGACATGTAAGCAGAAGCGGTGTGTATGAATCTTGGGGGTGGAGGTGAGGGTAGATTTCTTTACAGGGAGGAGGCAATGCTCTTCTTCCATCTTTCTTCCTTCCTAATGACTGGAATGTGAATGTAATAGCTGGCGCTCCAGCAGCCATTCTGGGTCAGGAAGTGAGTTTAGGAAGGAACCTATGGCAGAACAATAAACTAGAAGGATCTTGTTCCTCTGAAACCATAATTACCTTTCCAGTCTTATTCTGACTACTTCTAAATTTATTAAGCAAAAGAAACAAATATACTTTTAGATTGTTTAGTCCCCAGTGTTTCGAGTTTTACAGTTAATCATAGCTGAACCTAATCCACAAAAATACAAATGGTCAGGATTTAGATAAGCAGAGAGGTAGAAAAGAGTATTCTTGTTAGAGGGAAATTGTCGAGGGACTGTTGTGGATAATGTTGCAGAAAAAGACAAAGTGTGGGTGGTGGGTGGGAGACAGTGAGGAGTGGCATGGTATTACCTAAGGGGAGCAATAGGTGATAGAACTGGGAACCATTTGGGGCCAGCTTTTACAAGGTCTTGAGGGGCAGGCTAAGAAATTTGGAGAACACGATAAAACAGATGTCCGAAAGCTTATAAAAATCAGAATAAGGAAGACTTTTTTCTGCATTCCTTGATTCATTTCCTCTGGGGAATTTATGTCCCAGTAAGGGAGACAAGATAACAAAATAATAGGATAATTACAGATTGTGATTAATGGTCTGTGTGATACTGTGGAGACTGTGGGATAGAAGCAAGTACTTTAGATAGGGTGGTCAGAGAAAGATTGTTTTGATCTTTAAAATTCTGTGCCAGGCACTGTGCAGAAGTCGAAGGACACAGGGAGAAATAACACACAGTTCCTGTCATTGAAAAGATCACAGTCTAGGATAGGGGTAGAGTTAACCGGGAACAATTTGCTAGTGGATGTGGGAGACAGTGAAAGAAAGTAATGTAGTCTTCCCATCCATATCAGTCCGATATGGGTGTGATAAAGCTGTGGAAGATACATGTCCCCAGTCCTTGCTTACAGCAAAAATAATTTTTGTCACACATGTCTGCGTGTAGGCTGTGATTCTCTTGGACTCCTTTGGCTTAACTTGCTTGATTCCAGGCCGTGGGTTGGCCCAGGTCTGCTCTGTGTATGTGTGTGTGTGTGTGTGTGTGTGTGTATCTCCTCACCCTGGGACCACTGGCTCCCAGGGTTTGATCTTCTCAGGGTGCATGGCAGGAGTGTAAGAGATCAAACAGAATCATAGAGGCACATAGAAAGCCTCTGCTTGTGTTACCTCTGCTCACATTGCTGACCCTAGCAAATCACATGGTCAAGACTGACATCCATGGGTCAGGAAGAACACTCCACCCACAGTGAGAAAATTTCGAAGGCACAAGGATGTTTAATGCCGTAGTGGGGGCCATGAAGGTTTGGGAACACTCATTCAATCCTTCATTCCATCCAAGGAAATGAGGTACTTCTCCATTTCTTCAGAACCCTCATAGATGTCTGAATAGTTTTCCTATTTTTTTTTGAGAAATCTTTTCTATTTCTTGTGAGATTTATGGCAATGCACCATATTTCTTTTTGTTCAAATTTTTACTTAAGGGGCACCTGGGTGGCTCAGGCACTTCAGCATCTGACTCTTGATTTTGGCTCAGGTTGTGATCTCAGGGTCGTGAGATCGAGGCCCATGTTGGGATCCAGGCTCAGTGTGGAATCTGCTTGAGATTTTCTCTCTCTTCCCCTGTCCCTCAGCATGCTCTCTCTCTTGTTCTCTCTCTCAAAAAAAAAATTATTATTATTATTTTTTTACTTAAAAAACTACATATGAAAGTTTTGTGGTAAAAACTTCAAAAAGTAGTACTGACAGATATAATAGTGAACAAACATAAGGCTGGACCTTCCAAAGAGGGAAATCCTGGGTTTCTTTTTGGAGGTATCCTGAGAGTGCACAACCAAAATTTTTAAATTAACTCTTTATTTTAATTCCAGTAGAGTTAACCCACAGAACCAAATATTTTCTGGCATTAAGAAAATACCAAATGGCGTCCTCCTACACTGGTTCCTCTGCATCTCCCCACTTTTTTCCTATTTCTCCATGTATCTTAGAGGTAGTGCCATTTCAGTTCAGCTAGTCCCATTTCATTGTGTTTAATGGCTGCATTGTTTTCCACTATGAGGCTGTGCTGCAATTTATTTAATCAGAGCGTTATTGAAAGACATTTGGATTGTGTCCAATCTTTTGCCGCTATAACCAAGGCTGCATTAAGTATCCTGGAACATCTATCTTTATCCGCATGTATGAGTGTATCAGTAGGTTAAATCTCTAGACAGAAATTGCTAGATCAAGGGAGATGCATCTTCACGTTTGATAGATATTGACTCTTATGTTCCAAAAAAGAAAGAATGATTCCTTGCAGCATGTCTACAGATTCTTCTCTGTTCCTCCGGTCTTCTTCTGATTCTTGTCCCATGGTATTGTTCGGGGCTGAACCAATGGAATAACTAGCTCAGAACGTATTCCTGCAGGGATCTGGGGAAACTTAGAGTGGTATCCTTTGAATCTTGGCAAATTTTGAAGATGGGAAGAAGCAGGCACTGCTCTTTTTACCCAGATCACCCCTTTTAATGAGAGAAGCGGAGGAGCATCAAATGTTGTTTTCACCAACATGTTTACTGAAGAACTCCATGCTGCAAGTGGAATGATTTATGTCCCTGGGAGATCCCAGTAAAAAATGTGCACAGTACCCTTTAATTTGATCTGCTTTCCCTGTAGCACCTAAATATTTAGGGCAAATAGAAAATAGTTCTGATTTACAATCTCTATAAAAATTTTAAACAACCTAATAGGACATTTGATCATGAAATTGCCTGAAATAATGTTGGTAGTATTTGGCCATATTTCTTTGAAATGGCCTGTAACTTCAGTGCAAACCCCCAAACATGGATTTTTTTCTCCCCTGTTAATAACAGTCTTATTAATAAAAGAGTGATTTTCTTTACAGATCCTTGGCAGCTGTGTCCCAGTGCCTTTGTTCAATAAAGGTAGAGATAATAACTGTATCTAAAAAGAAAATGTGCCGAGGTTCTCAGGAGAAGTGGTGGAAACAAATCTTTTATTAAATCATATCAAATTGTGTTTCTTGTTTACTTTTTTCATTTTATAAGTTGCAGTCATATCTGCTAGTGTTGGTAAACCTTGCCTCCCATTTGTCAAAAGAAAACCACTTGGAGTCTTGGTATACTTGAAGTTAAATGCTGCGTGATCAATCAGGGTGATAAATTTCCCACAATTAACTGCCATGATGACGTTTCTGAGTCTCTTTCTCTATTTATCCCTGCTGATATCTTTTGAGATTGGTTAACTTCTGAATACGTCCTCAGATGTTCTATGGATGACCAGAAAAAAGAGCAGCAGGAAAGTGTGGTCGACAGGTGGGGTCTTTACCTGTACAGATTCATGGCCCCTCTTACAGTAATAACATCTCTATTTTCCTTGAGGGCAGGTGGCTTACATGGGCTAACTCTCTTCCTACTTCTAGGTGTGAGCCTCTGACCTAGACCTGGCCAATCAAAATATCCTTGCTCCAGGCAGACCAATCAGAGCCAGGAAAAGTCCTGGGACTTTTACTACAACTAGTGGAAATGAGAACTTTCTTGATTGGCATTCTTTAAACCTGATTTTGGTAGTCTTTCCTCTCCACGGGAAGAGTACTCTTGAAGGAAGACAAAACAGAAAAAAATGGCCAAGAAATGGAGAAAGACAGATTCCTAATGAGACCACTTGAATTCTTGAATCTAATCATGCCTGAAGTCTTACCCATCCGTTAGGCAAGCGAATCAATTCTAATTTTTTGCTTAAGTCCATTTGTGTTGGGTTTGTGCCACTTGCTTCCAAAAGAGTCCTAAACACTTGTGTTTTATAATTTTCAGGAAAGTCTCATGTGTAGGAGAACATGTCCAACACCAGTATAACTGATGTCTATAATAATAGATCCGCTCTCTTTTCTCTCATGTTCTCAGTGGTCAGCATTGTACAATGGACTGTCTTCAGACTGGAGCACCTGTTCCAGTCCACAGCTCATCAGACCATCCTGGCCCAGCAGATCTACCGTATTCTCAAGAATTCTCTTTGTTAGAATTACTCATGGTTGGAACACCTGGGTGGCTCAGTTGCTTAAGTATCTGTGTTCAGCTCAGGTCATGATCTCAGAGTCCTGGGATCTGCCCTGTGTTGGACACCCTGCACATCAGGGAGTCTGCTTCTCCCTCTCCCTCTTCCCCTCCACCCTGCTCATGCTCTCTCTCTCTCTCTCTCTCTCTCTCTCTCTCTCACACACACACACACACACACACACACATTCTTTCTCTCTCTCTCTCAAAAAAAAATAATAAAATCTCAAAAAAAAACCCTGAAACAAACAATACATTATATGTTAATTATTTAAAATAAAAAGAAGGAAAAATAATCTTAAAAGAAAAAGAATTACTCATGGTCGTCCCATATTCGTACTCTGTGGATATGGGGATTACCTATGCTATCCCCAGTCTTCCTCCTGCCTTCCCCTGGAAGCTTAGTTGTTCCTTGTGAAGGTAGCTGTACTCATCTGTGCCCTAGGGAGTTTAGAATGAGATTTCCAGGCAGCCAGCCACTGCTATCTTCTCCCATCCTTGCATCTTTAAGATCTTGGGTCCATTTCTAGCTCTTTCCTTGCCTTCCTCAAATTAAGCGATGACTTAATTTGTGGGAGAAGAGCTGATGTAGACAGGGGTGTGGACTAACATTTACAGGATGCCTTCTGCATACCAGACACTGTGCTAGGCTCATTCCTGTGTGCTCATACCACCTTGTGTTTCCCATAACACATAATATCATTGTCTATTTAATACATTTTATGGTCTCGACACTTGTGCTGAGTGTCTTATTAGGTCATATCTAATTTAATCTTTACAGAACCTGGAGAGAGGTATTATTATCTCCAAGATTAAACTGAGGCTGAGAAAGGTTAGGTTATTTCCCCAAGTCATGCAATGAGGAAATAGTGGGAGCAAGATTTCCACTCAGGCATAAGTGACTCAAAGTCCGATTTTCTTTTTTCTTAGGCCAGCACTGACTGACCTATGCCTCGTGCTCACCTATGAACTTCTGACCTCAAAGCACTCGTGTGTTATCTTTGTTCCCCAATTCTCTCTCCCTCTAGAGCCTTGCAGAGAGGAATAGGTTCTTAAAAATTACATACTAGGTGAGAAATCTTTACAACAACTCTGGAGGGCAGGTGTTTTTCTTTCTGTTTTACACATGAGCAAATTTGGGCTTAGGATGGTTAAGGAACTGATCCAAGGCCAGGAACTAGCATTCATAAAATATAATCCTATAATCCTGAGATTTCTTCCTTTGACTGAGAATTGAGAAAAATATTATAGAAGCTAAAGAGAGGGGACTCCGGATGTTCATGCATTCCAACATAGATAGGTTAATGAGGGCTCTATTAGGCTGGGTTACCGTGCAGAAAGCAGCACAGACATTTTATGAAAAGAAAGTTGCATCTGTGTTACTGAGTCTCTCCTTATAACTTGTGAGCAGGCAGAACACTGCTTAATGGCGCTGGACAGATCTCACGTGAAAATGACTCCGGCGGGGAAATCTTTTATGGAAACCGAAATGATTGTTTTAGGAATCTGAATAGTAATTTTTCGCTTCTTAGTCTCTGGTCTCTTGAGTCTCAGTCTTGTATCTTGGGTACAGTGGATATGGGATTCTGGTGACTTTGCCCAGTGTAAGGAGCATTGAGAGAGAAGGCAGACCAGCTTGAGGTGTGGAGAGGGGCAGTGAGTTTGGTATTTAGTAGCAGAAGCTGGGACTCTGGTAGGTGGAACAGACAGCTGGAAAGGGCACCTCAAGGAAACGCATTTCTCGGGGCATCTAGGAACACGAGAGCTGCGCCCACGGTCTGATGTAGCTCTCTCTGTTTGAAAGCGCTGACATTCTGTTCAGCTAATGATGAGTTTTCTTCTCTTTCCTCCCAGCACCGAGATGAGGCAAAAAATGCAAGGGAAGAAAGAATGAGAAGCAATTTCCAAAGTCTTCAGGGTCCCTAGGATGGCTTTTGAACTAAGTCACACTGCTGTCATCCTGCAGGCTGCTTGTGCTTTTGGAGTAGTCATTGGCAGATTAACGAGTTTCATCAAAGTTAAGAGAAAATAGTAGCTTAAAATAGCAGTGAAATTTTCAAGGACATTTTGGGGGAGAGGGTGAAATGCTGTAGTCACCCTGATGTACTCATGAAAGCATCTAGGTTATGTTGTTAGTTAAAAATCCCAGCCATGGAGCCAAGAATACATATAATTTACCCACTCATTTACCCACCTCCCATATATCTACCCACGTATCCCTCCATCTGTCCAGTTACCAATCCATCCATCTATCCACTCATCCTTCCATCCATCCATGCATGTATCCCTCCATCTGTCCACTTATCCATCCATCCATCTTCCACTCATCTATCCATCCATTCATCCATCCATCCATCCACCTATCCATCCTTCTAACCACTCATCCATCCATCTGCCCATTCACCAATGATCCATTCATCTATCCACTTGTCCATCCATCGATCCATCCATCCATCTATCCATCCATTGTCCACTCATCCATCCATCCATCTATCATCCATCCATCCACCTACCCCACCATCTGTCCACTTATCCATCCATCCATCCATCCATCCATCCATCCATCTATCCACTCATCCTTCCATCCATCCATCCATCCATCCATCCATCCTTCTATTCACTCATCCTCCATTTGTCCATCCATTTATCCATCCATCCACCCACCTATCCATCCTTCTATCCACTCATCCATCCATCCACCCAGCCACCTGTTCATCTTTCTATCCACTCATCCATCCATCTATCCATCCACCCACCTATCCCTCCATCTGTCAACTTATCCATCCATCGATCCATCCATCCATCCTTCTACCACTCATCCATCCATCCGTCCATCCACCCACCATCCATTCATCTATCCACTCGTGCATCCATACATCCATCTATCCATCCACCCATCCTCCACCCACCCAGACATCCATATTCCCCTTTCACTTAATATTTAACAAGCACAGACAACGCACCAGGCATTACCTAAGGCTACCAATACTTGGTTCTCAGGAAGTCCTAAGACTGTGTTTTTTGCTATAATATAATTTCAGAAGGCAAATTTGCTGTTGGGAGTTTTCGTTAAGGTGAAGCAAAATGTTGTATTGAGTTTATATGGATTCTGACTCTTATATAACTGTACAGTTGGCGCTGAAAATCTTATGCAACTTATTTGGGAAAAGATGGTCTACGGTACAAGTTGCTGCGTCATGCAGAAAGATGGGCTGCAAGAAACAGTGTTTGTTTTGGGCTGGTTTTGCATTAGAAGCTGTGAAATTGTGGAGCTGAAGCTGTTGTTTTGCTGGGTCAGGTGTTGCTAGTCCGCTAAAAATAAGCCCATATCAGTGGACATCTTAGAAACTAAGAAAAGTCGGATGCAAGTGAAGTAATTTAGTGGACTCTTACTTCGTCATGCCCCACCACATTGAGCTTCAGTAGAGTTCTGCTTTAAACACAGGTGGTACGGCGTGATGCTAAGTGCGAGGGTCTGGAAGCACACAGACTATTTCAGATCCCTGACCTACCACTTACTTACTCCATGGCCTTGAGAAAGTTGCCTACCCTCTCTGTTTTCAAAACCAAAAATAGGACAAACAATGATACTTGCCTCTTAACATTTTGTGGGGGAGGATAAAATGGGACAATGCCCGGAGAGCAGTGTCCCTACCATTTTGGTGAGCAGGGTTGTTTCTCCAAGGGTCACAGAGTAGATTCATTGAAACTCACTGGTCAGAGCAAGTTCTCTATGATTTTTTTCCTTCTATTACATGATCTTCTCTATCTCCTCTTTTTCCTTTAACTCCTCCCACACCACAGGTGTTCCTTCTAGTATAGGAATAGAGATTTCCCCAGTTCTCCCTTCACATGTTAATTTAGATGTAAGTGCATAATTGATAAAACGCAGAATTGGCTCTGATTACATAAATGGTTCGGGGCCCCAAACCTCACTTTTTCAACATTCTCTTTTTGACACCTCCTCACGTTGTTGTATGTAAATCTAATTAATTACGTCTGACGGTAGCCTGGGAGACGACATATGCATAGACTACAACTGGCTTATCCATTTCCCCAGCAATGAAGGAACAGGGACATCAGAGTCTGTGCTGTCACAAAGAAAACTACGGTGAACTTCCTCATGCATGAGTCTTTAGGGTTTTGTGGGAGACTTTCTCTGGGACACGTATCCAGGCATGGAGACTGTTGGGTGGATAAGCGGTTAATTGCCCCGAGCACTGAGAGATTTCTCTTTGGGATGGCGCTTAGTTTGCACTTCTCCATAGCACTTGACGTTCTCTGACTTTGTAATTTTTGCCAATACGATGGGGATAAAGTGGTATATCATTGTTGGTTTAATTTGCTTCTCTCTGATTACTAATGAAGTTGAGTATCTCTTCATATACTTGTTAGCCATTAGTGTTTCCTCTTCTATTAATTTTCTTTTCATAGACTTCACGCATTTTTCTGTTGGGTTTCCTGATTTTTTTCTTACTGTATTGTACAGGTCGCTCTAGATTCCTACATGAGCCCAGTTTTAGACATTGCACACATCTTCTTGTGGCCTACAAGTGCGTAGATTTTGCCCTTTTCTGAGCAGAAATCATAGTATTAATGTGGTTGAACACTTCATGTCTCCCCCTCATGGTGGCTCTTTTTAGATCTTGCTTTCAAATCTGCACAATTCTAAAGTCATGAAGATATTTCATCCATCTTCTTTGATTACTTTTATAATTTGTCTTTTGCATTCAGGTGTGAAGAAAGGAATCCAATTTTGTTTTTCCCATACAGGGGACCAATCTTCCCAATAAAATCTACCAAATATTTCAATCTTGCCAAGTTGGGGTATAACACCTGTACATGTAGGAGTATTTCTGGAATCCCTATGTTCCTTCAGTGATTTATTTATCTGTTCCTATGACAACACCACACTTAAAAAGGAATTACTATCACTTAGTAATATGTCTTAATATTCAGTAAAGTGAGTCCTTTCCTCTAGTCCCATTTTTTTCCCTCAAAATTACCTTATGTATTCATGCCTTTTAAATTTCTGTATACATTTTAGAATCAGTTTTTCGAATTCCTCAAAAAAATTTTTTGGAACCTTGATTAGAACTGCATTAAGTCCATGGATTAATGTTGGGGGAAAATTAATATCCTTATAATGTTAAGTTATCCTGTTTGCAAACCTGATGTTCGTCTTAATCTATTCAGGTGTTTTATTTATTTTTTTTAAAAGATTTTATTTATCTGACAGACAGAGATCATGAGTAGGCAGGGAGACAGGGGAAGGAGGCTCCCCACTGAGCAGAGAGCCTGAAACGGGGCTCAATCCCAGGACCCTGAGGTCATGACCTGAGCCAAAGGCAGAGGCTTAACCCACTGAGCCATCCAGGCGCCCCTCTTCAGGTGTTTTAAAATGGCCTTTATAAGAGCTTTTCTCCACGGGGCTCCAGTGCATTCATTTTTGTGGGGCGGGGTGGGGGGAGGGTGTATTTAGTTCCTACAAATATTATGTTTTGTTGTTGTTGTTGCCCCAATGTTTGAAACATTCTGTACAATCCCTGGCACATAGTGAGCACTTAGTAAATGGTACTTGTTATTGTTGTAGCTATTACAAAACGGGGAAATCATGGAAGAGAGAGTCTCCAGCTATCTTTAAGAATCATCTTGATGCTCTGCAAATAATACGGATGTGGAGCCAGACACAGCTGGGCGCTGGTTCTGATTCCACCATTAGCTATGTGACCTTGAACATACTTCTAGAATTTCCGGGCCTCTCTTTCTTCTTTAGGGAAATAATATTCATCCCACCAGTATTCTAGGTATGGTATCAGCATGCAGTTAGATCACAGACTGGTGACCCACACAGGGCCTGGCACATAGGTGCTCTGAAAGGAGTTCCTCTCTCTCCCTAGTGAGGAGGTGAAAAGTTTATCACACAGCTGCCCCTTTCTCCCACGAAACAGTCTCTTCCTTTGAAATCCACTTCCAGACTTTGTCTCTTCTGACCAGATAGATACAGAGAGTGGGCATACACACCCCCTTAACCTTACATCTTCAGAATACAGAGATTCTCAAGAATTTAAACTTGAGGAATGGAAGCACAGTTGACTCCACACATCTGTCTGGCTTCAGGGGGTCTGTCCAGGCTAGTCATGCGAAGCCCATTTCCCTCCTCTGTGACTGGTTCAGGGATGGGCAGGCCCATGCCAGTCTGGGCCAGTGAGATGCTAGGAGGACCTTGCTGAGGGCTTCTGGGAAAAGAACACTGGATAGTGTTTCTCCTTCACTTTGCTGGAATTAGAGAAGCTCCCTCCCCTGGTTTCTGCAGTTATCTTGTGAGGGGAGCCAGGCTGGGGAAGAAACCCGCTCTGCGGAGTGGGGCAGGGGCATGGGGTGCGGAGAAATTCTGAATTCCCTTTTTTTTTTTTAACTTATTTTATTCAAACTTAATTAGCTAACACATAGTGTATCATTAGTTTCAGATATAGAGTTCAATAATTCAGTTGCATGTAACACGCAGTGCTCATTACATCACGTGCCATCCTTAATGCCCATCACCGTTGTGATCTGAAGAGGCACCGGTACCCCAATGTTTATAGCAGTGATGTTCACAATAGGCAGACTATGGAAAGAGCCAAGATATTTATTGGCAGATGAATGGATAAAGAAGATGTAGTATATATATAAGGTGAAAAATTCTAATTTCCTGACGTCCATTTTGAGCTGCTACATTACCAAAACCTGAAGCCTTCTTCCCCCTCAACTTCCTTTTATGTCATAAGACCTAATTTAGTCAGCTTGAATAGTATTATGAATTGAATTGTGTCCCCCTCAAAACTTATAGGTTGAAACCCTAGCCCTAAGGTGACTGTAGTTGGAGATAAGGCCTTGGAAGAGATAAAAATTGAAGGAGATCATAAGGGCAGGGCCCTAATCCAAATACACTGGTGTCCTTGTAATAAGAGGCAGAGACACCAAGGGTGTGTGTGCACAGAGGAGAGACCGTGCGAGGACACAGCAAGAAGGTGCCATCTGCAAGCCAAGGAGAGAGGGTCCACCAGAAACCAACCCTGCCAGCACTTTGAGCTTGGACTTCCAGCTTCCAGAGCTGTGAGAAAGCCAGCCAGTCTACCATGTTTTAGTATACAGCTCTAGCTAACTCACCAAAATAGTAATAGACTTATCTGAAGTCTAAAGCTTTACAGTGGACTCAAGTCTCAAGTCTTTGGCACGAGTCTGCAGATAATTGGTGCTCAAGAAATGTGTGACAATGAACGTGAGCGTGAGAATCATTCCGAATTTAGAGAGTGTAGTGAATCACACAACTCTGTGTGCTCTAGATTGTTTGAGCTTCTGAATGGCCTTTTGGTACAAGTACAGACTTCCTATTTGTGGCATCTTTTAGACCAGAAAAGTGAGGGTTAACGAGTCTAAGTGATATGCTTGAGTCTGAGTAGCTAGATAAGTGGTCTGTGTGGGATAAGAACCAGGGTCTTTTCAATTCTCTTTCAGTATATTTCCCATTATGCTCTGTCTCGACTAGGCTGTGAGAAACTTGACAGTGGCAGCTGCCTCTTCCGTATTTTTCTTACCATAACTCTCTAGCAGACAGTCTGTTTCTTAATGATCATCACCACGTGTTGGAAGAATAAACACAAACAAATGTTACACACTCCTTGCATCTTGGAAGCTGCTCTTACGGAAAGGCAGGGGAAGTGCTACCTCCTTCTAGAGTATTTCTAACAATGTCCGGCAGTGGCTGTGTCCCATTCCAAAGGCAGTCATTATGGGTATAGTTTATTTGCTGTATCTCTGGGCGCAGCTCCAGGCACAGATGTAACAAGCAATGATGACCTTGCAAAGGTCACGCCACCTACTGAATCCTTTCAGATCCGGAGGAAGGAGTCAAGAAGCAAAGATGGAAGAGGCAGTTTAAAGCTGTCATATTGGGTACTCCTGGGAGCAATTTGCACTTAACACATAAATCAGGCTCAGGGTCTATCTAGTTGCAACAAAGCCTTAATGCCATTTGCTTGTCCATCAGCATACTGAATTATGACACCTGGTCATTAGGTTTATCAATAATGTGCCCCATAAATCCAGTTAGCATTTTCTTCTGGGTGCTGCAGAAGGTCCTTCCCCAGATCTGGCCTTGAATCTCAAGGCAGGATGGAGACACTTCAGACTCTTGACGGAGTGCAACAGGGCTGTGACTTGAGCCCTTTCTGAGGGTCCAGGAGCTCTTCCAATGACAGATGAGGACCTCCCCTCCCTTGAGGTCCTGTCATTCTTAGGAGTCCTGGTGTTCCAAAAGTGGCTGTATTTGTCATTGTTTTTTTTTCTCTTTGTTCTGTGTCACTTCCTTTGGGGAACTACCCCTTGCCTGTGTTGCATGGCTCGCAAACCCACCCCTGCCTACAGGGCTGAGTCAGTGACCACACTGGGCAAGCTGAGCTCTCTCTCTGCAATCTGAGTCTTGAGCCAAGATGCACGGGGGTGGGGAGTGGGGGGCTCAGAAGTGATCAAAGCAAAGTCTTTTGCTTTTGAAACTATTGATGAGTTTCTGCCTCAGTCTCTGACAAATAAAATTATAAGATCTTTAAAGCACATATCATGGTGAATATAGTAAATACATTGATACACATACACGATATGTAACGCGTTATCCCATCTTAATCCCGTTTTGATTAACATATCCTTCTACACCTATGTATTATTTCTTTCTCTATACATTGATATAGCGATTTGTATCTCTCCCCTTCATTTCTGTGACCTTCCAAGCATCCTTTCAATAAATAATTAGTTCTTTCTTGGGTGTGTTACATAGGGTGGGCTTCTCCTGCCTGCTCTATATATCTCTAAATGATCCAGATGTAGGTAGCACATGATCGTTTGTTTTATTATTATTTTTTAAAATATTTTTTTTTTATTTGAGAGAGAGAGAAAGCAGGAGCAGGGGAGAGGAACAGAGGGAGGGAGATGCCCAGGCTTTGATGCGGGACTTTGACCCCTGGACCCTGAGATCATGACCTGAGCTGAAGGCAGACACTTAACCGACTGAGCCACCCAGGTGCCCTGTTTTATTATTTTTATTTTCCAAAATCAAATACCTTTGAAAATACCTTTGTCAAAACTTCTAACAATCACAATGTTGGTGAAAAATATTCCTCCATTATTAACACCTCCCTATCAGCATAGAGAAACAACGATAACAGCTTATGTTCCTGAACGTTCGCTGTTTGATGAGCCCAGTGTTAGGAGGCAATGTGGAGACCCAGAGCTTGGACTTCATCTGTGTTCACCTCTGGGCTCTGTCAGTTCCTAGCCATGCGGCCTTGGGCAAAT
The DNA here is from genome assembly GCF_902655055.1 of Lutra lutra. Lineage (NCBI taxonomy): Eukaryota > Metazoa > Chordata > Mammalia > Carnivora > Mustelidae > Lutra > Lutra lutra. Next base: position 13,940,276 of record NC_062295.1, on the reverse strand, counting down.
GACTTAAGCTCTCTGAATCTTAGCATAAAATAAAATAGAAAGAATAGCAGTACTTATAGGGATATTATAAAGCTTAAATTAGTCAATACATGTAAAGACATGCTGCCCGATGTATAGTAAATATGTTTGCCCCTTATTTTTGGGTATTTTAGCTAAAAAGGAAGGAAGGAAGGAAGGAAGGAAAAGAAAGAAAGAGAGAGAGAAAGAGAGAAAGCAAGCCCAAGGCCACACAGATAGGACACTGTGAGAGGTGGGATTAAATAAAATCATGCTTCGGGGTGCCTGGGTGGCTCAGTGGGTTAAGCCGCTGCCTTCGGCTCAGGTCATGATCTCAGGGTCCTGGGATCGAGCCCCGCATCGGGCTCTCTGCTCAGCAAGGAGCCTGCTTCCTCCTCTCTCTCTGCCTGCTTGTGATCTCTGTCTGTCAAATAAATAAATAAAATCTTAAAAAAAAAAATCATGCTTCTGAGTGCCCCACCTAGGGTCTAGCCCACAGAGAATTCTCTCTACACTGTAGCTGTGTTATTCTTCTAAGTGTCTTGTGAGCCCAGATTTGAGACAGAAGTGTGTGAAAGTTGCCCCCGGGAAAATTAAAAGCAGGTATTAGACCCCCTCTCTGCTCTCTCTGCCATCACCATATACACCTTCTTTCCCTTCTCCCTCCAGCGTGGCTATTGAGTCCTATTTCCAATAATCCGCTCTGCTGTGCTGAGTGATAACTGACCTATCAGCGGGCATTGAAGACAAAGTCTTTCCTTCCTCTCCTTGCATTTCAGTGGGGAATTCCACTGAAGACCCTCGTGGCTTCATCATGCAAAGCATTTTAGGGGGCATTGGTCTCTCCCTCTGGGGAGACTCTGGAGATATCCCTTTGGAAGAGTTATTCATCCTTGCTGAGGTCTCAGTAATTCACATTTTGCCTCGGGAGGGCCATTGTGCCTGAGGAACGCTTTCTCCTATGGGTTATAGAGATGTAGGGGGTTATGGAGATGTAGGTTTGCTATGATACAGGGAAGGCACGAATGTCAGGGGCACGCCGTCCTTAGGGAATTAGAACATTGGAATACAGGCACGTGTGTGCATGTGCATGCACAATAAATAATTTATTTAGTCCCAGCTGGTGCTGGTGGTGCCTGCATTATTTCCTTAACACGTATTATTTAGTTCTGCTCTCACAGACGTCTTGAAGGTTTGGTATCATTTTCCCGGTTTATGAACTAAGAACCTGGGGCTCTGGAGTGGGCATCCGCAGTCTTGTCTTATTCAGTGTTTCTCCCCTTGTCATGAGCACGTGGCTGGAGGAGAATGGACTCTTGGCTTTTTGTGGCTGAGAACTGGCCAGTCTGAGTAGTCTACCCTCCTACCCTTGTACGGGTTCAGAGATGAGCCTGATGGGCAACTTCCGTTGGAGATGTAGGGAACATGCTGTCTTCTCTTCTTGGCTCGGGGGCTCAGGCTGTAGAATGCCAGCCTCCAGGAGATAGGACATCCTAGCCTAACAGAATAAAGCCAATACTGAGGAAAGAGAACTGGAAGACGAGAGAATGCTTCTCGTTGTTATCCTTTGAGTCTCTGAATCCAGACATGCTTCCTACTTGAATATTCCCGGACTTTTTGGGTGAATCAACAAAGCCATTTCTGTGCTCAATCCAGTTTTGATCTGGATTTTCTGTCACTTGCCATGGAAAGAATCCTGATGAATCTAGGCTCAGAGAGTGAATGAACTGAATGTTTGTGTCCCCCACACACCAACACACATACCTAAGTTCATACATATATTGAAGCCCGAACCCCGTGGGATGATATTTGGAAGTGGGGCCTTTGGGAGGTGATAGGGTTGGGATGAGATCATGAGAAAATTGGGCCTGTGATGGGATTTGTGCCTTTGTAAGAAGTGGTAGAAGCCAGAGCTCTTTCTCTCTCTACCATGTGAGGTTACAGAGAGAGAAGGCGGCTGTCTATAAGCCCGGGAGACTTCTTATCAGGAGCCGAATTCTACTGTACCTTGATCTTGGACTTCTTGCCTCCAGAACTGTGAGGAAGAAAAGGAATTTCTGCTGCTTAAGCCTTGCAGGTAGAGGTGTTTTCTTGGGGCAGCTGGAGTTGACTAAATAGCCCCCAAGACTGCCTGGATCCAAACCTCCTCTTTTTAACCCCTACAACCACTAGGTCTAGGGCTACACTCCCCACCCACCAATGCACACAAATCTAACATCTGGCAAAAGGACCTTTACGAAAAGTGGCCTGAGAGCAGGGGCTGCTTCCTCAGTAGGGCTAGGGAATTAGTCTGGAGACATAAAGCAGAAAGGGTCGTATGAGGTCATATCTACTTGGCAGATGGGTCCAAACATTTCCAGCAGGTGCAAGCTAATGTTTTCGACCCTGTCATCCTTTCTGTCCTATGGGCTAGAATCCAATGTACCTCCGTCTCATCAAGAGAATATAATAAAACTCCTTGCTGGGAAAGGGACAGCTTTATTTCTTTCTAAAAGGCCACATTGAAAAGCTCACGAGCCACTCTCCTTGTAGGAAAAGAGAAGAATAATGAGGTAATGAATTAGTTCCTTCCAACCCACTGACAGACTGATGGATCCACGCAGTGACGGACCCCAAATTGTAGCTTCTGCAAGTCTCCCCCAAAGAAAACGTCTTTGTCCTTTTAGACATTCCCTGAAAATGGAATGAAAATATGGCAGAAAGCCCCACTGTCTGGGGGACATATGTTATTATTATTATAGCTATCATATAAGAGCCAGGATTCAGATGTTAAAACCCAAACATGGAATGGTTACGGTACCACTGAGGCTCAGATAATATTCTTCCTGCATTTATTCTGTTTTGGTAACTGGCTGTATGGCAAAAGCCAGGCATCACCGGGGGATAATACGATTTAGGGTTACTCTTCTGACTACCTTTCTTTGTGGCCCGAATAAACAATACTATAAAAATCAATTATATATATATATATATATATGTATATATATATAATTACATTATATATAATGTAATTATATATAATGTAATTATATATATATAATTGTATATTGTAATGTAATTACAATTACAATTGTATAATGTAATGTAATTACATTATATATATATATTTCCCCTCCCTAAAAATCCTTGCAAAGGAGCCTTGTTTAAAAAAAAAGTTAAAAACCCCTGGGGCTAATAATACATTATATGTTAATTAAAAAAGTAAAAAAAAAAAGCCTTGTTTTTCTGCCTTCAAAATGTTTTTAACCAAGATCGCCAATTTAATTCTGGAAATCCCAATTTAATCCTGGATCCCAGCTGAATTCTGTGAAGCATCAAGCACATTTCTGTACTCTCTCTTATGGAGCAGGGAGGAGGATGCAGTGTTGTCTCCGGTCAAGACAAATCCTGACCCTTGAGGAGGCGGCTCTGGACCAGATCCACACCCTGGGAATCACCAGGGAGCTTTAGGAAAAAAAAAACACCACCGCTCCGTATCCGAACTCAGAGATTTCAGACTTTCTTGTCATGGGGTGTGGCCTAAATGATGGGATTGCTTTTTAAATGTGTCCCCGCACCCCCCCCCCCCCGGGGTTGTAAGGTTCAATCGTGGTTTGCCCCTTGCATGGCTTCAAGTGTAGGCGGTCCGTGGGGTCAGTGCCGCCTGGATGCTAATTCCAGCAGCTGTACCCACTGATCGTGAGACTTTCACACATTGCGCACCCTCTGCCGGGATGCCGGTGATCACATATGGGTGAAAGTGATCACATATGGGTGAAAGTGATCACATATGGGTGAAAGGGGCACCTGACTCCCAGGGCTGTGGTCAGGCCTGACTTTGCCTTGCAGAGCACAGGTCATTAGGTTGGCTCTTAGAGTGGTTGTTAATGTTATTATTGGTCTTCAACATCTTTGGTGACAGATGCTAGAAACCAGTTTTATTTAAAAAGGTGGGGATGGGATGCCTGGGTGGCTCAGTTGGTTAAGCCGCTGCCTTCGGCTCAGGTCATGATCCCAGGCTCCTGGGATCGAGTCCCGCATCTGGCTCCTTGCTCAACAGGGAGCCTGCTTCTCTCTCTGCCTCTGCCTGCCTCTCTATCTGCTTGTGAGTACTCTCTCTTTGGCAAATAAATAAAAATCTTAAAAAAAAAAAAAAAAAGGCGGGGATATCTGCTGACTCACGACATCTAACCTAGGAAAGCCTTGGGCCGGATGTGGCCTCGGGTCCAAGGACTCAATGGTGTGGTTCTTCCCTGCTCGCTCTCTCTCTGTCTCTCTTTTCTGCTTCTCCTCATGACAGTCTCAGGCCCCAGAGGGACTGGCGCATATTCTAGGACCAGAAAGGAACAAAGTACCTTCATCCCTAGCTTCGTTCGGTTGGGAAAAGTCCCGAGGAAAGACTGTCCATGTGCTGGGGGCTGGCTAGAGGATCAGTATGGGGAGAAGAGGAGGGTGTGAAGTCCGGAACAGACTAAAACAGTAGCCCTTATGGTGATGAGAAGTCAGTTTTTACAGTAATGACTGTATGTATCCATTCAGCAAATAGCTAACAAGTATCTATTATGGGCCAGACTTGGTTCTAGATGCTTCTTTGTACAATGGGCAATGGACATGGTGCTTAAAAGAATACTGAGATATAGTTTACGAATGGTAAAATTCAGCCTTTTTAAAATTTTTTTATTTTTTTAAAGATTTTTTATTATTTTATTTGACAGATCACAAGTAGGCAGAGAGGCAGGCAGAGAGAGAGAGGAGGAGGAGGAGGCAGGCTCCCTGCTGAGCAGAGAGCCCGATGCGGGACTCGATCCCAGGACCCTAAGATCATGACCTGAGCCAATGGCAGAGGCTTTAACCACTGAGCCACCCAGGCGCCCCTAAAATTCAGCCTTTTGATTGAGATAAAATTCACACACAGTAAAATTCAACCTCTTTAATGATAATGTCGTATTTTATGTCTTTTGGTGCTACCGCAAATGGTATTAAGTTTTTTCCTTTTTTTTTTTTTTTTTGGAAGATTGTATTTATTTATTTGAGAGCAAGCGAGCGCGAGGGCAAGGGGGAGAGGGGCAGAGGGAGAAGCAGGCTCCCTGCTGAGCAGAGCCCCTGAGGCGGGGCTCGATCCCAGGACTCTGAGATCAGGGCCTGAGCCAAAGTTAGACACTTAACTGATAGAGCCACCCGGATGCCCCTGGTATTACGTTTTGAAAGCAGAAAGTGTTGGCCATCAAGATACATATAGAACATTTCAAACATTCCCCCAAATCATCTCCTGTGTATTTGTAGTCAGTCCCTCCCTCGAGCCCCTGCTTCTGGCAACCACCGATCTGTTTTCTCTGTACAGTGTTGGAATTATACAGCACATGGCATTCTTTCACTTAACATTTGAGATCTGGGAAGTCGTTGCATGTATAAATAGTTCTTTCATTTCTGAGACTTAGGCCATAATACAGGCGCAGGGCTCTCTGCCCACCCATTCATCAGCCAAAGCATAATTAGGTTGTTTCCTAAATTTGGTTGACCGTGAGAAAGTTGCCAGAATATTTGCAGATAGCATTTTGTGTAAACATGCCATTTTAACTTTATTTGGTAAATGTCTAGGAGCAGGGTCTCTGAATCATATGATAGGCATCTACTGAAATTTATAAGAAACTTCCAAAATGCTTTCCAAAGTGACCGTACCATTTTGTATTCCCACTTGAAATGTCTGAGTGTTCTGGTTGCTGACAGTTTTTGGTGGTTTTTTTTTTAAGATTTTTTTTTTTCGTTTGAGAGAGAGAGAGCAAGCAAGTGTGAGTGACAGCACAAGCAGGGGGAGGGGCAGAGGGAGAGGAAGAAGCAGACTCCCCGCTGAGCAGGGAGCCCAACACAGGGCTGCATCCCTGGACCCCAGGATCATGACCTGAGCCCAAGGCAGAAGCTTAACTGACTCAGCCACGCATGTGCCCCAAAGTATTATCAGTTAAAAAAAAAAAAAAAGCCTTTCTAATAGGTGGGTAATGGTGTCTCATTGTGGTATTAGTTAACAATGGTACTGAGCTTCTTTTTTGGGTGCAAATTTGCCATTCACTTTTTTTTTTTTTTTTTTTTTTTGGTAAAGTGCCTGTTCAAATCTTACGCCTGTTTTTTTCTGAGTTGCTTAAGTGTTGCCCGTATATTCTGGTTATATGTCCAGATACCAGATATGTATTTTGCATATATTTTTCTTCCATTCTGTGGCTTGTCTTTTCATTGTCTTAGCACTGTCTATTGAAAAGAATTTTTTACATTTTGGTCAAGTCAGGTTTGTTAATGTTTTTCACTCATGGTTTATGCTTTGGTGTATCATATGCAAAATATCTTCATTTAACCCAACATTACAGAGATTTTGCTTCTAGGAGTTTAATAATTTTAGGTTTTATATTTGGGTCTCTTATCACTTTTGAGCTAATTATTGCAGATGATGTGATGTATGGAATAAGATGCATTATTTTGCATGTGGTGCCAGTACCACTGAATTGCTTTTGCACCTTTGTGAAAAAGGAGTTGATCTTATTTGTGTGCGTCTATTTCTGGACTCCCTATTCCATTCTGTTTAACTCTGTGTTTACGTCTTCACCAATACCACACAGTCTTAATTACTGTGGCTTTAATAGTAAGTCTTGAAATCAGGTACTTTGAGTTCTTCAACTTTATCTTTTTAAAAATTGCTTTTGTGGGGCTCCTGGGTGGCTCAGTCAGTTAAGGGTCTGCCTTCAGCTCAGGTCATGATCCCAGGGTCCTGGGATGGAGCCCCGCATCGGGCTACCTACTCTTTGGGAAGCCTGCTTCTCCCTCTCCCAATCCCCCTGCTTATGTTCCCTCTCTTGCTGTGTCTCTCTCTGTCAAATAAATAAAATCTTTAAAAAAATTGCTTTTGCCATCCTAGTTCTTATGTCTTTCTATATACATTTTATTTGTTTGTTTGTGTATTTATTTATTTATTTGAAAGGGAGATAGAGGGGGTGGTGGGGAGGAGCAGAGGGAGAATCTTAAGCAGGCTCCATGCCCAGCTCGGAGCCTAGAGCACAGCTCGATCTCTTAGTTCTGAGATCATGCATGACCTGAGCTGAAATCAAGTCTGATGCTTAACCAACTGAGCCACCCAGGTGCCCCTTTCTATGTACATTTTAGAACCATGTTGTTGATTTTTAAAAAAATGGAAAAAAAAAAACCCCAACCTACTAGGAGTTTGATTGGAATCGCAGTGAATTAGCAACTTAACAACACTGAGTCTTTCAGTCCATGAACAGGGTATATGTTTCCATTTACTCAGGTTGATTTCTTTCATCAGTGTTTTTATAATTTTCAGCATACATGTCTTGCACATATTTTTCCCCAAGTGTTTCATGTCTTCTGGTGCTCTCATAAATGCTCCTAAGTGTTGAAGTTGGGAGGTTCATGTCTTCCATCTTTGTTCTTTTTTTCTAAAGTTGTTTTGGCTGGGGTTTTTTTGCCTTTTCATATACATCCTAGTATCAGTTTTCTGGGAAAAAAAAAAAAGTAAGTCTCCTGGGATTTGATCGGGATGGTGTTGAATCTATAGACCAATTTGGAGAAAATTACCATCATAATATTGGGTCTTCTAATCCAGGAACACGGGATTCCTATCCATTCATTTAGATACTTTTAAATTTTGTTAGCAATGTATTGTAGTTCTCAGTGTACAAGTACTCTACTCCTTTTCTTAAATTTATTCTTAGGTCTATTATTCTTTCTGATGCTATTGTGAATAGAATTGTCTTCATTTCACTTTCAGATTTTTCATTGCTGGGATATAGAACACGATTGATTTTTGTACATTGATCTTCTGTTTCTTTTTGTGTGAGCTTTGGAGCTTGTGTTGTTCAAGGACTTTGTCCGATTCATCTAAGTGGTTGAATATTTTAGCATTAAGTTGTTTATAATATTCACTTATTATCACCTTAACATCTACAGTATCTGTAGTGCTGTCATCTCTTTAAGTCCTGATATCAATAAGTTATGTGTTCTTTCTCTCATTTTTTAACCTTGATCAGTCTGGCTAAGGGTGTATTAGATTTATTGATCTTTTTAAAGAATCAAGTTTGGGTTTTATTGATTTTTTTCCGTCTTGCACTTCTGTTTGTAATTTTATTGATCTGCATTTATCTTTAGTAATTCCTTCCTTCTGATTCCCTTAGATCTAATTTTTTTTCTTTTTTTCTAGTTTCTTAAGGTACAAACTTAGACCATGATTCAGGACTCTTCTTATATTCTGACATAAGCATTTGATGATGTAGGTTTCCCTCTAAACACTGTTTTATCTGTCCCCCAGAAATTATGTCAGCTTTTATTTTATTTTTTATTTTTTTAAAGATTTTTAAAAATTTATTTGAGAGAGAGAGAGAGAGATCACAAGTAGGAAGAGAAGCAAGCAGAGAGAGAGGGGAAAGCAGGCTCCCCGCTGAGCAGAGAGCCCGATGCGGGACTCGATCCCAGGACCCTGAGATCATGACCTGAGCCGAAGGCAGAGGCTTAACCCACTGAGCCACCCAGGTGCCCCAGTTGGCTTTTATTTTTATTAAATTCAAAGTAATTTCTAATTTTTAAAAAAGATTTTATTTATTTATTTGACAGGGTGAGAAAGATCGCAAGTAGGCAGAGAGGCAGGCAGAGAGAGAGGGGGAAGCAGGTTCCCCGCTGAGCAGAGAGCCCGATACGGGGCTGGATCCCAGGACCCTGAGATCATGACCTGAGCAGAAGGCAGAGGCTTAATCACTGAGCCACCCAGGTGCCCCGTAATTCCTAATTTTTAAGTGTACCTTCCTTTTTGATTTATAGGTTATTTAAAACAGTGTTGTTTGATTTCCAAGTATTTAGAAAAATTTCTGATGTCTTTACGTTATTGATTTCTATTTAATACTGTCATGCTCACAACGTATTTGTATCATTTCAATTTGATTAAGTTTGTTTTATAGTCCAGAATATCATGCTGAATGGCCCACGTGAACATGAAAAGAATGTGTATTCTGTTCTTGTGGAATGGAACATTCCATGTCAACTAGATTAACTTGATTGATACTTTTGTATATTCTTACTGATTATCTATGTGTTCTATCAATTACTGAGAAATTGTGGTTTCCAAAAGGACTTGTGGATTTGTCTAATTCTCCTTTCAGTTCCATCAGTTTTTGCCTCATGTGTTTTGAAGCTCTTCTGTTAAGTATACAAACATAATCAATATGTAGTTTTGAATAGGGCTGGCCTAGTATATATTTTTTCATTCTTTAACCTTTTACCTATCTATGTCTTTATATGTTCCTGTAGGCAGCATATAATTGGGCCTTCCTTTTTAAAATCCAATCTGCAAATCTCTGTCTCTTCAAGTGTTTATTTAAACTGTTTACATTTAATGTCATTACCGATGTGGCTGAATTACAATACAGCCCCTGACTAGTTGAGAGTTATTCTTGGTGTTCTGCTTTCTTTTCATTAGGTGGAAATCTGTAAATTCTTAAAGGGGTCTCTGCGGAGCTGTAGTGAGCGAAGGGGGAAGGGCTCATTCTATTTCCAGAGAGTAATAGGGCTAGTGGAGTTTACAGCCATACCCAGCTCATCACACTTTCATCAGGGTCTCAAGCAACAGAAACAGCAATTTGGCAAAATGAGACAGTGACTGGTTATTCAACAAGACCCCTGATGAGTATTATCTCATTCATGTGGTGAATACAATTATCACAGATGAGAAAACTGAAGCTCAGAGAGACCTACAGGTGACCTGACCAAGATTATGCAGTGGTAGAGGGAAGATCTGAGCCCAGGGTTGTCTGAATCCAGAGTGCAAAAATCGTAATCACCACGTGAAAAGGTTATAAAGAAATAATGTGAAGACATTCCCTATTGGATCTCAATCCAAATCGTTATCCACATTCAGACTGAAGAATGTAGTGAGATTTTCAGTTTTGTGAGAGTCTGTCCCTTCAAGGTAAGACAATAAGAATTTGATATTATTTTGTACGCCTTTGGTAGAACTCCAGTCATTTATAAGAGACAAACACAATAGGGTTGAAGACTATCAACTCGTACTAATATTGAATTGTACGGATACAGAATTGGCCAAGGGACGCACCGGCTATTTACCCATTTGTTGGGTTTGTAGAGAAACAGGTTACAGATGAGTGCTCTGGTGGAGAAGGGAGCTCTTGAAATGAAGACGGCCAGTGGAAAAGCAGAGTGATTCTGACATCTGCTAAGTGGATAAGAAAACCGTTTCCAACAGCTTATTGCTTTGTTCTCATTCCACCTTGTGGAATCCCCTTTTCGCCAATTCTTGATCAAATAATGAACCCGTTGCAGAAATAAATTATGGGGAAACACGTCCATCGCTACCTCCCAAACTCAGAAAAATCAAGCTTTTTTTTTCCCCTGTTCTATGCTGTTTCCTGTCATGCATAATATAGCAAATTAATTAGTGAATCTGGCGGCGTTTTGCTAATCCAATTTCTCTCCCTTGCTTGAGGTGAATTATGTTCATGCTTCAGTCACTTGAATATTACTCTTCCATGTTTGACGGAATTATGTTATCAGGTGATGATTATATTGCACACTATCTGATTCTAATTAAGCCAGCAAAGAATGACATTGTAGAAGGGAGAGAATGTTCCACGATCTACACTCCCCGATCTACACTCCCCACCCTCTTGCTGCTACATCCCATTTCTAAAGCTTTCCGAGCTGTGCTTGGGCTGTTTTGTGACGCTTACATGGTCTTCGTCTCCGCTAGACACAATGCCTTCTGTGCCGGCTTCATCTAATATGTAATTTGTGTAAATTGAGTCTTGGAAAGACGTAATGTTTACACTCGCCTTTTTTTTTTTTTTTTTGATCAGAAGCACAATACACAGTAGTGACTGTGATTATTTCAGATGATACCAAAGAAGAAAATGTGTTGTTTTGTCAAAACTGTCCATATAACTGGGGAGAAAAAAAATCTGTCATCTGGGAGAAGAGAAACTCCCATTTCAGAGGGGAAGGGAGAACTGGCTTGTTGAGATGAACACAGGAAGCGATGGAATGTAGGGGTTAAAATCACAGGCTTCGGGGTGTCAGGAGCTGGGTTTGAATTCTGCCTCTGCCTTCAGCTGGTAACCGTCTCTTGTCTTCCCACAGTAATAAGTGCTCAGTGAAACTGAGGTCCCAAGAGGTTAGTTGACTTGCAAAGATCTGATGATGAAGTAAAAAGGCCAGGGCTGGGACTCCCACTCTGGTTCTTGTACACCATTTTACATGCCGTGTCCTGATTCCATAGGGCAGAGAGTAAAGGGGGGTCCGTAGAGACTCCAATTAGAGTAGGTCAGGGGATACCAGAGTCTCTTTTCTCATCAGGGTAAAGATGTCCTTTTGTGTTAGACTAAACTCACCCTCCATGAACCTTGGGGACATTGATGTCTAAAGCCTCCGACAGCCGTGTGGTGAGGTAGGCACCATGCTGCTCATGAAAGACACTTTTGTGGTTGGCTGGAAAAAAAAAAAAAACACAGCCCACGACTTTCAACTTAGAAAGCCCAAGTGCAAGGTACGCCCTGTGTGGTCTATAGGCTTCGGTCTTTTGTCCGGTTCAACAGGTGGTTCAAAAACGGGGAGAGCTCGTTGCTGAATGGGACTTGCCCCTGTTGGGATAATACTTCTTAGTCCATGGGTCTGCTCGTTTTTCAGACTCTCTTCATTTTGGAGAAACAGACTCACACTTTGTGGTAACCAATTGTGTCATTGAGGTTGAGCCCCACTGACTGTCCTACTGATTTTTGTCTCACTCGGTGAAGGTCACTTGGCCTCAGCTGCCTTGTTAGATGTCACTCCTGGCTTGTGTGTGTACAGTTGAAAGCCTGCCTCAATGTGGTGGGGAAGATGGTCTTCTCAGTACTTGTTGGGCCTGCTGGGACAAAAGGGCTCTTTCTTTGGGCTGCTTGGAGGACCCCGAACCTGGAAGAGAAAATTTTGGTTTTTTTTGCAGAATTTCTGCTGAGGGAGGCGGCGGGGGCAAGCAGGGACAGACATACTCGCATAGGTTTATTGAGCACCTACTCTATTCCAGGCCATATTCTGGGTGCGGGGGAGAGAGCACGAAACCAAACGGGCGGAGTCTCTTCTCCCTCCCGGGGCAGAAGCGGGAATCAGGAATCGGCATTTGAGCTGGTACATTGGAAAGAGCGCTGGGCTTGGGGTCCCAGTCCTGGCTGCTTCACTCGTTTTTATTCTAGTGGGGAGATTTAGACATTAAGCAAAGTAAAAAAGGAAAGCAATTTGGAAGGTGGTAAGTTCAAGGGAGATAATTAAGCAAGGGAGGGAGATAAGGAAAGCGAGAGGGAGTGGAGGAGGTTACACTTTGATTTCTAAATTTTTTTCACAGAAGTGTAATTGACAAATAAAACTGTAAAATATTTCCTTTTCTTTAAGATTTTATTTATTTATTTGACAAACAGAGGTCACGAGTAGGCAGAGAGGCAGGCAGAGAGAGAGAGAGGAGGAAGCAGGCTCCCTGCTGAGCAGAGAGCCTGATGTGGGGCTCAATCCCAGGACCCTGGGATCATGACCTGAGCCGAAGGCAGAGGCTTTAACCCACTGAGCCACCCAGGCGCCCCTAAACTGTAAAATATTTCAAGTGTCCATGGGGATGATTTGATATCTGTATACACCGTGGAGGGAGTCTCCATCACATTGGGGAACACAGACATAATCTCACAGAGCTAGCTTTTGGTGCTGTGGAGAGCATTCAAGTTCTACTCTCTCGGCAAATACGGTTATAGGCTGCGTTGTTCACAACTATAACCACCATGTTTTACATTAGATCCTCAGACCTTATTCCTCTTATAGCTGCAATTTTCTACCCTTTTATCTACTTTTTCCTGTTTCTCCCATTTCCCAGCTCCTGGCAACCACTTTTCTACTCTCTGTTGCTATGAGTCTGACTTTTTTTTTAAAAAAACTTCTGTAGAGAGGTGATACTCTGCGGTATGTGTCTTTGGTATTTGTCCAGCTACTTCCATGTTGTTGCAAATGGCAGGATTTCTTTCTTTTTGAAGGCTGACTAATATTCCATGGTATATATAATACTACATTTTCTTTCTCTCTCCTTCTGTCCGCTGACACCTAGGTATTGGGAGGGTTCTGGTAGCACAAGTGCGTTCCCTTTATGACAGTTCATTGAGCAGGACTCAAGATTCATGCACTTTTCTTCATGCCTGTTATACTGCAGTAGAAAGTCTCGAATGCACATAGATACGATGGAATATTATTCAGTCACGAGAAAGAAGGAGATCTTGACATTTGGGACAACATGTATGGCCCTTGAGGGCATTATGCTAAGTGAGGTAAGTCAGACAGAGAAAGACAAGTACTGTATGATCTTATGTGTGTGTGGAATCCAGAAAAGCCCAACTCAGAAGAACAGAGTAGAATGGTGGTTCCCAGGGGCTGGAGAGTATGGAAATTGGGGAGATATTTAAAGGTACAAACTTGCAACTAGTGAGTGGATACATAGGTCCCGGAAATCAATTGCATTGCCTAGCGATTAGAGTCAACGATACTGTATTACAGACTTCAAAGTTGCTAAGAGACTAGCTCTTATTGCTCTCACCATGAAAAAGAAATAACTCCGCGAGATGCTGTTACATAATCTCAATGTATCAGATGAACGTGGTGTACGCCTTAAACCTATAGAATATTATATGTTTAGTTATATCCTAATTTTTTGAAATGCTGGAAGGAAAACAAATTAGAAAGAAATAATTTAACTCATTGAGTTTAGGATACAGCACAGACAGAAGACTTCTTTGTCTTTAAGATAGTGGTTCTCAACCAAGGGAGATTTCTGTCTTCCTTCCTCCTTCCTCCCTTTCCACCCCCCAACCAGAACGTTGGGCAATGTTTGCAGACGTTTTGGCTTGTCACCTCTTGGGGGATGCTCCTGACATCGAGGGGGTAGATGCCAGGGATGCCGCTAAGCAGCCTCGAGAACCCAAACAGCCCCCACAGTAAAATTATCCAGCCCCGAATGTCAGTAGTTCTGAGGTTGAAAATCCCTGCTTTAAAAGAACCTATGCAAGAAACTTCAGGATCATTTGAACATTAATTTCATCCACCACAGCCTTTGCCGGCACCGAGACCCTTATTTACTTGATTTGGACAATGTTTCCTTTCCCAGGAGGGGCGTCTGAGAGCAGGAGCGAATTTCATTTGCTCCCTGGTAAATCTCTGAAATGAAAAGCAGGTCTCAATATTCCTCTCTCTCTCTCTCTGTCTCCTGGTCTCCGAAGCCTTCTGAAGAGGGCCATGGCAGTCAGCTCACAACAAATTCCCCAGACACAATTTAAATGTCACTTCAGGGCTGGGATGAGGGCATGAATATTTAAGATATAAATTGTTTGGGTCGTGCCTAAATCTTTTATGGATTTTACTGGATGAGAAAAATGAGTCACTACTTTTTTTTTTTTTTAAGATTTTATTTATTTATTTGACAGAGAGGTCATAAGCAGGCAGAGAGGCAGGCAGAGAGAGAGGAGGAAGCAGGCTCCCTGCTGAGCAGAGAGCCCGATGCGGGGCTCGATCCCAGGACCCTGAGATCATGACCTGAGCCGAAGGCAGCGGCTTAACCCACTGAGCCACCCAGGCGCCCCGAGTCACTACTTTTTGATAAAGTTCGCTTCCCCTCTATATTATTAACAAACCCAGCCAAGTGAACCAGACTGCGTCTGCCGGGGAGAATAGGGATGCTTGTTTGGGGGACAATATTAGATTCTGTTTCCATTCTCAGCATGCCATATTTATGGTTCAAAAAACCAAAGAACAGGTAGGAGATTTGTCCTAGGTCGGTGTGACCTTGCTCGCAAAAGCATTGTTGCATATGGACGGCATCAAGTGTTGGGGGAGGTGGGTGGGGGGAAGTGACATTGGATAATGTAACCCTAGATGGAGAATTAATTGATTATGTAGCAATATTGAAATGATCAGACCCTAACTCCAGCAATTAATTCTTGCCCATCCAGGGGTTGGGTATATATCACAGGCAAAGGAAAAGGTACAAATGAAGGGGTGGGAATGACCAAGAGAATGGGAGGGATTGTGGGGGGGGGGGACAGAGAGAGAGAGAGAGAGAAAGAGGGAAGGATTTGGGGGGGAGGGAGAAATAGAGAGAGGGAGAAATATTTAATAATTTTAAATTCTATAGACTCCAGAAAGAATATCTCTTTTAATCTTTTTGGAAGAAATTATGGCTCCTACATCTCACTCTCAGCCCCTACCCAGAAATTAATTTTGAACGTTAATATGAAAGCAACCTCTCTCTCCTTTGAATGCTAGTTTTGATTTTGACAGGGTATCTAAAAGGCTGCTATTAGACAAATTTTCATTAACTAATAAGCTAGTTCTTGAGCAAAACATGAATTTTTTGTCATCTCATGTGAAAATGGAAAAAAGCCATAATTAGGAAGAAAATCACTAATTGTAAGGCACAAAATTTGTTTGCTAAGAATAGTCATTAAGGGGCTATGAAAGCATTACCAACTTCGGTATCAGAAAACAACTATTAAAATGCAAGTGGAATTGAGGTATTTGCCCAGAGACATAATAATGGCTTTGCATTTACAGGTCCATAATTGTGCTTTGATTTGAGGTGTTGTTGATACTTTCCAAGGAACAGTATACAGTGGGCCTAAGTACGTAAAGCACCATAGCTTTGGGCTTCCAAATTACAGACTCAAGTTTTAATTTCTAGAGAACATTACCATCGGGAGAGTTACTCAACTGTACTGTCAATGCTGTTATTGCTTTAGGATTGTGATGAATTGGGAAAAACCAGGACAAAGAATAACGTTTCTGTGGCTCAGACAGCTCAGGAAACCAGTTTTGCATGCTAAGTGCACGGTGGCTCACAGTGCCAAGTGAGTCCCTGAACACGTGATCTGTTTGCCTTTTTAGGAATAACTTTTAAGGGTGCCTAGGGGGAGAGGGGTAGGTTAAGCATCCGACTCCTGATTTCAGCTCAGGTCATGATCTCAGGGTCGTGAGATCGAGCCCTGCCGTAGACTCCAGGTTCACTATGTTCAAGATTCTCTCTCTCCCCCTCCCTCTGCTCCCCCCGTGCCCCCCCCCAGCCAACCCACCACTTGCTCTCTCTCTAAAATCAGTCAATAAATCTTTTTTAAAAAAGATTTTATTTATTTATTCAACAAAGAGAGAAATCACAAGCAGGCAGAGAGGCAGACAGAGAGAGGGGGAAGCAGGTTCCCTGCTGAGCAGAGAGCCCGATGTGGGGCTCGATCCCAGGACCCTGAGATCATGAACTGGGCTGGAGGCAGAGGCTTAATCCACTGAGCCAACCAGGTACCCCTCAATAAATATATTTTTTTAAAGAATAGCTTTATCATTTTTGCTTTCTGACAAACACACTTTTGGGGGGCAAACTTAGAAAATGCAGAAACCTATAATGAAGGGATTTTAAATTCTCCCTAATTCCCTTCACCAAAGAGCCAGTGTGTGAACGTGGTGGTGTGTTTGCTTTCTCTCCTTTTTCTTTCTTTCTTTCTTTTCTTTTCTTTTCTTTTCTTTTCTTTTTTTTTTCTTTCTTTCTTCTTTCTTTCTTTTTTTTTTTGCATTTCAAACTTTTTATTGAAGCGTAACAACTCTATGATATAAATAGTAAGCATGTAAGCATCCAGTCTATAGTGAATTTTTATGTATCTACCCATGTAGCCCCCACCGAGATCAAGATCAACCAAATTCCCGGAAGCCCTCTGCCCGCCTGTGCCCTTTTCCAGGTAATGCTTACCTCCCCACTAACCCCCAAGTCCCAGGGCACCATTATTCTATTCATCTCATAATAGATGCTGTGATTTTGAACTTACTATAAATGGACTCTATGGGATAACTCTAGGGGTCTGGCTCTTCTATTCAGTATTATATTTGTGAGATCCATCTATTTTGTTACCATGTATAGCTAGCTATATTCTTTGTTATTGCTGTGTTATATTCTACTATATCCTTTTTTTTTTTAAAGACTGTATATATTTATTTGACAGAGAGAGATAGCAAGAGCAGGAACACAAGCAGGGGGAGAGGGAGAGGGAGAAGCAGGCTTCCAGTAGAGCAGGGAGCCCCATGGGGCTCGATCCCAGGACCCTGGGATCACGACCTGAGCTGAAGGCAGACACCCAACGACTGAGCCACTCAGGCGCTCCTATTCTACTATATCCTATACCATAATTTAGTTATGCACCGATGAACCTTTAAGTTGTTTCCAGCTTTCAGCTATCATGAGCAAAGAACAAACATTCCTGGGGTTCCTGGGGGGCTCAGTCGGTTAAGTGTCCAACTCTTGATCTCAGCTCAAGTCTTGATTTCAGGGTCATGAGTTCAAGTCCTAGGTCGGGCTCCATGCTGGACATGGAGCCTACTTGGAAAAAATGAAAAAAAGGAAGAAGGAACAAACATTCTTGAAAATGCCTTGGTGGATAGGAACTAATTTTCCTGTGTGCATATAGGTGTGGATTGTATTTTATAGGAAACTGAACTCACCTTATATCTGTTTCTCTATCTCTGTATCTATCACTACTCGTCTCTATGTCCTTACTGATCAGAGGAATCCAAGGTCTCCAAGGAAACAGGCCTGTTTCAGCAACCCTGACCAACTCGGGCCCTGGCTGGGGGCAGCCTAGGGCAAGCAACATGGCTGTGTGTTCTGGCTAATTCTTATAATTATTTACATATACAGTCTCTTTCCTCCTTTATCAAACCCAGCATATCCCCAGCCAGCTTATCCTGGGAATTAGTCCTGGTTATTATAGGCCTGGCATCCAAGACATGAGCTTGGAGCAGCTCCTGAGCAGGAGTACTGTTGCCTTGCTGGGGAGAAGCTTCTGCAGCATCTCTCAGCACAGTGGGGCTCTTACTAGGGGAGGGTGGGCCACTTCTGCAAACCCAGAGAGCCCAAGGGTGCTTGTAGAATCCATCTCCCCTGTAACCTCATGGGCATCCACCCAGATGTCTCTATCCCATGTTTTGGGCTCCCAGCTTTTCCCCGCCAGGTCCCTAACCTGTACATAACAGACCTAGCTCGGCTGAGGATCCCAACATCTCTGGGGCTCTGCAACTCTGTTACAGGTCATGAGAATGCCCCTCAGCAGCATCTGCCCCTTCCTTATAGAAGAGGAGTTCCCTTTGTCTTACCGCAGAGCAGAAGCCCTCTGGGTCTCACACTTTGCCATTAACTCTTCGCTGACAGCCTTCAGACTCTCAGGATTCTTCCGCAGGATGTCAGTACAACTCAGTAGTAATCAGCCAACTCTGCTGACTTCGTAAGCATTGCTGGCCCGTCAGATCCCCAACTCCCTGTCTGTCTGCTCACGCCACTTCTGGCCTCTCTTGTGTTCATTTCAGTCCAATGAGGAGCAGGCACCAAGACAGGATCAAAGATTTTATCAGCAGACTTGCATGTAGAAGGAAAAGGTGAAGGAGCCAGAGATGCCAGTCTTCAGGCCACAGTGCAAGTGTAACCCCAAGAGAAGGAGAGTGGGACAGAAGGTTGGATGGAAGTGTCCTAGACTGTCATGTCATCTAAGGAAGGTTCTCAATGCCACCAGGGAGTTTTTGTTTTTTTTTTTTTTAAGGTTTTATTTATTTTATTTGACAGAGATCACATGTAGGCAGAGAAGCAGGCAGAGAGAAGGAAGCAGGCTCCCCGATGAGCATAGAACCCGACTCGGGTCTCGATCCCAGGACCCTGGGATCATGACCTGAGCCGAAGGCAGAGGCTTTAACCCACTGAGCCACCCAGGCGCCCCTCCAGGGAGTTCTTCAGCCATGGTTGGCTCCCAGACAAGTCTCATGTGTCCCAGGATGGGTCTGTCCTCGTAGCCTGTTGCTCCCAGATGTTGATTTGAAAGCAGTCCTTGGGACGGGTGGCCTGCACACAAACACAGTGATAGCTTGCCAGTGACAGTACTCAGGCTCTTGGTCACTTACGTTCCCTGTGCCTGGGGGTCTGTGAGTTTCATTCGCCTAGTCACCAAAAGACGGGAACCAGCACAATATCCAGAATAAAGCATCCGTAAGAGTTAGCTAGAGCACTAACCATTATAAGTACTTAGAGCATTTTTAATTTTTAGTTTCATAAACAACGCTGTTCTGAGCATTGATGTAATTCATTGTTTTCTTAGAGTAGATCCCTGGAATTGGAATGGTGGGGTGAAAGAGATTGAACATCTCACCTTCTTGATAGAGGGCCTCCTGATTGCCCTCCTGAAAGGCAGGGTCCATCCCCCCTCCCCACTTTGGAGTATGAAGTGCCTGCTTCCTCTTGCCCCTGTAAGATACTGCTGTGCTCTGGGTGTCTCAGAGGTCATGCTGCACAGTGGAGAGAGGACATGTTGGGATTCATGACATTGGCTGGTGGTTTCCATGAGGCAGAATGGTTAGTTTACCCTGGGATGACTGGGATGGGAGTTTCCTTGACCAATGGGCTTAGCTCTAGCTTGCCAGGTTTTAGGTTTTAGGATTATCTAGACACAGCCCTGGGAAGGCTACTACCCATATCCTCATCATGTCATCTTTACATTGGCTTCTTAGTCGATAAAACAGTTGTCCTGTATTTATACTTGATTTTCGGAGAGAGAGATATTGAGGTCAGTAGCCACTGGGGAACACATTGTGTGAATGCCAGTGGGGAGTAGTGGGACCTGTCCTCTATTTGGAACCAGGCGGACACTGGGTTGAATCCTGGGTCTGCTGGTAGGTTGCTGAACTGCCTTAAGCCCTCACCTGTAAAATAGGCATTTCCTTCTATCCTTTCCTTTCCTTCTTTCCTTCTTTCCTTCCTTCTTTCCTTCCTTCCTTCCTCCTTTCCCTTCCCTTCCCTTCCCTTCCTCCTAGTTTCTGTTCACCTTTCTTAACAAAACTCGATCTGTCTTGTGAGGAGCTATCTTGTCTTCAAGTTGATGCGTCATTTTGGGGCAGTAACCCACAAGCCCTGACCTCCTCCTTGAGAGTCCCGATTCCTCTGGAAACCCAGATCCTCCCACTCAACATTCTGGAACAGACGAAGAGCAGGCATGTGACCTAGGATATGGAATTGTGAACAGAAGGATACAGTCACAAGATTCCGTGCATGAGGGAGGGCACTTAAGAGAGAGTGATGAATGATTTCTTCTCCTAGGAATATTTCTTCTAGAAAATTCCTTTCTCCTTATGTCAGTTTCAGTTGCTTGTGACCAAAGATCCCCCCAAGCTGGTAAACAGCTTTGCCCTAAGGTTTTTGATCTTGTAGGGTGTTTTCTTCTTTTCCTTCTTCTTCTTTTTTTTTTTTTAAGATTTAATTTTTAAGTAATCTCCACGCCCAACATGAGGCTCAAACTCACAACCCCAAGATCAAGGGTTGCATGCTCCACTGACTGAGCCAGCCAGGTGCCCTTTTTCTCCACCACCACCACCACCACCACCACCTCCTCCTCCTCCTCCTCCTCCTTCTTCTTCCTCTTCTCCTTCTCCTCCTCCTCCTCCTCCTCCTCCTCCATCTTCTTCTTTTTCTTCTTTTTTCTTCCCCCCTTCTCCCTCTTCTCCCACTCCCTCCCACTCCCTCTCCTTCTTCCTCCTCTTCTTTTTTATTTTTATTTTTTTTAATTTTTTAATTTTTTTCAGCATAACAGTATTCATTATTTTTGCACCACACCCAGTGCTCCATGCAATCCGTGCCCTCTACAATACCCACCACCTGGTGCCCCCAACCTCCCACCCCCCACCCCTTCAAAATTCTCAGATCGTTTTTCAGAGTCCATAGTCTCTCATGGTTCACCTCCCCTTCCAATTTCCCTCAACTCCCTTCTCCTCTCCATCTCCCCTTGTCCTCCATGCTATTTGTTATGCTCCACAAATAAGTGAAACCATATGATAATTGACTCTCTCTGCTTGACTTATTTCACTCAGCATAATCTCTTCCAGTCCCGTCCATGTTGCTACAAAACTTGGGTATTCATCCTTTCTTTCTTTCTTTTCTTTTTTTTTTTTTTTTTACAGCTTTATAAACATATATTTTTATCCCCAGGGGTACAGGTCTGCGAATCGCCAGGTTTACACACTTCACAACACTCACCATAGCACATACCCTCCCCGATATCCATAACCCCAACCCCTCTCCCAACCCCCTCCCCCCATCAACCCTCAGTTTGTTTTGTGAGATTAAGAGTCACTTATGGTTTGTCTCCCTCCCAATCCCATCTTGTTTCATTTACTCTTCTCCTACCCCCTCGACCCCCCATGTTGCATCTCCTCTCCCTCATATCAGGGATATCATATGATAGTTGTCTTTCTCCGATTGACTTATTTCGCTAAGCATGATACCCTCTAGTTCCATCCACGTCGTCGCAAATGGCAAGATTTCATTTCTTTTGATGGCTGCATAGTATTCCATTGTGTATATATACCACATCTTCTTTATCCATTCGTCTGTAGATGGACATCTAGGTACTTTCCATAGTTTGGCTATTGTAGACATTGCTGCTATAAACATTCGGGTGCACGTGCCCCTTCGGATCACTACGTTTGTATCTTTAGGGTAAATACCCAGCAGTGCAATTGCTGGGTCATAGGGTAGTTCTATTTTCAACATTTTGAGGAACCTCCATGCTGTTTTCCAGAGTGGTTGCACCAGCTTGCATTCCCACCAACAGTGTAGGAGGGTTCCCCTTTCTCCGCATCCTCGCCAGCATCTGTCATTTCCTGACTTGTTAATTTTAGCCATTCTGACTGGTGTGAGGTGATATCTCATGGTGGTTTTGATTTGTATTTCCCTGATGCCGAGTGATATGGAGCACTTTTTCATGTGTCTGTTGGCCATCTGTATGTCTTCTTTGCAGAAATGTCTGTTCATGTCCTCTGCCCATTTCTTGATTGGATTATTTGTTCTTTGGGTGTTGAGTTTGCTAAGTTCTTTATAGATTTTGGACACTAGCCCTTTATCTGATATGTCATTTGCAAATATCTTCTCCCATTCTGTCAGTTGTCTTTTGGTTTTGTTCACTGTTTCCTTTGCTGTGCAAAAGCTTTTGATCTTGATAAAATCCCAATAGTTCATTTTTGCCCTTGCTTCCCTTGCCTTTGGTGATGTTCCTAGGAAGATGTTGCTGCGGCTGACGTCGAAGAGGTTGCTGCCTGTGTTTTCCTCGAGGATTTTGATGGATTCCTTTCTCACATTGAGATCCTTCATCCATTTTGAGTCTATTTTCGTGTGTGGTGTAAGGAAATGATCCAATTTCATTTTTCTGCATGTGGCTGTCCAATTTTCCCAACACCATTTATTGAAGAGGCTGTCTTTGTTCCATTGGACATTCTTTCCTGCTTTGTCGAAGATGAGTTGACCATAGAGTTGAGGGTCCATTTCTGGGCTCTCTATTCTGTTCCATTGATCTATGTGTCTGTTTTTGTGCCAGTACCATGCTGTCTTGATGATGACAGCTTTGTAATAGAGCTTGAAGTCCGGAATTGTGATGCCACCAACTTTGGCTTTCTTTTTCAATATTCCTTTGGCTATTCGAGGTCTTTTCTGGTTCCATATAAATTTTAGGATTATTTGTTCCATTTCTTTGAAAAAAATGGATGGTACTTTGATAGGAATTGCATTAAATGTGTAGATTGCTTTAGGTAGCATAGACATTTTCACAATATTTATTCTTCCAATCCAGGAGCATGGAACATTTTTCCATTTCTTTGTGTCTTCCTCAATTTCTTTCATGAGTACTTTATAGTTTTCTGAGTATAGATTCTTAGTCTCTTTGGTTAGGTTGATTCCTAGGTATCTTATAGTTTTGGGTGCAATTGTAAATGGGATGGACTCCTTAATTTCTCTTTCTTCTGTCTTGTTGTTGGTGTAGAGAAATGCAACTGATTTCTGTGCATTGATTTTATATCCTGACACTTTACTGAATTCCTGTACAAGTTCTAGCAGTTTTGGAGTGGAGTCTTTTGGGTTTTCCACATATAGTATCATATCATCTGCGAAGAGTGATAGTTTGACTTCTTCTTTGCCGATTTGGATGCCTTTAATTTCCTTTTGTTGTCTGATTGCTGAGGCTAGGACTTCTAGTACTATGTTGAATAGCAGTGGTGATAACGGACATCCCTGCCGTGTTCCTGACCTTAGCGGAAAAGCTTTCAGTTTTTCTCCATTGAGAATGATATTTGCGGTGGGTTTTTCATAGATGGCTTTGATAATATTGAGGTATGTGCCGTCTATCCCTACACTTTGAAGAGTTTTGATCAGGAAGGGATGCTGTACTTTGTCAAATGCTTTTTCAGCATCTATGGAGAGTATCATATGGTTCTTGTTCTTTCTTTTATTAATGTGTTGTATCACATTGATTGATTTGCGGATGTTGAACCAGCCTTGCAGCCCTGGAATAAATCCCACTTGGTCGTGGTGAATAATCCTTTTAACGTACTGTTGAATCCTATTGGCTAGTATTTTGGCGAGAATTTTTGCATCTGTGTTCATCAAGGATATTGGTCTATAGTTCTCTTTTTTGTTGGGATCCTTGTCTGGTTTTGGGATCAAGGTGATGCTGGCCTCATAAAATGAGTTTGGAAGTTTTCCTTCTATTTCTATTTTTTGGAACAGTTTCAGGAGAATAGGAATTAGTTCTTCTTTAAATGTTTGGTAGAATTCCCCCGGGAAGCCGTCTGGCCCTGGGCTTTTGTTTGTTTGGAGATTTTTGATGACTGTTTCAATCTCCTTACTGGTTATGGGTCTGTTCAGGCTTTCTATTTCTTCCTGGTTCAGTTGTGGTAGTTTATATGTCTCTAGGAATGCATCCATTTCTTCCAGATTGTCCAATTTGTTGGCGTAGAGTTGCTCATAGTATGTTCTTATAATTGTCTGTATTTCTTTGGTGTTCGTTGTGATCTCTCCTCTTTCATTCATGATTTTATTTATTTGGGTCCTCTCTCTTTTCTTTTTGATAAGTCTGGCCAGCGGTTTATCAATCTTATTAATTCTTTCAAAGAACCAGCTCCTAGTTTCGTTGATTTGTTCTATTGTTTTTTTGGTTTCTATTTCATTGATTTCTGCTCTGATATTTATGATTTCTCTTCTCCTGCTGGGTTTAGGGTTTCTTTCTTGTTCTTTCTCCAGCTCCTTTAGGTGTAGGGTTAGGTTGTGTACCTGAGACCTTTCTTGTTTCTTGAGAAAGGCTTGTACCGCTATATATTTCCTCTCAGGACTGCCTTTGTTGTGTCCCACAGATTCTGAACTGTTGTGTTTTCATTATCATTTGTTTCCATAAATTTTTTCAATTCTTCTTTGATTTCCTGGTTGACCCATTCATTCTTTAGAAGGATGCTGTTTAGTCTCCATGTATTTGGGTTCTTTCCAAATTTCTTCTTGTGATTGAGTTCTAGCTTTAGAGCATTGTGGTCTGAAAATATGCAGGGAATGATCCCAATCTTTTGATACCGGTTGAGACTTGATTTAGGACCAAGAATGTGATCTATTCTGGAGAACGTTCCATGTGCACTAGAGAAGAATGTGTATTCTGTTGCTTTGGGATGAAATGTTCTGAATATATCTGTGATGTCCATCTGGTCCAGTGTGTCATTTAAGGCCTTGATTTCCTTGTTGATCTTTTGCTTGGATGATCTGTCCATTTCAGTGAAGGGAGTGTTAAAATCCCCTACTATTATTGTATTCTTGTCGATGTGTTTCTTTGATTTTGTTATTAATTGGTTTATATAGTTGGCTGCTCCCACGTTAGGGGCATAGATATTTAACATTGTTAGATCTTCTTGTTGGACTGTTCCTTTGAGTATGATATAGTGTCCTTCCTCATCTCTTATTATAATCTTTGGCTTAAAATCTAATTGATCTGCTATAAGGATTGCCACTCCTGCTTTCTTCTGATGTCCATTAGCATGGTAAATTCTTTTCCACCCCCTCACTTTAAACCTGGAGGTGTCTTCGGGTGTAAGATGAGTTTCTTGTAGGCAACATATAGATGGTTTTTGTTTTTTTATCCATTCTGATACCCTGTGTCTTTTGATTGGGGCATTTAGCCCATTAACATTCAGGGTAAGTATTGAGAGATATGAATTTAGTGTCATTGTATTGCCTGTAAGGTGACTGTTATTGTATATTGTCTCTGTTTCTTTCTGATCTACTACTTTGAGGGTCTCTCTTTGCTTAGAGGACCCCTTTCAATATTTCCTGTAGAGCTGGTTTGGTATTTGCAAATTCTTTCAGTTTTTGTTTGTCCTGGAAGCTTTTAATCTCTCCTTCTATTTTCAATGATAGCCTAGCTGGATATAGTATTCTTGGCTGCATGTTTTTCTCATTTAGTACTCTGAATATATCATGCCAGCTCTTTCTGGCCTGCCAGGTCTCTGTGGATAAGTCTGCTGCCAATCTAATATTTTTACCATTGTACATTACAGACTTCTTTTCCCGGGCTGCTTTCAGGATCTTTTCTTTGTCACTAAGACTTGTCAATTTTACTATTAGGTGACGGGGTGTAGACCTATTCTTATTGATTTTGAGGGGGGTTCTCTGAACCTCCTGGATTTTGATGCTTGTTCCCTTTGCCATATTGGGGAAATTCTCTCCAATAATTCTCTCCAATATACCTTCTGCTCCCCTCTCTGTTTCCTCTTCTTCTGGAATCCCAATTATTCTAATGTTGTTTCGTCTTATGGTGTCACTTATCTCTCGAATTCTCCCCTCGTGGTCCAGTAGCTGTTTGTCCCTCTTTTGCTCAGCTTCTTTATTCTCTGTCATTTGGTCTTCTATATCGCTAATTCTTTCTTCTGCCTCATTTATCCTAGCAGTGAGAGCCTCCATTTTTGATTGCACCTCATTAATAGCTTTTTTGATTTCAACTTGGTTAGATTTTAGTTCTTTTATTTCTCCAGAAAGGGCTTTTATATCTCCCGAGAGGGTTGCTTTAATATCTTCCATGCCTTTTTCAAGCCCGGCTAGAACCTTGAGAATCATCATTCTGAACTCTATATCTGACATATTACCAATGTCTGTATTGATTAGGTCCCTAGCCTTTGGTACTGCCTCTTGTTCTTTTTTTTGTTGTGAATTTTTCCGCCTTGTCATTTTGTCCAGATAAGAGTTTATGAAGGAGCAAGTAAAATACTAAAAGGGTGGCAACAACCCCAGGAAAATATGCTTTAGCCAAATCAGAAGAGATCCTGAATTGTGAGGGGGGAGAAAGGGGATAAAAAGGGGTTCAGAAAGAAAGAAAAAAAAAACTATTAAAAAAAAGAAAGCCGATAAAGAAAAAAATATAAAAAGAGAAAAAATATATATATATATATTAGATAAACTATTTAAAAAACGTTAAAAAAAAGAAAATGGTAAAAGTTAAAAAAAATTTAGAAGAAGAGAAAAAGAAAAAAAAAATTGAAAAAAAAAATTAAATTAACTGCAAGGCTAAAAAATCATGGGGAGAAAGCCATGAGTTCCGTGCTTTGCTTTCTTCTCCTCTGGAATTCCGCCGTTCTCCTTGGTAGGTGAACTTGGTCCTGGCTGGGTTTCCCGTAGATCTTCTGGGGGAGGGGCCTGTTGTAGTGATTCTCAAGCGTCTTTGCCCCAGGCGGAGTTGCCCCTTACCCGGGGCCGCGCTGAGTCATCCGCTCGGGTTCGCTTTCGGGAGCTTTTGTTCCCTGAGCGCTTTCCGTAGAGTTTCCGTAGAGTCCGGAGGACGGGAATAAAGATGGCGGCCTCCCGGTCTCCAGCCCAGAGGAGCCGAGAGCCTGGGGCCCCACTCCTCAGTGCGCCCTCAGAGAACAGCGCCAAATGACTCCCGTCACCCTGGCCTCCGGCCGCGCTCCGAGCTGACCGAGCCTGCGACCGGTTCAAGGCAACCCTGAGCTGAGAGTCACTCCTCGGCTCTGTCTCTGCAGCCGGCTTCCCCGTTCTAATACCGGTAAGCTCTGCGACACTGAGACACCCCCGATCCTTCTGCGACCCTGCGGGACCTGAGGCCGCGCTGACCCCGCCTGGGCTTCACCCCAGTTAAGCCTCTGGAGCGATGTCCCTCAGCAGAACAGACTTTTAAAAGTCCTGATTTTGCTCGGTTGCTCCGCGGCTCGCCGGGAGCCGGCCCCTCCCCCCGCGGTCTATCTTCCCGTCGCTTTGGATTCACTTCTCCACCAGTCCTACCTTGCAGAAAGTGGTTGATTTTCTGTTTCTGGAATTGCTGTTCTTCTTCTCTTCAATCTCCCGTTGGATTTGTAGGTGTTTGCAATCTTTAGATAAGCTATTTAGCTGATCTCCCGCTACCCGAAGTAGTCTCAGCCTGCTACTTCTCCGCCATCTTGACTCCTCCCTCTATTTTTATTTTTTTTAAGATTTTATTTATTTATTTGACAGACAGAGATCACAAGCAGGCAGAGAGGCAGGCAGAGAGAGAGGAGGAAGCAGGCTCCCTGCTGAGCAGAGAGCCCGACTTGGGTCTCGATCCCAGGACCCTGGGACCATGACCTGAACTGAAGGCAGAAGCTTTAACACACTGAGCCACCCAGGTGTCCCCCTCCTCTTCTTTTTTAAATGAGAGTGCATATTAGCTCAGTCAGAATCCAGAAAGGCTGGGGCTGGGGTGAGATGTGTGTTGGGGGGTGAGTGGTCCAGTTTTCTTTCTTTTCTTCTACCCTACAACTTCCGCCTTCTTATTTTTGCTAGCAACTGCCCTGTTCTTCCAACAACATTTGTTTTTTAACGTACAAAATGCTTTATAAGCACGTTATAATTATACACACTGATAGGCTGTGCTGTAGAACTCCTTTAGAGAACAGACAATATAAATTGCAAAGAGCTGGGAATTAACTTTTCTGTTTTGAAGCACTGTTTGTGTGTGGGGGGGGTTGATTGTGGCTCAAAAATTGATTCTAATTGCTGTTTTTATTGCTGGTTTAGCTGATGCTACCTTGAATTCTTTACCCTTTATTTCTTTTCTAAGTGACTTGGTACATGGTGTATTTGAGTCCACCCCAAATATATTTACTCCAACATTTAAAGTATGTCTACAGACTCATGTAGCCAGGTGGTTTGGGAAACACTGAGAGCCCAACACAATTCCAGTTTTACTGAAAATACTGTGACTAAAGGATCCTCTGACAAGGACAGTCGTTGAAAATCTGAATAATTCTCTTAAATACTGAACTACTCCTCTTTTCCTGGATGCAAAGATGCATCTGGAGTGCAGTGGTTAAGGGAATTGGCTTTGGAGTTAGAGCCTGGTTTAGTATTCGTTCTTTCATTTACAAACTGTCACTGTAGGCAAATGCGTTTTCTCAACAGTAAAATGGAGCAGTAATACTATTAGCCTCTGCCTTTCTTACATCATTCTTCAGACTTCAGAAGAAGTCTTGGGGAAGCTTTCTCCAGCACAGCGCTCCCACCCTGAGTCTGGGTTAGAGCCCCTTGTGATACACAGTCAGAGAATGCTGTTCCTTTTCTCATGGGCCCAATTGCAGTGTTTGTGGGCACTTAAAAAAAAATTATTAGATTATGTGATTATATCTGCCGCATCACCCTACCCTGCACTCAGTTAAGCTCCGTAAGGTAAGAACCAACTACGTTTCTTTCCTTCACTACTGGGTTTTCTGTGTCTGGCTCCTGGTTGGTAGTCAATGCATGCTTACAGAAGGGAGGAAGGAAGGAAGGAAGGAAGGAAGGAAGGGGGGAAGGAGGGAGGGAGGAAGGGAGGGAGAAAGAAAAGGAGGGAGGGAGGGAGGAAAGAAGGAAGGAAGGAAGGATGGATGGATGGATGGATGGATGGATGGATTTCCCACTGAGGATTCACTGAGATCATGTATCAAAACCACAGGGTCTGTTACACAGTAAGAACTGAAAAACTGAATAAAGGTAAACCTCACCCAAAGAGGAACACCAAACACAAAGGAAAACCCCTGAGCAACCAAACTGCCTATCATGCAAGAAATGAAATATTTATATGTTGTTGTCACCATTAAATGCTGATTTTTCCGCCTGAGCCATGCTCCGGGAACAAACAACCATCGATTTCAGTTATTCAGAACAACAAAGGTTTAATTCTTACTCCTGCGACATTGTCAGCGAGATTCAAGTTCATGGCGGCTCCGGACTTCCCACAACAGGGCAAGAGAGCCTTGAAGCAGTCAAGTGCGTGAACATAGACGTGATATGCGTCCTTTCGACTCAAAGCCCTTTGGTTCGGAGTTAGACCCCCTCTGTCTTAGGCAGCTCTGGCTGCTACAGCCAACCATCATACCTAGACTCTGTGACTTAACCAGCAGATTATTATTACTATTTTAAAGATTTATTTATTTATTTGAGAAAGAGAGCTGGGGGAGACACAAAGAGAGATAAAAGAAAAATCCTTAAGCAGACTTCTCACTGGCTGCAGGGCCCCACGTGGGGCTCGATCCCAAGACGCTGAGACCATAGCCTGAGCTGAAATCAATAGTGGGATGGTCCACCAATGGAGCAACCCAGGCACCCCTGTTATTATTTTTTTTTAACAACCTGGAAAGCACAGGCTGCATGGGATCAGAATGAAAAGTTGGGGAGGCCCCTAGCTGTGCCACATATGAATGGTTTAGTTTCTAATTCAGAGGGATTAGAAGGAGGAAGAGCCAGAATGATGGGGAGGGGTGGTCTTGGGAGCTCAGGAGAGTAACTGCAGGCCGTAGGGTACTCATCTCAATATTTTAACAGCACACATGGCTCTACAGAGGCATCCTAGAAATTGTCAGCTGTGGGTGGAACTGGGCCTCAACTGGACGTGATTTTCCCAGAGCCGTGTTTGAAACACTTGCTACATGAGCCTCATTTAATAGGTAAGGGTTTGAGAGAAGTCAGCGGGCTTGCACCAGGTCACGCAGCAGACTGGTGAGAGAATTCTAGACCCCTGTCTCCTGGGTCTGTGTGTCAGTCATGCTCTCTCTTCCTCTGTTTCCAGTAAGAGGAGAAATGGCAGCGAAGGTCATGGGCCAAAGCCAGCTGTGAAGCCCCAGCAAGATCCCAAGAGGGCAGGGCTCTGTGTCCACCTTTGCAGACCAGGCTGGGTGGGCAGACCCAAGGCATTCGAGCATCAGAGGGCTTGGCATCCTATCAAATTCCTGCACCACCACCCTGACAATGAAGGCAGAGGGAAAGTGGCCCTTCGTGGGCAAGACTGGTGTGGGGTTTGAGCCTCTCCGAAGGCCAGATCTCCCAAGTTGCCTTTGTCTAACTCAGCACTTCTCTGGCCCAGAAACCAGGTGGCTGAGTCGGCCGTGGGTGTGGTGTAGGACCCTGAGGTGTGGGGATTTGCCAGACCCCAGCACATACCTGTCCCCTTCCCTGATCTGAGAGAGACAGAGATAGGCGAACAGAGAGAAAGACCAAGAAATAAAGAGGAGACCGAGGTAGAAGTGAAAGACACACAGAGGTACATAGCAGGGATGGGGGGAAGGGGGAGGGACTAGGGGACAGGTGGACAGAGACCGGGAACGACAGGTGGGGAGAGGGAGAAATGGAGAATGCGGCAAAGTAGATACAGGACAGACTGGCTGGCCGGCAGGTGCCATCACACACAGTGACAGGCGTGGTGTGCCGATGACATGATCTCCCATGTTTATGTATGAAGCTGTAAAGGGCCAGGGAGGCTAAAAGAAAGATGAGGAAGGCAGGTTGGGCAGCGTGCGTGGGAGGGTGAAGGACCGGGACACGCGGGGTCTCTTCCTGTCATGCGTGGCTCTGTTTGTTACGTCGGGAGCAGAGACGCAGACTAGGACCTCTGTCGCATCCTCTCCTGTCCCCAAGCCCCCCCCCCCCCACCAGCACTCGGCCAGACGGCCGCCCCTACCAGGACATTGCCTCTGAGCCTTATTTATTGCTCCAAAATCCGGGGCCGGGAGGAGTGCCTGCCAGGAGGCTCAGGAGGAGGCTTCCATGTAAATCCTGGACTTGGCCTCCAGCCACGGCCACTGAACAGGAGGACTGTGGGAGAACAGACCTTGATCTGTGCCGCGGCAGCTTTTCAACATGTGGAGGGCGGTGTGTTATCTGAGATTCCTTCCTGCTACTTAGAGATTTAAGTCTTGGCTTTATTCCTTCCCACTGGAAAAACACTTTGAAAAACCCACACAAATTTCTTAATTCAACTCTGGCTATTTTAACCAGAGTGAAAGAGCCCGGTCCTAAAGCGGCTTCTGATTATTAAGAATTGTAGTGTGGGGAACATGGCAAGGATTATGCCATCCGATCTTTGTGCGAGGTTAAGAGGAAACCACTGTAGTGTCCCTTTCTATAGGTGGGGGGGGGGGGCGGGGTGAACTGAGGCTCAGGGAGGGGAAGGTAACCTGTTAGTGCCAGAGCCCGGTCTGCCTGTCTGGCCGTGGCTTTCCAGTCACTGTGCCGTCCTGCCCCACCCCTCCCCCCGCCTCCACTGTACAGACGAAGACACTGAGGCTCATCAGGTCTGAGACCCTGCCCAAAGTCCGGCTGATCGAAAGTTGCAGAATGAGCATTTGCATTTCATTCTGTTTGTCTTCAGGGCCTCTGCTTTTACGCCTTCTGCATGAGGTCGGGGCCTTTCAGAAACAGTGACTCCCTCCAGAGGTTCTGCTTCACGAACTCAGGGAACTTAAAGCACCACAGACCTGTGTGTAACTGAAACATGGGCACAATGGAGGGGGCTTGCCTCACTGGTTTAGTCGGCAGGGCGTGCAAGTCTGGACCTCAGGGTCATGAGTTCAAGCCCCACACTGGGTATAGAGCTCACTTTAAGAAGGGCGCCTGGGTGGCTCCGTGGGTTAAAGCCTCTGCCTTCGGCTCAGGTCATGATCCCAGGGTCCTGCGATCGAGCCTTGCATGAGGTTCCAGCCTGCTTCTGCCTCTCTGCCTACTTGTGATCTCTGTCTGTCAAATAAATAAAATCTTTAAAAAAAAAATAGGCAAGATGGTAAATTTTTTTTAAATTTTTAATTTTTTATTAACATATCATGTATTATTAGCCCCAGAGATATAGGTCTGTGAATTCTCAGGCTTACACACTTCACAGCACTCACCATAGAAGATAGTAAATTTTATATGATGTGTATCTTACTCCAGTTAAACTAAAATTTTTATTTATGTATTTATTTTTAAAGACTTTATTTATTTATTTAGTTGATGGAGACAGAGAGACACAGCGAAAGAGGGAACACAAGCAGGGGAAGTGGGAGAGGGAGAAGCAGGCTTCCCGCCAAGCAGGGAGCCCGATTAGGGGCTCGATCCCAGGATCCCAGGATCATGACCTGAGCCGAAGGCAGGCCCTTGACCCAGGTGCCCCAAACAAAAATTTTTAAGGGAAAAAAAAAAAGCTCTAGTAGTCACTCTCCTCTTGGGAGTGGATAAGGCACCCTGGGGAGTTGGGCTGTTTTTATCATGTAGTTTCCCCTAATCTCTCTACTCACCTTTCTTATCCTCCGTCTTGTGGCTTCTGCAGGTTCTCGGCTTCTCTTGCTTTGTGTCTTCTGCTGCTGCCTTGTGGCCTTGTGCTTCCTTCCTTCTCCGTGTGCCTCTCTGCTTCTACCTCATTTCTCTCTTCTGTCTATCTGTATAGCCAGCCAGCTATCCATCTATCACCCATCTCTCATCTCTCTACATCCACCTCTCCTCTAATTTCAAGTCGGTCTTCCTAAGACAGAAGATGAGGATGGCATCTTAGCTTTGGTCCCCTCGAGACAGGCTCTCAGATGAAGACTTGCCTCCAGGAATTTTGTGGGGAGAGCTTCTAGGCTTCAGCACCAGGGAGGGGTGAGGAGGAACGGACTGGGCAGGGGAGAAGTTGAGAAGTACTGCGGTCTCAGCAAAGGCCCCAGTGACCCCATGACACACTCTGGAGCTGTGCAGAGTCGTTCCCTTTGGACAGATGAGTTAGGTTTTTTTTTTAATATTTTATTTATTTATGTGGGGGGGAGGGAGGAACAGAGGGAGAGGGACAAGCAGACTTTGCGCTGAGTGCGAAGCCCAGCTCCATGTCACGACTCTGAGATCATGACCTGAGTGGAAATCAAGAGCAGACGCTGAACCAAATGAGCCACCCAGAGGCCCCACTAGTTAAGCCTTTATACCT
The DNA here is from genome assembly GCF_902655055.1 of Lutra lutra. NCBI lineage: Eukaryota > Metazoa > Chordata > Mammalia > Carnivora > Mustelidae > Lutra > Lutra lutra. The sequence goes on along the minus strand of NC_062295.1, from coordinate 13,907,202 downwards.
GAACACTGACCCATCACTGGCTGTGGGGTGCCCTTGGCATGGGGGTGGCAGGGCATGACCTTGGGTGGGGTGGCTTCCTTCCACTGACTATTCCCAGAGAGAGTTAGCTACTGGACCTCCCAACTGCGGGAGGGAAGGAGGGCCTCGGTCCTGAAGGGGGGATCTGCAGCCTCTAGTGATGAGGCACTCTCCAGAGTACAGCAGCCCCAGGGGCCACCCCAGCTGCCCCTCGTCTCCCCTGTTGCATCTTATAAAGGGCTCTGTTGGCCCTACGTGCTAATTCCTGGTCCAGTCAGGTGTGGCTGAGATGACTCAGAAGGGGCTCCTTAAGGTCTTGAAGCATCCTGGCTTTTTGGCATAAAGCCTCTCCAATTTCTTAGCCTCCGGGAGAATTCCTGTGTTGCAGCTCATTCCTACTATTTAGGACTAGCTGACTCAGCTGTTACAAGCCGAGACTGGAAGAGACTCTGAAGCTGATCCCCAAACAGCATGATTACTTCCTCTCTGCTCTCCCAGCAATGCCCCTGGATGTCATCTGACCCCAAAGTCCGGCGACTGGACCCTGGGGAAGTGTCCTAAGGGCGCAGGTCCATCCGTACAGAGCCACAGCGGTCCCTTTCTTGCCAGCCAGACCGCCATTTACAATTCCCGAATTCCTCTGAAGTTTTCTCGTGGACAGTTGTGTTTCTTCTGCTTGGTCTAGGTTTCTCTTTCCTCTCTAGCAATTTCTCTCCCTGAAGTTGAAACAGACATGGAGACACACATATGCTACCAGATACCCAATATAGCCCCATCACTCAAACCGCCCTCCCTCGCCGCTGCAGCTCAGCTATGGCAGGCCTCCCGCCCTCTCCTTCCCCCTAATTGATTTCCCAATTCAGCCTCCTGGGATGGTGCTTTGGCTGGCTTTCCAAGTTCAGCCTCTCAACCTTAATTTAATGCTTCTCGGGTGGTGAGAACTTATGCTTCCCACCTACTAGTTGGCATCTGGCTGATTTTCTCATCCTGCAGACTCGTGTTCATTAATGTTGAACCTTCGTGCATTGCACCTGGGTTCTCAAAAGTGAGGCGGTGCCCAGTCCCGAAGGGACACCTTTCACCTGCCAGTGTGTCAGCCTTTGGAGGGGTCCAGTGGTGGCTCGACCCTTCGTGGCTCGAGCCATAGGCTCGGCTCTGTTAAACCCAGGAGTCCAAGGACCCTGGCCGGGGAAAGCTGGCAGATGCTAAAAGCGGACCGGGTGATTCAGAATTTCATCAGCTTCACCAGTCAGCCTGGTGTGAGGTCTTGGAGTAAAATTTTCCCACCTTCTTTTCCCAAGATTGAGCCAGAATCTATTCTTGGAGCAGATAACTTTTCAGCACCAAGTCGACAAATGTTTATAGTTGGTTTTTCACACATCCTTCCTGGACAGGAGACAATTTTTGTTAGAATTAAAATTTAAATACAGGGTTAGGATAACCCGGAGCACCTCAGGAGGGCTGGCTCTGGCTGCTCAGCGAGTGACCTGGGGGGTCGTGTTTTCTCTTCTCTACCTCATTTCCTCAACCTTCCTCTTTCTCATTGACATCGACTGTTCACAGTGAGTAAGCCCAGTCACCTTAAGGAAGCCCAATGTCCCAGGCCTCACCAGCTCGTTGGCACAAATAAGGTCGCTGAAAGATAAATACCCAGGTGATACAGGCATGCAGGTTTTCCTCCTGCGGGACCCCCATGGGAATCCCCCAGGGATGTCTCATGTGTATGCGAAGCAGTTCCACTCAGATTCCATTGTCCGAGTCTTTTCTGGAAAGGTACCCCTATGAGCCATGTGAGGGCCCCAGCTCTGTGCTGTACTGTTGCTGGGTCCTTCCATGACAAGTTTGGGTCTCCACAGTGCTCCCGGGTGCAGCGGGCCCCTGGGGTTCTTTCATAAATGTGCCACAATTCCTACAGTGAGCTGCTGTTGGGTCCCTCTGCTGCCATAGAGAAAACATCCCTCTGCCCAGCCTTGCATTGAACTTGGCCACCAGGCCCCCAAGAGCAGTCGTCCTTCTGCCCAGAGCCTCTAAGACAAGCACCAGTTTCCCTTTACCCATCAAGGCTCAAGCCATCGAGACAGAGACCGGTATCACTTCTCATGTCTCAAAGCTCATGAGAACTTTACTAAAAAGAGCACTGGGCCTCTGGACTTTTCTCTTCTATGCTCAAGGCTTAGAAGGCCCTGCATTCCTGTCCGAAAGGGGAAAAGGGGGCACCACGGAACAGCTGCTAAAAATCAGATTTAGTGATTTATACTCAGGAACATCCATCAATCAAGCTCTCCAAGCTGTTTTTCCAGTGATGTGGTAGAAGCCACACGTGGTGGAGGGAATGGAGTTAGTTCGTGCCAAACGAACCGCAGCAAAAATGATGACATCACAGACAATAATAAAATAATCAAGCAGCAGCAGATGGAAAGGAAGAACTACAGTTCTGCCAGGGAACTGTTAGCTACGTGAATTGTTTTGGGTCTTCGCTGGTCAAAACCAAACCCCATTCTGCTGGCCAAAGAGTAACGATGATGTTGATGTTGACGATGATGACGATGGTGATGGTGATGATGATTTTTTTAGCCAGAAGCATTACCCAATCAATCCTCCTGTCCAGCAAAATGGTCTTTCTGAGAGCACGGGGGCAGGGCAGAAATTTCAAAGCATCGCCCTCCACAGGCATCAAAGAGCACTGTTTTTCACTGACACGGAATAAATCAGAACCAGGGAATCGGATGGATTTTTCTTTCGCGTTTTACTTCCCTTTATTAATGGAACCTTTTAGAAATCTGTTTATATTTTTTACTTTCACAAGATCACAATTTTTCACACAAAGGGAGCAGATGGTACTGAAAGCTGGAGATTGAGCCGGAATGCGTCTCCCCTAACTGGCACCAACAGAGCCTTGTTTTGGATGTAAAAGGACTCGAATCTAATTGCGGGGTTGGTTTTTCCAATTTTGTTTAACTATGTGTTTCTTTGTCTGGGTCTTTCCCTCTCAAATTTAATCCTTCTCCTTGAGCTCCTGTCAGATCGATATCTAGGTAGAGTCACAGAGACTGAGTTTTAAGACGGTGGTTTTCCTGCAGTGGGGTCTCTAAGACCCAAAGTGTCTCTACATCCGTAGCCCCCTTTGGAGCCTCCTCTTGGAGGCTCTGCCATATTTGGTGTCATGACCAGGTGACTGGGTAGAGATTGGCACTTGAGCTAAGTGCAGCCAACAAGGTGGCTTCGTGTGAGAATCCTGTCTCTATACAGGATTATGATTAATTAGCCGAATTAGATTCTCTTTCTGAGAGATTTGAATAGGACATATGCTCGGAGGGAGTCGGATGTAAGTTCAAGTAAGTAGGAACCTTGTCTCTTCTGTACTGATTTATGACCATTGTCTATCACAGTATATGGTGTGGCTACACAATGAGTATTTGATAACTAAATCAAATTCACGGACCCTTTATATAGAAGTGTTTTAGGGGGTGTTATACATAAACAATGAATCATGGAACACTACATCAAAAACTAATGATGCACTGTGTGGTGACTGACACAACATAATAAGATTTAAAAAATAAAAAATAAAAATGAACCTGTGTCCGTCTCTCTGTATTTTACTTTTTTTCTCCTGACTTTGGGGACCTAGGTTCCCCACCCCCCTCCAGCCCCTAGCCTTTCATGAATATTTTAAATAGATTTTTTTAGAGCAGTTTTAGCCTCACAGCAATAATGAGCAGAAGATACAGAGATTCCCCATATATTCCCTCCCCTCCCTCTCATCCCCCACAGACTCCTCTACTGTCAAAATTCTGCACCAGAGTGCTACATTTATTACAACTGATGATCCTACATCGACACCATATCATCACTCCAAATCCATAGTTTACATCAGAATTCACTTTTGTTGCTCTACATTCTATGTGTTTGGATAAATGTGCAATGACATGTGTTGCCATTATAGTATCTCACAGAACAGTTTCACTGCCCTAAAAACCCTCTGTGCCTTACCCATTCATCCTTTCCTCCACCCCAACTTCTAGCAGCCACTTTTACAATCTTTTGCTGTCTTCGTTGTTTTGCCTTTTACAGAATGTCATATAGTTGGAATCTTATAGAAGGTTGCCTTTTCAGACTGGCTTTTTTCATTTAGCAAAAGAGCATTTAAGAGTCCTCCATGTGTTTTCATGGCTTGATCGCTCATTTCTTTTTAGCACTGGGTAATGGTCTATTGTCTGGATGTACTACAGGTTATTTATCCATTCACCTATTAAAGGTCATCTTGGTTATTTCCAAGTTTGGGCAATTATGAATAACGCTGCTGTAAACTTCTGTGTGCAGGTTTCTGTGTAGACATAAGTTTTCAACTCCTTTGAGTAAATACCAAGGATTGTTGGATTGTATGATAAGAGTGTGCTTAGTTTTGTAAGAAAATGCCAAGCTGTCTTCCAAAATGACTGTACAATTTTGCGTTCTTGCCAGCAATGAATGAGAGTTCCTGTTGCTCCACATCCTCCCCAACATTTGGTGTTGTCATTGTTTTGGATTTTGGCCATGTTAATAGGTGTGAAGTGATATCTCATTATTGTTTTCATTTACAGTATGACGTGGAATGTGTTTTTATAATGTGCTTATTTGCCATCTGTCTGTTTTCCTTGGTGAAGTGTCTGTTCAGGTCTTTAGCCCATTTTTTTAAAGATTATTTATTTATTTATTTGACAGACAGAGATCACAAGTAGGCAGAGAGAGAGGAAGGGAAGCAGGCTCCCTGCTGAGCAGAGAGCCAGATGTGGGGCTTGATCCCAGGACCCTGGGATCATGACCTGAGCGGAAGGCAGAGGCTTTAACCCACTGAGCCACCCAGGTGCCCCTAGCCCATTTTAAAATCACTATTTGCTTCTTGTTCAGTTTTGGGAGTTCTTTGTATGTTTTAGATAATTGTATTTTATTAGATATGTCTTTTGCCAATTTTTCCTCAACTTGTGGCTTGTCTTTTTATTCTCTCAATTCTTCTTCCTTTTTATGACTCTTTTGCTTTGACGGGCAGTTGGGTTTTAAGATTCTGGAGGCAGAGGCATCTGCCTGAGTTTGAGTCTTGGTTTTGCCAGTTACTTGGGCAATTAATCATTCCATTCTGACTCTCAATTTCCTTATCTGTGAAATGGAGATAATAGTGCCGCCCTATAGAGTTGCTCTGAAGAGTTGGAACTGTCCCCATCTACATGAGTAGCTAGTGCTGCATAAGTGGTGGTAATTATTATTGAGAATTATTATTATTATTTTTATTATTTTGCATAAGTCACTAATTTGGTCTTATCTTTCACTGTTCCCTCCCTCCTTCACTCTATTCGAGTCACACTGACTTTCACACTCATGTCAGGGTCTTTTTCTTTTTATTTCCTCCTCCTAAGTATTTTTTCCCCTAATATACTTGTGGCTTGCAGTGCCATCTCATTATTCAGGATTTTTGTCAGTCATAAACAGAAGCAGTCCCAAGGAAATGGGGTTTCCTATTTTTTGTAGGACCTGAGCCCATTGCTGCTAGGTGTCCCAGAGGGAGAGGGGAACATGGAGGAGCAATGGGGTGGGAAGGAGAGACCCCCAGAGACTGGGAAGGAGAGGGAACTCTAGGTTCAGTGAGCTGCGGGCACTGGGCCCTGCCCTCTCGGAGTGCTTTTGGGAGATGACAAGACCTCAGGGAGACTGGGTGCCTTTAGCCTGCTAATAAGGATCCTTGGTCCCTAAGACCACAAAACCCCTAGAATTGAAGGCATCGGTTCTCGGGAAGGCATCAGAGGCTGAAGCAGATGGGCTCATGTTTGGGGAGATGCTCTTTAATGCTTGCTGCAACATGGAATTAGATTCTCTGTATCAGCCTTGCATAACAGAGGCTAAACTTCCTGCCAGTTCACGTGGATGGGGCCTCAGAGTCAGAGGGAAATCAACTAGTGTCAGTTTATAACTACAAAATATAGAAAGTGATTTTTTTTCTCACTTCTGAGTTTGGGTTTATGAATGCCATATAAAATAAATCTATTCCCTAGTGCATCCCTCCCTGTTGTAGCTTGAGAGAATTCAGTTCCTGGTAAAGCTGGCTTTTGGACCCCTTTCAGCTCTCCCTTTCCCTGACTCTTCCCTCTTTTCCTGCCTCACCCACTCCCATAATTCTTCAGGTATTGGATGTAAGCTCCTTTCTTAGATCATGCTTTCTTTTTTTCTAAGTGCAAGCTTAAAAAACATGTGTTATCAAGACACAAATTTTTGAAAGTTCTATCTATTTCAACCCTTACCTAAAAGCTGTTTTTGCAAAAATGAGTTAGGTGGGGATTTTCCTTGTTAGGAAAAAAAAAAGTGAAGAACAATATACCACAGTCGTTTCTGGCATGCTACCCTGCTTCTAGCTATAAAGGAAGTTACAAATTATATCTCAACATACAGTGATGTTAGAAAAACTGCTTTGGGAACACTGCAGCTTGGGATTGGTTTGGCTTTGTTTGTGTTTTCAGACTGTGCCTTTGCATTGATCACCTGCCTGGCGCTAGGCTTGGTTGCTGTAGTATCAGGACACATTTGTTCAGAAGGTAGCAGTCATTACTGCTGGTCAGCACAGATCTCTGGTTCTCCCCACTGATGGCGACATGGTTGGAATAGTCTTCCTGGCCTCTGGTGGTTGGGTAAGACCTGCTAAGTCATTCCGACCCATGAGTGATGAGTTGAAGTGATGTGTGGCACTTCTGGTGAAAGTGTTTAGTCTGAGACCCTCCAGAGGTCTTCCCTCTGCTTGGCAGAGCAGTTATCAATATTTTAGATGGTGGCTACTCCATCAGCCTGCCCCAAGTTAATGAAGGTTAGCAGAGTCTCCCCTAGCAAACAATGGGATGGACTTTGAGCAAGAAATAAACTTTTGTTGTTTTAAGTGACTGAGAGTTGGACATCTTTGTTATCACAGCCTCAACTAGCTTATCCTGACTGATACCCCCGTCAGGCTCTCTAAAGACACAGTTGCCAAACTTTCGAAACCAAAAGAAACATTCAGAACATTGGAACTGGCATATCTTTACAGACAAAATATTTTGCCTTGGCAAACATGTCCAGAAGGAAGTGGTTGCTGCTATATTTAGAACATGAAGCAAATGTACTGTTTTGGAGTGTTCAGACAGATAAACATGCTCAAAATCATGTTCAAAATGTCCCACATTTTGCCCGATTGGAAACATTATCAAAGTATAAAAGTTGACAATGTTCCCTTTTGTATGTTGTGTGTACACACAGACACACACACACACACACACAAAAGCATGCGATATAGCTAAGAGTTGCTTGGTTGCAGGAAATGGAGAGCATTTGGTCAGATTCGGAGAGGTTAGAGCAACTGTTCAAAATCAAACTCTGGGTGCTGGAGGGCACCCAGAGACCCAGATCTTTGGATTCAGTATCACCTATTGTCAATTTAAGCCTTATAGAGTTTTGTGAAACCAGGAAGAGCATTCGCAGACTCTCTGCTGTTATCATAATTGATAGAATTTTTACAGAATTTGTATACCCATTCCTTGTTAAATTCTCATTGTTTTGCCATCATCTGTTTTATCCCCTTATTTGTTTTGATTATCTATTTTACGCTCCTGGGAAATTTTCATCCCACTGTTATCACATACTTTTTTTTAGCATTTGTATTTCTGTAATCTAGTTTCAGGATTTCTTTCTTTCTTTCTTTTTTTCTTCCTTCCTTCCTCCCTTCCTTTCTTTCTTTTGGAGAGAGAGGGAAAAAGGGAGTGAGTGTAAGTGGGGGAAGGGGTGGAAAGAGAGTGAGAGAGAGAATCTTAAGCATGCTCCGTGCTCAGCACAGAGCCTGAAATGGCTCAGTCTCACAACCTTGAAATCATAACCTGAGCCAAAATCAAGAGTCAGACGCTTAACTGACTGAGACACCCAGATGCCCTGATTTCAGGATTTCTGTAAAGGATGGATTTAAGAGTTGAGCTGGAAGAAAGTTTGGACTAAAATTACATTTTTACAGTGTGAGAAAACACCAGTTGTCCACATCAAGGGATGGGGTGGGAGGCTGCTGATGGAGGTTTGGGGGCAACAAAGTTCTCCCTGCTCCACAGCCATCTGCTGGCACCATGACTGTCATCCCAGAGAATCTTTATTCTAAAGGCAGCAAGGTCCCAGCTTTCTTCTGTTTATTCCTTTGAACAAGATGCTCACAAGCTTGCTTTTTATATTTTCACAATGAATGGAGAGGATAATAGATCTGGTATCTGATCGGTTAACTGTGACTTTGGACAAGTTGCTTAGCTCCTTTGATGGAAAATAATGATGTGAGTTTATTGAGTTATGAAAATTATGCAAGATCACATCTAGGAATGACTCTTTTAGAGTGATGGCCCAAGAAACAATTCCATTCTTTCTTTATAGTTAATGAGGGGAGCAGTGTAGCTTAGTGCTTAAGTGTGCAAATGCTGACGTCACACAGCAGGGTTCAAATCCTAATTTTTTATTTTTGCCAGTTATGTGTAAACACACAGCCAGTCACTTCTCTGAGCCTCCCTTACTGTGTCTACAAATGAAAGATAACATGGGACCTGATACACTGTTGGAGATTAAATAACATACTGTGTATCCAGACTTTTGTATGTTTTAAACACTCAAGAAATGGTCATTTTCATCAGCTTTTATTTTTAGATACAAGTTTCTTTCTTTATATCCACTCCTGTGTCTTCCAATACAAGCCTGTAAACCCTGATCTGAAACCCTTAGGCCATATGTGTTTTGGACTCAGGATGTTATGGAAATTACAAAGATAATGCAGTACACATACCATACACCCCCCCCCACACACACACATCAGCAGGGTCTGTGGTAGGCACTTCATAATTAGCTTATTACTATGGTGAAATACATGAATGTTCATGCTGAGTGGGATGTGGGATAAATAAATGATATAAATAATCTGATGTCAGCTCAAGTCCAGTTTTGCTGCCAAATGAGTTTGTGCCAAAATTAACGAAACCAATTTTGGCTCCCAGAACTTTTTTGGAATTCGTTATCATTTTTTCCCCATTCTGTGCTGGAAGGCTATTTCTATTACCCATTTCTAGTTTAAGCTGTGCCTCTCCTACCTTTCTGTGTTTCTGTTTAATCTTTCAAGGCTTCCTCTGAACTCTTAGCCCTCCTCCCTTGACAGCCTGTGTTTTACTTCTCCCTCTCATCGCTGGCTCTATTCTTTCCCTCCTCTTGGATTGCTCCTTATTTTTCTGGGGTTCACACACTACTGGCATAAAGCCCGCTTTCATTTTCTTTGTATGTGTGGTTTTTGTTTTTTTTTTTTTCTGGTACATTCTCTCTAGGTTCTCATTCCCCCTTCCTCTTCTCCTCTGTGGGTTTCAGACAGAGTCTCGCTTCTGTGATCAGCGCTCCTCACCTCTCGTCCTGTGTGTCATCTTCTACCTGCTGTTTCCTTTCTGCTTCTTTGTTCATTGCTAGTGGTCCTTGGCTCCCACCCCAACTACCATACCATCATCCTTCTCCTTTAATTCCTTTGTCTCCTCCAGAGATCATTCTTTGTCCACTCCTTATTTTACAATGCCAATAATATCATTATGATAATTTATTGAGTTCTTACTGTGTACTAAGCACTTTACATGGATCGTTAAATTTCATCCTTATAGCACACCATTAGGTGGGGACTCCCTTAATCCTCATATTTCAGATGAGAAAATTCAAGCTAAGAGATAAAGCGACTTGCTCAAGTAGTCAAGGAACAGAAATGGAATTCAAACCCCATTGCATTAAATCTTTGCATTTAATACTTGTTGCATTAAACTAATTCCAGAGCTCATGATTTCAATCACTATGCCTATATTTTCTCCATTACAGTGGATATTACCAGCCCAGTTACTTCATTTATCTTTTCTTTCTAGGTTCTTATGGATTTTTAATGTGACTTACCTCTGCCTGCCTCCTTTTTCAGTATGCCATTTAACTTGGGTGGTTTGTCCAGATTTGCCCCTTTCTGAGGTTGGATTCTTGGCTCTTATCTTTTCCTGGTGACACACTGAGTTTATATCATACTTATGGTGGACTACAGGAACAGTCCCAATTTCAAACATTCTCATCCCCACAAACCACTGAAATGTCCCAAAATTGATGCTGCCCAATGGAAACAGCATCTGCTTTGGCCATCACTGTCTGCATGCCTCAGAACACACCACTCGAAGTCACATCTTGGCAAAATGGCTTCATATCCCGGGCTTTCCAGGGATCTGTGCTCATTATGTTAGTCAGGCTAGGCTCCACCATGCTGCAGTAAAATCAGACCCACACTTTTGACTTTAACACACCAAGGATGTAGGTCTTTTTCACATCACAGTCAGAGGTGGTTCTGGTGACTCTTTTCCTTCTTTCTTTATTTTTTAAAAGATTTTATTTATTTATTTGACACAGAAAGATCACAAGTAGGCAGAGAGGCATGCAGAGCTTGGGGGGAAGCAGGCTCCCTGCTGAGCCAAGAGCCTGATGCAGGACTTGAACCCAGGATCCTGAGATCATGACCTGAGTGGAAGGCAGAGGCTTTAACCCACTGAGCCACCCAGGCGCCCCATCTGGTGACTCTTTTCTTAACTTGACTTCTTGGACACTGACGTGGAGGTCCAGCTGCAACTCCACCATCCCGAGGTTCTTCCTTTCCAGCCCCTTGGACAGGCAGGGGGTGCGGCCTCGTCACAGACTCTAAGGCACTACAATGGTCATTATCATCTTCATTGTTCAGATGGGGAGACACGTTCATTGCCCAGGGTTTCCCAGGCTAGTAATTCCAGACTAACATCACAGCTCCGACTCTTCATTCCACTCCATTTTGGGGACCTACAAATATTTCACTGATGTTTATGTTTCCCGCCTAGATTCACGTGTTCTCAGTAAGTTATTGGAATTTCCCATCTTTTTTTCTTGATAATTCCCACGGAAATTCCAGGGAGCACTCTCATTGGTTGTGCTTGGGTCACGTGCCCATCTTCAATTGCTGTGCGCCAGACAATGCAGTGTTCTGATTGGTCAGGTGTGTGTCCTGTGACTAGCTGTAGCATGGCAGAACTAGAGTAAGAGGGCAACTTCACCTCTACGATATGTAATGGGAACAGCGGGAAGCTGTTCCCCTAAATAAATCCAGAGTGCTATCACTGAAAGAAAAGGCAGTAGATATCAGGGAGGCACATCAAGATAAGATACAGCTATTTGAACAACTGGGTGAAGAAGGAAATGTAAGGTAGAATTAATGACCAGGGAAATAAACGGATGAGCCCATGACACAGAGCTGACCAATCAGAACACTGCATTGTCTGGGCCAAAGTTATTGGTTAGAGGGTGAGCAGGTGGTCCAGTCACAACCAATGAGAGCCCTCCCTGGAATATATGAATGACTGAAAGATGCCTCTTTTGGGGGAGGATGAGGGAGTCGTTCCAAATGATGAGAAGTGAATTAAGGAGAAGTTGACAGTCCGATGAAGATAAATTTTGCACATTGCGTAGTTTTGCAATAGGGCTCTTCTTGCTCGGGGTATATTTTCAAGGACCCAGTACCTTTCTGCTGTAGCAATGTTCCTGTCTGCATTTGACTTCTCTCAATCCCTTTGGGGTAGGAGCAGCCTTAGGCTGTCAGCCTGCTTACCCTCACCAACAGAACTCCGTGAAGGGAAACTGGTCTCTTCTTCCACCCCACTCCCATCCCCAATGTTTACACTTCTCCTTCAATTTCCATGGTCCTCCTCTCCTCCTTAGAAAATTCTTTCCCATCAGTGAAGCTGAAAAACAGCCAGGAGGCCCATCAGTGTTCCCTTCCATGGGCATAGTGACTTCTGCAGGCCTGGACTTCGTTTATCTCTCCCTGAGTCAACGAGATTTTGTCTATAGGCCTTTCTGCTATGTTCCTCCAGAGAGAGGTAAACTGCCTTTAAGTAATTGCTGAAGAAGGCATAAACCAGGGAAATTTGATTTGAGTATGCAATTTGAATCGGGAAATGCTCATATAAATAACCAAAGGAGCTGAATGCGGCAGGTTTGTGCTCTATAGATTTTTTTTTTTTTTTTTTTTAAATCTCAGGGTCTTCAGAATAGTTTTGCTGCAACAGCTTAAACCATCCAAGGCCTCTGCACTCTGATCTTCTGCTAGTCTGGCATCATTAACTGCCAGTCTGGAGCTCGGTAAGTTGGCATTGCCTAATTAACCTACATAGCTGGAAAGGGGAGAAAGACGCTTGAACTCCCATACTATGCTATCATTTAGAGCAGTGACACAGTCTTAAAAACAAAACAAAACAAAACCATTTTCAACTAGGAAGGAGTTTGGGATCATCTAGCAAAACTTCACCAATGAGGGAATTAGGAGCCACAAAGGGTAAATCATTGGTTGGAGGTCATTGAGGTTTTTGGAAATGTCACGGTTGGATTTTCCTGTAGCAACAAACAACCCCACGTCCCAGAGGTGTGAGTTTCCAGCTTATATTACAGCAGAGTTGCAGGTCACGCATGGCTCTCCTGGGCTGGCCTTGACCTGGCCTCGTTCTGTATGTCTTTCTTCTCAAGGAACAGCCACCCTCTGGGGCATGGGCCTCTTGTGGTGGGTGAGGCTTAAAAGGAACCAAACTACAGGAACATGTTTATAGCTCCCATTAGGATCTGCTGTGTGTCCCAACTGCTCACATTCTGTTGGTCAAAAAACAGGCTACAAGCTTAATGACAGTGAGGTTGGGTGGTACTCTGCCTAGTGGGAAGCATGGCGAGAGAAAGTAGGATTCAAGTCACCATGGAGAAATAATGCATTCCACTATCAGAAGGTGTCGAAATCCTTAACAGTGCTGGAAGTCTAAGAAGAAATGTGAAAACTGAGAAAGTCTCTGAAGTTTCCTGAATCTGCTTATTCTTGCTGTCATGTTACCTATTTTGATTAATAGCTAGAGTCACCCAGTGACAAAAGCTCATTGAGCGTTACCCCAGATTCCTTCCTCTTGTCTATGTATCACATCTAATGATCACCCAAATGCTTTTCATTTCTACTTCCCAAATATGCCTCGGAAGTCCAGTCTTGCTTCCCACACCCATTTCACAGGTCTCCTGCTTCTGGATTTTTGTTGTTGTTTGTTTGTTTTTCCAATCTGAGCTCTGCACTGTGGCCAGAGCAACTACTCATATCATATCTTGCCTGAAGTCCTTCCACAGATAGAAGAACAAAATGTTATACTTCTTCACGTCACCTGTAGAGATTCCATCCTTGCTACTCCCCAGCCTGTGTCCAACATTCATTTATCTAAGACTGACCAGCCAGTTTGCCGATTAACCAGATTCACAGGGAGGCAGGACTTGGGACACGCTCTTCCTTCCACGGGGATTTGCTACATAGGTAAGAGCTAAAGAAGGATGAATGGCAGGTTCCGGAGAGAGACCCAGCCTGGATCACAGATGCTCTGTTTGGAGATGAATGAAGAGAGACCCTATGCTTCTGTAAGGCTCAGCAACACAATGGACTCCTTGCTTCCCAAGACATGGGACCAATAAATATGACTCATCACCTCCTGCTATGTAAGCCCCATGGAGCAGCCCCAGGACTCTATTGTGTTTTAAATACGGATCACCCGCTCCCAGCTATTGCGGAGTTGGCTCTTCATGTTGTTTTTTTTTTTTTTTAAGATTTTATTTATTTATTTGACAGAGAGATATCACAAGTAGACGGAGAGGAAGGCAGAGAGAGAGAGAGAGGGAAGCAGGCTTCTCGCTGAGCAGAGAGCCCGATGCGGGACTCGATCCCAGGACCCCGAGATCATGACCTGAGCCGAAGGCAGCGGCCTAACCCACTGAGCCACCCAGGCGCCCTCTTCATGTTGTTTTGATTTTCATTTGGGGTTACCCTGGCTGTCTTTCCTCTATATCCCTGTGAGTGAGGTGGTGGTTGTGCTTAGAATTAGCTCAAAGTTTCAGTCTCTTGAAATGACTCTGTGCCTTTGCTCATGTTCTTTGTGGCTATGAAACATTTGACCCTCCAGTCTATCAATCCTTCACCCCTCATTGTGCTCCTACATTTCTGCCTTTGTTAATCTAGAAATCCCTAGTCAATGTTTTGAGCCTAGTTCATAGCACATCTTCATTGAAAGCTCCATTCCTCTTGGAGAATGATTTATGTCCTCTCCTGAACTCTTATACTGCCCTGCACATGACCACCTTCATTCATCCAGCCAATTAATAGTTGAGAAGAGTTTACTATGTGCCAGGCATGGCATGAAGCACTGCGAGCAAAACTGTGCATGAGTAGACAAAGCCCCCACCATCGGGACACCCACTGACTAGTGGGAATACGATGTCCAGCGAACCAACAAATGCACCAGATGGTTACCAGTGGAGTGGGTGCTGAGCAGCAAATAAATATGGTGATGAGCTAGAGAGTGACTGGGAGAAGTCACTTAGTGAAGTCAGGAGAAACCTCTTTGAGGAAGTAATACTTCAACCGAGGCTTGAAAGATGAGAAGGAGCAAGGCTTGGGAATGGATGGAGGAAGAGCAGGTGTAGAAGGCAGGTGCAAGGACAAAGGCTCACAGGCAAGAGAGGGCTTGATGGGCCTTGAGCACTGCCAGCAATTGGGAGAGTGGGTGGGGCGGAGCATGTGGGAACCATATCAGAGATTCTGGCTTCTGGTCTAAAAGCAACAGGAAGACTAGGAAGGGTTTTAAAGAGAGGAATGGTATGATGTGATTCACCATTTTAAAATATCACCCTGGATGTTGTGTGGATGTTGTGTGGTTGCAGTGGGAAGCAGACATAGACAGGCAGACAAAAAAAATTTTTTTCTCTTAAGAGACATTCTTACTGAGCTGGTACGTTGCCTTGGGGGTAGCAGCCATGTGTCTACAAAGGTGTGGGTAGAGTCAAGAGTGATTTTGGTGACAGAATCAACAGGACTAGGGTATAATAGAAGGATTGGACTCAGGGATGACCCCATAGTGTTTGTCATGAACCACTGGACAGATGGAGAGGCCTTTTACTGAAATGGGGAACATGGGAGAGGAGCATGGCATTGGATAAAACGAGAACTCTGTTAGAGACCTAAGAATTTGAGACACCCATTAGTGGGCCAAGCTGTCTGTCTCCCACTAGACTGTGGTGTCTCTCCAGTGCTCTTGACGCATAGCGGGTACTCGAAAAGTATTTGTTGAATGGGAGAATCTAAATGATATGCTTAAAAGCTACAGATGACTAATGGCTTCTGGAACAACAGATGATCCAAAGTCTGTAGCAGTGGCTAATTAAACCATTCCAATCTGATGTCCAAAATATTGTATGCTAGAGACCCCCCTTCTTTCCCCATTAATTGAACAGGCCCTGTCTTTTTTGCTCTTGTAGTCCATTGTTCTTCAAATGTAATTAGCCCTTGTGTTTTGACAGTAAACGAGACTCCTGTACTTTGATAAATAGCTTGTTTCTGGAAAAAGAGTATTTGCGAATACAAACCCGGTCTTCCTCCCACTTGTCTCCCACCTCTTCCTCTTCCTCCTACTTCAGGCCACCTTTGGGTTACACCATTAACTTGAGGAAGGCCATGTTTCTCAGGAAAGGATAACAACACAGAAATAACAGTTATTTTTAGACACTTACTACGTGGCAAGCAGATTCATTATATGTTATACAACAATCCTGAAAAGAAAGTTAAAAAAAAAAGTCCAATGTTCCATTTGAGTAAACCAAACAAAGCTCATACAGAGTTAAAATCTCACAGTTACATGGGCTGAGTTGAGATTCAGATGCGCCCAGGTTTGTCTGATCTCCAAGCCCATGTCCTTTCTGGGATTCTGGGTCTCCCTTAGACTGTATGTAGACAAACCTTATCGAAGAGCTTCTATGTTCCTCACTTGGTTGTGTATGTGTGTTTTTAAACAACTTAGTAAGGTATAATTCACAGACTATACAATCAACCCATTTAGAGTATGGCATTCAATGTATCTCACTTATTAATGGAACAAATGGTATCAGCCCTCACTCTTAGCAAGGAACAGCACTCTTGTGCTTGTTTCAAGTTTGTTATCTCCTATGATTTATTCTGGTGTTCTCATCAACCCTCTGACGGTTGGGGGGGGGGCAAGAATTATCACCTACACTTACAGGTGAAGAAACTAAAAATGTCACACACAGCATGTGGTCAGCAAATCTGAGTGATGAATCTAAGGTACCCCGACCATCAAGTCAGACCCCTTTGCCTTTACACGATCTGCCGCTTCACAGCCGTATGGCCCTTCTCAGTTGACAAAGATGATTTTTTCATGTCCATGATCTCATTTGGACCCTATGCTGAGACTGATTTGCTGAGATTTTTTTAGAACCATCTGAAAGATCGTCTAAACCAGTTCAGCTGGTTTCCCTTTGTCCTGACCCAGAGAGGGTACTGAATTTCTCAAAACTGTCTGTAGTGACCTCACATACATTAGGATTGCCACTCTCAAAAGAACAGAAAATTACAAGTATTGAGAATACAGAGAAACTGGAAGCCTTGTGCGCTGTTGGTGGGAATGTAAAATAGCGCAGCCATTATAGGAAGCAGTATGGAGTATCCTTAGAAAATTAAAAATAGAACTACCACATGATCAACCGATCCCACTTCTGGGTATATACCCAAAAGAATTCAAAGCAGGATCTTGACTTTTTTAGATCCCACATGTAAGTGAGATCATACAGTATTTGCTTTTCTGTGTCTGGCCTATTTCACTTAACATAATATCCATGAGGTTCATCCCTGTTGTTGCAAATGGGAAGATCTTTTTTATTCCATTATATATATTTACTCCATTTTCTTGGAATCTACAAAAGTTGAACTTATAGAGCCAGAGAGTAGACTGGCAGTCTCCAGGGACTGGGGGCTGGGGAGATGGGGGAGATATTGCTCAAAGGGTATAAACTTTGAGTTATAAGAAGAAGGTTTTGAATCTAATTTATAGCATGGTGATTATAATGATTAATACTGTATTGTATACTTTTAATTTGTTAAGAGAGTAGATCGTAAATGTTCTTGCTACACACAAAAAGGGAACCATGCAAGGGGATGGATGGTTAATCAACATGATAGTGATTGTAATTTCACAAGATATGCGTATATTAAATCATCACACTGTACACCCAAAACATATACAGTTTTTATTTGTCAATCAGACCATAAAGCTGGAAAAAATAATACAGCACTAAAAACAAACTTAGGATAAATAAAGCACCAAAATGCAAAAAAAAAAAAAAAAAAAGAAAGAAAGAAAGAAAAGTGGAGGATCTTGAAGACATGTTTGCACATCTATGCTCATTGCAGCACTAGCGACAACAGTGAAGGAGTGGAACCAACTCAAATGTCCATCAGTAAATGAATGGATAAAGAAAATGTGGTAAACACACAGAATGGAATACTATTCTGCTGTGAAAAAGAGTCACTTGCTACAACATGGATGAAACTGGAGGACGTTATGCTAAGTGAAATAAGCCATTCTCAAAAGGACATATACAGCATCATTCCACTCATATGGAGCATCTCTAGTAGTCAAGATCATAGAAATGGGAAATAGAAAGGTAGTGTTTAGTGAGTATAGAGTTTCAGTTTTGCAAGATGAAAACGTTCTAGAGATCCATTGCAGCAAAGTGAATATACTTAACACTCCCAAACTGTACCCTTACAAATGGCTAAAATGGCAAATTTAATGTTATGCATCTTTTACCAGAATGGGGAAAAAGAACACTCTTAGGGGGACTTGGGATCTGAACCCATGTCTCTAGGATCCAATAAGGTCAAGTGTGAGAGAGAGTGTTGTCTGCATTCTTTTGGTCTGGGCTGTACCTTTGTCTCAGGTTGGCTGTGTCTTTGTTGCTATAGCAACCTTGAGAAGCAAATGGGTGCTTTTGTCAGACCTCAGGGAGAATTAGGTGAGCTGGGTGGACCTACCAGAGAGTACCCACTCTGAAGTGCTTTATCTCCCTTAGGATAGAGGCACTGTGAGGTAGCCAGCAGTGACAATATTAGTCCATATGGAGAAACCAAGACTCAACAGGATTAATGGAAGTTCCAGGCCACTTGGGGTATCAGTGATGGAGAGGAATCTAGATCCCAGGAAATCCAGTGCTGGGTCGTGTGTCAGTGAAGTGGGAAGTACAGCACATTTTAAAGATTAGAACTCAAGAAAGAGGTGGAAAACTTGGATTTTCTTATTTTTATGATTTGCTCTAAAGAACTTTCTAGAACGCTGAAGAGCATAGTTCCACTGAGTTGTCCAGCCCTGATCCCCGATCCCAGTGTTGATTAGTGACCTCAAACTTGGGCTCCCTTGCAGGCTGCTAGACCACCAGATGCATAGGACGGGCATTTCTTCTGGGCTGCGAGGCCCTCTGAGCCCACTCCTTCCAGCAGTAGATTTTTTTCTTTTTCATGCTTGAACTCCAGAGGCCCCCAAGGGCTTCTGCCTTAATTAAAATTTAAATTCACAAATCATTTCTTAAACCGTCTCATAGGCAGCCAAATAATCACGATCATTAGCGGGTGGTCGGAGTCGCTTTTGGTTTAATGCTGTTTAAGACACTGGCTTAGCCCTTTTAGTGCTATTTTCTACCACCTCTCTTGCCACAAACCTGGACTAGAGAATTCTGCTCAAATACCTTTGTTTTCTGTCGTAATATAGAGGTCCACATTCCCAGTTTGGAATGCACTGACACATCCTGGTCCCTCCCCACTCCTGTCCCTATTCCTGTCTCCTGTAGCTTGCTTGTGCCCCGGGGGCATTGCTAAGGACACATTGCTGGGGACCATCCTCATCTGGGGACCAGCCAGTTAGCAGGGACCATCTTGAAGCACAGGCAGACTGAAGACCCATCACGAGGCTGGGCAGGCTTCCCTCTGAGCCATCCCCGGGCTTTGCACTGAGATGGGTCCTTTAGCTGGGCCTCTGCTCCTGGGAACTCGGATGGTTCCCCACTCAGCGGTCCTTCCCCTAGCCCAGGGTTTTTTAACCTTGGCATTACTGACATTTTGGACTGGATGGTTCTTTGTTGTGGGGCTGTCCTGTGTGTTGTAGGATGTCTTGCAGCATCCTTGGCTTCTACCTACTAGCTGCTGGTAGCAAGCCCCAGTTCTGACCACCAAAAGCATCTTGAGATAATGACCAAATGTCCCCTGGGGGAAAAGTCGCCCAGATGAGAACCACTGCCTGTCCATTGTTCTCTCTAGGGCCAATCCCCTGGATCCAGATTTCCTTCTTTTCCTTTCTGGGTAGTTCTTCCGTTTTATCTCCAAACTCTGACATTGTTTAAGGCTATTAAATGCAAAAAAAAAAAAAAAAAAGCTTATTATACTGCTTTCCCCCTCTATCAGGGATTTAGATCCTAACAGGAAGGGCTCAGACCTTAGAAACCCAGAAGAACCTATTTACTCTTCATGGAGGATGGGGCTGGTAGGATATGAAATGTCAGATCCTTGTTGTTCCTTCTGGAACAGCCACCACTACCCACCAGTGTGAATGGCCAGCCAGGAACTTGGCCCAAGGCTATCTGTCTCTGTAGCCCATAACCACCCTGCTTCCTTGCCTCCCACTTGGACTCACTGCACCTCAGTGACAACGTGGTAAAGGACACTGTGCGTCTAGTTCATTAACTAGCTATGTCTCCTTGGGTTTGTCACTTTTCCTCTCAGGGCCTGGTCAAGTAAAAGGGATGGCTAATTAATCTCTACCATTATTTTCAGCTCTGATGATTGGTATGCCCTGTCTTCCGGGCCCCAGAGGAGGGTGTTTGGAGGCAGTCATCCATCCAAGAAACATGTCTTGAGATCCATAAACATGTTCACGGGCTCCAGGTCTTGTACTGGGTTCATGGGGCTCTAAGGATGAGGAGGGAGAGATCTCTTTAACTGAGTATCTCCTAGTCTGGAAACAGGTCCATAGGAACAATTAGTTACTGTTTCTAAAGTGAAGGTACAAGCAAAGTAGGGGTAGATCAGTTGAGGAGGTGAAAAATCAAATCAGCATGGGGTCAAAATTGATTTCTGGAGCAGTGTTTTTTCTTAGCGCCACAGGGATTGGAAAATTTCATTGTTACAGGATTCATATGATCTAGTTGCCTCTTGCTGTATCATCACAAACCACCCCAAACTTAGTGCCTTAGAAGAATAACTGTTTTATTATACCCAAGATTCCATGGGTCTGGACTTTGTATAGGAAATACGGAGGCTACCTCACCTGGGGCTCCAGCTGGGAAGGTTTGAAGAGCTGGCAATGAGGTCACTGTGTGGCACCTAGAATCATCTGGAGGCTTCTTCACTCAGAGGTCTGCCACTTGGGCTTAGCTGGGACCATTGACTGAAATGCCTACATGTGGTCTCTCCCAGTAGCTTGGGCTTTCTTTCAACATGGCGACCTCAGGGTGGTCAGCCTTTGGTCATGGTGTCTCATGGCTCCAAGAGTGACTAGACCCTTCATGGCTCTTGACGGCCTACCTTTAGAAGTCACGTAGCGGGGGCTGCCTGGGTGGCTCAGTGGGTTAAGCCTCTGCCTTCAGCTCAGGTCCTGATCTCAGGGCTCTGGGATCAAGTCCCACATCAGGCTCCCTGCTAGGCGGGGAGCCTGCTTCCTCCTCTCTCTCTCTCTACTTGTGATCTCTTTCTCTCTGTCAAATAAATAAAATCTTTAAAAAAAAAAAAAAAAGAAGTCACGTAGCATCCTTTTCTGCTGTACTTGATAAGTTGAGGCAGTTATGAGCCCACTCAGGTTCAAGGTGAGGGCACACAGAGACACACACACCACACACACACACACACACACACACACACACACACGCCACCTCTTAATGGTGGGAGTGTCAAAAATTTTGTGGCCATGTTTTAAAACCACCCTTCCATCTTTATCCCAATGTTCAGAGGTCTGAATTTCTCCAAATCCTTAGCAGAGAATCCCACCTTGAGAAATCTCTCCAGGTGTATTTACACCAAAAGCCTACTTCAATTAATCAATTCTAATGCTCCAATTACTCAGCTTATATTTTCAGACACTCTAATAAGCACCACAAATGAATAGGAATTAAACTGATGGTGCATCACCCTCTGCTTTTAGAAAGACCACACTTGATTTCTCAAGCAGCCTTCACCTTTGTGAAATAAACTTCCTTCTTTGCCTTCTGTTCAGCCCCGGGAAGCGTTTCCCTGGGGCTGCGATGGGGCTGGAGCAGGTGGGAGGGCTTTTAAGAATATGCAGCAATTATAACAAAGACAAAGTTTACATGAAGACTGAAGCCTTTCCAGTGTGTGCCCTTTTCATGTTGGGAAGGACCCAGGTTCTTATGTAAGGTTTGGCAGTGAACCACCTGGCCTCATTTGACTCATCTGTAGAGCCTGGGGGTTGGGCTTGATAATTCCTAAGGACTCTTCCAGCTCCAAAAATGTCTGCAATTATAGGAATATTTGCCAAGGGCAATTTTCTAACATCGACACTCAGAGGGAGCACCCGCGTGATAATCATATTCACATGAATAAGTTGCCTTCAAGAAATACTGTCTCATTCCTGGTAACCAGAACTTTTCCTCTGCATTTACATAAATACACGCATACATTTTTATATAAGTGGTAGTTTACTGTAGATTTTCTTCTACAAATTCCTTTTTCCCCAGCTCTGTAATATATACTGAGAAGCTTCCACATCAGTACATAAAATTAAGTTTAATTCTTTTCTACTGCTACATAATAGTCCATGGTATGGATACATCATAAATTATTTATGTACACTCCCTTTAATGTAAATGCAGGTTCCTTTCATTACTTTATCTTTATTAATGATGCTGTAATGAATACATGGATATACATTATCTTCTCATTTGCAAGTATATCTATAGAGAAAATTTCTAGAAGCAAATTCACTGGGTCCAGGGTTATGGGGATTTGTAATTTTGATAGATACTGACCAATTCGTCATAGAGATTATACCAATTAATTCTTCCATCGATAATACATGAAAGAGCTTTTCCCCTTCACATAGCATATGATCAAACATTATAATTTTTGCCACTCTGATAAGGTGAAAATGGCATCAGACTGTGATTTTAAGTGGTGTTTCTCTTTGGTGAGAAAGCTAGCATCTTTTCTTATATGTAAGTCCTTCATATTTCTCTTTCTCAGAAATGTCTCCTTATAGACTTTGGAAGGAGATGCACTGAAAATATATTTAATAGATATTTTTTAATTTGTCTGATGGACCCACTAAATGGCATTGTTTTGACCTCCTCTTTATACCAGGGTCCAAAGCCACTCATAACCCCTTAGGCAGATGGTGACATCCCACCCCAGCACTACAACCCTTAATGGTTTTTTAGCTTTGTCTTTGGGTGGGGTGGAGTGGAACAGCTGCCAGAGTGACCTCCATCAGCCACAGTCTTGGTTCGCATTTTTCTAGAAAAACACTGGGTAGATAATATGAACCAGCAAAACTTCTGACTTCTCTTGCAATCTTGTCCACGAGTCTCAGAAAATGAGTGCACTTTCTTTTTGCTGAAGCCTCTTTGCAGTACATTTTGTTATCATTCTGGGGTTTGTCATTAAAAAAAAAAAACACAACCCAAACTTGTGGTTTTTCTAGAAAAAGTCAAACATTAGCCAGCTTTATCATTTATCAACATCAGCTCTTTCTCCTGATGATGGTGGTGACAAACCTCTTTTTCTCAGCATTTCCTTCATCTTTGCATTTTAAGGGTCAGATATGGAGACAGGAGGAAGGCTAGGTTTGGCTCCAAGCCGAGATAAGCTGTGCTTGCCAATAGTTAGTCAGAAAACCTTATGTGGTGAGGTTAATGGTCCTGGCCCAGCCAGAGATAAAGATGATACTCTATTTAGGTTGTCATGTGGCCTTAGCGTCTGGTACCAACTGGGTAAAATCCCAGAGGGAAGAAGTTGGGGCAATTTGCCAGATTCCAGCATTGGTCATGCACCAGGTTCTGTGTTAGGGATGCAAATGTGAATGAGTAAGAGGGAGCCTTTGGGCTCAAGAAACTCAAACATCAGAGCAGTTCAACCCAGCTCAACCTACAATGTGGTGGGTTCCATGATAGAAGGAAGCTTTCCAATCTAACCCAAGAAGGACTCCTGGAGGAGGTGAACCTTGGCAATGATATTAGTATTGTTGGGTATGTTGGGTTGATTTTTGTAGCTATTCAGGGAAGCATGACTGTTATTAAATAAATGGAGAAGAGAATAAAAAGATGCATGTATGTGTGTAATAAAAAGTGATTTGGTGTTTCCAGAGCAGAAAGTATGTGGTGGGTAGTGGTTGAAGAGATAGACAGAGCCGTGATGAGGCCTGTCTGTTCTCTTTAAGACTTGTGACTTACCGGGTGCCTGGGTGGCTCAGTGGGTTAAGCCTCTGCCTTCGGCTCAGGTCATGATCTCAGGGTTCTGGGATCGAGTCCCACATCGGGTTCTCTGCTCAGCACGGAGCCTGCTTCCCACCCCCCCGCCCCGCCCACCCCACTGCCTCTCTGCCTACTTGTGATCTCTCTCTGTCAAATAAATAAATAAAATAAAAAATAAAATTATAAGACTTGTGACTTATCATGTAGGTCAACTTGTGTTTTCCCCATTGGTAGACACACACAAATGGCATTCTGCTGTGCCATATATTGTCTTGGGGGTGTCTCTAGGCTTATGCACAATTATCAGCTCATTGGCGGTATTGGCACCCCTTTCCTTATCTAGCAAATGTGTGAGAAAGATGAAGCTTTTCACAGTCCCTGCACATAAAGCCTGAACACATCAGGTCTGGAGCTTGAAGGGGAGTGGAGGTCAACAAGTCCAGCAACAGATACGATGTCCAAATAGCTCAACCCCTTTACAGTGAGGTCAAATCGTCCATATATTTTGACCTAACCTAATCTAACTCTTCATGCTCAGCAAAGGACATGCAAAAGTGGCAAATGAGGACATGCACCGGAGAGTGGGCACAAGATGGATAGTCTAGCCAAGTCCACTGGATGGCACAAAAGAGAACGAGACGGAAGGAATGACATGCGTGTCTTGTCATCAGGCTGTTTCCCATGTAACTTCCACGATGGGAGCTCCTTTCTGAGCTGAGTGGGATTCTAGTAAGATGCCACTTGATTCTAGAAGGAGCTTAAGTTGGTTTGCACAAGTACTGACCATGTCATAATAGAGATGAGGAGATGTGGAAGGTGATGCAAGGAATGATGGAAAGTAGGAAAGAGAAGATAAAGGCAAGAACAAAGTTGGTGAGGAAATCCTCATCTGAAGATTCTAAACACGTGCGTCTATTGCTTTAGGCGAACGAATGACATTATTCACTTCAACAGTTCGGGCAATGTTGTTCACCTCTTCTGAGAACCCGGAGTCTGAAAAATTCTGGCTTGGTCAAAATCTGGCTCTTGCATTTTGGGTGTCAGAGGCACCAAGGATCCAGGGAGAAGCATAGACTGAATATTCAGAGAGTTCCTGCGGAGAGGGGGAGAGAGAGAGAAAGGTGTGGGGGAGGTTCAAAAAATGTGAGGCATCCCTTGACTCATCGTAAAGCAGCATGGCATTTGGGCACTGAGTTCAGAGACTGTCTGAGGAGACGGAGTGTCTGCACTTTGATGCAACTGTGTAGAATCCGTTTATTTGGGAAAATGACATAGCTATGTCATATGCCTTCTGTGATGCCATTTGACTGATTTCCATAGCATCTCTGTTTCTGCTGTGTGACTGTAAGGGTTATATAAGCAGTCTGGCAGCTTAAGTCTTGTTACTGTCATTTCCAAGGTGGCAGATGGTTCAGAACAAGGCTACCTTTTCTGCCACGCAATCAGGCGTGAATGCATCCCCATCCAGGCACATTCCTGTTATCCCTTCCACGATTGCACCTTTGGAATATGGCCAGACCCACCAGTTTGATAGCTCTTGGGTGGGAAAGAGAATGGTTGTTCCCATGCTCTATTTCCTAGAGAGTCTGTCTTTTGCCAAATGTTAAGGGGGGAAATGAGCAAGGTGTTCAAGGGATTTATGTTCCTGCTGCCTGCGGGACAAGGGATTGTTGAGAGTTCGTTCTATAAAGTGGCTATGGCATTCATATTCCTTGACCTCACTAGGTCCAGAACTGATTGGAGCCTGATTTGCTGATCTGTGGTTCATGAGTGTGAGTGTGTGTGTGTGTGTGTGTGTGTGTGCGCGCGCACGCGCACTTGCCCATGTATGTCTATACCCTGCGGCTTGCTTTGTTCTCTGCAGCAAATATCTGTTGCTGCTGTCCACCCACGTTCATTCCCTCTTCTGCAGTAAAATCATCCTGACTTCCCCTTGGAGAGTCACCTTCTCCTACTTTTCATCCCAGAGGTGGTTTAATGATTCAGATCCTTGTCTTCCATCTTCCCACCTTCCATGATTGGTTCAGAGCACATGGCTTCATCCAGGCCAAAGAGAACAATCTTGGCACTTATGATGGAACCCACTGGAGAAGAGATGTTCTCTTTTTGTCTTGGGGCCAATGATTTAGTACAAGACAAGCCTGGACTTGCAGGCTATCATCTTGTCACCACACGGAGGTGGCACACCTATGGTTAGAACCCATCCCTGGAAAGGATACTGGAAATTTGAGAAGAGACAGCATGGCTTTAGCCAGAAGGAAGCCAGATGCGCTGTGGACTTCCTAGATTTGTAAACCAACAAATTGCTCATTGTCATTGTTATTTTCCTCATGCCAGTTTTATTTCTGTCAGCTGCCGTTGTAGCTCTTGTCCAAGACAGTCTCTACGTTTCTGCCCAACCATCTCTAGACAGGATCCTGGCTGGCTGTGGGCAATATGGTAGAGTTGGTAACTTTTTCCTTTTGCAACTTTATTCTTCCTTTGCCTTCAATATGGACCAGGTCATTGATGTTGGCTTTGGAGTCCGAGATCTGGGAGTGAATCATGGCTCTGTAAAACCATTTATTTTCTTTCCCCCTTTTTTTTTTTTAAATAAATGACACAACTTCTCAGAATCTCAGTTTCCTCAGTGGTAACGCAGGCAACACAACACCAACCTAATAACAATTGTTGCGACCATGACAACAATGTGAATGAGCAGCTATGAGTTTGCTCTACAGCATTCGAACACAATAGATGATGAAATATTTTATTTTAAATCAAATTAAATCTGGGTCTAGGTTTCCAATAGTTAGAGTGCTGAGACCATCAATCACAGGCATGTTCAGGGCCATTCTCTGCCCATCCCCAAAGATATACAAAATCTAGGGAACTTACGTTGTTACTTAAAAATTAAGAGGGGCTTGGATTTCCATCCTTGGGGGCCACCAGAGTTCCCAATGCTTCTTCTGCTCCACATTGCCACAGAACTTATCCTACTTTGTCTTCTAGTCTTTGTTTTCTCCAAGGACCCAGGGATGCTTCTCATCTACTGCATTTTCTTCTAGCCAGAGGTTTGACCACAGAAGTTTTTGCCAGTGCTATCAAAGTCTTGGCATCTTGTCCAACCTCCCTGGTATCCCACAGTGCTCAGTGTTCAGACAGAATACAAATTCTGTCACTTGTGAAAACTTCCAACCTCTCTCCGCCTCGTGTTATGGAGAAGCCAATGCCTACTGCACCTCCTCATCATGATTCCCCGACCCTTACCAGACTCTTTTCCCTCCTTGTCAATGAGGTTCCATCTCTCCTAAACAAAACTAGGGCAAGAGTTGCCTTTTGGATGTCTCCTAATTTATGTCTTAAACTCTTTGGCTGAGATTCTGGTTGTCTGCACTATCAAGTTTCTCTTTTTTTTTTTCCATGCCAATGGCATTTTTAGCTGTATGAGCAGATGCTCAAAGTAGGTCTAATATTTATCAGCCTGACTTACAGCTGGGAGTAGTCGGGTAGCTGAGTTCTGGCCAAAGGGATCGAAGTGGAAAGAGTGGATGGAAGTTTCTGGGAACCTTTAAGAGACAGTTCGTGCCTGCTATTTGTCCCTTCTTATTCCCCTTTTCCATTCTGCTGCCCGGAATATAGATGGTGCCATCTTGGACCAAGAGCATGGTGATCAGAGCAGTGAGTTGGGATGCAACTGAGTCTTCAACTATAGAAAAGACACAGAAGGGGAAACCCATCTTCTTTAGCCCAGTGTCATGATGCTTGACACGACAGCTGCCATGTTGTGACCCTTAAGGGACAAGGTCAAGGATTGAGGCAACCACTGAGCATGACAGAGCTGAAGGAAGGGAGGCCCGGTCCCTGATGATCTGTGGCTCACCCAGGAGCCTCCTGCATCCAGACTTGTTATATGAGATGAGATAGTGTGTCCATTGTTTGAGCCACTTCTGTTTGGGTGTTTTATTACATAAAGGCACCTGAGCTGATAGGACATGAAGGAGCACACTCCCAGAACACCAAGGTTTGGTTACTTGTTTTATAAGATGAGGCAAGGAAAATCCCTCTTGATCTTTTGAGCGTTCTTTAGCAAGGAGAACAAAACACAAACAGATACCACAGTAAATTATCCCCCCACATGTAAAAAGCCCAGCATGGAACCTGACACATTTAAGCAGTCGGTAAAAGGTAGCTATTTTTCTTTTTCTTATTAGCATAATGCCTCAATAAATGTTAGTTTCTGATCCTATCTCCTTGAGTGTCTCTCCCTTTGCTACTAGGTTCCTCCATACCTGCACATTTATCTCCTTTCTCCCCCATTAAACCTGGCTCTTGAAAAGACTGTCAACTCACTCTCATTGAGGTGTCAGTGATAGATAAGGCTTAATGTATGACCTCATTCCCCAAACACTATCGGCTGGCTGGAGAGATTTACATTTAATAGAGGATTAAAGCCTTAAGCCAAAGGAATGAATCTTTAATGGTGAAATGTGAGGCACCAGGAAGTTTATGACAAACTTCTATTCCTGATGATCCCCAGTTTCTTGGGGGTTCTCATCACCTTCTCCAAAGTCTTCCAGATTTGAAAATGTGCCACACAGCAATTCACAATCACTGGTTGGCAAACAGGAAATTCTTCTTTTTCTTTCTTTCTTTCTTTTTTTTTTTTTAAGATTATTTATTTAGTTTAGAGGTGGGGGCAGGGGCAGAGGGAGAGAGAACCTCAATCAGACTCCCCACTGAACACAGAGCTCCACTTGGGGCTCAGTGTCACAAGGCCAAAACCAAGAGTAGGGCACGTAACCAACTGTGCCATCTAGGCACCCCAAAGAGCAAATTCTTGATGAAGCTTTGTGGGACAGAAGTGGAGTTGGGGCAACGGGTGTTGTGAAATCAAAGGCATGAGGAGAGAGTGCCTTGGCTCCAGAGGGGGTCGTCTCTCGAGTAGGTGGGTCACACTGCGTCACTGTGTGGATGGAACTTCCTTGGTGGTTGGTGCTAAATGTTGAGCCCCATTTGTATTTTCACATAGCGGTTTCTAGCTTCCTCTTGACATCTGTGCTTCAGGGCCTGTATCAAGTTAGCTTTCTCCCCTACCCACTCATACCCACCTGGAGTGTTCTCTCCCATCCCCATCCTTATCTCGATTCTCCTCTCTGCTTGTCCTGACTCCCCAAGTGCCTCTTTGACCAGAACTCCCGAGTCCTGTGAGCATGACTTGGGGTCTCCCCATCCTTGGATCCACCACGGAACCTCTGGGCATCTCTGTTGGGCCCCAACGCTGCAGACATGATAGGCTGCTTCCTGGTCTTTGGGACTTCCTGTCTTCCATCCTGCACTCAGTTTCTTGCTCCACATCGCCTCTTGGACATCCCACTGATACTTATACTCATCGTATAGTCCCCCTAGACCCACTCTCACCCTGTCCCATCTTGTGCTGTCTCTGGGAGACTGAGCCCTTTGAACCTCATCACCTCTGCTGGGTCGGACCAGTTAGGTGGAGGGAGAAGGAAGGAGGCAGGAGGGAGGAAGAGGGGAAGGGCTGTAGTGTTTATTCCCCAATCCCTGTCCTGAAAGGTAGCCTCAGCCTCCACCAAAAGCCTGCCCCTTTCAAGGTCGCCTTCTCTCCCCCTTTCCAAGTTCTGGCAACTTTCTGAACTTTCTGTCTGTTTGCCGCTGATGGCTTGGGGCAGTATCAGCCTCTCCACCGCTGCTGGCCAGATTTTTGCTCTCACCCTCAGGGCGCTTCTGCACCAGCTGTGTCAGCATCACCTGGGAACTTGCCAGAAATGCAAATTAGGGGGCCATGCCCAACTTAAATAGCCCTCTAGGTGATTCTGATGCACGCTGATTTGAGAATCACCCCACGTTTCTGAAATACATAGCAAACTCTCTTCAGATTATGCTACCCTGCATGTTTCCTATTAAGATCCCAACTGAATAATAATAATAATTATTATTATAGTAATAATAATAGAATTCTGATCCTCCCCCCACAAAAATGGCTCTCTTCTAGGGTCTCTATTCCAACTCATGGAATGACATGGGATTTGGTCTCACACATTGTTATACTCTCAGCACTTACAAGCCCATCAGAGACATGGTAGGTGCTCAGTAAAGGTTCATTTCAGTGCAATTTTTTCTTCTTAATTTTGTGTTTTTCCCTACATGCCAGCCTTCTATTTATCCATTCACCCGCCCAGGACCTGCCGTAAAGGTACTAGAGCTATGAAGCCAAATTCAACATGGCATTTGATGTCCAGCATCTCGTGAGTCAGTGGGGAGATGTCCATATCCAGTGAGGAGTGTCCTACTGTCTACCCTATGGGGTTATCGTGAGGACCAAATGTGCTGATGCATATGGAGATCTTGGCCCGGCGCCTGACATCCTCACGATGTCCAATCAGTTTCAGTGTTATTTATTGTGATCACAGTAAATAAGTCATAATATAGCTCTGGCAGGACTCAAGCAGAGATAAGAACAGAGCTTTGGGGAGCCCCCCTCCATGCCACAAAGCTGAGTGAGCGTTTCGAGAGTGAGAGGATCATTAAAAGTACTCTGTAAATTGCTTGGAGTTACATAAGTATAAAGTGTTTATTTACTAGTCCAGCTATCATCCTTGCCCTCATGTGGCATCTCCTCCCTGCATTTCCTCTTCAAAGCTACCCTTTAGTTTCATTTTGACCTGCTTTTATTCCTGCTAAAGGTTAGTCAGCCCACGGGAGTAACTCAGTGCTTTATTCTGGGTCGAGATACCCTCGGTCTCTCCACTTACTTTTTTTTCCCTCTGAATTGAGTAAAATTTTTTATCATTTTCAGTGGTTAAAAAAAAAAAACTATGTTCATTATTTTAAAAAAAATCAATGGTAAAAAGGAGTGCATAGAACAAAATACATTATCAGTCAAAACAAATCACTCAGAGATGCTACTTTTAACGTTTTGGTGAACCCTCTTCTGGACGTGTCATTTATACATTTATCCAAAACCCGATCTGGCTTTTCAGTTTTATATAGATGGGGTCGTTTTATGCAGGCAACCCACTTTTTAAATAGCAATCATCCTTAGAAGCTCTGGGGAAATTTTGAGATATTCTCTCTCCCTCCCTCTCTCTCTCTCTTTCTCTAATATGACCACCAGATGGCGCTGGTTCAGAATTTATCAGACTTCCCCATCACTGGTACAGGCTGTGGAGATGTCTCAGGTTCTGGGCGCCAGTCCTTCCCATCACTGGGGCCCAGGTTTGAAGATGGGTTGATTTTTGTCTTCAGCGACAACCACAGAGGGCGAAATCCATGCCCTCATTCTGACACAGAGCAACCGTCCCTTCTCTGTGCCCCCCCCCACCCCACCTCAGCCACTTTCTTGGACCAAAGAAGTTCTGACTTGGGTATTATGTTTGTGCCTGTTTTCTTCTCCTCTCCCAATCCCCTTGTCCCTAGTGAGATGGTGAGATCCCTGCAGGAAGAGACCGAGTCCCCTAACCCAGATCTTTATGCTTAGAAGACATTCAGTAACTGTCGACTTTAAATTTTAATTAAGAATAAGGTGGCTTGGCAAATAGAGGTTAGAAAGAGGAGAAAAAAAAGTATGTGTTTCAAAGCAAAACAAAAAAAGTGTAAAAAGAATATTGGACTGGGTATCAGGACGTCTAACTTTGGGGCTTGGATTTGGTATTAACTGTTTGGCTGACCTTGGACAAGCCAGTTGACCTCTCTGAGGTCAGGTTGACTTATGTGTATGAGGAGGCAGTTGGACGGAATGATCTTGAGGTCCCCTTTGGCCCTGACATGTTTGGATACAAAAGTCTCCCCGGTTTTTTCTTTTGTCCTTGGGTCAAACCGCACTAGCAATGAGTCACCTCAGGTGCTGTCAGGCACCCCAGAGATTCAGGTCCAGTGGCGCCCCAGGGCCGGACACGGCGGGGACTCCACTCTACCGTCCTCCCTTCTGCAGAGCCGCCAGCGCCAGCCACTCTGGCACGGCCCCATACATCATGATTAGACTCCCTTCATCGTGCTAATTGACACAGGATGAAAAATACCCAGTGAAGGAAACGGCCCACGCTTTTGCATTCAGCCAGAGTAGCCGGCAAATGGGAAAAACTGCTGTAAAAGTTAACTGAGATTGAAAACGGGCGTGCTCGTGTCTTGTAGGGTGAATGTTTCCTGTTAGGAAACCGGGGCCAATCGGCAGTATGAGCGGTGGCGCTGGTGGGGAGGGTGGCCTGGTGGTGGTTCCCCTTTTGAAGCCTCTCGAGGCACCAGTCGTCCATGTCCACAGAGGACCAGGAGGCAACAAACACAGAGCAAGAGGAAAGAGAAGGGCACTGCTTTCGTCGTCCCAAACTGCGGTGACAATTGTGGCCCCTTCTGGCTTTGAAGGCTTTTGAGAATTACTTTCTTTTGAGAGTCTAGGACTGGGTAGAGGTAGTGTGCAAGTCAAGTCTCAGCTTTAGGGCTGTGCTTCTCAACCAGGAGAATGGGGATTTCTGCCCAGGAGACTCTGGACCCTGTCTGGAGACATTTTTGCTGGTCCCTAGCATCTCATTAAGTAGTGGCCAGACGTGCTGCTTAACATCCTTAGGACACACAGGACAGTGCCTCTCAACAGAGAAGGATCCTGTCTAACATGTCATTAGCACCAAGGATGAGACCTGTTGTTAAAACCCTCTGTGACTTTGGACGAGCAACTGAACCTGTCCAGGCCACTCTTCCGTTAGGCTATCATACTAATTTTACAGGGTGTAGTAGACAGCTGGCAAAATGGCCCCAATCCCCCCCCCCCCCCAACCCCCACTCCCTGCCTATTGCAATGTGACTCTCCAGCTCGGGCTACCATGGTGGGAATCTGTATCTGCACCTCCTGCATCAGGGCTAGCCTTGGGACTCACTTTGTTGATTAAAAGTTCGCAGAATTGATAGCTCCCAGCCTTGGCCTTGGAGGCTTTGCACAGTTCTGCTCTTTCCTTTGGAGCCATGTGAATAGGCCCAGGCTGATCTGCTGGAGGACGAGAGACTGGGTGGAAAATGGCCGAGCTGCCTTATCTTATGGCCAGCAATGCCCCAGAATGTGAGAGAAAACCCAGCTAACAGCAAAACCATCTACCTGACCTACCACTGACCACAGACCATAGATCCCAGCTGCCATAAGGACCACCTAGTAGACCCGTAGTCTCAAAGACAACAGTAGATTCCTACTGTTTTTTTTTTTTTTTTAATTTTAGACTGAGTGGGGGAAGGGCAGAGGGAGAGAGAGTCTTAACCAGACTCCGTCCGTGCTGAGCACAGAGCCTGACACTGGGCTCGATCTCTTCACCCTGAGCCAAAACCAAGAATCAGATGCTTAACCAAGGGTGCCACCCAGGCACCCCTAGGTTCTTGCTGTGTTAACCCACTGAGTTTCAGGGTGGTTTGCATGTAGCAATGGATAGCTGGTCCACCTGGGCTTGAAATTCCAATTCAGTTAATGGTGAACCCTGAGGGGCACGTGGTTTCTCAAAATGTGCTTCCTTTCCTGCTAACTGACATTTTCTTCAGTCATAGTTTTCCATGGCTCAGGGTGGGCATAACTTCATCTTTGATACCCAGTTCACGGAGGTGAGCGAGCTCTATCTGGAGACAGGTTTGCTTAAGGTCTGTTCTATTCACCAGCATCGCGGTAAGCCAGAGAAACCAACTCTGACATAGACAACAGCCAAGGGGCACTTAAGGGAAGGACAACCGGGAACTGATGAATGAATAGTCCTCAGGGACACCGGGATTCAGGACCCCTCCAGG
Organism: Lutra lutra; assembly: GCF_902655055.1. Lineage (NCBI taxonomy): Eukaryota > Metazoa > Chordata > Mammalia > Carnivora > Mustelidae > Lutra > Lutra lutra. The sequence continues at coordinate 13,874,055 of NC_062295.1, read as the reverse complement.
GATCTTGGCAGCAGGGATTTGCGTTTCTCCTTCTAGAATGCTGTCAAGGGTGACCTCAGTGTCCCAACCACCTTCCGTCCCTCTGTACTAGTGCTCAAGCTTTGAATGCCGGGATGGGAGGATCTAATTGACTTTTTTGTGTCACCTGCTATGCTGATAGAGCTGGTGTCATTTGATTGGCAACTCTCCCAGCTCCACATGGAGTGGGTAGGGGGTATCAGACAGGAGGCAAAGATGCCCTCTGCCTTGGCCCTGCCCTCCCCACCCTCCCCTCTGTCCCCAGTGTTCCAGATCAGGTCAGGTGAAGGCAGTGAGTTTAGGATGTTTGGTATGTGGTCTAGACACTTGGCATATCTCACCACGGCTATTTCGTGGGGATATAGTTTGTGCCTAGCTGGAAAACAGAAAAAGATTAGTCAGAAGTCTAGAAAAGTCAAACTTAGCAGTGCTGTTGACCCCCATGTTGACTTCTAGGTCCCTCTGGCCTTGTCATCTGGGTGTCAGAATTTGGGGTGATGTGTTGGGAGTGGATAGGGGGTGAGGAGGGAGATAGTCTCACTTTGAAGCACGTTCTGACCCTAGACCATAGCAGATGCCTTATTAGCAAGAGGACTACCCAAGATTCTCTTGGCCAGATATTACATTTCTGCTGTCCGTAAGTCACCCCAAGATCCCCGAAATGTCCCAGCTCTAGAGACGAATGAGTTCCCTACCTCTCATCTGAAAATTAAGACAACTGAACAAAATCAGTGGTTTCCAACTTTAACCTTCTTGAACCCTACATGGAGGCTCAGCACGTCCAACAGACAGAATGTGGAGCCTTTCTCACAGAAGCAGTTGTGTGTCTATTGGAGTAGATAGGAAGAGCAGGGGAGCAGACAGGGGCCCTGCCCACACTTGGCTTCCCCTTGGCTCCTTGGTGGCTCCAGAAACATCTCTATGAATGCTCTTGGGCCTGGGGACCACTGGGGACTGCTGGGGACTGCTGAGGCCACTCCAAGCTTTGAGTTAGAACTCTCTGTGAGCAGATGTGAGGGACTGGGCTTCTAGACTGCCAAAGGGCAGAAGGTAAACGTGACCAGGAGACCATGGGGATGATAGATCCTGGTCCAAGTTCCCAGCAAAGGAGGCAATAGGGCTGGAGATAATTCAGCATTTTCACCAAAGAAGAGGGTGTGTTTGGGGGAAAGCACCAGGGCCTGGGATGTGAAAAAGGAGCAGTCTTGGGATCCGGTCCTCTCAGTTCTGCAAAATGGTAGCTGGCAAGTCACGTCATGGTTCTTGCGTCTCGAGCTCCTCCACTGTGAGCATCTCCATGCCAGAATAGGAAGTCGACGTGAATGTAATACGGAGATGCTTGGCAGAATGTTCAATGAGCATTAGCTCTCAGCGCTACTAATATTGTCAGTTGGGCAGCTGATAGCCGTGATCAGAACTGTGGCGCCTTTGCTCCTTTCTCCTCCCCACACTGCCTTGTGTGAGAAAAAGGAGATGAAGAAGGGGGTTTGCCTCCCGCACCCCGGGAGTTTGCCCTCATCAGTGCTCTCACTGCTGAGGCTGGAGATCCAGCCCCCCACCTTCTCTCTCTTGCAGAAGGCTGTTTTCTTTGCCTTTTGTCCCCTGGCAAGAACACCAGGAGAGAAATTAAAGCCAAAAGGGCTAAACTGTCTGTGATAGGAGAACAGAGTGTGTGATAATGATATATAAAGCTAAAAGCACTAAGTGGGCAAAACTGGTGCTCCAGAGTGAGTAAAACCAAGATAAATCTGTCCCTCGAGAGCTATAACACATAACTCAAATAACGGGAGCAGCAGGGGTCCACAGTCCCCAGGAAGAGCAGTTTGTACTCTCTGCTCAGCATCAGTAATTCCCTTGTGCTCTGGGCTGGCGGCCACTGCCAGCCCCTGGGGTTACAGCCAGCTGGAGTGGGGCTCCTGCTGGCACCTGGGCACGCACAGCACCCCCGCTGTCCGCAGCAGAGATCTGAGGTGCGGCCACAGCCACACTGTGGGACAAGGGGGGCAACTGGAGGGATGCCCAGGGGACTTGGATTTTTACTTGGATTTTTACTTGTGACCCTGGTCAAGTCACTTGGCCTCTCTGAACTCCAATTTTTTTTCCATGGAAGTTGGAGATAGAAATGTATGCTGCTGTGAGGATGGGCAGACACCCATTCAGCAGGGTAGCCTCACAGGTGGGATTTTTTGTTTTTGTTTTTGTTTTGGTTTGTTTTTTTGATGTTCTTTTTAAGGAGTGGTTCTCAAAATGGGAGTTCCCCGAAGGAACAGTAGCAGCGAAACCCCTGAGGAACATGTTAGAGATGCACATTCTTGGGCCACAGCCCAGAACGACTCAGTCCAAAGCGCCCCATAGTCTGTGTTTCTATAAGCCTTCTGATGCCCACTAACACTGAAGAGCTGTGTCCTTATTGGAAAGTGGCTCACATCTTAGTTTGTTAACTGAACTCGTTAATAAGGATGGCAGACGCTTAGTGCCCATGGTCTCAGCTGGGCTCCCAGGTAAGTTTCTGGGACTGTTAATGAGAGCCCCTGTTCTAGGAGGCATTCGAGGGGTCCTGGGGGTGGGATTTGCATCTCTCTGGGGGCTCTCTGCTGGTGTCTGTCGTCCCTTCATTCCAGAGTCATTCAACTCCTTTCACTGCCTGGTGCTCTCCTCTCTCCCCAGACTCAAGAAATCTGTTCCGCTGGGTAGGTGGGAACTTCTCTCTGCACGACAACAACTTTCTTATGCCCCGATTCCCTTTAGAGGTGGGCTTTTGTAGTTTAAGAGCCCAGATTTTACAAACTTACACATGGGATGTTTGAAGTTGAAAGCTTTCTCTGTGCTTTTCTGCAACTCCTTCCTTAAATAAATAAGTGTCCTAGAATCTAGTTGCTGCTAGCGTGGGGGGGAGAAAGAAGGAGTAATAAGAACCACGTGGAGGGGAGGGCATGGGCAAGGATTTCACAGGCAGTGTCTTGCCCCGTCTACTTGTGAGATAGGGGACTAGCCGTTCCACTGAGCCTCGCAGGGTAAACTCACTCACAGGGCAAACTGCATCGCTTTCTTGGGAGGACTGTCACCGCATTCAGAATGCCTCTCTAGTACAGCTTCCTATCCCACCTCCCACTGCCCTTATAATAACTTTCCATCTTATAAATAAGTTGGGTCTCTCTCTCTCTTCTGATCCTATGTGGAGTAATCCATTTCCATCTTTCGTTCTACCCACCAGGGTACTCCTCTGGTGAGAGCTGGGTGGAGAAACTGCTTTGTGTCTGTTTCAAAACCTCATTATGCTGGTTTCATTGTGGTTTTTAGTTGTTACATTCTGGCAAACGTGGATTTTGTGGTTCTACACTTTGAAGTGTGATCTCACCATTGTGTATCCAGTGGGGCGAGGCTTCGAAGGCATCACGGAGTCCCCAGCTTCCATCTGGTTAGAGATACAAAGAAGATTTGAGTCCATTCTTGCAAGTGTTAAACGCCACATTCTACTGGACTGAGAGGGGGTTAGATGGGTATTTCAATTTGATATTTGTATGATGCATTAGCATTTCTAAGACGCACTAATATATATTAAACATTAAGACATAGTTTGGGCGGGTAACTAATATGAGCTTGGTTAGAATAAGAGCAATTGATAAGGTTTAAGGACCAGTCAGAAAGTTATCGGGGCAACACAGCGTATTTCTTTGAATCATGCCTTCAGTTTCACAGGAAAGGCTGTATCATAGCAGAACGTTCTTCCTAACGGTAAGCCCTGGCTGAAACCATTTTGTAACTGCTCTACAGGAAGAGCATTCTAGAGGGTTTCCTTATAAAAATGCAGTAGTGCCATGAGGCTAAAGCCAGAGTAATTGCATGAAGTATGATGACGTCACCAAGCTGGTTCTAAAGATAATGTTGGTTCCAGTTTTCCCATGGCCCTTTGTCCAGTCTTGTCCAATGGACAGACAGAATAATTCTAGTTCTAGGTCTAGCTCCAGGTCCAGGGGTATGTCAGGTCAAGGTCTAGATCTAGTTCTAGTGTTAGCGCTGGTCTAGGTGCAGGTCCAGGTCTAGTTCTAAGTCTAGGTCTGTTTCCAGGACTAGTTCCAGAGCTAGGTCTAGGTCCAGGTCTAGTTCTAGGTCTAGCTCTAGTTCCAGTTCTAGGTGTAGGTCTGGGTCTAGGTCCAGATCCAAGTCTAGTTCTAGGTCTAGTTAGGTCTAGGTCCAGGTCCAGGTCTAGTTCTATGTCTAGCTCTGGTCTAGCTCTAGCTCTAACTGTAGGTCTAGGTCCAGTCACCACCCAGTCTTGCCCTTCTTGTCCTGATCAGCAGAGAAATGGTAATTACTCCTTTACCTGGGAGATTGTGGCCCCTCTAGAGAATCAGAGGACAAAGGCACAGAGAAGTTTACAGCCTGGAGCCAACATGGCTTTTGCTGACCATCAGAAATGCCAAGCCAGGCCCCACAGTAACTATAGTTCTTCAGACCTGCATCCCATCAGGGGCATGTGTTCCTGAGTCATGGACATCCCCAACTGACTTGTTCCATAAAGAGAAACTAGAGCTTGGTTTTGGCTGTCATTTCTGAGAGTGATTAAGGTTTCGCCCCTCGTCATCCTTGCCATTATAACACACCAGCCACAATGACCACTTGGCAGTTTGCAGCTGAACTCAGACATCAGATAGTTACATCCCTCCTGTCAGCTAATGAGCAGCTCAGATGCCACTGTGGAGGGCAGCTGGGATTCAGCCACCACGGAACTCTACTGCACAGGATGACAGCAAGGAGAACCACAGAGCTGAGTGCATCCCTGAATTCGTTCTTTCCTGGCTTGGCAGGCATGTGGGTGGTGCTGGGTTCTGTGAGCCCCTCTCCCAGGACTCGACAGGAGATCCAGATCAATAGAGATTGATGAAGTTGAGGAAAGATTATTGAGCGGAAGAGCAGTCTTAGTAATAGTGAGGATGGAGAGAGATACAGTGTTACTGCTTTGGAAATTTACCCAGAAGGAATGTTTTCCCGCCTTGGACCTTCAAAGATGGCTTTTATAGTGGGGGGTGGGGGAAAAAAACCAATGGACTAGGTGTTGGGGGTCTCTGCTCTGGCATCTACATTCTTCTGATTCTTGGACCCCAAACCCTTCCCCTGGAACTACAATGTCCTGGCAAAGCCCCACTCATTATCATGGGATCTATGTTGCCATGGCATGTTCAGACTGCCCCTTTTGATTTCTTCTTTGATTTCTTCTTTGCACTCCTAATTCACGGGTATCAGAACTCATTAGTAGCAAGAAATAGAAAACCCAGCTCAAACAGGCTCAAGCAGCAAAGGATATTGTTTATGTTTAGTCTTAGACACTCCTGGATCTAGGGATGCCAATGGTTTCATCAGGACTCAGGTTCTTGCCGTCATCTGTCAGTTCTGCTTTCCTGTGTTGACCCCACATTCAGCAGGCTCCCTCCTCCTGGTGGCAAATGGCTGCCAGAATGCTCAGCTTATGTCCTCAAAGCTTCAAGTTCAGTGCAACAGAGAGCCTGCCTCTATCCCAGCATTCAGCAAAAGTCTCCTTATGTATCACTGGCTTTGGAAAAGTCAGATGACATTCTTGATTTGGGATGAGGTCAGGTGTTCTCCCATTCCTGACCTCTGTGCCCACTTGAAACACTCAGGCTCAAAGTAGGGAGAGGATTGATCCCAAATGAAAATCGAGGGTGTTGCAAGAAGAGCATGTGTATGGATGCAATGGTATTCACACTAGCTCACTTCCCAGAATGTGACCTGAAGGTTGACGAAGACTCTGTCCTTGGCCAAACTTCCGTCAGGCTCCTCTGAGCCATTTTCTCATCTGAGCCCTGACCTTTGAGCTTCCGTGTTCATCCGCATTGCCCAGTGTTAGCAAGAGCCCTGCTAAATTGGTTTAGCCAGAAATCCCCTTTACCTCTGATGTTTCCTCCTTGTAACTTTCTACCCACTCACTTCCCTACCTGCTCCTTGGCTGTAAATCCTCACTTGTTAATGCTGGATCCCGAGATGAGCCCAGACTTACATGGAGGCCTCTTTTCCTCCCACTGCAATAGTTCTGAATGAAATTGGTTTTTACCATTTTAGTGACTATGCAGCTCTGATTTTTCTTTGACTGGGTTCTTCAGTAGCAGGGAGTTGAGTTCTGGTGTTAGTTCTAGCAAGTGGCATATGGCGGCAAGCTCCTAGAATTAGCTAGAATTTGTAAGGGGTTCTTACTTTTTAAAATGAGTTAGAGTGGATTCAGAGTTACCCTTAGAGAGCTTCTCAGTGCGTGTGCATTTGAATACAATGTGGGAAGGCCTTTCTGCAAACTGCAAAGTCCCATAAAAGTTTTGGAATTGTGTGGTGGAAGGACAAAGGGAGTCTTTTCCTGGCTTTGGAGTGTCAAGGGACAAGGCTAAAGGGGAACAGAAAAGAAATAGTTACCTACTCCTTCCCACCTCCAGACTACCTGGGGGAAGGGAGAAATCAGAAGTTTGGTTTCTGGGGCTTTCTAGTGGGGCAAAAGTTGGGGAGAAGAGAGTAAACCATAGTACCCCATGCCATGGACCATTATGCAGCCGTTAAAATAAGTGCATTAAATCTATGCCTGTTCATTTGAAGTGGGTTCATGTGCTTTCTGGTTCATGCCACAAGCAAGATACAGATGTATGTCACATGACCTGTTTTCATCAAACACTTAATGACCACATCCCATTATTAACACACATAATCATATGTTTCCATATATTTATATGAACAGGGCAAAAGAAGAGAAAGATACACCTTGCCTCCTAACTTTGTTGACTTAGGGAGAGAGAAAAGATGAAAAGACAAGAAAGTTGAAAAAAAAAAAAGCATACCTGTCTTACTTACACATTTCTGTATTGCTTACTGTTCTACAAACATGAAGGTATACATTGTGTCTCTGATTATAAGAAGCAATACATATCTAAAATAGAGAGAGGCATGCACATTTATAGGTTTATACATGTAAAGTAAGACTGCACAATAAAAGAACATTTATGATAATTCCATTTATATGAAATTGTGTGTGTGTATGTGTGTGTGTGTATAGAGAGGGAGGGAGAGAGGCAGGGGGATTGAGAGAGAGAGAGAGGAATATAGTGAGGAGCTGTGCAAATATTACCATCAACTCAAACAGAATCGTCGCATAAGAAAATTTAGGATAAATAACAGTAGCATTTTGGGTTCAAATTGTTTTCACAAGGCTCATGGGTTTCCCCACTTTTAAGCAGGCAATAATAGCACCCATCTGAACACAAGCGTAGATTTAGTGACATGCAGTAGGCATCTGATAGATGATTTAAAGGGAAGTATTATAATTCTCAAAATCCAGTAACATGGTTGTCATTGTGGAGGCAAAAAAGGACCTGGCTTGGAGAAGCCAAGGAGGAGCTCACACTATCCTCTCATGAGAGAGAAAAGCAAGAGCAGATCTGGTCCAGCAGGTCCAGAAGTCCAAAAATGATGGAGAAGAGAAGAGAGGCTTTCAACCTGCCACCTTACAACCAAGATTTGGCCGCAAGGACTGTGGACCTCATGCATCAGATGTGTCAAGAATTTGCTTTCTGACCATGCACAAAGGCAGACACTTGAGCTGAGCCTTCAATTTTGTGACTGCTTTGAGTCTGCAGGGCTTGGAGGCTGCAAAAGTTACCAGCCAGTGGTGCTCTTGTCATCCCTCTGTCCATCTGGATGAATAGAGATGGTGTTGCATCCACCATTGTATACCCCACAGGCCCAGGGGAGCATCTGGCATGGGGCAGCTGCTCAGTCACTTTGGATGGGAAATGGGGGAACAAAATAAATTTGGACCTCAGAAGAAACCCTGCCATAGCTTTGAATTATTCCTCTAGGTGAAGGTGGCTTCACCCAGTCCCTTCTTGTATGAGGACCCACTCCAGGATAATGACCCCTGGGCTTCCAGCACACAGATGGCAGCCACGGAAGGAAGCAGAATTAATTGACCTCCATCACCCTCTTCATGAAACACTGCTGAACCCTTGTCATGTGCAAGGCATTAACCAGGCATGTCACGTGGGAGAAAGGAGGAATCCCAAAACTCTTGGCTCTCGAGGAATTTTCAGACTTATGTCTGAACGGGTTAGACAAAGACATAAAAATGCTGCCTCCTAAAATACAAGACTGTACCCAGACCGACACTGTAGGTGGTCGTCCCTGCAAGAACTCAGGGAAAATGGTGCTAGAGCAGTGACGTCAGAGGTCACAGGTTGCTCCTCCAAGGAAAGAGAATGGTAGAGCACAGTAGTTCAGAGCGCAGACTCTGAAGCCAGATCACTTGCCTTGGATTCCAGCTCCCACCACTGTCTGACCTTGGACACACTGTTTAACTTTCCCCACCTGCAAATGTGGTCAGTAATGATAACAATCTCCCAGTACGGTGAGGATTAAGTATGCCGATACATTCACAAACCTTGGAACAGTGCCTGGCACATCGTAGATGAGGTATGTGTGAATAGTCATTCTCATTCTCTCCTGCAGAGAGGAACTGACTGGGTAACATGGGGCGGGGGTGGCAGGGGGGGTCTGTCAGAGAGGAGCCCCTGGGAACAGCAGGGCTCTCTGGAGAAGTGGGAAGGGCTTGGCTTGGCTGGTGAGTTACGCTAACCTGGCTTCTAAGCCTGGTCCCACCACTTCCTACCTGTGTGACCTTGACTTAAACTCTCGAAAGCTGAGATGCCTCACTTATAAAACAGTGATAGCAACCCCACTTTCACTGAAAACAAATGTTAACCATGCCATGATAAATGGTAGTTATTATTAAAGAGAAGCACAGTGAAGAGGATCCCAGAGGGAGATGAATAAATTAAGCATGATGACTCGTCTTGCTTCTTCCCTATCTTTCCCTTCTTCCCCCAGATTTGTTCAAGGCTTCATCATTACCGGTTTGCATTTCTATTTTAATCATGTTATAGGTTTACAGTATTTTTTCCCTCTGCATCTTTATATGCTCTAATTTGGGTACTATTTTTACACAACGAGGCCATTTTTAACTGAGAACAGATTCAATTGTCTTTCAGCATATATCATTGTTTATCTTAATTAATGCTAAAATATTCTTCGGGGAAAAACACATCCCACAGAGTATTATGCAAGGAAACTTAGCATTCATTTTTTTTGCCTCTTGTCTGGCATATCAATTTATAAAGGTTTTAGCATCCTGTTATTTCGATGACAATAATGCATGCTCTTAAACACAGACACCCATCTGTGGGAATTAAGGCATGAGGTGTCAACAGCAGGCTGGGGGATTAGCACCAGCAAGGTGTGCATTGGGAGGTGGAAAACTGGCAGCTGAAGGAGGAAGAGAAGTCTGCTGGCGAAGAGAATAATACTTAAGTGAAGTCTGAAGCCACAGGCTTCGTCTCTGATTGATCCGCTGGAGCATTCCTGGAGTAGAGCTGAACCGATCTACAGTCTGGGCTTTCGGGGTCCTAGTGAAGTTGTCTTAACTCTCGGCCAGTGATAGGCATCTTTGGTTCTGTTCAGCATCCTTAGCATACGTTCTCCTGCCTTCTAATCAGACACCCTGCTTATCCCTTGGGGAATCAATCACCCTTTCTGCACTCAGCCCAGGTGTTTTGAATGGAGCTGTCTCCCCCGCCCCCAGCTGCAGGTGTGGACAGGTGATGGACATATGACCAATGAATGCAGACAATCAGCCTGACCACAGTGATTGGGTAAGGGATGACCATGTGACCCAGTCAGAGCCTGTGAGACTCCATTGTGGGATTTGGGATGGAACCGTTGGGAAACCGGGGTTCTCTGTCCACTGGGATGCTAATAACCTAGGAAGAGTATTTCCCAGAGCTACCGTCTTTATGAAGGAAAAGGGAGAGCTTGCTGAACGATGGAGTCAACGTGAGAGAAAGCAGAGTTGAGAGACAGAGGCGGATTCTTGGTGCCATCGCCTCAAGTCTTGCTTCAAGCCATACTACGCTCTGGACCTTTTGTGTAAGCCACTTAACGTCCTTTTTTGGCTTAAGCTAGATTGAGTTGGGTGGCTGTCACTTGTTCTGGGATTGCAGTCTTGCTAGCCTGGTTACTCCACTGATGAGAGGGGAACCTTGTCAGAGTGTTTCTCACCTGTTTGTCTTCCCAATAACGGGCAATGGTTCAGTATCTAGAAAGTTCCAAGCAGTCTCTACATTGTACGGTTAGCCTAGACGTATTCCAAGAGGCTGGGGGACAGTGAGTTGTAAAATGTGGAACCTCAGTAGGCGTGGGGCTCTGGGGGTGATTGACAGAAAGAAAGGCGGCCGGGAGTGTGAAGGACTAGGGCTGGGGAACTCACCTGCCGAGAAAGGGAGATGCTGCAGATGACGTTCTGGAGGCCTGACCTGAGTGTGGCTGTGAGAGTGGAGTTCTGAAAAGTGTCGACAGGAGGTTATGAACAGGGACTGTCCTACACACTTCACATGCCGTGTCGTATTTAATCTTCTCAACAACCCTATAAGTTATTTGGCTTATTCTCTCCATTTTACACATAAGGAAACTGAGGCATAGAATGGTGAAGTGACTTGGTCAGTCAGAGCCAGGATTTAAACTCCTGTCTGTTCCCTTCCTCTCTCTCTGCCTGCCTCTCTGCCTACTTGTGATCTCTGTCTGTCAAATAAATAAATAAAATCTTTAAAAAAAAAATGGGGGGCGCCTGGGTGGCTCAGTGGGTTAAAGCCTGTGCCTTCGGCTCGGGTCATGATCTCAGGGTCCTGGGATCGAGCCCCGCATCAGGCTCTCTGCTCGGCAGGGAACCTGCTTCCTCCTCTCTCTCTTCCTGCCTCTCTGCCTACTTCTGATCTCTGTCTGTCAAATAAATAAATAAAATCTTAAAAAAAAAACTAAAAAAACAAGAAACTCCTGTCTGTCTGACTAATGGTTAATGACCTTGGGTTCTGGACTTCATATAGGACTTTGGCTGATGGCTGAGGGACAGGGAAGAGGAGACAGTGTCTAGCCTCCCAAGGTTCTAGGGCTGGTAAAACTCAGCTTTTGGTCAGACTCAAGTTCACAGAGACAGACCCTGATCCAGTGGGGAAGTGGAGGCTGATGAGGCAGGAGCCTACACAGTAGGGCTCAGTAGGTCTGTCCTGGTGGGTTAATGGGCATCTGGGGGCTTGTGGCCAAGGATAGACACAGGGAACCAAAACGAACTCCTGGCCCCCTAGCCCACCTTGTTCAGGATTGGCTCAGGGCTGGGAGATGTCAGACTGACAGAAAAAGAGAAGGAGAGTCTTGCAGAGTTCTGAGATTTTTTTTTTTTTTAATGCCTCTTACTCATCAAATCATGGTTACAAATTACCTAACACGTGGCCACTACTGGGTGAGGCTCTCCCTCACTCACCAGGAGCTAAGATTCAGAGTCTGAGCTGTCCAGGGTCACACAGGAGCTGAGCTGGCATTAGCTTGATCTGCTGAAACATAAAGATCTTTCCTTGGTGTCTGACTGAGTCTCCATCTTCTCGAGAATGAAAGCAGTGAATTGAGCATCAGCTCCAAAGCAGGAATCGTAAAGAGTGTGCACACATTTACGTACAGCTGCTCTGTGCAAGGCAGGGTGCTAAACTCGGATTATGGCATTTCATTCCCCGCCCCCCCCCCCCAAATCCCATGACATTTCCCTAGGCATCCTCACCATCGCCACGATCATTGTCGTCTCTCTTTTCCTAATGAGGAATACAACTCAGAAGCGTAACTTGGCCTTTAGTTGGCCAAGACCACACCACCCTTACAAATGCAGAAGCAGAATCTGAACCCAGGGGACTTGCACTTTTAGACGTGCCCCAGTTTTTATTTTTAATTTTTTTGAAGATTTTATTTACGTATTGGAGGGAGAGAGAGAAAGAGGGAGCACCGGCAGGGGGAGAGGAGAGGCAGAAGCAGACTCCCTGCTGTGCAGGGAGGCCAATGTGGGACTCAGTCCCAGGACCCCTGGATCATCACCTGAGCCTAAGGAAGACGCTCAGCTGGCTGAGTCACCCAGGTGCCCCCATCTGGGAGGAGCCTGATACTTGCACCTGTAGACTGTGCCTCAGTTTCTCCAGCTCTAAAATGCAGAGAGTAGCAACGCTCCCCCTTCTAAAGTTATTGGGAGAACAGCACAAACTAAAACGTGCAAAGGGCTCAGAAGGATGCCTGGAACCATGTATTGGGCTCAGCCCTTGTTGGCTTTCCCAATGCTCATTTTCCTCTTTGCCTCACCCTGTCCGAAAGAATATGTCTGCCTTCCCCACGGCTAATCTTCAGTGCTCGAGCATGCCAGGAAAAAAGGGTGTGTGCGCCGGGGCCTCGTAAGGGAATCCTGAGGCAAGAGATAAAAGAAGCTTACTTGACATAACTTCATAAACCCATTTTAATCCAAACATTGATTTTCCTTTGGAACAATCCCCTTCCAGTTCACACCTGTGGTCCCTCCATGTTGCTAATACAGACGTGGGTATCGATGACATTATTGAGATGAAACAGTTGCCTCTTTCTTATTCCTTTTGTTCCTCGGTCACCCCGGGCCTGTCTTTGCCTTTTCATTCTGTTACCCAGCACCGCTCACCAGAGGGCCTCCCCATCCCCTCGCCAGCCAGAACTCAAGGTGACGCTTTCAAATAACGACACGTAGGAGATTTAAGCAAATTCTACGGGAAATAATGTGAAAAAAGATTCTTCACCCCGGACCTGTGGCTGTCTTTTTTGATCTTCCTTGTCCAGGATACATCCTTTTTAAAAAATGCTCCTTTGATAGCAAGAAGCAAGCAGATGCTAAAAGGAAACCTTATGTCTTTGTTGGGAAATAATTAGTCTGATCGAGTTGCTTGCTTTCTGATGGACAAAGGAGTCTTGAAAGAAAATCATTTGTGTGTTCCGAGCCCCCTTTGACAGCACGCCTTTCTTGAGTTTGGGCTCCGCGATGAGAGTTTGGGGAATGGAACATTTCCCTGAATAAGAAATCAGAAAGCTTGACCTACACAGTTACCTCTCTCTTAACATGACAACAATTGGCAATTACTTTTTGATCCGAAGTGTGAGGATGAATATGGAGAAGTGGGGGCGGGGGGGATCATTTTCCTTCCAAGACTCATGCTCTCCCCAGCCTGGCACCTGAAGATGATTTTCTTTCTTTTTGTTTTTTTTCATTTCCCAAGACTCAATGTAATCTGTTTTGTTTTGTTTTGTTTTGTTTGTTTTGTTTTGTTTTTTTATTAAAATATTTTATTTATTTGTTTGATAGAGATCACAAGTAGGCAGAGAGGCAGTCAGAGAGAGAGAGGGGAAAGCGGGATCCCTGCTGAGCAGAGAGCCCGATGTGGGGCTCGATCCCATGACTCTGGGATCATGACCTGAGCTGAAGGCAGAGGTTTTAACCTACTGAGCTACCCAGGCGCCCCTCAATGTAATCTGTTGCTGGAAATACTGATGTCAGCTGCAACTGGGGGGTAAACCAGTTGGCAAATTCATGAATCAGTGTTTCTCTTATTCCCTTGTGGAAGGTGTCTGTTCTGTTGGCTCAAGGATGACTTGGAATCTTGTGCGAGCCAGTTCCTAGGTTTGAGTGTACGGTAATAGTTGCTTTAGCCAGCCCGTCTGTGATGCAGTGTGGACACTGATGTGGTTCCAGGGTCTCAGAAACACCAATGGTCTTACAGTGCCTGAATGTTATGTCTGATGTGTGATCATGATGATCTATAGGTCTGGGGTGGACAGAGGGGCTCTGAAGTCCATTGGACCTGTGTTCATAGCCTGCCTGCTCTGTGACTTAGAGCTGATTGCTATGTCCTCTGGTGTTTCATGTTCGTGCCTATAAAACAGGAACAGTAGTAGCTATCTTACAGAGCAGACTTTCTCAGCCTTGGCACTATTGACATTTTGGGCCAGAAAAATCTTTCCCCTGGGGGGGCTGTCCCGTCTCTGGCCTCTACCCACTAGATATCAATAACACCATCTTCCCGCCCTCCCCCAACCCCAGTTTTGCCAATCAAAAATGTCTCCAGATGTTGCTAAATGTCTCCTAGGACGTATAGGGTCTCTTGTCTCTCCTCCCCGAGAGCCACCACTAGGAAGTCATTCTGAAGGTAGAATGAAATGATGCCTGGAAAGCTCCCAGACACAGCTTGGTAGATACTATCTAGTAAGTGCTCAACAAACGTTAGTTATTACCGTATTGGTAAAACAGCAAATAGAAACCTAACATAGTCTGTTTGTTTTCCTCTTGAGGATTCTTACGGAGTCCCTGGATCTCTAGGGTCCACAAATTTTTTAGTATTAGATAGGAATCCCCGGTTGCCCTGCCCACTCCTGGAAACCTGTTTGGGTTCCTAGCAAAGCCACCGGCTGCTTGGAGTAGAGAAATCGATCTTCGGGTGATTCTGTGAATGAGTGGTGTCGTCTCATCTTAGTCCAAAGAAAGTACAAAGAAGTTTAGAAAAGGGTTGCAGAAGGAGAACACAGATTGCCATGAGTGGTGACAGCATCACAGAAAATCCGAGGTACTAGAAGCATCCATGCCTTGGTGACAGAGATGCTCCTCTATGGTTGGAGGGGAAATGGAAGCAGTAGTTTGGATTGCAGAGGGCAAACGACAGAGGGAGAAACAGGTTATCAGCGTCCCATTTCTGTATTTTATTTTATTTATTTTTTTAAAGATTTTATTTATTCGTTTGACAGACAGAGATCACAAGTAGGCAGAGAGGTAGGCAGAGAAAGAGAGGGAAGCGAGCTCTCTGCTCAGCAGAGATGCTGATCGATCGATGTGGTGCTCAATCCCAGGACCCTGGGATCATGACCTGAGCCGAAGGCAGAGGCTTTAACCCACTGAGCCACCCAGGCACCCCTCCATTTCTGTATTTTAGTTCCAGCTTCCTCCCTCAGTTGGTGGACTGCTCGAAATAGCCAACTTTGTTCGAATGCTGTTATGGACCGAGCTGTGTCCCGCTAACATTCACATATAGAAGCCCTAACTCCCAGTGAGACTATATTAGGAGACAGGGCCTTTACAGAGGTGATCAAGGTTAAATGAGATCATAAGAGTAGGACCCTAATTCATTAGGACTGATGTCTTACGAGAAGAGGAAGAGACACCAAATTCTCTCTGTCTGAGGGAAGGCCATGCAAATGTGCTGAGAGAAGGTCGCAGACCGCAGGCCAGGAAGAGAGATCTCACCACAAACCAAGTTCACCAACACCTTGATGGGCTTCTAGCCTCCAGAACTGTGAGAAAATTAATGTCTGTTGGTCTGCCACCCAGTCAGTGGTATTTTGTCAGGGAGCCTGAGCTGAGTAACACTTACCACAGGCCTCGCCTCTTTGCTCATTTTGTTCCCGCAACAAACTTTTGAGCTGGGTGCCATCTTCTCCTCTCTCCAGCCCACCCAAATTTTACAGAAGAGGAAGTAAACTCAGAGAGGTCAAAAATTTGCCTAGTGTCACACGGCTAGAAAATTCAATTGCTAGGACTTGAACCCAAGCCTGCCCACCTTCAGAGCCCAGATCCTTAACCACCCAGCCATCAGAACATGGGTTGTACACACCCCAGACTCCCACTTACAGAATGTAGACATTGTACCAGCCTCTGTGTAAAGGCTTTAAATGCATCAGCTCTTTTATTTTTTTAAGATTTTATTTATTTGAGAGAGAAAGCAAACACATAGTAAAGAGTGTGCGCGACCAGGAGGGAGAGGGAGAGGGAAAGACTCCCCGCTGAGCAGGGAACCCGATTCGGGGCTCAATCCCAGGACCCTGAGATCATGACCTGAGCTGAAGGCAGACACTTAACCTATTGAGACACCCAGGCGCCCCCTGTCTCTACAGTTTTAATCCTATGCAGGATTCTGGGGATGAAGAGGAGAGAGAAGGCTGGGTGCTGACGGACTCTGGAAACCTCCTACCTCCTCCAGCAGGGGGCCAGTTCACTCCAGGGCAAGAGTCCGCAAATGCTATTAGTACCTACAGGGTGGCTTTTCAGGAATCTGCATATATGCAAATTAAAGTAGAAGTCTTAGTCTGAGGAAGGGGAGTGAACTCCCCACCCCCACTTCATTCCAAGTTATGTCTTTTTCCAACTGGGGGCTTAGCAACAAATTGCCTCTCCCTCCTTCATGTCTCTCCGAGGACAGTGAATAATAATTCAAAGCAGAGCAAAAAGAGCCCAATTTGCATGGTGCAAATCTGTCTCCTTGTGTTTTGAAGTTGCCTGATGTTACCTTCAAACGACCATGGGAGGCAGGTGCTTTCTGACAGAAAAAGTCAAGACCCGGAAGTCAGGACACTGTACTTTCCCCAGGTGCTACCATTTGGCAGGTGGTGGTAATTGCTGTGTCATCGTGGCATCCCATCATGGTTAAGGAGAGGGGCATTGGGGACAGGCAGACCTAGGCTTGAACCCTAACTCAGTTCCTCTGACTTCAGATATATTACCTTATGTCTCCAATGGTGCTTTTGTTAGAGGAAGTGAAAATGGAGATAATCAGGGATCTCCCAGGGTCAACCACACACAATTTGAGGTTAACTATCTTTAAAGCACAGTGCTTGGCCCATGGTAGATAGTTAGTGGTTGCTTTCATTGTTCTCAACGGATGAGAACTTTCTAGAAGGTGTAAAATTAGTACTTTTGTCAATACTCTTGATCTTTGTGCGTTTCCAGTTTGTGGGGTCATCTGAGGGATCTTGGGGATCATTCTTACTTTTTCTGGGACTTCCCTTAGGTAGGGAAGATGACATGGTTCTAAACCAGGCAATATTTGCTGAGTGGTTGGCCAGACGTTGGCCAACAACTCTGATTGCCCATAGTCAACAGTATTACTGTTTTTAAGCCCCAGGCTTGGAGTCAGACTCCAGTCCCAGTTTAATGCCTTCTAGTTGTCCAACTCTGGATTGTTCTGAGAATGTATTGGGTTGTTATGAGGATTTAATGGGCTGAGGCATGGGATGGGCTTAGCATGACGGGCACACAGTAAGTGGGTGGACTGACTTCGTCTCATTTCTTACCAGTGGAGGTGGTTTAAAGTAGCCCCACAAGTAGGTCGGATTTCCATTCTCTTCCTCCTCTTCCCTGCTGCAGGAAGACTAAAAAAGTCAGTGGGTTTTCCTGGAATGACCCACCATGGCTGCAGAGCTCACCCGGGTTGTGTCAGCATTCATCCTTCCTTCCGTCCATCCTCCTCCTTTCCTGGGAAAGGAATTTTCCATCCAAAAATAGAGATTTCTGCTCCTTTGCCACAGCTCTGATGCATAGGAGCAAATTTAGGGTTTCTTTGACTTTTGAACCATGACTAAGCACGTAGACACCCCCCAAGTTTAGTCACACTCATGATCTAGGCATGGGATCTGATGTCAAGAACCCTGGGATTCTAAGGCTCCCTTTTGCCCATTGCAATGGGTATGTTGAGGAGGGCATCCCTTCCCACCCTGAGCCTAAATTTCATCATTCTGACAGGGCTGAAAGACAAGGCAATGTCTAAAATCCACCCTCACGTGGGTATTCTCTGGTTCTGCCATTGCCTTGATAACCAGGGATAAAGTTGATCATGCTCAAGTCCTAGGTTGAACCTTTAGTGCTGTGGATACAGCACCAAGAAAGGCAGACACCCTCCCCCTGTCTCCAAAGGATACAATCCAGTGACAGAAACAGCATTCACAGAGGGTGACATGTACCAGGATATGGGGAGACCCAGTGCTAGGAGGTCACATAGCAGAAGTCCCTCATGTCGTCTGGGCCGGGAAGGCTTCCAGTGGAAGCAAAGAGGAGGGAACCCATATGCCAGGGGAAAAAACTTCCATATGTGAAAGCCAGGGGCTCGAGAGAGTGGGGTGCCTCAGGCTCTAAATTAAACTGAGGGAAGTTCGTATGGGGAAGGTGGATATGGAGTGTGCAGGGGAGAGGGAAACAGTGAGAGGTGGGTCTGGGGAGATCGTGAGAGTCAGGTTACGAAAGGGATTTGTAAACCACTTTAGGGAGGATAGTCCTTAATCCTCAGAGCACTAGAAACCGTGCGGACAATTGTACAAAGAGAATGACGTGATCCAATATTTATTTCACAAGTCAGCTGCACTACGGAGAACGGTTTGTACGGAAGAGGAAGGTTGGAATGAATCAGAGGATGTAGCAATAATCTGGGCAAGAGACTGCTAGAATGAAGGCTCTCGGAGGGCCAGACTTGACCAGTTCTGTTTCTCCAGAGCCGAGCTCTGAGCGTGGCTTGGTGCACCCCAAGCAGTCAGCCATCGTTTGCTAGACCAGAGCAAAGGCAGCAGGGATGGAGAGAAGCCTGTGGCTTTGAGACCTCATTTGTGGGGCAGAGGAACAGAATTCATAATTGATCGCGTGAGAGTTCAGAATGATTCCTGGTTTTCTGGCTTGAACAGTGGAGGTGGCGGGTGGGGAGTACAGGGTGACATTCTCTGAGATGGAAAATCCTTAATGAATCCAAACCTCAGTTTTTCAAACCTGTGAAATGGGACCAATATCCCCCATATCGCGAGTGTGTGCAGGGGATGGCCCAGTGCCCGGTGCATGCGAGGCCATCCGTGTGTCAGTTGTGTGTGCTCCACACTCAGACCTCACCCGTCCAGAATGCAGGGCTCCGTAGGTTAAGAACAAAGAACCCACCCATGTCCCCGGGGTCTCCAGGTTTGAAGTCCCCACAGATATGGTGGCGGCAGCAGCAGCAGCAGCAACAGCGCACGTGAAAAATGAACAGCCAGGAAACAAAACAAGCAACTGCGATTGCTAATTGGAGTTTATTTTCTAAAAATGAGCCGCAGCTCTCAGAACGGCTCAGTCACCTGCAAACCTGGTCCTTGATGAGCTATTCTGCTCCTTGCCGACATGAAGAATTTCACCGGATGGAGGAGTGGGTTGGTGGCAAGGCATGCTGTAGTTAAGGGGTCCTGGGGAGGTGGGAGACAGGGGGAGCAGTGGAAGGGAAGTGAGTTTGTTTTTCGAACTCACTGCCCTCCCTGGGATACATCTCCCCGGGGTCCTTCCTCTGGTTCCTTTTCTGCGGATGGAGGACTCCCACGTGGTGGTGGGCAGGGGTGGTGCCACCAAGCTGCTGGTGTCGGAGAGACTCAGAGGGCCCCCCAGAGCCCCCCCCCCCAGCACCCCTGTCCTCCTGGCCACTCAGTGAACAGAGACTCAGTTAAGCATCAGGTTCCGGCCATGGAGCACACAGTCCTAGTACTGGGGTTACTGAGATGTGCAACTTGGAGCCCCCGCCTTTTGCAGCGGAAATAGCCCAGTAGCCAGGCCACTGTGACCCCAGATGATGGGGGGGTGTATTTGCTCCCTGGAGCACTAACAAATGATCGCAAACCTGGATGGCTTAAAACAACAAAGATTTATTCTTTCACAATTCTGGGGGTCAGATGCCCAAGACCAAGGTGTCAGCCAGGCCATGCTGTCTCTGAGAGCTCTAGAGGACCGTCCTTCCTCTTCCTAGCTTTGGGTGTTGCTAACAGTCCTCAGCGGCACATCCCTCCCCTCTCTGCTTCCGCCTTCGTGTGGTCCATCTCCCAGCGTGCGCCTCTGTCTCTTCTTCTTTTTCCCCTCCCCCTCCTCCCCCCTTCTTCTCCTTCTCCCTGTTCCCCCTCTTCCCCTCCTCCTCCTTCTTCTTTTTCTTCATCTTCTTCCAAGATTTATTTGTTGTTGGGCAGAGGGAGAGAAAGAATCCTCAAGCAGATTCCCTGCCAAGCCCAGAGCCCAACATGGGGCTCAATCCCGCGACCCTGAGATCATGACCTGAGCCAAAATCAAGATGCTTAACTGACTGAGCCACCCAGGTGCCCCTCTTCCCCTCTTCTCATCAGGGGTCATTGGATTTAGAGTCCCCCCTACTCCAGGATGACCTTTCCTTAACCTGCTTACATCTGCAAAAGCCCTATTTCCAAAAATGGTCATATTAACAGGTACCGGTGTTTAGGATTTGAGCATATCTTTTTGGAGGGTACGATTTGACCCACAACAGTGTAAGTAAAGGCATGAGCAATGTCCTATTTCATCAGATTTCAGCCTGTTGCAAGTGCAGTGGTGGAGGGGATACCCCACTGTGTAATCTGCTCTTCCTTTCCTCTTTGCCTTGTTCCTTTCTTCTCTTCCTCCCTTCCATCTGCTATTTTTCACTTCTTTCTCCCCCTTCTGTGGTTTGGTCACCACACACCTGTTGGCTATCTTCTGTGCATTGGGTGGTGTGTTGGGCATGGAGGGGGGGGTACTGGCCAGAACAGACGGGGCTCTGACCTCAGGAGCTTATAGGGCCGTGGGGGTTGGGGCAGAGGAGGAGTCCACAAACGGCCACAAAGATACATGAAAATGACAGCTGGGGTGACTAGAGCAGGGTCCCTTCTGAATACTCAAGCTAACGTCTTGAACGGACCTTTTGGGGGACTCTAAGGTCGTGAAGATCAGTCTCCAACCATAGAGTCTTGCTGTATTGCTTCCCCATAAACCTTAGTGTCTCCTTATTGATAAGGTACAGGGAAAGCGGAGATAGAAGGTCTCTTATTTACTAGGGACCATCTGCATGGAACATTCCGGCTAGAGAATGGGTGTGAGAAGGGGCCTCCCATTAGCTGACGAAGCTCAGCTTCTACTACCTAATCCCAAAAGCCAAACCATGGATACAACCACAAGAGTCCCTCTGTGGGAAACCACTAGCACATAATGATAAGCTGACCATCACGTGATGGCTTGGGGTCGGGACATTATAAATGGTTCCTGGGTAGAGGGAATATCCACAACCCTCAGATTTCTCAGGAGACCCAAAAGGTTTGTGGCCGGGGCTACGGGGCCGAGGTACATTGTATGTGGGACCAGATGACAGGTTTGGCCAGGTCAGGGGAGGCAGAGGGTTTCCTAGGAAGTGATGCTTGCCCTCTGTTCCTTAGGCCAGGCCCATGAAAACAGAGCTGGCCACAAAGGGGGAGACCTTATCCACGCACCACAGGGATGGATCGCCAGGTATTACACATTAAGAGGTTTGTGTTGGATTATTTCAGCATATGAAATTCTAGAAAAGACAAACTCTGTCTATAGTGATAGAAAACATTGAGGAGAGATTGGGAAGGAGCACAAGAAACTTTCGGGGGAGACAGGAATGCTCTTATCATGATTATTGTGGTAGAGACAAAGATGGCATGTGTCAAAACTCACCGGCACATAGTCTTAAAGTGGGTGCATTTTATCATAGGTAAAATGTAGCTCGATAAAATCCATCTTGAAAAACGCAGGTCATAATCCTTTCTTGTTTTTAATTCTGGGGGTCATAACCATAACAGAGCCTTCCCAGTGTTTCCCAAAGGTCCTTTGATCTTGCAGGACAGAATGTCAGAGTGGGGAGGAAATCTCTAGACAATCAGGATCAAACCCATCATTTTATACACAAAGGGACTGAATCTCAGAGAGGGGAGGGGATGAGGTCAAAGTTACGTGGAGGTCAGAAGAAGGTACTATAGGTAGAAAAAATCCAGACAGCAGGAAGGAGACAGAATGACATATTCTTAGGTGATCCAGCCCACCACTGAGATGAGAGGAGCCACATTTGAGGTCACCTGACTGATCAGATTTGAGCCTGGCATCCTAAATCTGGCCAGTCGCAAATCTGAAACCCAAGCTGCCCATCCACTTCTTTCTGTCCTTCAGGTGCTCTCTGAAGCCTGCCGTTGGCACATTCAGACTGTCCGCCTCTCACGCCTCACCCGCAACGGTCACACACACAGCTTGCCTTTATTTTTATAGCTCTTTACAAAGGTTCTTCCACATCAGGGATGTCTGGATGTGCTTCTGTGGTCTCAGCAGTCTGGGTCTATTTAGGATCAGCTCAGACTCAGAAATCAGTTGGGGCCCCACATCATGCGACGGAGAAAGTCACAAGCCAAGAACCATTGTCTAGAGCGCAGTCCTCAAACTTTGGCGCATACCCAGATCCCTGGGACTTGTGTCCTGGGATTTGGATTCACTGGATGGGTGCCCAGGAGACTGCAGGTTTGCCCTCCTCCAGGTGATACTGATGGAGGCAGGCTGAGGACCCGGTCCTCCAGGTTACCTCTGGATTAAACTCAGGAGAGAGAAACTAGACCGGGGTTGTGGACTGACCAGTGGACTCTCAAGGGAACCCAAGTTCATATGTAAATTCCCCCCTGCCCATGTCCAAAGTGAGGTCATGAGAAAGTCATAGTCACGACAAAACTGATCCTGGATGCTTGCTATTTCTGGCAATTTCCCATAAGTATATTGTTTTTGAATAATGGAGGGGTTTTTTTTGGTTTTGTTTTCTTCTTCTCTCTTAAGGTGTTTGGTTTTTTGTTTTTTGTTTTTTGTTTTTAAGAGCTGTATTCACGAGTGCCTGGGTGGCTTAGTGGTTAAGCCTCTGCCTTCAGCTCAGGTCATGATCTCAGGGTCCTGGGATCCCGCATCGGGCTCTCTGCACAGCGGGGAGCCTGCTTTCCCCCTCTCCCTCTGCCTGCCTCTCTGCCTACTTGTGATCTCTCTCTCTCTGTCAAATAAATAAGTCAAAATCTTAAAAAAAAGAGCTTTATTGAGATGTAATTCACGTACCATGCAATTCATTCATTTAAAGTGTACAATTCGGGGGGCACCTGGGTGGCTCCAGTGGTTAAGTGTCTGCCTTCAGCTCAGTTCATGATCCTGGGGTCCTGGGATCGAACCCTGCATCAGGCTCCCTGCTCAGTGGGGAGTCTGCCTTTCACCCTGCTCGTGTTCTCCCTCTCCCCCTCTCTCAAATAAATAACATATAAAAATTTTTTAAATTGTACAATTCAGTGTTTTTGGAATATTCAGAGTTGTGTAACCATTACCATAATCAATACTAAAACATTTCCTTTATCCCTGTCTCCCCAAATCTCTCATACCCCTGTAGTCAGTCCTCATTTCCTCCCAGCACCCCCGACCCCTAGGCAACCATGAATCTACTTTCTGTTTCTTTCTTTCTTTTTCTTTTTTCTCTCTCTCTTTTTTTTTTTTTAAATGTGTTTATTTATTTATTTGACAGAGAGAGACCACAAGTAGGCAGAGAGGCAGGCAGAGAGAGAGGAAGGGAAGCAGGCTCCCACTGAGCAGAGAGCCCGATGCGGAGCTCGATCCCATGACCCTGGGATCATGACCTGAGCAGAAGGTAGAGGCTTTAATGCACTGAGCCACCCAGGTGCCCCTTCTTTTCTCTTTTTTAGAGAGAGAGAGAGAATAGGTGGAGGGAGAGGGAGAGAGAATCATAAGCTGATTCCACGCCCATTGCAGAACCCTGAGGCGGGGCCCAATCTCGCCACCCTGAGATCAAGACCTGAGCTCAGATCAAGGTCGGTTGCTCAACCGACTGAGACACCCAGGTGCCCCCTACTTTCTGTTTCAACAGATGTTGAATTCTGTTGCATTCTGGGCATCTTGTACACACGGAACTGAACAATATCTGGTCTTTTCTGCCTGGCTTCTTACACCTACCGTAATGTTTTCAAAGATTCACCTACGTTGTAGTATGTGTCAGGCCTTCTCTTCTTACCGCCAAACACCGTTCCTAGAGATGGATTGTTCAATGTGGGTTTCTTATGTATTGATTTTTAAGTTTTCATTTTAATGCCAGTAGAGTTAGCAGACAGTGTCCTATTCGTTTCCTTTATTAACATTCTTACGAGTGGAACATCCATCTGTCTTCTAAAAGAAGGGGCTTTGGAGCAGCCTGGAATGAGAGGGGTGGTCAGAAAGGAACGTTAGTCAAAGCTGGAGGGACTGTCCTGCCCCCTTCAATGGCGTTCTAACCACACAGGAGGTCCCTAGCTTCCTTCCCACTGGCCTCTGCTTGGCGTCTGTAGTCAGCTCATCCTCTGATTCTGACCCCAAGTGTTTCTTTCTCTGGGTCTTCTCCTCCTTTTTGACCTTCATCCCAATACCTGGTACTCCTCTTTCCTGTTCCTGTTGGAACAGGGGGATGGTCTTCCTCTCCAGGCTGGAGAAATCTCCGAAAGAGAGCCTGGATCTTACTAATTTGCGTATTCCAGGTGCCTAAGTAGTTCTTGGCGAGGAGGAGGTGCTCAGTGGATATTTGTTGAGTGAATAAACGAGCGAGCAAGCCCATGATTGAAAGAAACACATACCCACTAAAGCCGGTGTGGGTGGCGTGGACGCCATCTTCCCTGGCAGGTCTCAACCTGGCAGTTTTGGCTCCTCCTGTTTGAGATGACTTGTTGGAAAGAGGGTGGGCACGACAGCTGAAAGACTATGAAATCGAATAGGCATGAAGACCAGGGTGCTGGGAGCCGTTCTCTCTGGGGGAGGGAGGGGCAAGGCTGGCGGTGGCTCTCACTTGCTTCTCCATTATCGGCTTCCAGAGGAGAGAGTGGCGTGCTAACAGGTGATCTGTACTCTGATTGTTTGGGGGAAATTTTTCACATATAAGAAGGAGCAGATGAATAAATACAAAATACTGTTTTAGAGTTGGATTTGAATACCAGGCCGGCCCTGGGAGCTTTAGGGCAAAGTACTTTCCCTCTCTGGGCTGTCTCCTCATTTGTGAGAAGGCTGAGAACAGGTGCCTCAGGGGTCTACCTCGAGGACCAGAGAGCATGGGGTCTGGCACACAGGAGGCACTCGACAAAGGACAGTGTCAGCAATATTAGCAGCAAGCAGAAAAATGATAAACCAGGGCCTAGAGAGGTCTCCTCCCCCCCCGGGACAGCCTTGGAATCTACTTTTATTTATAGCCTGTCTACTTATGCTGGGTGGCTTAACATATTGATTCTCTGAAAACCATTTGGCTTAGTCCTGGCAATAGAGGCTCTTTTAATAAACTCTGCTTATTGGGTGATTATGCAGAAGGCAGCTTGCGGTGACCTCAGGGACCAAAGGAATCCTCATGATAACACTACCTGCCATTTATGGAGCTCTCACCATGAGCCCGTTAGTCCTTAACACAATCCCGTGAGATCTTCTAATCCCCATTTTACAGATGAGAAAACAAGGCCCAGACCAGTTCAAGGACTCAAGGCCTTACAGTTTGGAAGTGGTTTTTCCAAGATTCAGACCTGCAACTTCTTGGCCAAAGTTAGTGTTCTTTCTGGTAGACCAGCTGCCTCTTAAGTTGCAAGTACTGTGGTGTAAGAGGCAGGGAGGGGGAGAGAGGAGGCAAAGGGGTGGTGGGCTTTGAAGAAAGGTGTACAGTTTCCCAAGGTTCCCATCTGACAGCTCGGGTCATGCCCCAGTGGGTCTTGGAAGACTCTGGAATGAAGCATGGTGGTTTCTTGCTGCTATCACTCATGCCGGGCACTTCTGTGAACTCTGACACAGAGTGCAGGCTGCCCCCCACCCCCAGGAGGGGTTGCCATGGAGACTTGAGGATGCTGATCGAAGGACTACGAGGTGTCCCCCCACATCCCCCCTCCCTCTGTTCCAGAGTAAAATGATTTTTTGTAGAGCATATGGTCGCCCAGAAAAAAGACCCCATTTCCCAGTCTTTCTGGCACCAACGTGTGGCCAACGTGTGTGAGTTTTGGACAATGGTTTATGAGTGGTAAGAAAGGAAAGGGAAATAACTCCTTCTAGTTCCCAGTTGATTTAAGGTCAAACTCTTGACTTAAAGTCAAGGTGTATTAAAAAAAAAATTTTTTTTCTCTTTCTGGGTCATACAAGTGAAAGTGCCCAAATGTAAGGACCAGTACGTGCCTTGTTCTCCTGCCTGAGAGGTCCATTACTTTACTTCTATTCCAAATTCATGTTTAAAGGAGCATCTCCTATGTGCCATGCACTGTTCTCAGCCCTGGGGATATACTGGAGAATAAGACACAGACATTATCCTTACCAAGCTGATACTCCAGTGGGGAGACCGATAATACAGTGCAAGGGGGGCGCCTGGGTGGCTCAGTCGGTTAAGCGTCTACCTTTGGCTCAGGTCATGATCTCAGGGTCCCAGGATTGAGTACCCCCAACACACATTGGGCTCCCACTTCTCCCTCTCTGTCTGCCTCCCCACTCGTGCTCACGTATGCGCACGCTCTCTCTCAAATAAATAAATAAAATTAAAAAAAAAATACAGTGCAAGGAACAGGGAAACAGGATCCAAGGGGGGGCAGTCCACAGAGGAACATTGAAGCAAGTTGGTGGTGCTGGGGAGGGCTTCCTGGAGGAGGCTTTACCTAAGCTGACTGACGAATGGGAAGGAGTTGGCCAG
This sequence comes from Lutra lutra, assembly GCF_902655055.1. Taxonomy (NCBI): domain Eukaryota; kingdom Metazoa; phylum Chordata; class Mammalia; order Carnivora; family Mustelidae; genus Lutra; species Lutra lutra. The sequence continues at coordinate 13,847,863 of NC_062295.1, read as the reverse complement.
GTGAACTGAGGAGAAAGGAGAAGAATGTTTCCAGGAGGCCAGGGGAGAGAAAGAAGCTCTGCATTGCTGGAGGGATATGGGGCCTGAGTGGGGGCGGGGCCAGATAGCTCAGGGCCTTCTCAGTTATGCTCAGCCTTTCAGACTTATCCTGAGAGCAGTGGGGAGTCACTGGAAGGTTTTAATGTGGGAATGATAACATCAGACCTAGTCTATGGAAACCTTCTCTGGATGCAATGTGGAAGGGGGATTGGAGCAGGCCAAGCCTGGAAATGGGGACACCAGTGAGGTGATTGTCCCAACATATGTACGTGGTGCGTGCGCGCGCGCGCGCGCACACACACACACACACACACTCACACACACAACCCTTTTACACCAGAGGTTTATGCAGGCACCCAAGTGTGCCCCCCTCAGGGACCATAGAACAATGTCTCAAGCTATCCCACTGTCTGTACCTTGGCTCTCCCACCTGTAGAGTGGGAAAAACACAACTGGCCCTCTGTCTCCCAGGATTTCCAAGAGAATGGAAATGTCATATGGTTGAAGCCATTACAGCTCAGTGTGGATAAGTAGGAAGGACTGCTTCCCCCTGTCTCTTTATCTCTCCCAGTCCTTGGATCCCCAGCCAGGGAGACCTCTCTGGGAGCTGCATACGGGGAGGACATTCAGGGTGGGCACGAGGACCTTAAGAACAGTCTTCATTCAATTCCCATTGAGTTTCGACGTTGAAGCTAGGGGTAGGGAGCTTTACCCCTACACTGAAGTTTAGAAATCACGGAAGTGGCTGGAGACTCCCGGGGAAGAGTAGGCGTCCAGTTGGCCTGGCTTCCTTGGAATGGGTAATTCCACTGAGGGTACTCCTGCTCTTTGTTGTGGGGGCTGGTCGAGTGTGCTGGGCCTTCTGTAGCAAAGTGCCACAGACTGAGTGACCTCAACAGTGGAAATTCATTTTCCCACAATTCTGGAGGATAGAAGTCCAAGATCAAAGTGTCTTTCCCAAGGCCTCTCTGCTTGGCTTACAGATGGCCGCCTTCACCCCATATCTTCACATGGTCCTGCCTGTGTGTGTATGTGTGTCTGTGTCTCAGTCTCCTCTTGTTGCAAGGATGTCAGTTGTATGGGATGATCTTGTATGGGATGACCTCATTTTATCTTACTCACCTCTTTCAAGGCCCCATGTCCAAAGAGATCACATTCTGAGGTCCTGGGGGGTTAGGACTCCAGTCTATGAATTTGGGGGTGGGACCTCAATCCAACCCATCACAGTGCCCCAATGGCTAATTTTATAAGTGAGTTCAACACACTGCCAGGAAACCCAAAGACTGAAAGAAAAAAAAAATCATGCTGAATTTTATCCCCAGCCTGAGAGACCTTGATGAAAACAGATTTGCTGCCACAGGGTTTGGGGCACCAGCTGCATTTTCCTGTTCTTTGTCTCAGCTCAGATGCGCTCAGAAAGGGGCTCATCCACATCCCCATCTTTTTCCTTACCCCTTGGCTGAGCATGGGAAGACATAGTCCAGGGAGTGGCAGGGTCAGGCTGGGCCCTTCTCTGCTCTGTTCTTGGACAGGCCCTGCTGTACTCCAGCTGCAACATTCATCTCCAGAGTGGAGTTTATTGCTAATAGTTTTGAAAGAGCGAGAGGTGTGTGTGTGTGTGTGTGTGTGTGTGGTGGTGGTAGTGGTGGTGTCTGGGCAAAGTGGCACCTTCAAGAAAGCAGTCACATGGAAAATGGATCCCCCCCTCCCCCTGCCAACCCCAAAGAGGGAAGCCACTCATTCATCACTGATGAGGTCACATTTGGATCTGGTGTCCCATGCTGAGCTGCACACTGGTTATCTGGCAGCCGTTGGCTTCAGTGACACTTCCTGGGGATTTTCAGCAGGGCTCCTCCTGCTTTCTCCGCAGCTGGAAACAGCAATCTGCAGACCTTACGTCCTTTTTACTCCCTGCGAGTCCTTTGAACAAGGTTTCATCCTCTGCCTCTTGGGGTTTAGAGTCTGGGTCATTCACAGCCAACCCCTCTGATGTGTCTGGAGCAGCATTTTGGGTGGGCAGCTGTGTGACAGGATTCCACCTTCAAAGGGACACGGGACTCAGGGTCCCTCTGAGACCTGGAGACTTTGGAAGGCAGTGTCTCTACAGGGGGTGGGGTGCAGAGCAGGGGAGTTAGTTAAAGTCTCCTGGCGTGAGTCAGAGCCTTGTTGTGTGGTCCTCCGCATCCCGGAAGCCTACGGAATCCACATCAAATGCCAGGATCTCCTTTGAGGATCTTGTGTTTGCTCACTGGTATGCTGGCCGCTCCTTTTGTGTCAAGGGTGCCTTGCCAGCTCTGTTCCTCTGCCACAGTTTAGTCGACACGCGGCCATGGGTAGTCCCGTGGCTTCCAGGGAGTCTGCCAATAGTGAACGGTATGCATAGAAGCCAGCAGAGATCTTTCTCCTTCTTCCCCTAGTCCTTGGGAAACCAGGTGTGGCACCCACGGGGGACAGTTTAGATCTGCTTGCCTGCTGGCCCCATTTGGATATTTGAGCATGTCTTTTCTTTGTTTGTTCATTTATTTATTCCACAAATACTTACGTGAGCATCAGTAGTGTGCTAAGTACAGCGTAGACTTTATGGTGATGCCAGGCTTAATGTTATGCATCAACTTGACGGGGTCACGGGCTGCCCAGATATATGGGGAAACATCATTCTGGGTCTGTGGGCAAGGGTGTTTCTGGATGAGAAAAAGCGTTTGAATCCATGGAGAGAGTAAAGCAAATGCTCTCCCCCAGGTGGGTGGGTCTCGTCCAATCAGTTGAAAACCTAAATAGAACGAAAAGGCTTGACCTTACCATAAGCCAGGGGGAGCTCCTGCTGCCTGACTTCTTTCAAGCTAAGACCTTAATCTTCATGCCTTTGGTCTCAGACTCAAGCTGGAACTTACTCCACAGGCTCTCCGGGGTGTCCAGCTTGCCGACTGGGGATCTTGGGACTTGCACTGGTTCTCTTTCTCTGGAGAACCCAGACTAATACATCTGGGAACCAGGAACTGAAATAAACAAAGCCTCCTTTTTGGGTGCTTACATTTCAGTGTGTGGGGATGTGGTTGGAGGAGTCTTTGCACCTAGTTTGTCGAGTATCAAGACATATTTGCACAGCACTTGTAGTCACATAATATTCTAACTGGAAAAGCAATTCCCTGAACACATACCTCCCTGCAACCCCCACCTCCTAGAACTCCAGGGTGGGCTCAGGGTCTAAGGTGTGGAGATATATCTTTATACCATTTCTCTTCTGCTTAAAGAAGGGATTCTTAACTTGTTTCGTGCTAGGGACCCCTTTAGCGATCTTACAAGCCCTTCTCAGAATTATGTATTAAAATACATCCTATAAAATATATACAGTTACGAAGAAAACCAATTATTTTGAATTGCACTTCCCAAAGAATTTTATAAATTGTGATATAATAACATATGTGCTCCTTTGTTAATGTGTTAAGTCACACAATTTAGCTGTAGGTTTAATAACAACTGTGATTTAAAGTACTGATGAGCCTAAATGATATTTTGAAATAACTGTAACATTTGGGTTGTAATAGAAAAATATCCATGATTTGTTGATGACCAAGCCCCAAACACTACGAAGAGTAGAGCCATTTGGTGCCCAATGTGTTGGTTTGCTAGGGCTGCCGTAATGAAGTACCAGAAATCGGGCAGCTTAAACTGTAGAAACTTACCTTCTCTTGGTTCTGGAGGATGGAAGTCTAAGACCAAGGAGTTGGCAAGGCCACGCTTCCATGAAAGATGCTAGAAAGTGGCTGAGATGGTACAATAATCTACACAGACACCTCACGGACAGGAAAGAGAAGAAAAAAGTACAGGCAAGAAAGAAAAGCTTTAACTGGCCCATACTCTGTTACTAGGGTCTTAACTTTTTCCTTGCTGGCCTATTGAGGATCACCCTCACTCCCGATTCTCCAACAAACAGTCAGCAGCTCAGGTGGCCCAATTTTTCTAGCACTGAAACCACCATCCTTATATGGTAAAGAGCAACTACTTTTTTTTTTAAATCTGGAAGTCAAATATCATCATGTCACCCCCTGGCACTACTCCTTTGATGACCTTCTCTTTGCTTCCCAAATCCTTAAAATGGCATCCAAGTCCCCACACAAGTAGCTCCTGCTCCCTCCTTGGCATCCTCTCACTCTCCACTAACCCCAGTGACAGTCGGGCCACCTACCTTCTCTCAGGTCATTGAACACGCCCATTTCCCTTTGGCCCCCAGCTTTAGCTCATGCTATTTGTTCCGCTGTTGGTTCAGAAATGCCAAGGATTTCTGTTAAGATGTTGGGGGCAGGGGGATGTGCCTTTCTTGCTTCTGTGAACTTGCGAGAAGGAAGATGGTATGAAAGCCCTAGAGTATAGAGACCCGTGGAAGACCCGTTTTACATGAGCAAGAATTCAGTTAAACTAAAGCATTACATTTTTTTGAATGAAGATACCGGTTTCCTTTCTTTCCGCCTTCAGCTGGGTTTGAAACTTACATTATGGGGGGTGTGTGCGTGTGTGTGTGTATGTGAGAGCGTGTGTGCATGTGTGTTTGTGTGTTGCATGTACTCCTTCATAAAAACTGTTTCTTACAGACTTGGAATAATTAACTTCCCAAATGTGCAAGCTTCTGGAGTAATAATCTACCTGGGCTATGTAAACCAGTGTCTGAAATGTTACCTAAGACATGAACATTCCCATGAGGTGGAATTTAACTCCTTCAGTGTGTGTAAGAGGAGTGTGTGTGTATGTGTTTGTGTGCGTGTGTGTGAGAGAGATGGAAACACTTTAGCCTAAATGAGCATTTCCTGAATTTTGTCCATTTGTTTATTGCCATCAAGATTTCTGCTATATTCAACTACCATCTGTACTTAGTTCCTTATAGGGATTTCCTATATTTTTGTAATTTTTTTTCTTTAAATTGACCCACTTTTTGTAAACTTAGCTTCCAACTAGAAAGAATATCCAACAAGCTACAGACTTGGAGAAAATAATCGCAAAATGTGTATTTCATAAAGATCTAGCCTCCAAAATATACGAGGAACTCTTAAAACTCAACAATAAGAAAACAACCCAACTTAAAAATGGGCAAAAGACCTGAATAGACACCTCAGATTATAGATTTAAAATAAGCTTATGAGAAGATGTTCAACATCATCTGTCATTAGGAAAATGCAAATTTAAATAACAATGAGACAACATCACACACCTCGCTATAGACTGAATGTTTGTGTCTTCTGCTTTCCAAATTCGCAGCAAGCCCCTTCCCCAACAATATTGTGATATTTATCTCCAGGAACGTGACAGTTTCTCACAGTAAGTATGGGAGAAAAATCCCTCATGCTTTTAACCAGGGAGCCGGGGGCGGGGTGGGGGCGGGGAGCAGGCAGTGGGGAGGAACTATTTCAAGATATGCCAGAGCACTCTATCCTTGCCTCCAGGAAAAACTAGTTAGCCAGAACCTAATCCTGTGGGTTTTTATCAGAACATTATTAACCCCAGGAAAGGAAATGCCCAGTTCCACTTGACGGTAGACTTCCATGGGGAAAGAGAAATATCCATCCCTTAGGTGTAATTTGTCTTGATCGCTGTGGCTCTGTCTTCAAATCAGTCATTGTCAGTTCAACTTTGTTTCCCTTTTTTTTTTTTTAAGATTTTATTTATTTATTTGACAGAGATCACAGGTAGGCAGAAGCAGGCAGAGTGAGAGGGGGATGCAGGCTCCCTGTTGAGCAGAGAGCCGGATGAGGGGCTCGATGCGAGGCTCAGTCCCAGGACTCTGGGATCATGACCTGAGCCCAAGCCAGAGGCTTAATCCACTGAGCCAGCTCGGCACCCCTTTGTTTTCCTTCAATATTGTATGGGCTATTCTGGGTCTTTCATCTCTTCATATAAACTTTAAAAATAGGGGCGCCTGGGTGGCTCAGTGGGTTAAAGCCTCATGCTCAGGTCATGATCTCAGGATCCTGGGATCGAGCCCTGCATCAGGTTTTCTGCTCAAGCAGGGAGCCTGCTTCCTCCTCTCTCTCTCTCTGCCTGCCCCTCTCTCTACTTGTGATCTCTGTCAAATAAATAAATAAAAATCCTAAAAAAAACAAACAAAAAAAAAAAAACTTTAAAAATAGTTTGTCAATATCCAAAAAAATAACTTGCTGGGACTTTGGTATTGCACTGAATCTGTAGATCAAATTGGGAAGAACTGACATGTTGACAAAATTGAGTCTCTTTACCCATAAACAGGGAATCTCTCTCCAATTATTTAGTTCTTTGTTGATTTCTTTCATCAGAGTTTTGTAGCTTTCCTCAGATTATGTGTGTATTCTGTTTGATTTATACCAAAATATTTCATTTTGGGGAGTGCTTCTTGTAAATGGTATTGTGCTTTAAATTTCAAATTCCGTTTGCTTCTTGCTCATATATAGGAAAGGGATTAATTTTTGTGTGTTAACCTTATATCCTGAAACATTGCAATAATCACTTGATAGCTTCAGGAATTTTTATTGTTTTGTTTTGTTTTGTAGATTCTTTCAGAATTCCTACATAGATGATCCTGTCATCTGTGGACAAAAATAGTTTTCTTTCTTCTGATCTGTTATTTCCTTTTCTTGTCTTATTACATTATCTAGAAATCCCTGTGGTGTCTGGGTGGCTCAGTCGATTAAGCATCTGCCTTTGGCTCAGGTTGTGATTTCAGGGTCTTGGAATGAACCCCTGCTTCAGGCTCCCCGCTGAGCAGGGAGTCTCTCTCTCCCTCTGCCCCTCCCCCTGACTCATGTGCATGCTCTCTATCTGTCTCTTTCTTTCTCTGTCAAATAAGTAAAATCTTTTAAAAAATTTATCTAGAACTTCTAGTACAATGTTGAAAAGCAGTGGTAGGAGGGGACATGCTTGCCTCATTCCTGATCTTATTGGGAAAGTTTCAATTTTCTCACCATTAGGTTTAATGTTAGCAGTAGGGTTTTTTTGTAGTTGTTGGGTTTTTTTTTTTTTTCTTTTATTGAATTGAAAAAAATCCTTTCTAAAACTGGTTTATTGAGTTTTTATCATGAATGGATGTTGGATTCTGCCAGATGATTTTTCTGCATTGATATGATCCCATGATTTTTCATTTGTTTTTTGTTTTGTTTTATTTTGTTTTGTTTTTTAGAGACAGAACATGAGCAAGGGTAGGGGGGAGAGGCAGAGGAAGGCTCCATGCCTAGTGCAGAGCCCAATGTGGGGCTCAATCTTAAAATCCTGAGATCATGACCTGAACCGAAATCAAGAGTTGGATACTTAACTAACCGAGCCACCTGGGCACCCAGTGATTTTTCTTTTTTAGCCTGTTGATGTAATGGATTACATTCATTTTGTTACATTCTGTAATTAATTTTTGACTCTTGAACCACTCTTGCATACCTGGGATAAGTCCCATTTGGTCATGATGTATAATTTTTAATGCATTTTTAATTCAATTTGCTAATATCTTGTTAAAGAGTTCTGCATAAGAGATATTGGTATATGTTTGTGAGAGACATTGGTCTGTGGTTTTCTTTTCTTATAACGTCTTTATCTGGTTTTGCTGTTAGGGTAATGTCTGCCACGTGGAATGAGTCAGGTTGTATTCTCCCTGATTCTATTTTCTGAAAGAGATTGTAGAGAGTTGGTATAATTTCTTTTTCAAGTGGTTGGGGAACTTATCAGTGAACTCATCTTGGCCTCATACTTTCTGTTTTGGATGGTTATTCTTGATTTGCAATGGACTCCTTGACCTGGCAATGACACTTTATACATTCCAGGTGTAGATTCAGAAACTCTTTGAACAAGCTCAAAGGGGTTATTGCAGTAGCATTTGTGATCACGAAAAACTGGGAACAGCCTGAATGTCCATTAGAAGGGGAATGGATAATATACAACAGACTACTAGACAGTTAAAATGTACAAACTACGTAAGTTATCCACATGCATGGGTACTGAAATGTAACATTGGGAGAAAGCAAATTCCAAAATGATGTTCATGATATGATCCTGTTTTTATATGTACTAAATCTAGCTTATAGGTACATATAGGTAATAAATCATAAAACATTGCCTAGAAGGATACATACATACCAAAATCATGATAATCGGCAGGAGAGGTGTCCTAGGTAAGAGAACTCAGGAGTTGGGTTACTTTACACATATACACACACACACTTATACAGATCTGATAAAATTTTCACTTTTCTCAGCTTTGATGAATACATGGTTATTTATGTATATAGTTCTTTGTGGTTCCTACCTGTAAAAAGTAAAATCCATTTATTTCCATATTGCTAAAATCCACTTTTCAATCAGTTCTGTAACCCTTACTGTGTTTGACTTTGCAAATATTAATACTTCAAACATCATAACAATCTTATGAGGGACTATTTTAAAAGGAAGGAAAGGGATACACAGAGAGGTCCACCCACTCACCTAAGGTAAAACAGCTAGTAAGTGGCAGAGCCGGGCTTCAGACCCAGGTAGCCTGGCGCCACTGTCCATGATTTCAAGCACCCTCTACGTGTTATCTGTGACTTGTAGTCCCCTCAGCAGGATCCCCTTTGTCCTTCTCGTACTGTCTACTTGTCTATCCTTACTTTGTTTTAAGCTGTACAGGATCTGAATTCAAAATCTCTCTCATTACTCCATCCCACCTCCTGGCCCATCATAAATAAACAGTAAATGTTGTTGAACAAATGAGTGGATGAATGAGTGACCTCACGTTCCTGGAAATCACTCTGTGCGAGTGCCATGCTCAGGGTCATTGCCAAGTCCTCCACTGCATTTGATGTCGTTCAGGGTGCCAGCCCTGGGCATTATGGGAAATGAGCCCCTCAGTAGAAAAATTGGGGGGAAAAATCAAGTAACGTGGGACTTTTATTTTTTAGGGGCCACCTTACTCTCTCTACATTTGGAGGAGTTATTCAGAGAAAAGTCAAGTTTTAGGAAACATGTGGGTCTCCTCACAGATCCATCTTCATTCTCCAACCATTCCCACTCACTTCTGCTTTCAATTTTAATGTCATTTCTTCTGAGGAGCCTTCTCTGGCCACCCTGTTCCCTCTCGCACGTGCTCTGTCTCCTACTCCCCTCTTCCGTATCAAACTCACCACAACTTAGAATTACTTGTGTATTTGTGAATTTATTCTTTCCTATGTCTCTGTGCCCCCAGGTGACTGTAAACTCCGAGGGGTCAGAGATCACACCTGTCGGGCGCACACGTCATGTCCAGAACCCGGCCCAGTGCTTGCTACACAGTAAGTGCTCACTTATCATCAATGAATGGATGTTGTTTGCCGACTACAGTGGCTTAGCTGAAAGATGTGCCCCAGGGATTTCGAAAAATACATATTTTTTTAAACAGCAAAACGCTTTTCACCAAACAAAATTGTTCAGGCTTCCTGATCGAAACCAGCTCGTTCCTCTGGTTAAACTGGGGGTTGATGGGGAAAATCGGCTCGCCCTGCCTTCTCCTTGCTTGCTGACGGACCTCACAGACCGTATCTTGGGAGATTGTTCCAAGCTCCCCTGCTTCCTGCAAGTGCTGGAAGGGTCTCCTTACCAAGGGGACCCCTTCTTTGTAGGCTGAGAGACTGATGACCCAGCCTCTTCTCCCAGGCCCCTGCATCAGCCTCGTGGTGTACTTTGCTAATAGAGCCATAAATCCCCCCTCCACATGAGCATTCTGGTTTGATTTGCTCTTCAGATGACCCCTTCCTGGGGAAAACACTATGCTTTCCCTGAGTTATAGCAGAGACTCCCCTGGATGGCTGTGTCGTGTCCAGCCTTTACCATCTAATCGTCTGATTCCTCTCCAATTTATGAGCTTGTTAGTTCCCCAGCCAGCTCCTACCTCACTGCGGCTGACCTAGTAACGCTATTTGCCTAAGTCACTTTGCTCAGACAAACCCAGACGTCCCTGCTGAGGAGGCAGCCGTGTCAGCCCAGTCACCTCATTCACTGACCCTGGCTGACTCCATCGAGCTGGGGCAGGCAGGACAGAGCATCAGAATGTGGGACAGGTGCAGCTCCCATAGTCACCGAAGCTCTTGATGCTTGAGCATGGCTGGGAAACCCAGGTTCCTTGTTTCCTAAATGCTCCCCCGCAGAGAATCCCTGAGATAGCTTCTATCTTTCAAAGGCAAAGGGGCCGTCACCTGCCCTCAGCCCCTTCTTCCTGCTGGGTTTCGTGGCTCCCGTAAATTCTCCTTCTGGAATGCTCGCTTTGTACATCCTGTGGTAGGTCAGGTGCAGTGACCCATGCTTTGACTTGGAGTCCGGGAGTGGCAAGAGATAGAACTGGGAATACTTTTTATGTGTCTCCATTTCTTGGCCTCAGCAATGGGAACCACAGTGGGTCTCATTTATTACCTTGTTACCTTGGGCAGGAAAAGAAACACACCCCTTTTGCCTATCATGTCATGACAGTAGCTGTGAAAGTTAACATTTGATGGGCTGGACAAAAATGGGAACCTCCAAATCCATCAGTTGGTAACTGGAGATTCAAAATGTGATACATCCTTATAGTAGAATGTTAGTGAGCAATAAAAAGGAACATTCTACAGACGCGTGCTACAACATGGAGGAGCCTCATATGATGTCAGGAAAAGAGGCTGGACCCAGGAGACCACATATCGCATGGTCTATTTATATGAAATATCCAGAAAAGGCAAAGCTATGAAGACAGAAAATAGATTAGTGGTGGCCTGGGGACGGGGACAGGAAGTAACAGGAAACGTGTGTGAGGAATCCTGTCAAAGGGATGAAATGCTTTAAAACTGATTTATGGTTTTGGCTGCATAAGTTGGTTAAAAAAAATAGGTATATGTATCTCACCAGGCTGGGGAGGGGGGGTTCCCCGAGATGCATGCCCTGGAGGACTTCGCAGTAAAGGGTCACAAGGGGCTGCAAGTTCTTTAAAAGGGTTCAGCCGGTGCCCACGTGTGCATCAGTATCTTTACCGGTCTTGAAATCTGTATTCATTTCCTTGGGGCCACCAGAACTAATGACCACAAACTTGGGTGGCCCAAAACATCTTGAAATCTCTTGTCTCACTCCTGGAGGACGTAAGTCCAAAATCAAGACACTGGCAGGGCTCCCTCTCCATTTGGATCCTCTAGAAGAGAGTCCTTCCTCGCCTTTTCCGCGTCCAATGTTTCTGGCTTCCTTCTGCTTGTGCTCCCCTCACGCCCATCTCTGCCTCCATTTTACACTGCTTCTCTTCTGTCTGCCTATCTCTTAGGAGGCCACTTCTCATTGGATTTAGGGCCTGAATTACACTTACCTTATGATCCCAAGTTAAATCTGCAAAGACTTCAAAATGAGGTCACATTCACAGGTTCCGGGGATTTGATGTGGATCTCTCTTGGGCGGGGGGGGGGGGGGGGGGGGGGGCGCGGGGACCAGCGCAGGATCTGTCTCCGTCATCCCTGTCTGTACCTGTGTCATCGATATATCTGCATCTTTACATCTCTCTGCATCTGTACCTATACCATATCTCTAGATTGATGGTAAAGCAACGATGTCCAAGTGTGAAGCATTTCTGACTTACCTCGCAGGTCCTCAGGTTCTCATGGTACAGGTGCACGATTCGAAAAACCCTGCGTTTTTGAATTCCAATGTTTCCTGATTTTAGGAAGGCACTCAGGTACAGGCACCGTGTGTTGCATTACACCTTGAACGAGAGCCTGGGCAGCACCCCATAATAAAACATACGAGGATGTCTGCAATAATACGTTTGAAGATTTGCACTAAGTGGGCTACATAGAGACATCATTTCATGCTGACTCAGGTCAGGTTTCACTACCAAATGAGTTTTAGCACCACAAGCGTGTTAAATCTCTGGGCTTCAGAGCTCTTTGAATTTTCGAATTATGGAGAAGAGAGTGGGCACCCTTGTTATTCTTTCTCCTCCTGTGTGTGTTTGGAAATTTTCATAATGAAATGTATTGAAAAAATGAGATTGTGCATGTCACAAGCCCAGCCTAGAGCCTGACACATAGTAAGAACGCACAAAGTATGTAACAATTAAAATTAATTTCATAATGATTATTGTGTTGACAGTGTTATAAGTCAGACAGGTAGGAGCTATTGAAGGTTTTGATGCAAGGGAATGGCGTGGCCAGGGAAAAGGGCATCTAAAAGGATGTCTATCGTAGGTGGTTCGGGACAGGGCAGGAGGGACAGGGATCAGAGCGAGGCTGGTTAGGAAACTGTTGTACGTGTCCACGCAGGAGATGATGAGGTCCTGAAGCGGAACAGTGGGAGAAAGCTGGAATTAACCTGACAGAATCCGGTGAGTGCTCCGGGAGAGCGGGACAGATGCTTGTCAGCCTCCCTGATATGCTTCTGAGCGACGGCAGAAGAGAGACATACAGGGTACTGCTCTGCGCTTTTAGGAGGGAAAATATTCATCAGTCAATTCCGGAACGAGTCAAGTGGGAATTTCATAGCTGACTCAGCCTCCCAGTCTGGTTCATAGCCTTAGCACCAAGAGCAACGTTTTTGATTGTCAGGGTTAATTCGAGGCAGAGGGCTTGCTGGTCAGGTTTGTCTGGGGGACAGAGCACAGGCCACCGGGGCCCCTGTGCCCAAGTGGTTTTGCCCTCCTTTTAGACCTGCAGATGCCACTCAGATTATAGGGACAAAGGCGGGGCTTCTCAACACCAGCCCTGCTTTAGAATTGCTTGGGGGAAGAGTTTCAAACAACACTTCCTTAACAAATGCCACCAAGTGTATTCTGGACGTGGGATTAAGACGTCAGGTAGGGGCACCTGGGTGGCTCAGTGGGTTAAAGCCTCTGCTTTCGGCTCAGGTCATGATCCCAGGGTCCTGGGATGGAGCCCTGCATGGGGCTCTCTGCTCAGCAGGGAGCTTCCTTCCTCCTCTCTTGCTGCCTGCCTCTCTGCCTACTTGTGATCTCTGTCTGTCAAATAAATAAATAAAATCTTAAAAAAAAAAAAGCATATATTTAAAAAAAAAAAAGCACTAAGAACGGCTTGCTGAGGGACTCTCTTGGCAGTCTTTATAATACCTCCCCTCAAGCATCCCGGAGGGCTCCCGGCATGGACAGCTGTGGAAGAGCAGCGTCCGCATCTTCACACTTCCCACGGAGCCCTGGCAGATTCCTATCATTCCCTTTAAGGCAGTTTGGTTATTTAGAAAAGCCATATTTACTGTAGAAAAACTTGAGAAAGAAGAGAAGCAGAGCCAAAACAAGACCAAAGCTCTATTCAATGATCAACCCCCACCCCATGAAACCACCACAGAAACGGTGTCTGTGAATTTCTTCCCCGTCCTCTTTCCTCCGCTCGAAGGTGTACTTGTTCCTTTTAGATGTAAAGATCATACTTGATCTGGTTTTATAATGTTATTCATTTAGCGATAGATGGGGAACAATTGAACAATTTTTCCTATGTTTAAAAAAAAAATGCCATCCTTTTTAATGGCGACCAAACATGTCATTGTATTTCAACACTATTCAGTTCCCATTTAATGAGCATATCGGGGATTTCTGGATTTTTACTCATAATCATCACTGCAGTGACATTGTGAGACAGCATATGCTTTTTCATGTGGTTAGCTGGTTTTGGCTTTAGGATAAATCCCTCCGATTGGAATTGTTGTGAGAGAGGGTGTGTATACACGCAGGTGTTTCATACCCAGCACTGAGCAAAAATGCGGTTAGCCCTCCCTTAAACCAACCAATTCAAACTGCTTTAAGCCCTTTAAACTCTTCCAGCCCTTGGGCACCTCTCCCAGCCAAAAATTCACAAAAGAGGCTGTTGGCGATTGCGTCAGCTCCAAGAATTAAACTCCTTTGACGTGAATGTTCTAGTCTGTCGCTGTACGGTTGAAATAATCACAGACTATTCTTTTTATCATCACCGGGCCTAATAAGGGAAATTTTGGTTTGGTTTGACTTTGTTTGGGGAGGTTGTTTTGGTTAGGGATGAGCTGGTTCTTTTTAAAAAAGGCATTATTTCCAGAACTTTCCCGAGCCCCTCCCTCTACTGCATTTCATGTCCTTTGGCCCTGGGTTTTTGCCATCTGGGTCCAGCTCTGGGTCACAATCTTCCTAACAAAGCTTCCCTCTCCTGCTCTCGAAGTGTTTGTGCCCTGGGTGTTTTTCCCCACCTGGAAATCTTCTTCCGGTAGGATTTCCAGATTCACTAAATAGGAGTACAGGATGCCCAGTTCAGTCTGAGTTTCAGATCGAAGTAAGTGTTTTAGAGATTCTGCCTATTTCTGATTATGTCTCTCCTAGTTGTGTATCCTAGAACTGGGGAAAGGACCATGGGGTGGGCTCAGGGACCCGTTGGATTCACTGTGCAGTGGACGTGAGCTCTTGACTCATCGCCTGACCTCCGTAAGCTCCTCCTCTGGCTGGTGGATTTCATGAGATCTTGTATCCCCTGGAATTAGGGTCACTCAGAGCCAGTGTCCAGTTGTCCCCTAAAATCTCATAGTTTCCTTTTCTCCATTGCACAGTCAGCCTGGCAAAAGGCCACAGGTCTCTTTGGAGAAGACTGAGAGAGAGGGTAACGGTACAAATTTTTGGCAGGGTAGTGTGTCCTTCCTCAAGGCCACCCAGCCTCCCCTGCATTCCGAGGTTCCTGGGTCTGTAAACTCGCTCATGTCTGGGAATTGATGGAGGGGCCGTGACGCTCTGCCTTGGTCGTTCAGGTTAGACTTCTGTCCACTTGACCTAAAACTCTTCAGTTTATACAGATAAAGTAAGAATTTAGTAGACTGTGCATGTATTTATTTTCCTGCCATGCTGGGATCAGCTAGCCAACCCTGGAAGTCTCAGTGAGTTGGACTGTTCTGATGACTGTTTTGATTTCGCCGTCCACTACTGTAGCCATACCCACCTTGCCTTTGGTGATTAAGAGCAGCAACTTGGCCCCTGGCATCCCAGGATCCAATTATCCCCACTGCACTTAGAAATCCCAACTTAGTAGCAGCAATGTCCCCTGTAATTTCTGACATACAGAGAAGAGTGACCACAAATCTCTTCAAGGATGCTGGGTCTCCCCTCACAAATTTATTTCTCACAGTTGTGGGGACGCTCCTGAGGCAGATGAACAAGTCTTACATGATAAATCCACTCCAACAGCCCAATCTCCCTCACCCTTAAGCCTTTGGAGACCTTCCTCTACCTTTCTCTACAGTAGATCAAAGCAGTTTTGGCAGTTCTGGCATTTCGACTTCAGGCACCTTGCACTCCGCGTTTCTGCCAGCCAACCATGCAAACCGTTAGAGCTCTTTCTAACCCCGCCCCCACGCTATAACAGTAAATCCGGAATCTCTTCTCAGTGGGCTCATATCCATACGTGTGGCCTGATCCAACTTTATATTCCTCCCCCTATTATCCCCACACCCTTAATATTTGTTCCCATCCATATTCCCCAGATTTCTGTCTATAAGTTAGAAAAGTCATGTAGGTCTTTTGGAGGGTAGGGCCCCTCCCTGTGGGTCATAGTTTGTACCTCCCCATTGGGGACCTGCTGTGACCTGAGTCTGGTTAGAGGTCTAGAAGCCAGTGGGGATGGTGGGGCCAGGTCTTGAGGAGAACCAACATAGTATATTGCAAGGCACCCCCCTCAGGGGAGACTGTCATAGGTTCCTCAAGCAAAACAGGGTTGACCTTGTCAGACTAGTGGAGGTGGATGGGAAGGGGAGAATGGGCTGCTTCTCTGGCAAAGAAGACTCTGGTAAATTTAGGGGCCCTCTGTCACCAGCTTCACTGGGATCTGCTCATGTGCCCCCTTCCCCATTTTCTGGAATCCACTCCTTCCTGATCAGTGCCCTCGCTTTAACAGCAGACAGCCTGTGAGGTTATGAATTCCATTTGCATTGTAATTCATTGACTCTCAAGATGATTTCAGTAATCTCAGCCCTAAGAGAGAGGCAAGACGTAAGGCTCAGTTACGCAGAGTTTGAGCTGACTCTGAAGTCTTGAGCTCTTCTTTGCTTTCCCTGCTTTGGCCAACTCAGTTAGGAGCAACCAGCCAATCTCATTAATACTGATCAGTTTGACGAAAGTGTTATAAGTATTCAACGCCAAAGTGTTCAAATACACGGTATCCCGGAAATGTCTTATGTCAGTATTTGATTAGGAGTATCCAATATTGGGGACTTATACTAAGAAAGGATTAGTTGATTATTTGAAATTCAGATCGAACTAGATGTCCTATATTCAATCTGGCCACCTAACCTTAAGGAAATCTCCTTCTCCTTCAAAATCTAATTAAAGTATTCTCTACAGATTACTTTGTATTACTGACTGATAGATTGATATCATTTTTGACCACTTATAATGTGCCAGGCACTGTTCTAAGTGCTTTACATGGACTGACTCATTTAAGCTTGATTCCAACTCACAGGTAGATACTATGATTACTCACATTTTACAGATGGAAAAACTGAGCCCCAAAGAGGAAAAATAACTTGTTCAGTAGTTCATAGCTAAAAGGCGGTAGAGTTGGGATTTTTACTCCACGGCTCACCTGGATCACCGTGGATAATATGATGCAACTCTGTGACCTCTTTTACCAGAAGCTTCCACATGTGTGTGCATTTTCTGGGACCCTTAATGCACTGTTGTCTGTCATACTGCCAGGCTGTGAGATTGCTGGCTGAGAGCAGAAATTATTTTTCATCGATCACCACGATCCCAGTGTCAGGAAACTTTTATTTAAAAGTTACACTTATCATTCAGCCTTAAAAAGGACTGAACTTCTGAACGTGCTATTACGCAGATGAACCCTGAAGACGATAGATCTATGTCAAGCAAAATAAGGCACAAAAGGACAAATACTCTATGATTCCACTTATATGAGATTTCTAGAATAGTCAGATTCATAGAGACAGAAAGTAGAATGGTAGTTGCCTGGGACTGGGTTGCGGGGAGGCTTAAATGGGGGATTATTATTCAATGAATGCAGTTTTAATGTGGGGATCGTGAAAAGTCCTGGCGATGGTTGGTGGTGACGGTTGCACATTGAGGATGTATTTAGTGCCACAGAAACCGTACACATGGAAATGGTTGAAACAGTAACATTTGTGCTAGGTATAGTCTACTGCAAAAAATGGTACAGCCATTATGAAACATAGTATGACATTTCCTCCAAAGACTGAAAATAGAACTGCCCTATGATCCAGCAAATCCACTTCTGGGTATAGATCTAAAGAAACGAAATCAGTATCGTCAAGAGAGATCTGGACGCCCGTGTCCACTGCAGCATCATTCACAGTAGCCAAGATCTAGAAACAATGCGGATGTTGGCAAGCAGAGGGATGGTTAAGGAAAATTCAGCATCAAACATGCAACAGAATATTATTCTGCCTGGAAAAAGAAGGAAATCCAGCAATGTGGCTGAACCTGGTAGACCTTATGCTAAGGGAAGTAAGCCAGACACACAAAGATAGACATGGTATGATCCCACTTTCACATGGGATCTAAAAAAGTCAAATGGATGAAAGCAGAGAAGGAAGAACAGTGTTTGCCCAGGAGCTGGGAGGTGGGGGAAATGGAGAGATGTTGGTCAAATGGGATAAAGCTTCAGTTATGGGGGAGTGAGGAAGCCCTGGAGATCTAACATAACATACAGCATGGGGACTGTCATTAATAATACCATATTGTAGGCTGGAAATGGTCTTCCTGTTAAAAAAAAAAAGGTGGGGGGTAGCTGTGTGAGTTGGTAGATGTGTTCATTAGTTTGGTTGTGGAGATTAATACCAGTGTGTGTGTGTGTATCACAACATCATGTTAAACACCTTAAATGAGTACAGTTTTTGTCAGTTACACTCCAGTAAAGCTGGGAAGAGTTAGACCTAACCTCGAACAGGGAGTTAAGGACCCAGGCTTCAAGTTTAGGTCAGTCTGGGTTCAGCTGTGGCTTGGCCACGTGGTGGTTATGCCACTGTGGGCTTCTCCTTCCACTTCAGGGTCTTTGGTAAGGTGGGGAGGGGTGATGTGCACCTGTCTTAGGCTGATGGTGAGGAGCAAATAAAATGAAGCCTGCTGAAGAGCACTTTGCCCAGTTGTTTTTCCTGCCTGATTGTACACTAAAGGAAAAAAAAAAAAAGAAATTCATCTGTGGGAGGTTTTTTCTCTGTTTTGTTTTTAGAGAGAGATAAATCTTAAGCAGGCTCTACACCCGGCACAGAGCCTGATGTGGGGCTCCGTCTCACAGCCTGAGATCACGACCTGAGCTGAAATCAAGAGTCAGATGCTTAACCGACCTAGCCCCCCAGGTGCCCCTGTGGGAGGTTTTTAAGGCTACCTGATGCTCAGATTCTCACAGACCAATGAGATCGAAATATCTGGCATTGTGCTTTTAAAATTTTCTATCATGGGGCACCTGGGTGGCTCAGTTGGTTGGGTAATTGCCTTTGGCTCAGGTCATGATCCCGGAGTCCTGGAATTGAGTCCCTCATTGGGCTCTCTGCTCGCCAGGGAGTCTGTTTCTCCCACTGACCTCTCTCCTCTCGTACTCTCTCTCTCAATCTTTCTCTCTCTCTCTCAAATAAATAAGTAAAATATTTTTTTAAAAAACTTTCTATCATGAAAAATTTCAAATGTACACAACGTGATACAATATAGTTCCCGTACACCCATCACCAGATTCAACATTTATCAAGATTTTGGCATCAGAATATATCTTTCATCAATGTTAAAGAATTATCGAGATAGCACAATGCCTGACATGTAGAGCCTGTTCTGCAAATTGAGTTATTATGATGACTTTTAATTTCCTTCTAATTATGAATCTGGTCGCTTGAGTACCTTGACTCTGAAATGGGATGATCTGAGTGGGAGAGGAGCCCATCGATCTCACCGGCAAAGAATGGCCTCTCCTTCAGTGTTACCAAGGGGGTTTTCTTCTTCTGTGAATCATCCTTAAAATATCCTTCTTTCCAAGTGGAAAGAAATGAATCTGAACTAATAGTCACTTGATGTTTGAACTGCCATAGGGCAGTGGGGCCAGTCAGTAAGGTAAGGTGGGGAGAAATAAGTAGCATGGGGAATATGGAGAGGAGATAGAATTTTCGATTTGGAAAAAGTGCTTTTTATCTAAGGGTGTTCACTGCTGGCCCTCCCTCCCTTTAGTTCCCTACCCAGGGCAGACATTACTAATCAATCAATGCACTCTTTCCCACTAAAGCCTAAAGTTGCATCAGAATCCCTTTTAAGCTGATGCTTTGGGCACCGACCAACAATCAATGAGAGACAATATGAGAGGCAAGACCTATTCATTATTCCTCCCTTATTTTGGTGCCTTCTGTAAGCAATACTACATAACCAGAAAGAAGAAAGAACCTTCTTAGAAAAAAAAAAAAAAAAAAAAAACCAACAGACTTTAACTTCCTCAAAATCCACCACAAAAGGCAAAACCATTCCACTGGGATTATCACAAAGTCACAGGTCACTCTAAGGGATTCCCAGAACCTGTCCAAAAATGGCAAAAGGAAAATTGCAAAACCCCAGGCCAGGTGTGGTCTGGCTTGCCATTCCATGTTGGCAATTAGAGTGAAATAAAAGAGTCTCGATGCTCTTCTGGTTACAGAACTTAGGTCTGTTTCATGCTACCCAGTAGTTCTCAGTCTCAAATGTGTATTTTCCCATCTTTAAGTTAAAGCAATAAAAGAAAGAGAGAGAGAAAGGAAGGAAAGGGAGGAAGGAAGGAAGGAGCGAGCTCATAGTCAAGATTAGGGGGAAAGATCTGCTCTGTGTAAGCCCAGTGAGGGGTTTAGGGTGGCCAGCATACTAATAGAATGTTCTGCCTGTTTTCTCTTTGTGGGACCCCGTGCTCACGTGAGCTGTGTATTTCCTACAGCACCACACAGTGCCGGCCACACAACCTGTTCATGCCTAGTTGAAATCATATTTGGTACAATTAAGGCTTTCAAATTCAGCAGTGAATTCTTTTTTTTTTTTAAGATTTTATTTATTTATTTGACAGAGAGAGACACAGCGAGAAAGGGAATACAAGCAGAGGGACTAGGAGAGGGAAAGCAGCCTTCCTCGCTGAGCAGGGAGCCTGATGTGGGGCTTGATCCCAGGACGTTGGGATCATGACCTGAGCCAAAGGCAGACACCTAACGACTGAGCCACCCAGGCACCCCTCAGCAGTGAATTCTGTTGGCAAACAGTTGTTGATCCTTCTAAATCTACTGTGGCTTGTCCTGGAGCTGGGAAGGGTATTGTCACAGCGGCCGTGTCATTTGTACCTTTGGCTCACGTGTTTAACCCATATTAGTATGTCATTTACTACGTGTTAGGCAGGATGATAACAGGAGAGCAGGGAAGAGACTGACCCAGGGTCTGCCTTTAGGCTTGCAGACCAGAGGGAGAGACAGGAGGAGGTAAGTGCCTGGTATTGGTAACAGGAGACAGAATTAAGAGCATGTGCTATAGAAGTACTTGGGAGGGGGCTCCCCTCCCAGACCTGGGATCCTCTGGTGAAAGTAGCCTCATGATATCTGACACCTCCTGCGCTAGCCGCATACTAAGCACTCATCTCCAAGTGTTACATGGATCGCCTTTTAAAATCCTCCCGTCGGGGCGCCTGGGTGGCTCAGTTGGTTAAGCAGCTACTTTCGGCTCAGCTCATGATCCCAGGGTCCTGGGATCGAGCCCCACATCAGGCTCCCTGCTCAGCAGAGAGCCTGCTTCTCCCTCTCCCTCTGCCTGCTGCTCTGTCTACTTGTGGTCTCTCTCCATCTCTCTAATAAAAACATAAAAAATCTTTAAAAAAATAAAATAAAATCCTCCCATCCATTGTCGAGTCCAGAAGTAAACCTTTCACCACCAACGTATAGATGGGGGAATTCAAACCCAGATATGTTAGGTAACTTGGCCAAGTTCATGTTGCTAAGATATCCAGCAGAGCTGGTTGGACAAAGCCAGGTCACGACTATAATTCATGCCCTGCCCTAATCTGCCGCTCCGATATTTTTTCCAGTGACACCTGGAAAATGAGTTGGTGTTAGCTTGGAAAAATAGGCAGAAAAGACAGTTTGGATGATAGGAGGCAGCAGCTGGGAAGCTTAGAGGGGACATTCCATCAGGTTCTGGGAGCTGGTCACACAGTGGGTGGTGGGCAGGGTTGGGCAGGACTCACATCTGTAGGACTCTGTAAAACCCTGCCAGGGAGTTTAACACTTTTTTCTTCCCCTGTTTTACTTCTTTATTACTATTATTATTTATTTAAATTTTAGGTAGTTAATTTACAGGGCAATGTTGATTTCTGGAGTAGAATTCAGTGATTCATCACTTATATACAACACCCAATCCTCCTCGCCAGTGCCCTCCTTAATCCCCATCACCCATGTGGCCCATCCCTTACCCACCACCCTCCATCAACCCTCAGTTTGTTCTCTGTCATTTAGAGCACCTTATGGGGGCACCTGGGTGGCTCAGTCAGTCAGGCATCTGACTCTTGGTTTTGGCTCAGGTCATGATCTCATGGGTTGTGAGATCAAGCCCCACATCCAGCTCTGTGCTCAGCAGGGAATCTGCTGGGATATTCTCTCCCTCTACCCTTTCCCCTGGTCTCTCTCTCGAATAAATAAATACATCTTTAAAAAAAAAAAAAAGAATCTCTTATGGCTTCTAGCTCCGTCCATGTCATTGCAAATCGCAAAGATTTCATTCTTTTTGATGACTGAGTAATATTCCATTGTATATACATACCACATCTTCTTTATCCATTCATCAGTTGATGGACACTAGGGCTCTCTCCATAGTTTGGCTATTGTTGATAATGCTATTATAAACATTGGGGTGTATGTAACCCTTTGAATCCCTAGTAGTACAGTTGCTGGATCTCAGGGTAGTTCTATTTTAGCTTTTTGAGGAACCCATACTTTCATCCAGAATGGCTGTACCAGTCTGCATTCTCACTGACAGTGCAAGAAGGTTCCCCTTTCTCTGCAACCTGGCCAGCATCTCTTGTCGCCTGTGTTGTTAATTTTAGCATTCTGCCAGGTGTGAGATGGTATCTCATTGTGGTTTTGATTTGTATTTCCCTGATGATGAGTGATGTTGAGCATCTTTTCACGTGTGTATTAGCCAGATGGATGTCTTTTTTTGGAAAAGTGTCTATTCATGTCTTCCGCCCATTTCTTAACTCTGTTACTTGTTTTTTGGGTGTCAAGTTTGGTAAGTTCTTTGTAGATCTTGGATACTAACCCCTTATCAGAGATGTCGTTTGGGGATTTTCGCTTTTATCCCAGGGGCACTGGGGAGCCATTGGAGGGTTTCATCAGCGGAGTGGCATTGACAGATTTATCTTCCAAAATGATCACTCTGGCTGTTGAGGAAGGTAATGAATAGAGAAGTGTTGTGGGTGCTTGGCAGGCAGGTGGGGACTCTTGGGCAAGGCTGGGCCTCCAATGAGGTGCCTGGGATATTTGCACAGCCCCAAGGGTATGGGACTCCCTAAATACTGTGCCCCAGATACACCTTGGTTGCACCCTAGTCCTGACCCATTCTTTGGGCGGCTTCTGTGAGAATGTTGGCCAAGCTAGGTAAGGCCCACCCCCAAAGGACACAGGAAAGCTGGAAACTCACGAGGACGGAAAATCCCTTTGGCCTCTTAGGTATTATGTCCCTTTCTGACTGTTAGTTCGTATCATTAGCCAGTTTGTTTTAGCCTTGACATCGGAGAGGATGGGAAGTTTTAGGGGCTGGGAATCTCACTGGGGCTCAACAGTTCTTTTTTGGTTTTGAATTGGCCGTGGAGTCAGGGGCGGGGGGCCAGGGAGAGCAGCAGAGAGGGAGGAGGAATATGACATAGGATTAGATTAAACACACACACACACACACACAGTTCTTTGCAAGAACAGAGCTGAAGGATAAATAATGAAAGCAAATTCCAGCCGGGTGGAAATAAGGCAAAACGCTACCTTGAAATAAAAGATCCATTCTCAATGCATTAACGGCGCTCCCTCTGCATCACTGCAGCGTACTCAAGGTCCTTTTGTGAAAGACACTGTTCACAAACTAGGCTTTAATCTGGAGCCCCATTTTATCTGAAAGGCCTCAGGAACCTGTGGGATTTGCTGAGACTCAACCAACATAAGCGTGCTTTCCACGGAAGAGACGGCCGACGTGGATCTGTGTAAGCCTGGGGAAGTTCCTCCAAATCGTAGAGATTAAAGTGTTTTTGAAGCTGATTTCAAATCCGCACATCGTGAGACTAAGGAGCCCGGTACAACAGAATTCAAATAAAGGGCCCTTTGGAAGAGCTGACATCAAGCATATGAGTCTGTAATTTGCAATTCTGGACTAGTGAAGCTTCCAGAACATGTTTCTGAGAAAACAAAACAAAACAAAAAATGGGAGGTGGGGTGGGGACCTGATTTTACCTCTTCTCCCTTGTTTTCATACCTCTGGGCTGGGTCCTGTGGTCGACCCCCCACCTGATGGGACTAAACTTCAGTTGACCTGTCTTGTCTGCACCACACATGTCTGTATTTTCAAAATCTACTCTTTGTTGCCCCTAAAGTCACACTCATCTGGGTTTGAATCCAGCTCCATCCATCGGGTAGCATCTCTGTGAACAAGTTTCTCAACGTCCACAAGTGTGAAATGGGGGATAATTACGGTACTGGTTTCCTGGGTTGCTGTTAGAATTAATTTACTCTTGAGATAGTGCACATCAAATGCTTAGAACCATTCCCAGCACATGCTCTGGGCTCAGTTAGTGTCAGTGTCATTAACTCTGGGCTTTAACAAAATTAAAACAAAAACAACAAAAACCCAAGGCTTCACTTTCGTAAATTAAATGATTACATATTTTGAGGAATAAGATATTAGCTTTTATTAATGTATAATAAGTGATTCAATCTTATTAATAGATCCATGTTTATCAATGTATAATAAATGATTATGTTAATTGCATTAGAAATATAGCTCTGATGATTAAGAATTATATACTAAATAATTAATTGGGTTAAAATGAAATAAGATGAGCTAATGCCCATAGAGCAGTCAGTGCTCAATACACAGGAAATATTCTGTATACTAATAATTATTTTTTAAACATGACCATTCTTTAAGATTCTTTTAATTTTTTCAATTCCAGTATATGTCTCTGTGTGTGTGTGTGTGTGTGTGTGTGTGTGTTTTTATTCCAGTATAAGTACAGTGTCATGTTGGTTTCAGGGGTATAATAAATGATTCAACTGAGGCATCCACCTATTTTACTTGTCCCCCCACTCACCTCCCCTCTGGTAACCACCTGTTTTCCCTAAGAATCTGTTTTGTTCTTTTGTCTGTTTTCTTTGTTCATCTGTTTTCTTTCCCACATTCTACCTGTGAGTGAAATCATATGGTATTTGTCTTTCTCTGACTGGCTTATGTTACTTACCATTATACCCTCTCGATCCACCCATGTTGTTGCAAATGGCAAGACGTCACTCTTTTCATGGCTGAGTAATATTCCATTGCATTCATCTACCACATCCTTATCCATTCATCCATGGATGGACTCTTGGGTTGCTTCCATAGCTTGGATCTTATAAATAATGCTGCAATAAACATAAGGGGGCATCTATCTTTTTGAATTCGTGGTTTTTTTTTAAGATTTTATTTATTTAACAGAAAGAGATCACAAGCAGGCAGAGAGGCAGGCAGAGAGAGAGGGGAAAGCAGACTCCCCGCCGAGCAGAGAGCTGGATGCGGGGCTCGATCCCAGGACCCTGGAATCATGACCTGAGCTGAAGGCAGAGGCTTTAACCCACTGAGCCACCCAGGTGCCCCAATTGAATTTGTGTTTTTGTGTTCTTTGGGTAAATAGCCAGTAGGGGAATTACTGGCTCCTACAGTAATTCTGTTTCAAATTTATTTATTTTTTTTTAGCAATCTCCATATTGTTCTCCAGGCTGGCTGCATCAGTCTGCACTCCCACCAAAAGTGCATGAGGGCTCCCCTTTCTCTGCATCCTCGCCAAGACCTGTTGTTTCTTGTGTTGTTGATTTTAGCCCTTCTGACAGGTGCGAGGTAATATTTCATTGTGGTTTTGATTTGCATTTCCTTGAGGCTGAGTCATCTTGAACACCTTTTCATGTGTCTGTTGGCCATCTGGATGTCTTCTTTGGAGAAATGTCTTAAACATGATCATTCTTGACCCATCTGGGGTGATCCTTCAGAATCACATCCTTTGAGGGGAGGGAGTTACCAATCAAAGAAAAAAGTTGGCATTTTTTTCACCTTAACAAATTTAATTTGTATTTTCTCCATATCCTCAATCCAGTTTTTCTTTTCTTTTTTTCCTGATCTTTTTTCTTAGTTGCTGGTAGTCCCAGAGAGAGAGAAAACAAGCAGAGTAAGCTAAGGTTTCCCCCTAACAGCACAGATGCATATTGGGCCTTATTTTATTTTATTTTTAGAGATTTTATTTATTTATTTGACAGATAGAGATCACAAGTAGGAAGAGAGGCAGACAGAGAGAGAGAGAGAGGAGGAAGTAGGCTCCCTGCTGAGCAGAGAGCCTGATGTGGGGCTCGATCCCAGGACTCTGGGATCATGACCTGAGCTGCAGAGGCTTTAACCCACTGAGCCACCCAGGCACCCCTGGGCCTAATTTTCTGGACAATTTTTTTTAAGATTTTATTTATTTATTTCAGAGAGAGAGAGAGAAAGTGCAAGAGTGGGGTGAGGGAGGGGCAGAGGGAGAGGGAGAAGCAGACTCCCCACTGAGCAGGGAGCCCAACATGGGGCTCGATCCCAGGACCCCGAGATCATGACCTGAGCCAAAGGCAGACGCTTAACTGACTTAGCCACCCAAGCACGCTTAGATAACTTTTTATTTTGCCATAATTTTGAATTTAAAGAACAGTGGCAAGAATAATAAAGAATTTGGGGGAGTCTGGGTGGCATAATTGGTTAAACGACCAACTCTTGGTTTCAGCTCAGGTCATGATATCAGGCTTATGAGATGGAGCCCTGTATCAGGCTCTGGGCTTAGCCAGGGGTCTGTCTGGGACTCTCTTTCCCTCTCCTTCTGTCCTCCCCCCCCACACACACACTGGCTTGCTCTCCCTCTCTCCCCCTCTGAAACAAAACAAAACAAAAAAAGAATAAGAAAGAATTTTGATGATAACCTTTATCCAGATTCATCTATTATTTTTACATTTTGTTTCATTTATCATCCTCTCTCAAAGTATATATATATATTTGCGTGTGTGGTGGTGTGGGGTGTGCACACGCATTTCCGAAGCATTTGAGAGTGCCTTTTTACCCCCTCAGCACTTCAGTGTGAGTTTCCTAAGAACAAGGTCATTCTTTTTACCAAAGTTCAGTTATCAAGGTCAGGTACACTGATACACTCCTGTTACCTACTCTACTGTTGTATTTAAAGATCAAGCCTTTCCCCCCCACCCCAACCCAGCATTCAATCGAGGACCATAGATTCGATTTCTGTATCTTGTCTCTTTAATCTCCATTAATCTGGAACAGTTCCTGATTCTTTCTTTGCGTTTCTTGACCTTGACATTTTTGCAGATCACAGCTGGTAATTTCGTAGAATAGTCCTCATTTTGGGTTTGTCTCGTTTCCTCCTGACTTGATGGGGGTGACGCATTTCCACAGACAGACCACTAAGGCATTGTCTCTTGCTCTTACAAAGCATCTTGGAGTGTAGATCAGCAGGGGGTACACTTTGCTGCAAGTAACAAAAGACTCAAGGAACAGTAGCTAAAGTCTGGTGAAAAGCAGATGCAGGTTGGAGCTAGGCTCTTCCTGTTTTCTCCCCTGCCACCCCCCCCCCCCCGCACCTTATTGTGTATGGTGACATGCTAACTGAAAAGGACAAGAGGCTTAAAGAAGAATAGAAGGCAAGATAAAAACTGTTTTCTGTGTTCAAGTTAACAAGGCCAACTTGTTCGCTAGAATGAGAACAAAATTGTGATCAAGACATCAATACACTATATTGCCACACGCGAGTGATATTGGATAGTTTTGATCTTGCTTCCCCAGAACAGAACCCAAGACAAGGATTCGGGTGCAAGCACTTTATTTGGGACGAGATCCCAGGAAGCACCGGGAGGGGAGAGGGAGGTAGAGCGAGAAAGCTAGAGAACCCCATCTGTGTTGCTGAACCCGTTCCTCGTATGGGCAACTTAGGGCTTGGTTCTGGTGGGAACGCCTGGAGCTGCTGGAAGACATGCCTCACAGGTTCCTTCCACAGGACAGAGGGGTGTTTATGTTCCAATTTTCGCCATCCATTGGCTGAGGGCTGCTCCTGGGGCACGTGCCCAGGCTGGGCACGGCTCCAGAGCCCTCGCTAGAGTCTCGGTGCTGGTGGTCACAAGCGGGCTGTCGACCTGGGAAGAGGACATGGTGAAGGGCCCAGGGTGGCCTGGACAATGCCCTCTCCTGCTCCAGCCCAAGTGGACACGGCTTCACTCGAGCAGAGAGCTCCCTCTCAGACTTCTGCTAACCTGCCCAGCCTTCCGTGGTGTGACAATGTATCCTTGTATCTTCATCAAATCCTGGCCTTTTTTTTTTTTTTCCTCTTCCTGCTTTCATTCAGACTCTGTGTCAAACACTGAAGGCACTGGCCGTGCAGCCTTTCCTTTAGAAGATGTTACCTGTCGCCTGCACCCGCCGATCTGTGTCCCTTTCGTGAAGGCAGTACCGCACAGTGGCCCAGACGTGGGCTTTAGGGCCCACCAGACCTGGCTCTGTTTCCAAGCCTGGGTGTGCCTGGCCAGATTGCTCTCAGCTTTGTGAGCCTGTGCCCTCCTATGCATATTCATAAAGGATGGTGAAAACACCACAGGTCTTGATTTGGGGGTCACACGTGCATTTCAGCACGTAGCTGAGTTCACAAATACAGCGTCGCAAGAAATGAGGATCCCAAAGAGTAACCCACAAATAATACTCCATTGTACATCCTTAACCCAGAGCAGTCCGTCAAATATTTATGGAGCATTTGCCATAGAACATGAAAATAGAAGGTTTACCTGTTGTGGCTTTGCATGAAATATTACTCTTTATTTTCATTTTATCTTGGTTTTAATGGTTTCAATTTTTAATTTGGTTATTCAGGCAGTTGCATGAATACATGTCCAACGCAAAAACATTAAAATGACACACAGCTCTAAAAAGTAAAAAAGTAAAGCAGGTTCTTCGTGTTCCCTTTGCACTAGAGTCCAGTTCTGTCTCTGGAAGGAACCACGGTTAACAGCCGGTGTTACACTTTTGAGACGTAAACACACACCCGCGTGCACAAGACAAACTGTTTTAAAAAGCAAATGGGCCCCACAAGGACCTGCCTGTGGGCATTTATAGCAGCTTTATTCGCGATCGCCAAAATCTGAAAGGAGTCAAGACGTCCTTTGGTAGGTGAATGGAAACCTAAACGGTGGTACATCTAAACAACGCGGTATTATCCGGTGCGAAAAAGAAACACGCTATCAAGCCAGGAAAAGGCATGGAGGACATCTGATGCGTTGGACTAAGTCAAAGAAGCCACTCTGAAAAGATTATGTCCCGAATTCCGAAAAGGGCAAAAATCGAGGCAGTGGAAAGACGGGTGGTTGCCAGGGGCTGGAGGGGACGGGAGGACAGAATCGGCCGAGGACAGAGGGATTCTAGGGCAGTGATGCTACTCTTTACGACACCTTATTGGTGGATACGTGTCATACATTTGTCCATTCTCATCGGATGCATGACGCAGAGAGTAAACCCTGAGGCCGACGACGGAGTACGGTGATAATGATGGGTTCATCAGGTGGAACAGAAGTGCTATTCCGATGGGGGATGTTGATAACCGGGAAGGCTGTGCGTGGGGGGAGGGGCGTATGGGAAATCGCTGTAGCTTCCGCTGAGTTTTGCTGGGAATCTTAAATCTTAAATCTGCTCTAAAAGATAGTCTTTTATTTATTTATTTATTTATTTATTTTATTTTTTAAAGATTTTATTTATTTATTTGACAGAGAGAGATCACAAGTAGGCAGAGAGGCAGGTGGGGGCAGGGTGGTGGTGGGGTGGCGGAGCAGGCTCCCTGCGGAGCAGAGAGCCCCATGTGGGGCTCGATCTCAGGACTCTGAGATCATGACCTGAGCTGAAGGCAGAGGCTTTACCCACTGAGCCACCCAGGCGCCCTCCTTTTTTTTTTTTTTAAGTAAATGGGATCACACTATCCGTAAAACATATACCTTTTTCTCCTCACACTATATTTTTATGTCGGAACATAAAGTGCTGGGCTGTTCTTTATCAGAGCTGCAAAGCCTTTCGCAACAAGGCCATAATAATTTCCTGTTTTAGGTGGCTCCCAGTAGGATAGCTTCCTAAGCCATTCAGCAAGGAACAGCTTTGCGTGCAGGTCCTGTTGGCACTTCCGTGAGCGGCAGAGCTGGATGGGATCTGAGAGCTGGCTCCCTGCCATCCCGCCGTCGAGGTCTGAGTTCTAATGCAGCTGCTTCCTCTGTTACCCTCGCTACGCCTTTTCCTCTGCTAAATGCGGATAGTGAGAGTCCTTACGGAGTTGCAAGCATTGGTGAGAAAACCCACCCCTTAGCCCTGTGCCTACATGTAGTAAGTACACTGAGCCAAACTGTATGTTTTTCAGAGAGAATTTGAGAAGCAGGACAGTGTAGTGCTAAGAGCACAGGCTCCCATGAGGGAGCAGATATGTATAAAGTATTTACAACAGGGCTTTGCCTTGTCCTAATTACGATTTAGGAATTTTCTGTTACTGGGACTCCTGGGTTGGGTCCGTAGGTTCAGCGTCCGACTGTTGACTTCTGATCAGGTCATGATCTCAGGGTTGGGGGGTTGTGCTCCGTGCTAGACATGGAGCCCACTTAAGATTCTCTCTCTCCTTCTCCCACTGCCCCTCCCTCTCTCTCTTATGCTAATAAAAATTTAAAAAAAATTCTACTATTACTTGTATCTAAGGGGTAGACCTCTAGGTCAAAAGGTATGTACATTTAATTTCTTAGTATCTACTGCCAAGTCACAAACCCTTAGTCTCACCCTCCACAATCCTCCAGAAGAATGTTCCGATTTTCATTCCCACCAACACATTGAGACTGCTGCTTTCCCTACAGCCTTGCCAGGACTGGTCCTACCAATCATCTTAATTTTGCCAGTCTGATGGGCTCATGTTACTCTACAGAAACTCTTATAACTGGGTCCTGTCATAAAATCTGGATCTAGGTACCTTTGAGAAGGCTGCCCCATCTGCTTATTTGCACATGCTCCTTTAGTCTCTGAAAGACTAACAAAAGGTTATCAGGATAAATTCCTTTTTTTTTTTTTTAAAGGTTTTATTTATTTGACAGAGAGAGACCGTGAGAGAGAACATAAGCACAGGGAGAGGGAGAAGGAGAAGTAGGCTTCCCGCAGAGCAGGGAGCCCGATGTAGGGCTTGAACCCAGGACCCTGGGATCACGACCTTAACGACTGAGCCACCCAGGCAACCCCGCCCCCCCTTTTTAAAGATTTTTATTTATTTATTTGATAGAGATCACAAGTAGGCAGAGAGACAGGCAGAGAGAGAGAGGAGGAAACAGGCTTCCCGCTGAGAAGAGAGCCCAATGTGGGGCTCAATCCCAGGACTCTGGGATCATGACCTGAGCTGAAGGCAGAGGCTTTAACCCACTGAGCCACCCACGTGCCTCCCCACCCCCCTTTTTTTTTTAAAGATTTATTCTTTTTTGGGGGGGAAGATTTTATTAATTTATTTGAGAGAGATCACAAGTAGGCAGAGAGGCAGGCAGAGAGAGAGGAATAAGCAGGCTCCCTGCTGGGCAGAGAGCCGGATGCGGGGCTCAATCCCAGGACCCTGGGATCATGACCTGAGCCGAAGGCAGAGCCTTTAACCCACTGAGCCACCCAGGAGCCCTTTATTCATTTATTTTAGAGAGAAAGAGAGAGTACACATGTGCAAGCAGGGGGAGGGATGGTGGGGGGAGAGAGAATCTCAAGCAGACTCCCTGCAGAGCTCAGAGCCCACCCGACAGGAAGCTCGATCCTACAACCCTGAGATCATGAGCTGCAGAAGTCCAGGCTTCACTGATGGAGCCAGCCAGATGCCCCTGTCTGGGTAATTCTGACAAGAAATGGGAGGTGGAGATGATCAAACAAAACCTAATGATTTCCGGGGGGGGGGGGGATTTTGATTCAATTGGCTCCAAGATCCCTTCTGCCAGATGTCAGCAAATCATAGACATTCATCCAGCTGAAAGCCAATCCATTCAGCCTTTCCGGGCAACACATTCAGACAGAACCTGGCACGTGTGGCTCAGGGTGTTGAAATAAATAGGACTTAATTTATATTTTAACGTCTTTTATCTCTCTTTAGTCCCTTGTGCTTCACTGAAATAAAATCTGATGGAGATGGAGAGAGGGGAGAATGCAGCTTTAATAGCGCGTGATCTGCAATCTTGGCCCTTTCTCTCTAAGCGTTAACATTTACTTGGAGGCTTGCCATTTTCCCAGCACTTCTCCTACCTGATTCTGGAATGATAGTCTTGTCCTGGTTCTAAACCATATGGCCTCAGTGTTCAGATGGTTTCAGGTGGGACTGGCAGGTTTGCTATCCACCTTGCCCAACGAGAGACCTTGGGGCACCCTGGGGCCCTTACCCTTCTCTCCATGAGCCAGTCAGCCGCCATATTGCTAAGATTAGCTGGTAATTAACAGCCCAGCCCAGCCAAGCAGAGGAGACGACTCAATTAGCAG
This sequence comes from Lutra lutra, assembly GCF_902655055.1. Taxonomy (NCBI): domain Eukaryota; kingdom Metazoa; phylum Chordata; class Mammalia; order Carnivora; family Mustelidae; genus Lutra; species Lutra lutra. The sequence continues at coordinate 13,816,119 of NC_062295.1, read as the reverse complement.
AATGTCACTGCATCTAATTTACTTTGCTTATCAGAGATTTATTCTCTAATGACGAGAAGAAAGCAGGGCACCTTCAGTGGAGGGATCTGAGGGTTTAAACGCTTAAAAGTGGTGTAACCTCTTTCGGTCTGCTGGTTTGCGTGCCAGGAAGGAGGCTGCTAATGCCATTTTGGGGAAGTGACTGCACATTCACACATGTGCCTGAAGCTCCAGGAAAGAGATTGAATGACTCCCAGGGTGACAGTGGGTGCTTAGACTGCAGAGTCTTTGTTCCTTGTTTACTTAACCCCCTCCCCTCTTTTTAAAAAAAAGCTAAATTTGTTTATCACATTTATTTTATGAGATAACTCCTTCCATGGCTAGTTAGCTTTACTTGAAATAGTAGTAAGAGCAAAAACATCACCTACAATAATAATAAAAGGTATTCATTAGATCCCTGGATATGCCAAGCATTGTATTCAGCCTTGTACATTGAATGGATTATGCTTAATCCTCTGAACCAGGGGTTGGCAAGCTTTCTTTTAAAGGGCCAGATAGTTAATATTTCAGCTGTGTAGACGCGGTCTCTGCCACAACTGCTCCACTTTGCCATTGAACCGAAAAAGCAGTCCTAAAATATACTGGTAAGCTCACACATAGAACAGTCCGTTATTTTACCAGCAAAAATGGGTTTATTCAGGAACAGCACAGAATTGAGATTCGGGACATACAAGGTACGGCTGAACCATCGGCAAGTCCAACAAAGGCGAGGAACATTATTTTATAGTGAAGGAGGAGGAAGTTGGGTGGGATTGTTCTGAATGAATGTCCATTGGTGAGAAGCAAGAGGACAGGGTGATGACGGTTTCTCCCTGGCTGCGTTGCTGGGGTGGTTGATTTCTTGCAGGAGATGCAATGTACATCTTTCCCTTTTGGGGTCTGTAATTGATGATTCTTTTCTGCTCTTTTTTCTGTCAGGGTCTGTAATTGACAGTTTTTACTGTAATTGACATTGAATGGTAAAGCTTCCCCTTCTGGCCTCCCAACTCCATTTTAGTGAGGTTTCACATTATTATCCACAATACATAAATGAGTAAGTATGGCTGTATTTCAGTAAAACCTTTATTTACAAAAATGGGCTTTGGGCCCAATTTTGGCCACGGGCCAGTGTTTGACAAGACCTTCTCTAAATCTGTGTTTCTCCAACTTCAGGCTGTGATTCATGAACCCAGACAATCAATTTAGTGCGTTGCAAAAATATTTCTTTAAGAACACAGAATAAGACAAAACAGAATAAAAACTACATGAACACAACACATCTAATATGGATAACTCCTATTTTAATGAAACTTTAGTTTGAGACGTGCATACACAGGGACGCGTGTAAGCATATGTGTGTGAAATGTGTGTGTGTGTGCGTGTATTTTGTGTGCATGCCTGTTGTGGGCTTTGATGTAAACCGTATTTCTTATTATGGATCATGATCACAAAAGTTTGGAAAAATACTGCTCTTAGCATCCGCTGAAGTATCAATATAATAGGCAAATTTAGAGCTGAGGAAACAGACATAGACACAGAGAGACTTCCTCAAAATCCCTCAGGCTGCTGTCTGGGGTTCCACGGTGGTGGAGGGCAGGGTCTGAGGGAAGGAGCTGAATGCACAGGCTAGTCTAACAGACTATTTATTCTAAGATAACAAGCCTCTGAGATAAGCTTTTTCCCCTTGCCCACTTTGGAAATGCTAATGAACAGTCAGATGGTTAAAATTCCTTCCAGTGGAAGGAAAATAAAGAAAAACAAGGGACAAGCATATTCCACAAATTGAATCGTTTCCTGCTGCAGCAAAGTGAATGTCTTTTTTTTTTTTTCTTCCCTTCCTGGTATTTCCACTGCAACTGCTATCGATTACAATGTATTTTTCCCCCCAACACATTTTAAAGAGTCAGTTGAAATTGATTTGAGATTCTGAACAGTCTTGTGAATGAAAAAGCAAAGTGTAACCTATTCAAACAGCCCCTCTTCTTTAATCTAGTACATGTGAGATGCAATTTAAATGATAATGTTAACCAGAATGTGAGAAATGCAATGCTAGAAGAGGGGTTTTTGTTTTGTTTTGTTTTTGTTTTTGTTTTTTTTTAACCCCCACCGAAAAGACAAATGGCTGAGGCATTTCCAACTGCAGCACTTATTAGGGAGAAAATGCTCAACCCATTAATTTTATTGCCATGGTGCTGAGTATGAAGCGAGAATGAAGTTTCTGAATGCTCTTATAGGACTCCAACCATTCTTACGAGGTGGTGGCCAGCACAGAGGAAAGCTCTAGCAAAACCCCACAATTTTAAAGAAACTTGCTCCCCTAACTTTCATCCCGGTGTTGTAGAACAAGTGTTCTCTAAGTGAGACTCCTTGGAAATTTTTCTCTTAAACTGAGACTTTAGAATCACTCTGTAAGTTTGTGTTTTTAAGGCCCGCCCTCCGTAAGTTGTTTGTTGCTCAATTTAAAGACAGGTCTCCCTGGCAACGGTGCTTTCCCTGAGGGGGATGGTTTATGCATGCAGAAAATAGAATTTAGAGGTATAGGAAATAATGTAAGTAAATGTTAGTTTCAGTAAGGAAAAAAAAATCAAAAACAAAAGAAAGGAAGCATATTAGGATTTCTTAAAAGAAGTATTCCTAAATTAATAAACAGGGATAGAAAATAAGAAAATAAACTGTGTGTGTTACTGCTTCCTAACAAAACTTCCATTGTAACTTTGTAACGGTCTTTTTTTCTCTAGCCTTTTTTTCCCCCCATGCGCTTTGGCTAAGAAGTTTCACAACTCCCTGTAATTAACATCTCAGTGAGCAAAGCAAAAATAAAAGATGGAAAACACACCTATCAACACTCAATTTTAAATTATCTTGTGCCTTGCACTTCCCAGTCTAGAATTCATGCTCAACAACCAGGAATGCTTAGAAGGGGGCCAAATTACATCTACCCCAAAGCCTCTCCGTAGACCTCTTACACATGCCTGGTAGTGTTGGCATACCAAGGCTTTGTTGGCAAGAGATCCCGACCTGAAAAAAAAAAAAAAAAAAAAAAAAAAGAGATCCCGACCTGAAAGAGCCCCCACTTAGCTTATAACTTCTAGAGTTATGCCTTCTAGTATCAAGCATTGCTAAAAATAACTTCTCATTATAAAACAAATTCAGTTTCTCCCATGGTCACCAAATCATGTGTGGTTCAGGGAAATTTTAAAACTTCTTGTACTATGAATGCCTCTTGATGATTACACACACACACACACACACACACACACACACGTGTGTATATATATGCATATTATTTGTATATGCATGAATTAACACATGTCCACATGAATACATATACAATCAAGGTTAGACACACATGGAGTTTAAAGAGTCAAGGGTTCTACAAAGCTCGTTATAAAAACAGAGCAGAAACTTGTGTCCCTTCATTTCTTTCCATTTCCTGCCCTCCAGAGGCAACCACTGTTGACGTTTTTTAAGGATTCTTTGGGTACCCCCAAATATGTAAATAACATGCTTATAATAACATGCTTACTGAATTGTCATAATTAGGCATTAGCTATTGTCTTCCCCTCAAGGAAAATGAGAATTTAGCTTCCTGGTCATCCCCTCCCTGCTTCTGCTACCACTGATGAAGTTCTAGAGCATAGGTGAGGTTCGATGGGATGAGGTCCGGAGCTGATGACCAAGAAAGAATTCTTGAGACATCTTTGGTGCAAAATGGTGATTTATTGAAGCACGGGGACAGGACCCGTGGGCAGGAAGAGCTCTTGCCCTGGGGATATGAGGAGTGGTCTGTTATATATTTGTAAATTGGGGAGGGGTAAAAGGGATGATGTAAGCCTCTAAGGAATTTTGGAAGCAAGGTATCTAGGACCTTGAGGGGCTAGCTATTGTCTGGGGAGAAGGTTATTCATTACCAGTAATAAAACCTTCTCCTGAGACCCTTTAGATGTATATCAGTGGGCCATATGCTTGGGAATGATTGTTGACACTATCTTGGAGGTTTAGAGATAAAGTTACCTAAAGGAATTGTTAAAGTAGACTTACAGGATTCTGCTCGGGGGTTGGGGGTTGGTCAGGTTAGGATTGTCCTTTGCCCTTAGCAAAGTCTTAAGGTGGGGGTCACTCTGCCTGTTTTAAGGGCTTGTCAGTAGGTAAGGAAATTTAATAATTATTCTTCTGCCTCTGTGTCCCACATCACCACCATACACACCATACATACTTTCTGTCTCTGAATGTTCTCAATGAGTTTGGATAGTTCATTATTCATTTTTTTCTATGTCATGATCACGCCAAGTAGCTTCCATGGTTGAGCAATATTTTATATATATATATATATAATATAAATTATATGATTTCTTTTCCTTTTACTGCCCAGCCAGTTTCTGTGAAGTTAATATTTGCCTTTTAAAAATTTGCTCAAGGGGCATCTGGATGGCTCAGCTGTTAAGCGTCTGCCTTCGGCTCAGGTCATGATCCCAGGATCCTGGAATCAAGCCCTGCATTGGGCTTCTTGCTCAGCAGGAAGCCTGCTTCTCCCTCTCCCACTTCCCTTGCTTGCGTTCCCTCTCTCACTGTGTCTCTCTGTCAAATAAATAAATAGAATCTTAAAAAAAAAAATTTGCTCAATTTTCTATGTTCTTGTCACTAATGCCACCCCTAATTTTTCATTCTTGTCGGGTGAGCTATCAGTTTTGCCTTCTGGGAGTTTGAAGCTTCTGGGGACTTCAGATCTGCCCCTCTGTTCCTGAGGCTAGTGCTGGGGAGGAAAAATTTTCCTTTACCCTTCGAGATTCTTTTGGCTGGTCTAAGAATTCAATTGACAAGAGACAAATTAACAGGAGAAGATCAAATTTAATTGCCTGCATCTGGCATTTCCATTAGAATAGGAGGCCCACAGGCAGTTGGGGTTTATATGCAATCCAGAGCTGAGGAGAAGAGAGTAGGGGTCTGGGACTTCAAAGGAAAGGAAGACAATTCACAGGAAGATGAAAAAAAGTAAGTGTTTGGTAAACAAATGTTTGTTGGGCCAGACAGTAGGGAGGAGACACAGAAAGGAATTTTAGCTATCACATTTTGCTAGCTTCCTCCCTGCCTAGTTCATATTATACTGTGGTTACCTATGGTGATCACTCCCTTCCTGGTGCTGGTTCTCTGTCTAAATTCTTTTAGGCATTTAGGGAGAAGATCAAAGTTTCTTCCTGAGCCTTCTATTTTTTTTAAAAAAAGAATCAGCCTAAAATAATCCACATCCCAAAGAGACATATTTTGGGGTGGTAGATTTTGCTTTCCTACACAGGAAAGCTAGCTCTCATTCTGGATCTTCTTTCTGCACCCTCCTGGGCAATCCCCTTTGTCCTTTGTAGTGTATACCCTATTTCTCATAGTGTTGTGCCCAAGTTTTTGCATCCAAGAGACCACCAAGGAGCCAAGCACCGATGCAATCACACGACAGTTTATTCGACAAGCTTAAGCTCGGGCCCAAGTATACCCGACACAGCAGAGTAGGGACTTGGACCCCGAGGTGACATGCTTAAGCTTGGGCCCAAGTATACCCGATGCTGCGGAGTAGGGACTTGGATCCCGAGCTTAAATAAGGCAGGGGTATTCATGGGTTCCTGTTACTAAAGCAGGGTGGGGGTTTCTGGAACCAAAGTAGGGTGGGGCTTCCTGATACTAAAGTAGGGTGGAGGTCTCTGGAACTAAAGCAGGGTGGGGCTTCCTGGGACTAAAGTAGGGTGGGGGTCTTCCTGGAATTAAAGTAAAGTAAAGAAAGTTCAGCCCTTGGGCACAGGGGTCTGAGATGGCTGTACTTATGCTAATGCTAAACCTGAGGTGGGATGGCCTTGATTTTCTCGGCCTCCACATTTCCCCCTGAACAATTTTGACCCTTAAATCTTATTGTTGTTGAAGGTGGAAGGTCTTATCTTCTGTAACTTCTTGCTGAGTAGGGGCGTAGAGTTGTCCCTACCTACTCGGGTCAACATTGATCAGTTGGGGAATGTATAGGGAAGTTATGAAAGACAGAGGCAGCTGAGTCCAGGGGTTTAAGTCAATCATTAAAGGAGAGAGGGACTGTTTAAAGTGCTAACCTGAGTAGGTCAGAACCCAAGAAATATTTTGTGATAATCTGGAACATCAAGATGGCTGCACTTATGTCAGGGCTAGACTCAAGGTGGGTACAGCCTTGTTTTTCTTGGTCTCCACAATAGCCTATGTGTTCAACGTTCTTTTTTTTTTTTTTAAGATTTTAAAAATTTATTTATTTGACTGATGGAGATCACAAGTAGACAGAGAAGCAGGCAGAGAGAGAGGAGGAAGCAGGCTCCCTGCTGAGCAGAGAGCCCAATGCGGGGCTCCATCCCAGGATCCTGGGATCGTGACCTGAGCCAAAGGAAGAGGCTTTAACCCACTTAGCCACCCAGGAACGCCCCATGTGTTCAACGTTCTTGACTTATTCCCTCAATTTAGTTGAGTGCTCCGTTCACCAGGTTTCTGAGGGAGGAGTTATTATTTTTGGAAATGTTGTACGTAAATGTTGGCTATTCCAGGTTAGAAATCTCTTCCCTCAAAATTTTAAAGATAGTACTCGGCCGTCCTCTAGCCTTTTAGATTGCTGTTGAGAAGTCTGAAATCACTCTGTTTTGACTCTGCATAGAACCCCCTTTTTCTCTTGGCAACCTTGTAAAATTCCGTGACCGTGTGCTGGTCTTCTGAAGCTGGAAACACATGTTCTTAGGTTCTGGAGAATTTTTTTTGAATTATTTAATGGATAATTTCTTCCCCTCCATTTTGTGTTTGTTTGTTTGTTTTCTTTATAAAACTCTTGTTATCCAGATGTAGGTACTCTGTTTTAAAAAAACAAAAAATTCTTCTCTCCTATTTTGTGTTTCCTTTGTATTTTTATCCTGTTCTAGAAATTTTTGTTCATCTAATCTTCCAACCCTTTCACAAAGTATTTCTTTGTGCTATTACATTTTTTAAAAAGATTTTATTTATTTATTTGACAGACGGAGATCACAAGTAGGCAGAGAGGCAGGGCAGAGAGAGATGGGGAAGCAGGCTCCCCACTGAGCAGAGAGCCTGATGCGGGGCTTGATCCCATGACCCTGAGATCATGACCTGAGCTGAAGGCAGAGGCTTTAACCCACTGAGCCACCCAGGTGCCCCAAGTACTATTACATTTTTAATATCTGAGGGCTCTTTTTTTCTCTCCAGGTGCTCATTTTTTTAAAGCAGGTAGAAAGGCCAGTGCATTTCCCTAAACATACTAGTGTAACATGTAATCAGCAAGGAGGATGACATGCCTGGAACAAAGTGAGCAAGAGTAAGTATGGTGTGTTACGGAACCTGGATGGGATCCTGGCAGAAGAACCAAATGGCACTTGGAGACTTTAGAGGATGGGAGGTTTATTTAATACCGGTGGGCTCAGACGAGGTTGTTCTCCAAAGGTCTAAGCCCCAAGCACAAGCAAGGAGGGGGATTTATACCCTTTGACTTCCACATACTTGGTACTTCTAGCACGTGGGAAACGGGGTAGGAAAGAAGAACCCAGAAGGGCTTTGAGACAGGGACTGGAATTCCCTTGCTGGTTTGGTCAGCCATCTTAGAGTACAGTGTTTCCCTATCAGTGGGAGCCAAAAAGGTCAGAAAGGTAATGGAGCCCCGACTTGAAGTCATGAAAGATGATGTGTGAGCCTAGCTTTGTCCCTTACTTAGAAAACTCACTTAACCTGTCTGAGCTTCCATTTCCCTCGCTATAAAATGAACTGTTTGAATCTCTGAGGAATCTTAAAACTCAGATATTCTCATGGATGTCTCTCTGCCTCAATACTCTTTCCTCAAGAGAGAAAGATCACATTACTCAAATCAGTAAGTGTATACTTCATGCTTTTCTAAATTCCCAAGTCTATCTGAACTCTTCCTCACCCAGCAGAAGAGAACATTGACTCCTGAGGAATCTATAGATTTGTGGTCAGATGACCTGCCCAAGGTCACACGAGGAGTGAATGGCAGGGTTAAATCAGAAGGAGGGTTTTTGGTTCCCAGAAGCCATGTGTAAGTCAACCCTCCCAGCCATGACTAAGAAGCTAATTCATTGTAAGGAAAATGCTGAGCCTGCCTTCAGAGTCCTTCAAAGTGCACCTGCTGCACCGTTCGCTGGAGGGGAGGGCCAGGCTGGGAGTCAGTACACCAGAAATATATCATCACTAAGCCAGAGGCTGACATTTGCATTCAGTCAGCCCCTTATGCAGCTAGCAGGATGGATCCTAGGAAGAAGGAGCCCACTTATGCAGCATGGGTTTTGTGTGTGTGTGTGTGTGTGTGTGTGTGTGTGTGTGTGTGTGTGTTTTAAAGATTTTTTTATTTATTTACAAGCAAGGGAGAGAGTAAGTGAGAGAGAGCATGCATGCGCCCATAGCAGGGTGGGGGGGACAGGCAGAGGCAGAGAAGCAGGCTCCCCCACGGAGCTGGGAGCCTGATGCAGGACTCCATTCCAGGACCCTAGAATTATGACCTGAGCCAGAGGCAGAAGCTTAACCAACTGAGCCCCCCAGGTGCCCATGCAGCATGGGCTTTACAGCCACTTTGAGCCTGGAGGATGGAACATTCAGGCCAGAGTGCTTCAGGTTTCTATGCTGTTTGAGATAGATTGTTTTATTTTTATCAAACCAGGGATTAGCTTTTGCTGAGCTCTCTGTACTTTAAAAGACTGTCCTCTCTAAATGTATCTAATTGACAACGAGCACAAAGAGGTCCAAATTGATGGCACCCAAGTTCACCAAAGAGAGATCAGAAAGTGCCAGGAACACCGTAATTTGCATAATTAGAAAGTATTGTTTTAAGGGGACAAGGATCAGGTTTTTCCATTTCAGAGTTGAAAATGCCCATGATTAATTTCCTCCAGCATGTTTCTTAATGATATGAAAAGCCATCAAAATAAGTAATCAAGAAAATCAAAGTGTCTTAAGTACTTTAAGATGATAGTAACGATAACACTCATTAATAGCCATAAACCACAGTTATATTTTCTTTTTGTATTTTGACTCTGTGTGCCAGTTGCTGGGCTAAGCATTTCAAAGCCTTTCTCATATACTGAAAGCATCAGGAAGTCGAACCTATTATTCTTGCCAGTTTACTGACTTCAGGTGAGTTGCTTTGAGGTCAGTGAGATGCTCTGAGTCATACTGCCTGTGAGGGGCAGATCTGGAATTTGGACTTGGGCTCTCAGAACGTAAATTCCAACCCTCTTAAACTGTTATGTTATATTGCCCCTTAAAGAAAGCCTTCTTGACCATTGTCAACTCTGAATGTCATGTTGGATCCAGGAGAACAGGTTTATTTTTTTCTTTCCCACTGAGTAAGAAAGTCATTTGTTTTGCAAGTTTTAAAGTGTGGTGAGAGAGAGCATCAAATTTACCATCTTAACCATTCTTAACTGCAGAATCCAGTGCCCTCACATACAGCATAATGTCGGGCAACCGTAGCTGTTATCCATGTCTGGAAACTTTTCATCATTTGAAAAGAAACTCTTTATCTGTTAAACACTAAGACTCCATTCTCTCTTTCGCTCATGTCCTGGTAACAACTCTGTTTCACTTCCTGTCTCTGTCAATTTGCCCGTTTTAAGTACCTCACATCAGTGGTGTCATACGACATATATCCTTTTGTGTCTGGCTTATTTCACTTAGCCTAAAGTTTTCAAGGTCCATGTCATAGCAGGTGTCAGAATTCCATTCCTTTTTATGCTGAAAATATTGCATTTATGTGTAGATCATATTTTGGGTATCCATTCATTTCTTGATGAGTATTTGGATGGTTTCCACCTTTTGGGTACTGTGAATAATGCTGCTATGAACAGGGGTGTACAAGTATTTGTTTGGGTCCTTGCTTTAAATTCTTTTGGATATATACCTACATGTAGAATTTACTAGCTCATATGGTGATTCTACACTTTAACGTTTTGGGGAACCAAACTGTTTTCCAGAATGGTGGCACCATTTTACATTTCCCCCCAGCAGTGCACCAGGGTCCCAATTTCTTCACATCCTCTCCAACAGTAGTTGTTTTCTGGTTTTGGGTGATGCTCACTCTAATAGGTGTGAAGTGGTATCTTATTGCATTTTGATTTGCATTTCCCCAGGGACTAATGGTGTTGAGCATTTTCTCATGTGCTTGTTGGTCCTTTGTTTATCTTCATTGGAGAAGTGTCTACTCAAGTCCTTTGTCCACTTTTAATTGGGTTGCTTCTTTTTTGTTGTTGAGTTGTAAGAGATCTTTTGGGGGGAGGCATATTCTGTATTTGAATCGCTTATCAGATATATGATTAGCAAATATTTTCTCTCCTTCCGTGGGTTGTCTTTTTACTCCCTTGATAGTGTTCTTGAATACACAAAAGCTTTTAATTTAATGAAGTCCAATTTATGTATTTTGTTGTTGTTGTTGCCTGTACTTTTAGTGTCATATCCAATAAATCATTACCAAATCCAATGTCATAAGACTTTCCCCTATATTTTCTATTTTTTAAAAAAGATTTTATTTATTTGACAGACAAAGATCACAAGTAGGCAGAGAGGCAGGCAGAGAGAGTGATATATTTTCTATGAAGAGCTTTATATTTTTTAGCTCTTACAGTAGATCCATTTTCAGTTAATTTTTATATATGGCATACAGTAAGGTTTCAACTTTATTCTTTCGCATGCGACTATCCAGTTTTCCCAGCATTATTTGTTGAAGGACAACCTTTCCCCCATTGAATGGACTGGGTGCCCTTGTCAAAAATCATTTAACTATCTATGTGAAGGCCTATTTCCGGGCTGTGTGTTCTGTCCATTGGACTCCATGTCTATCTCCATACATATAACACTATTTTGACTACTGTAGTTTTGTAGATCAGTTTTGGAATTGGAAGGTGTGAGTGCACCAGGAAAAGTAATTTTGACTCACATGAGATGAAAATGAAGAGGTGCATTCATTTCACATCACTTAGTGATGTGAAGAGAAGAGGAGAGAAGGCAGTCAGCCAGTCTGAAGACCAAAATTTCTGTTAGCATGATCCAAGCTGCAGACTTCCTCAGAGGCTTGTGCCTACCTCTCCTTAATGGAGTCTTCTAGAAGGTGGAAGGAGGCAGGGCTGGAAACCAAGGACGGTGCTTGCAGAGGTGTGAATTGGTCTAATCTTTTTGGGGGGACCACCGGGGGACCATCATAACCCTTGGGGATGCACTACCATCTGACTCACAGTGTTTCAAGCAGAATAATAATAAATGGACTTACCCAAAAATTTGTCTGCAAAGATGTTCAACCCAGCATCGTCACTGTAGTGATAAACAACAGAAAATCTGAGTGGCACTGATTAAATTATGGTACAGCCATACAATAGGATGCCAGGTAGCTGTTAGAAACATGTTGTCAAAGCATATTTGTGGATGTGAAAAGATGGTAATGATCGCTATTTAAATTAAAAAAAATTATATATACTATGCCATTTCATAGTTGCTAGATTTGGAGGTCATAAAATACACACACAGGCTGGAAGAATAGACACCCTTATTTACAGTGGTTACATTAACTTTGGCGCGCCCCAGGCAGATCCTGAGGCAAGGATTTGTGTGCAATAGATTTATGAGGGAAGTACTTCCAGGAGAAACTGGGAAGGGATGGGGGATGCAGGACTGAAAGGGGGAAGAAGCAAAGCGAGGATGTAATTTCAGGCCAAGTCCCACAGGGGGTAACTCCAGCCTCCTTCCCCCAAGAACCGCTGGGGTAAAAAGTACACCTCAGGGGTGTTCTGACTTAAGGCAAGGAGACTGGGCTCTTCAAAGTCCCCCACTGGACAGACTCAGGCTGAAGACAAACCTGGGGGGGGGGGACCTAAACTCCCAGGTGCTCAGGATAAAGCAGCCCCAGTAGTCTGAGGGCAGGCTCATGAGCGAGAGCCACAGGTGCAGGCCACTGGGAGCAAAAGTTTAAAAATCGAGGAAGAAACATGAAGAAATGGTAAAGGGAATCCTAGGATCTGGTGGCACACCCCACTGAGCAGTGTCTAAATTTTTGTGGTCAAGGAAAAGGTATTATTTGGGTAAGAACAATTTGAAAAATTACACATAGAAAATGAATATCTTTCAAAGTCCTCTGCAGTCTCACATCTGTTTCATGGGCTTGTGTGTAGCATTCTGTGACAAAAGGCTCTTTCCTGTCACCAGGCCACACTGGCTGTTCTGGCAATATTCTTATAAAGCTTTGAGACCTTAACATCCTCATTCCAGGGAGAAGGTATTTGCAAATCACGTATCTGATAAGGGGTTGATATTCAAAATGTGTATGGAATTCACGCAGCTTGATAGTAGAAAGACAATAATCTGATTTAAAAATGGGCAAAAGACCTGAATTGACATTTTCCCAAAAAGACATACAAATGGCCAACAAAAACCTGAAAAGGTGCCCCACGTCACTCATCATCAGGGGAAATGCACCTCAAAACCACAAGGAGGTATCACCTCCCACCGGTTCAAATGGCCATGGCTAGTGTTGGCAAAGGTGTAGAGAAAAGGGAAGCCTCGTGTACTGTGAGTGGGGATGCAAGCTGGTGCAGCCACCACGGAAAACAGGGCGGAGGTTCCTCAAACAATCAAAATTAGAAGGACTGTAGGCTTCAGCAGTCCCACTTCCTGGCATGTATCTGAAGGAAATGAAATCACTATCTTGAAGAGATTTTTCTACTTCCATGTTCATTGAAGCGTTATCCATAGTAACCAAGACATGGAAATAATCCAAGTGTCCATTGTCACATAGTGGATAAGGAGTTGTGGGGTATATATATATATAATATATATGTATATATATATATATAAAGATATTATACACACACACACACACACACACACACACACACACACACACACAATGGAATATCATCCAGTTGGGAAAATAGAAGGAAATCCTGCCATTTGGGACAATATGGATGGACCTTGAGGGCATCATGCTAAGTGAAATAAGTCAGACAGAAAAAGACAAATACTGTACGATCTCCTTTACAGGTGGAATCGGTAAAAGAAAGCTCAACCCGTAGAAATAGAGTGAATTAGCGGTTGCCCTGGGGCTGGGAACATGGAGAAGATGGTAAGATGTGGTTCGAAGTGTACCAGCTTCCGGTTAGAAGATAAATGTGTTCTGGGGATCCGATGTACAGTCTGGCAATTCTAGTTTTAACAGTCCTCTAGTGTCTGTCTGAAAGCTGCAATGAGAGTAACTCTTACATGTTCTCACTATGGTGAGACAAATTATGTGAGGTGAAGGGTGTGTGAATGATGTGGTTTGAAGTATTGGGGTTCGGAGCTGACAGCCAAGAAAGAATTCTTCAGGTGTCTTCAGTGCAAAAAGGTGCTTTTATTAAAGCAGGGGGACAGGACCTGTGGGCAGAAAGAGCTGCCCCAGGGTCATGAAGAGTGGCTGATCCCATACTTTCAAGTTGGAAGGAGGTTAGGGACAGCACAAGCCCTAAGGTATTTTGGAAGCAAGGTTTCCAGGACCTTGAGGGGGCTAGCTGTTGTTAGGAAAAGGTCATTTAAGACTGTCTAATAAATCGTGAGTCATGAGACCCTTCAGATGTGTATTGGTGGGTCATGTGCTTGGGGATGATTGCCAGTATGTATCTTGGGGAGTAGAGGTAAAGGAAGTCTTCCAAGGAATTTTTATACGTTAAAGTGGGCTTACAGGATTGGGGCTGGGGATGGAGAGTGGTGGGGATTGGGCTAAGACTGCCTCTTGCCCTTAGCAAAGCATGAACGCTGAGGCAGCTGGCTGATTCCTAGAGGAAAGGTCACTCTGTTTCAAGGACTTGACAGTGGGCTATAAGTAGTTTAATTTATTTTTTTTCTCTTGCCTCTGTTTCCCACATCATTAATTAAACTTCCTCTGGCAAGTTTCACAATACGTATGTGTATTGAATCTTGCTATATACCTTCAACTTGCACTTTTGTGTCAAGTTCATCTCAAAAAAACTGGAGAAAAAATTCTCGTTCTGTGGACCGACATATATTATTAATAGCAAAAAATATGATGCAAACAACAGCAGTGACGACTTCTGGAAGTTTCAGTAGCGATGTGAACCAGTCCACTTTTGACATTATGTCCTTGAATCTTCATCATGGGCCTGGAGGTTACATACAGTTCTTATCCCTATTTCCAAGATGGGGAAACAAAGGCCAGGGGACATTAAGTCATTTGCCCTAAGAAAGTCAGTAAAAGGCAGAGCCTGGCCTCAACCCAGGTCTGTCCTTAACCAAAACTCACATCCAGATTTGTTGCGATGTGCTGGATCCCTACCCTTGAGCTTTTTCTCTTGTATTTTAAGAAACACGAGTCTTCAATTCTCATCACGGGCCAGTTCTGCTGTTACATTGTGCTCCTCCTTTTTATAATGTAACCCTGGGAATACTTCTCTGTTGGTTTTCCCAGACTCTTTGGGCAAGCCATTTTAGCTTCTTTCTGTTCATAATCTCTTGGGAGAAGGGCTGATGTATTTGTAAAATTAGGAGCAAAAACCCGTCATTGTCTACGGAGAATACCTGCCCCAGTGCATGCTGGGTTGAGCATTTTATAATATTCAAACTTCAATCATTGCATTCCCTAAATGATAGCTTTCTCCGACCTAAGGGGAAACCTTACCTTTTTGTCTGCTGCAAATATACATGGTAAAAAAAAAAAAAAAAAAAAAAAAAAAAAGGACAAAGGCCAAGAGGCGTATTAAAATGTGAGAAAAGCCTTTTCTAGGACAGTAGAATAAGGGTGATAATTTTAGAAATTGCCAAATAGGGTAAATGGGCGCCTTCCTTCTTTTCCTTACCATTTTCCTTTCATCATCGGCTTAAGTCAGATTCCTGGTATAGAACTCAACATGACACAGGTTGAAAGAAACAGGTTGAAAGAAATAGAAACAAACACACAGTTCAAAAGAACTGGAGAGGATTCGGTTGACTTCTGCAGTTTAAATTTCTATCCAAAGATTAATTTGTTCGCACCTCATTCCTATCTTCCCAGATCTCTGTTTACTTATGTATGAGGGGGAAAAAAACCACAAACACAAAAACAAACCATGTTCAGCTAGGTTGAGTCTAGCAATTAGTTAAATGACTCTGACATCCATTATTGAAAAAGCTCGATTCTACCTGGAGTTGGGGTTTATTCGATCATTTTCTGCTCGACTGCTGGCTCCTAATTCTCATACTGGTATGTGAACGTCAATCACAGATGGAAATAGACAGGGGAACTCCGGGACCCAGGACGATGGTGGCCACCAATCATGTGCCTAGAGGGATGGTCATTAAAAAATATAGGCTAAAGGGATTTAAATGCTTTCTGGATGGGAAACACTGATGCTTTGGGTCTGCTCCGTTTGGGCACGTAAAAGAGAAAAGAGGAAGAAACAAAACAAATGAAGGAGAGGGACCCCCCCCCCGGGGATCGAGAGTATCATGCCTGCTGACAGATGCAGAGAACAGACCTAACATCTGTGAAAGGGAAGTCGAGCACTTAGGAACAAGGTGGTAGGAAATTAAAGCACCAAGAGCCGGTTAAGCTGCTCAAGGAAAATAGGCCAGGGAACTGATTGCGTTTCTCTCCATCAGGAGACAGCCGCACCTCAGAGGAAAGGTAGAATCCACCAGGCTTCCTTTACTCCCCTTTTCTTCCAGCTCCCCCTGGCATTGATTTGGCCTTAAAGCATTGGGAGGAGGCCCCACCAAGCCTGGCAACATTGTCCTGCGGTGAAAATGAGCACTTAACATGTAAACCGTTCTCCCAAATGCATGGGCTCAAGGCAAATGGGTTTAGAAGAATTTCACCCACTGTTCTCTGTAGCGGTTACTCAGTGGGGTATGTCTGGGACCAAGGAGGCTAGGGGCTTTGCTTTGTTTGATTTTTATTTTATTTTTCAGATAAGCCAACTGAAGTTTAACAAACAGCCACTTAGCAAATTCCTGGGTGATCTGGATGAGTTTCAATCTCCGTAAGCCTCCGCTTGTTTTGCTGTAAAGTGGGGATGAGGACAAGGCTATTGATGACATAACACTTAGTCTGAGGATTAAGTGGGACAATGCATGTCAAATGCACTACACACACACACACACACACACACACATATTTAAGATTTTATTTAGTTATTTGACAGAGAGCAAGAGAGCACAAGTAGGCAGAGCAGCAGGCAGAGGGAGAGGGAGAAGCAGGCTTTCCACTGAGCAGGGAGCCCAATGTGGGGCTCAATCTCAGGACCCTGGGATCATGACCTGAGCTGAAGGCAGACACTTAACCTACTGAGCCACCCAGGCACCCCAAAATGCACTATATTTAATGTAGATTTACCAAGTACCTTGTCTGTCCCAGATAATGGTCTAGGTGCTAATGCTGCTTCTTGCCCTGGGCTGACAAACATCACCAACAGTGGCAGAGACCGACCTTTATGCAGTACTTACTGTGTGCTGAGGCCCAGTGCTCGCTTCTCTTTTGCTCACATACCTCATTCTATTAGACAGCAGACCTCAGAGGCAGGTACTTATCCATCACGTACATAAGGCAACGGAGGTTTCAGGAGAGAAATCAAGTAACTTGCCCAAGGTCACACATCCACTGGGGGGCTGAGTTAGGATTCATTCACTTGTTCTTTCAACGAATACTTACTGATACTCTTCGGCTTAGAGGCAGGAAATGCAACAGGAACCAAAAGGGCGAGCTCTCTGTCCTGATGGTCCTTATATTCTAGATGGGGGCAAACAACTCGCGGCACCACAGTGATTTAATCCTGACTGCAACAAGTTTTGGGAAGGAGTCATATGAGGTTGGGATCAGATCTGGTGCAAGGCATCTGACTGCAACTGAGGTCTGCAGGGCAAGTAGAAATCCGAACGAAAAGGCAGATGGGAAGGATGTAATAGGCTGGAGGTTCTGAGATGAGATCACACCCGATCATCTGGGTGGACCCAAAATGCAATTCCTCATAAGAGATAGAAGACACAGAAATGAGAGTCATGGGCAGATGAAGACAGAGAATGAAGTTACGTAGCCAGAGGTCAAGGGACATGGGATCCACCAGAACCTGGGAGACTCAAGAAAGGACTCTCCCTTAAAAAAAAAAGAAAGGATTCTTCCCTACAGCCTTGAGAGTGAGCTCAGGCCTGCTGACACTTTGATTTAGACTTCTGGCTTGGAAAACTGTGGCAGAATAAATTTCTGTTATTTTAAGCCACCAAGTTCAAGTTTGTGGTAATTTTTTACATTACTCTAGCAACC
Organism: Lutra lutra; assembly: GCF_902655055.1. Classification (NCBI taxonomy): domain Eukaryota; kingdom Metazoa; phylum Chordata; class Mammalia; order Carnivora; family Mustelidae; genus Lutra; species Lutra lutra. The sequence goes on along the minus strand of NC_062295.1, from coordinate 13,798,820 downwards.
GAGACACCTTGTCAACTTAGAAGAGTGAGATGATCAGCTTTTCATGTTCACGGTATACTCTCTCCTCATGCCTGTCCCTCCAGCCTGTTCCCAAACAGTGCCGCCTGCAGCTGCCCCCTCCCCTCCTTTGCCAGCTCGGCTGACAGCCCTGAGGCCTGACAGATGTGTTTTCTCTCTAAAAAGGTTTTTGACATCATTTCCTAGGATGAATCTTTTTTCTTGACCGAAGGCTTTTGATTGGCCCTTGGCAACTTGTAAGTCTGAAAGACATTGAGCGTGCGTGTGTCTGTGTGTGTGTGCGTGTATGTCTTGCAGCTATAAAAATGTCATCTTCAATTATCTCTCTTCTTTTTTTTTTAAGGTTGTATTTATTAGAGAGAGAGAGAATGCTCAGGGGGAGGAGCAGAGGAAGACAAGCGGACTCTGCTCTGAACACAGAGCTGATGTGGGGCTTGATCTTGCGACCCTGAAATCATGACCTGAGCTGAAAAACCAAGAGTCAGGCTCTTAACTGACTGAGCCACCCAGGTTCCCCTTCAATTATATCTCTTGCCCACCCTAATTCTCAGCCCTCTTTTGGTAGGCAGGAAGTAAAGATGGTTGCTTTGAGTGATAGAGAGAGAAGCTAGTGAGCTTCTGGCAGTGAACCTTGAATGACCTCCCCCAACCACGCACAGAGAAATCCACTCAGCCTCAGAGCTGAGGAACACCAAGTTGTCAAACATGCCCAGGACAATAGGGTGCCGTCTTCGTGGTTTTCTTTTGGGAAGGACAGCAGCATTTTCAGACCTAGAGGACTTTGAATTTAAAATGGGCACCTGATAAAGTTTGTTGAATGACTGGCAGCCTGAATGAATGAATGAAGGAAGGAAGGAGTGAACGTCTATGAGAAAGTACCAGACTGCAGTGTGCCATTAGCGAAGTATCTTGTTCCAGTTTGTACTGAGAATGGGGGGGTTGGTGTACATAGGGCTTGACTGGATAAAGAAGAAAAGGGAAAACGGAGAGAGATATAGGGAGTTGTGGGAAATCTGCAGGTTCAAGTTAGGGGACCTGATTTTAAGCTTCACTGTCCCTCTGTCTGCCTTAGAATATCGTGGTGGGTGGTAAAGCATTTTGCAGTGGTGGTCAAACATGAGTCTTTCCCAGGCACTGGATTCGCTGTAAAAACTCAGATTTTAGGTCCCCACCCACAGAGTGTCTGACTCAGTAGTTCTGGGTTGGAGCCTGAGAGCTGGCAGTGTTTGCCTTTTCCCATGTGATGGTGACAGCGCTGGTGCTGGGACACTTTGAGAATCCCTGGCAGAGTGGCTTAGAATAAGACTTAGAGCTCTGGGTTCAAGCCACTTGAGTTTAGGCTTCCCAGAAAACAAATAAACAAACAAACAAACAAACAAAAAACAAAAAACAGGGTACTCACTTACATGTGAATTTCTTGTAAATAACAAATACCTTTAAACTATGGTTATGAGCCCTACAAGAGGCATCCTGTGTTTTTATATGTTGCATCTGGGCATGCCTATTGGGTTAAACTCCCAGCATGGCTACTCTGGAGCTGTTATCGGAGCTGGGTTCTTGGGCCCAAAAACGACAGAAACGAGGCCAGACCCCAAAATCAGAGGCACAGGCAAGGCCATACTGGAGCTACAGCCAGAGCTGAGAGAAGACGCATCGGGGACAAGGCGGAGTCCCCGGCTCACATGGAGAAATTTCCTGCTCAGGATCCCATTCCCTGTCAATATGCTAATGAGGGAAAGGGGGAGAAAAAAAACACCTTCTTCCTGATTGGTTGGTAGAGCCTCGTCCTGATTGGTTGGAAGGACCTCGTCCTGATTGGTCAATATTGGCAGGCTACTCAGGCAGCTCATTGGTGCTTTTCGGAGCCCAGGTCCACGGGTTTAAGTCCAGCTTGTGCGCGGGGCTGAGTCCTGGCTGCATGCGGCTTCCACTCTGCAGGAGATGCCGTTGTACGCTCACAGCCAACAGAAAGCGCTCCAGGTGCACAGTATTTTTCTCTTGGGGCTTATTCCCAGGGACCCTAACTGATGCAGAGCCATGTTATTTAAGGCAAGTCATTTAAGGTCTTTGAGCTCCCGTGTCTCCATCCACAGAGTGGAAATGGTGAGAATGCCACCTGTCTCCTGAAGTGCTTAAGACAATGAAAAGATCATGTTGAGGACCTGCCGCAGGGCCTTGCCCGTAGCAAGCGCTCAGTAAATGTCAGTTAATGTTCATCATTAACTTCGGGTGAGTAACTTTTTTGGAGGAAAAAACAGTAATCAGAAAGTGCTTTGTGAAGGGATTCTGTTTCAGCCCTCTAAATTTAGACTAGGAAGTGTTCCAGTGGGGCCCCCCAGGGCTGGCTCAGTCTTTAGAGCATGCGACTCTTGATCTGTGGGCTGTGAGTTCGAGCCCTACACTGGGTGTAGAGATTACTTAAACTAGGAAATACTTATCTTCCTAGAGAAGGTCTTTTTTTTTTTTTTTTTTTGCTGCCTCCCTCCCATTTCATTAGTAGGAGATTATAAAAAATAGATTGGCAGATTACACGCAAAGCACTCCTTCACACGACTCCTACCCTGGCTCAGGGCAGGATTTGGCTGTCCTCTTTTTGTGTGGTGCCTGGGTGTTCAATTTCTGAGAGCCAGCAAAAGGCAGGCCTCCAGGGGTGAGGCTAGTATCTGCCCCTAGGAGATAGATCAGCCCCTTTCATCCTGCTGCTTGCTGCGTATATGGAGAGAGAGAGAATTGTACTTTTTTACGTAAAATCAGTTTGAGTGTGTTTTAATCCCTTGGAATTCAACTTATGTCCATCTGATTAAAAACCACTGTCTTGGCGTACCTGGTGGCTCAGCAGGTTAGGCGTCTGATTCTTGATTTCTGCACTACTCATGATCTCAGGATGGTGAGATCGAGCCCCCGTCAGGCTCCACGCTCAGCACGGAGATTCATAATCTCCCTTTCTCTCTCGAATGAATGTATGAATGGAAAACCAAAAAGAACCCCAAAACCAAAAAACAAACAAAAAACCCCAAACCCTATTTACTGTCTTAGTATCACCAAATTGCACCGTTGAGAGGTGTCACAGATATTACCTGTTCTGGTGCCCTCCAAATTCTTGTGACCACGCCCCATGCCCCATTGCACATGTAAATGTGTGTAGACTGATATATGTTGTACATGTACATATATATCGAAAGTTAGGAAAATGTTGCTATCCTGATTTCCCCTGAACTGCATGGAATCTTGGCACATTTTGGAAGCTGGAGAGCTGGTAAGGATCAGCCTGAAAACCCTCATTGTTAAGCTGAGCGATGTGGACTGAAATGTCTGGACATTTCTTTGGCTCTTGGTAAAATGAAGTTGACTAGATCAGTATTTTTTCAGCCTGTAGGTTGTGACCTATAAGTGGGTCATGAAATCAATTTAAAAGGTCTTGACCAGTATTTTTTTTTTTTTTACAGAAATAGAATACAAAACAACAGAATTGAAATCATCAGAGGGTATTACATGTACACAGGAAAGGTAAGCATCGTTTTGTGAAACTTTCAATGCATGTGTATATTGTGGAGGGAAAACGATGCATGGATTGGGGGAGGACACTGCCTCACAAGCTGGGGAGCCCTGTTCCCAGGCAAGAGCAAGTTTTAGAACATTAGAAGCAGCAGGAACAGGGGATGATTGGCTAAGAGACCAGGGATTTTCTTGTGAGCCTAGCAGGGCATCTCTAGGATAAAGGTGAGCTAGCTAAAGGTGACATGGAGGTCCGTGAGTGGTATATGTTAGCTTTCCTAGACAGTGAGTGTGGGCTTAGGTTTAGATTTGTGATGTGGGTGGGGCCACTGGGGCAGCCTCTATCTTGTGGGTTCTAGTTTATAGAATTCCCTTTATCAGTAGTTACGATAAATGTAAACCTATGTGCATTTACAGGTGTAATGGGTCAAGGAACATGGTCAAAAGAATTTGGAAGTCATCAGAATACTTAATATCTACGACCCCTTCCAAGTTTGCAATTTAGAGTTGCTAAGACAGTGGTTTTAAACCAGGGGCAGTTCTGTTCTCCCAGGGAGATTTGCAAGCGTTGAGACATTTTTGGTTGTAATGACTTCCGGAGGAAAGGGTATGTGCTGTTAACATCTCACATGGAGAGACCAGGGATGCTGCTAACCATTGCACAAGGCACAGGACAGCTCCCACAATAGCCCCAGGTATCAGTGGTTGAGAAACCCCGTTCTAAGAGTACGTATGGAAAGAACCAGTTACCAGTAGTAGCATTACTACTATTTGCTAGCATTGACTAAGCACGGACTATATGCAGACACTCTTCTGAGTACTAACATTAATGAGCTCTTTTAATACCCACAGCATGGGTATTATGAAATTATTATATTAAAATAATGTTCTCGTCCCCATTTACAGGTGAGGAAATTGAATAGGGAGATTAAGGGCTGCCCAGGGTTAAATAGTCTATAGACTGGGGATTCCCATGCAGGGATTCTGGTTTCAGATTCTTCTCTTCTTTACTTAGAGAAAATACAAGTTAAAATCAGAAATGAGGGGGCGCCTGGGTGGATCAGTGGTGTAAGCCTCTGCCTTCGGCTCAGGTCATGGTCTCAGGGTCCTGGGATTGAGCCCCGCATCGGGCTCTCTGCTCAGCCGGGAGCCTGCTTCCCCCTCTCTCTCTGCCTACTTGTGACCTCTCTCTCTCTCTCTCTCTCTGACAAATAAATAAATAAAATCTTAAAAAAAAAAAAGAAATGAGAATGCTACTGCATACTTATTAGAAATGCTAAAATTAAAAAGACTGTCTGTTCCAAGTGTTGGCGAGGATGAGAACAAACTGTCATGAACTATTGGTGGGAATGTACAATGGTACAGCCCTTCTGGAATGCAGTTGGCAGTTTCTTAAACACTTAAATGTATACTGTAGCAGGCAGCGTGCTGCCCCCGACCCTGAGACATCCATGTGCTAACCTTGGAGATAAGATTAAATTAAGAATCTTGAGATGGGGACATGATCCTGGATTGTCTCGGTGGCCCAGTGTAATTATAAGGGTCCTTCTAAAAGGGAGACAGGAGGGCCAGAGAGAGATATTTAAAGATGCCACCATGATGGTTTCAAAGAGGAGGAAGGGCCACTTGCCAAGGGATGTAGTTGACTTCTAAAGCTGGAAAAGACAAGAGAATGATTCTTCCCAGGACCTCCAGAAAGAATGCAGGCTTGCCAGCGTTGTCGTCTGAGCCCCGTAAAACGCATTGTGGACTTCTGGCCTCTTGTAAGATAATAACTTTCGGTTGTTTTAAAGCCTCTACGTTTGTGGTCCTTTCTTAGAGCAGCAATAGCAAACGAATTCCTACCCCTATAGATGGTCCCGTCATTCTAGTTCCAGATTTTTACCCAAGAGAAAAGAGAACATGTACATGTGAACACAAAACATTAAGTCTCGTGGGCTATGGTGAGGGCTGTGAAATGTGTAAGCCTGACGAATCGCAGACCTGTACCCCTGGGGCAAATAATACATTATAGGTCAACAAAAAAAATTTTTTTTAAAAGTTAACCCTCTTTAAATCTGTAAGAGTTGCGTCTCCCTCTTTGATTTTTGCCATTTATAACAAATATGTATTGAGAGCCCACCATACTCCCAAGGCTACTTTTGTTTTTTTTTTTTTTTTTAAGATTTTTATTTATTTATCTGAGAGAGAATGAGTGAGAGAGAGCATGAGAGGGGAGAAGGTCAGAGGGAAAAGCAGACTCCCCAAAGGAGCTGGGAGCCCGATGCGGGACTCGATCCTGGAAGTCTGGGATCATGACCTGAGCCAAAGGCAGTTGCTCAACCAACTGAGCCACCCAGGTGCCCCCAAGGCTACTTTTTAGAGATGTACAGGAAATAACACATGTTTATCTTTCTTTATGCGGAATGTGGACCTGGGTGCTCATAGGTCTAAGAGATTCGCTACTGGCTTTTAGTTTAAACAAGCTTGGTTCTTCCGTACAATCTTCATTTGATCGTGTGGAAATCCCTTTTAGGGGAATGTGATACTAAGAACCCTACTTAGAAACCCAGGGTGGTTGGTTTATGGTAGCTCAGGGTAGTATGCGTGTGTATGTATGTAGTATGTAAACATCTGGGTGTTTTGTTTTGTTTTGTTGCCCTCCTAGAATCCTTCAACTTCTTTAGGCAAAGACACCTCAATTTTCATCTGGGGCATCATTTCCCCTCGGTTTCTAGATCACGTGGTTGGGCTGTGGCTGTGCCTGACTGACCTCACACCATGATTATGAGGCAGCCACATGTCCTGGACGTGGCTTGTCAGGAGAACTCCTTGGTTCTGGGTTTCCAGGTGAACACAAAATCTGAGTAAAGGGAATTAGATTATCTTCAAGGATGTTAACTCAATGCTAGGGGAATAGGTTGGCTGGGAGTTATTCCCAAGGGACGTAGATGATACCTTTCTCATTGGGGACATTTCTGGTGACACCCAGGAAAAGTGTGGCAATGTAATAATGACTTTGTTCGTCGATCTGATCAGTGCATAGCCACTGGCAATGAATTGGGATTGGTTTCTAGCTCTCTGTAGGTCCCCTGCTTAGCCTTCCTTCCAAGCTCTTGAATCTGACTCTGCTTTACGTAATCTATGCACCTCCTTCTTTCATTCCTTACAGTCCTGTCATAAAGATCTCTCTGCCTTACTACATCCAGACCACTGTTCAAGCCAGGCTCAGTTTTCCCTTCTCCACCAAGAGTTCGCTGACTCCTCCCACCTCCTTCATCCTCTCGGTCAGATTGCAATATAAGACAAAATCCCACAAACAGCTCTTCTGTTTCTTACATGCTACTCTCATCTCTCTAACCACAGTTCAGGAACTTTGAGGTCAGATGTGCCTCTCATGTATACAAGATCCTGGCAACCCTTGGATAAATATTTACTGTTTACTGAAGGTTCGAGATAAGGTCCCTTTCTTCACAGAGGTTGCAATATAGTGGCTGGGAAAAGATAATAAACAAGGACACGTTATGGGATGATGAAAATCAAACAAGATAATGGGATAATGAGTGTGATATTGTGATTTATAATGAGAAATAGCTATTTGGTCTTGTCCTGTTTTTGGCACAGAGTTCCTAAAACCCTAGGAATTTCCCCAGTGATGACAGCAGCAAAGGGGACTTTTGTTATGTTAATGAGGCACAGAAAGATGGGGGCTGGTTGCCAGTGGAACCAGCCTTGTTGAATTGGAGGGTTGGAACTTTCAGTCCCACTCCCCTGGCCCCTGGGGATGGAAGAGTGGTTGGAGGCTGAATCAGTCACTAGTGACAGCCAATGATTTAATCAATGTGCAGGAGTAATGAAGCTCCCATAAAACCCCAAAAGGATGGTTGAGGTTCAATGAGCTTCCAAGTTGGTCAACATGTAGAGATCTGGGGAGTGTGGTGCACTCTGAGAAGGTACGGATGCTCTTGCCATACCTCTCCCTTTGTATCTCTTCATCCAGCTCTTGATTTGTATCTTTTAATATTTTTTGTAATAAAGTGGTCATCTAGGGAGTGATCAGGTTTCCTGAGTTCTGTGAGCCCATCTAGCAAATTAATCGAACCCAAGGAAGGGGTCATGGGAACCTCTAATTGGTAGCCGGTAGAGCAGAAGAACAGGTAACAATCTGGGTGTGTGATTCGCCTCTGAAATGTGGGGTGGGGGGAAGTCTTGTGGGACCGAGCCCTTAACCTGTGGAATCTGACACTATCTCCAGGGAGGTAGTGTTAGAATTCTGTTGAATTCTGGAACACCAAGCTGGTGTCAAGTTTGATCAAACTTGACACCAGCTTGGTGTTCCAGAATCTTTGAGGCAATAAGTATGTGTTGTTTTGAGGCACTGAGTTCTGGGTGATTTCTTAAGCAGCAGCAGATGATTAATAGAACCAAACCGGCACAATCATCTATGGTTCAGTACGAGTTTACCTTTCTCTGCCGATGCATGGGCAGATACCATTGGATTTAGGCCAGTATTCTTCCTAGACTAAACAGGTTTCCCCAGGTTTTCCAACTGGATTGTAATTGTCTAGTTAGTGGATTCTTTGTATTACTAGCATGGAAGCTCTACAGGGACATTCGCATGTTTTGTTTCTTGCCTGACTGACTCCCAGTACCTAGGGTATCCTCCTCCTCACTGCAATTAACATGCATACAGCAAGCACTTACTAGGGGCTTAATGTAGCACGTGTTGTCTGTTCACTAACGGTCTTTACCTTCGTTACAACCCTATGAGAAAAGTTTTATGTCCACATTTTGTAGATGCAGCACTGTGCAGAAAAGGGACACATTGCCTAAAGTGATAGGGCAAGGAAGTAGAGGAGGCAGGATTTGAACCCAGGCCATCTAGCTTCAGGGTTCTTAAGAAACATCTGTTTTGGGGCGCCTGGGTGGCTCAGTGGGTTAAGCCTCTGCCTTCGGCTTGGGTCATGATCTCGGGGTCCTGGGATGGAGCCCTGCATGGGGCTCTCTGCTCAGCGGGGAGCCTGCTTCCTCCTCTCTCTTTCTTTGCCTGCCTCTCTGCCTGCTTGTGATCTCTGTCAAATAAGTAAATAAAATCTTAAAAAAAAAAAAAAGAAACATCTGTGTTTAAGTACGTGAGATGGTGAAACCATGTGTCACTTCTGATTGCTGACCCTGGGAGCTGGGTGCCTCTTTGTTACTCTGCTTTTTCACTAGTGTGGTATTTTTTTCTTTTAAAGAATTTATGTATTTATTTGACAGAGAGAGAGAACGTAAGCACACAAAAAGGGGGAGCAGCAGGAGAGGGAGAGGGAGTAGCAGGCTCTCCACTGAGCAGGGAGCCCGATGTGGGGCGATGTGGGGCTCAATCCTGGGACCCTGGGGTCATGACGTGAGCCGAAGGCAGATGCCTAATGACTGGGCCATTCAGGCCCTCCTCACCGGTGTTTATTACCCCTTGAATAGTATTTATTGTCAACATCTTACAATGTAATTTTGTCGGACTGCTTATACGTATTCTAGAAGCAACCTCATGCGCTTTTCATCTCCCTTCTCATTCTGCTAAGCCCTTCACAGAAGGCTATGATTTTTCTCTATCTTCTGGAGTCATTTGGTATTTAAAGATGCTCTCTCCACCAGGCATGTCCGCGTGCGAGTGGCAAGCAAAGCCTGGCAGAGGCAGAATTTTGAACAATTAATCAGTTTAGGGAATCATGTAATAAGAAACTTCTCTTGAAATAAATCAGAAAGTCCCATAGCAAAGTCTCAAAGCTCATCATTTCATCTGAGACTCCCAAGGGGCCTCTCTGACTCTGGGTTACCACACCCAGACATTTCAAACCCAGGCTCTCATCACTTGTCTACTTGCTGAGGCCCAGACCTCTTTGGAATAGATAATGTGGCTTCATTCCACTTCTGTGTGAATGTGCCTGGAAAAGGATGACTATGTTTCTTTTTAAAAAGTGTTGGCATTTTTTTTTCCAGTGGCTTAATTTGGGTTGTGATGTTAAAGAGAAGCATGGAACAAAACTTTCAATAAAAAAATTTGACTCACTCTCCATAATGTCATCCCGGCTTGGTTTGGCCTTGATGAATTCAGCACTTTAAAGGGTATGTCAACACAATAAATTTTATGCCCTCAATAAAACTTGTGAGTGAGCTCAGTGAGAAATTCCAAGGTCTGGGAAGGCAATTAACGTTTGAAATATATATTGAGTTGTTTACTGCGACATTTTATATGGCCACAGACCTGTACGTGGGATGTCAGGATGTCACGAGGGAAGAATTTCCCTAGGAAATGCAAGGTTTGCTTTTCAAATAACATTGACTTGTCCGATGGCTCCCTGAATACAGAGGAATGTAAGAAGGGGCTACCAGTGAAAATCCACTTCCCTCTGCATGTCACGCAGTTGTCCTTGTTTTCTGTTTCTGCGGGCAGTAATCCCCTGAAAGGTATTCATTGTCAACATCTTAGCCACTTGATTTCACTGGACCATTTGTATCATTGTTTGTCGTAGTCCTGTAGGGACTAAGAGAAATTCCTTAATTTCTTAATTAGGGAATGTCTTCATTCCTTAATTAAGGAACATTCCTTAATGTTCTCTTAATTGATCTGATTTGGGTTCAAGCCCTAGTCCTACCTCTTAGTCAGTGTGTGACCTTGTATGGGTCATAGTACCTCTGTGGACATCATAGTCTTTTTTTTTTTTTTTTAATCTCCACACCCCATATGGGACTTGAACTCACAACCCTGAGATTCCAAGTTGCATGCTCTTCAAACTGAGCCACTCAGGCACCCCTAGAAAATCACTATTTTTTGTGTAGCATTGCACTCACGGGCTCTTTCTGAGAATGGCGCCAGCACACAGGATGTGAGAAGATCCCAGAATGAAAGCTGTATATATTCATCAGTTGTGTCCGTGCTGCGTGACCACCTCAGAATCTCATTGCTTTGCAACAGTATTAATTAATTAATTACATATTCTTTTATTACATGCATTTACTTGTTTATTGTTTTGCTTGCTGGTCTGTGGGTTGGCTGTAGTAGCAGTGTTTCAGGTTCTGAGCTTGGGTTTACTCTGTGTGCACCAACCTGAAACCCCCTTTCATGGATGGGTGTGGGACGGGTGATCAGAAACACAGTCAGGGATGCCTCTTAAGTCTTAGGCTCTAAACTCGTATACAGTCACATTTGCCCACGTTACATTCATCAAAGCCAGTCACATTCTTGGGCCCAGCCATCAGTGGGGCCGGAGAGAGTACTCCATTGACAGTGATCCATGTCAGGAAAGAAGATAATCAGCTACCATATAATATTTGCATAAGTAAAACGAATAAAGAACCTGAGGTCATTCTATAAACAAAAGGCATCTAAGAAGTATAGAGTTTTCTCTCTTTTAAAGGACTTACTTATTTGAGAGAGGAAAGGTGGGTGTACACTCCAGTAGGGGGCGGATCAGGAAGAAAGAATCTTTTTTTTTTTTTTTTTTTTAAGATTTTATTTATTTACTTGGGGAAAGAGCGCTAGGGAGAAGCAGGCTCCTGCTGAGCAGGGAGCCCGGTGCGGGGCTCGATCCCAGGACTCTGGGATCATGATGCTTAGCTGACTGAGCCACCCAGGCACCCCAGAAGGAAAGAATCTTAAGCAGATTCCCTGCTGAGCACAGAGTCCCACGCAGGGCACCATCTCATGACCCATGAGATCATAACTTGAGCTGAAACCAAGAGTCAGATGCTTAACCGACTGAGTCACCCAGGTGCCCCTAGTTTCCTCTCTCTTATATTTAAACCTCAAATACGTTGAGTTGATTTTCTACAATTTAAAATGAGGGTTAAGTTCTTTCTTTTTATCGCCTTTCATGAAAGCATACATTCTGGTGCCTTCTGTGACTCGTTTCTTCCCTTTCAGTGGGTCCTACTTACTATTCAGGGTCTCCAACAACTCACTGACCCACTGGGAAAGGTTTTTTATCAGTTCATCTTTAAATGTCCCTGACCAGTCAAGATAGGGAAAGAGTTAAGGGTTGACTCATCTGTTCAAATCAAATGATGCTTTGGTGGGCATGAGACCAGGATGCAGGAAGACGTCCAGGCTCTGCCACTGAATTTGGACAAGTCAGTGATCTCGGGGTGTGATCTATGGGAGAAGAAGCTGGGGAAGCTGCAGGGAAAATCATTTAATGATGCTCGCCATCCTCAGTAAGCTTCAGTGCGGAAGTCATTGTCTAAATAAGCATTCCTTTCCAACCACAGTCTAGCCATTTTGCCTAAAAGTTGGCAGATGTGACTTGCCCCAGGGCATGAACATCTCAAGGAAAATGTTTTAAATGTAGTGTTTAAAAAATCTATAACAATTATGCAGGGTTTTTTAAAGTTCATATAATAATTCCACTGCTTTTGCTCATTAAATATTTGTTTTTCTCATTGTTGATCCAGTAATTTCACTTCTAAGGAAATAATCAGAGACGAGGAGCGAGGTTTATGCACAGAAATGTTCATTGTGGCACTTCAAAAAAATTAAAGTGAAAAATTGGACAGAACCTAAATGTCCAATAATAAAGGACTGATTGGGTAAATTATTATAAATCTACATAATGGACTATAATGCAGATGTTAAAATAATGTTTTAAACAATTTTAATGACTTGAGAACATTCCCCTGGTATAATATTAGAGGAAATAATGTAAAGTAAGAGAACCAGAATAGTGTATAACCATCAATTCCTTAAATTGCACATAATGAGATTATAAGGAAATTCAGAAAAAGGTGAATAGTGGTTATCTCAGGATTGTGAGATTGTGAGTACTTTGCATTCCCTTCTTTATATTTTTCTGTATTTTCTGGTTCTGACAACAAACAATTACATTTTATTTTTTCCATTATATTAAAGTAATATATGTACATAATTTAAAAAATTCTAACAAAGTCTATAGTGAAATGGATCAAGTCTAGCTCACCACAATAATGTTTGTTCTTTTTCAGCTATTTCTTTAGTGTATTCTCCCATATGCCTGTATACTATGTTTATACCTCTATTACTAGAATCAGGGGTTTCATAAATTCCCTGTTGGCTTCTGGTTATAATTGGCTGGTTATAATGGCTTCTGGTTATTTGGCTCTCTTTAATCAACTTCCCCACCTTCTCTTCCCACCCATCATTTTCTCAATTGACCATGGTTCATTGTAATTATATCAAAATACTTGGTTAAATCAGCAGCAGTGTTTATATTATTATAACAAAGTAAATTATTGCTCTTGGCCAAATTATATTTGGTTTCCCATATTTGTGATTCTTCTCTTCTGAATCCCCCAACTACTCTGTCAGTACTGGTCAATAATTTTCCAAATGTACAGATATAGCCCCAAATATTCTATGGATTCTGTTCTTTTTCGCTGATATCTCCCTGAACACCCCTGCTGGATGGTTTGCTCTTGAAGTCTGTAGCTCGGTGTTGTTCCGGGACTTACTTTCACTGGTCTGCCATGTTGATTTCCTTAGAGTCTGCTTCCTTTTCTTTGTTTACTCCTTCCTTTTGGTGGAACATATCCATCCAGCGGCTTCACGAGAAAGAATGCATGAGAGGTAAATATTTTGGGTCTTTCTGTGTCTAAAAATGTCTTTTCTCATAGACTCCCATTTGATCGATGGTTTAGCTGGGTATAGAAATTTCCCTTAGACATTTTGAGAACTTTCCTAGCAATCACGGCTGCTGTTCAGAAGCACTGAGCTTTTGGGTCCTGTGCCATTGGGACGCAGTGGGACAGAGATGAACAGAAAGAGCCTGGGTCAGTAGGATAGCTGCAAGAAAATGCAGAAGAAGAAACATAGAAAGTCCGAGAATCACAGAAGTCAAATTCCAATTGATTGTTAAGGATGAAACAGCCAAGCAAGGGTGGCTTATGAAGTCAAGAAAATGTAGCTCAGAGAGTCAGCTCAGGCATGCCACAGTGTTCTTGCAGCCTGGGTTCAGAGTTCAGGGTGTCAGAAAAGCAGGAAGTTCCAGTAAACAGCGCAGCTGCTGTGAGCTCTGATCCAAGGACGGGTTCTGGGCTCAGATGTATGCTCCTTGCTGGATTTGGGTTTATCCTGTGCGGACCACTTCCAGAGGGATGTTGGAGGCCTTCTGTGAAGCTACTTCTGATGGAGAGACACAGAGCTCCTGGGACCCAAACAGAGCCTCCGAAGTTGATTCGATTAAAGTATTACAAAAGCATTATTCATACCGCACTCTCTCCAACAACCTCTCCTTGAATTCCAGTTGTTGGAAAACAGCAGTGGCTTTGGAAGTAGGGGTTCCTGCAGTCTCCAGATCTGCTCATGCTTTTCCACCAGTGTCTGTAGGGCATCAAGTCAGGATTGCTGGTGGCAAGGGTCATACACACCCAGAAATCACCGTTGTGATCTCCACTTAAACAGCGATGCCCCTGGGACCTGTCCAGCTGGCCTTATTCTCCTGGAGGCATTTGGGAGAGACAGACTTAAAAATCCGTGTGGGTCTGAAGTCACATGTGGTTTTCATACTGAAAGTGATTTTGGTGGAAAGGAAACAACTTAAAACTTCCTGATGTTCTTTATTGTCTTCAAACAACCTAAACCAGACATGCCAGAAATAAGAAGCCCTCCATCTCCCCTTTAAAACACTGACCTTCTTTCAGATTAGTTTCCCTGGAAGTTTGAACAAGGAATCAATGGGAAAAGAAAATGATTTGAGATTACAGGTGAATGGTGGGAAGTTTTTCAAAGTGTTTTACCGTCTTGCAAGAGTGGATATGCTTGACTAGAGTTAGGAGCTGTCTGGCAGGGAGGATTTCAAGCTCAAGAACTCAGCACTTGTGTCTTTCTAGGGTTTGATCTGCTCCAACACATATATTTTTTGCCAAGGTCACTGCTACCCTTTAGAAGGTGATGAGAGGATACCGTGCTCAAGGTAGACTTGCAAATAAGTTACCAGCCCATGGAGAAGAATTTTTTTTCAGTAACCAGCCCCAGCTTCTTTTGAAGATAAACCCAGGTGCCAAGGTGCAACAAAGCAGCGTTCCTTTGTTTCCTTAATGTGATACCTAGTTGTAGTGAGGGACTGTGGGAACACACATTGTCATTCTGTGGACTCCCTGTTACCTGTCAAGTTATTGAGAAAGTCCTCCAGGATTCCTAAGATGGTAGAAACTTACTAGTGAGAGAACAAAGCTAAAAGAAGAGAGAAGAAAATGTTGCCATTAGTACTCCTACCCATACTGCTACTATTAATGGCTATTAGAATTATTCCTACTGCTCCGGCTACGTTGTTGCTATGACTGCTGCGGCTTCTGCTGCCCCTAGCAGCTGCCTTCTGGTTTTAGCATATTGGGGTTTAGAGATACAACGTAACTTTATACTCCCTGAAGCCTGCCAACCGAAGGCATATGGACTCCATGTTACAGGCATATGGATTCCATGTTACATATGGACGTCTTGAAGCTCAAAGCGATTAAGGCAAATTGTCCAAAATCACCCAGAGTGAGAGGCAGAACTAGGTTGGAAGCCAGGACTCTTTGATTAACCAGGATCCCCTACTGAAACACACACACACGCACACACACATGCTCGCACACACGCACACACACGCAGTAGCAGGAGATTCATCTGTCTGATGACTGTAGTTCCCACCCAAGAAGGTAGGAACAGTAGGAGGTGTCATAGGGACATGCTTCCAAGGAAATCCTTCTCTTCAACGCTTCCCAGCGGGGTCTCTCTCCCTCTCTCTTTCTACCTCTCTCACACTCACACTCAGAAACGCACCAAGGATATCTTTGATGGAACACACAGTTTCGCTTAGCTGACCTATTTTATTTTAAAAGGCAAATGAGCTAATGCCCTAGATTTCCAGGAAGACTGACACATCTCCATTTCTCTCTCTGCTCACTGTTCTTCTTCCAAACCCCAAACTCATTTGAGGCAGGGGCTTCTGTCTGCCTTCCCCTTCCTCCTTCCCCATCCTGGGCTCCGCATGTAAACACAATACATTTACTGCCAAATGGAGCCCACAGAAGGGAAGGCTGTTAAATATTCCATTTGATAACCGTCCCAATTGAGTGCCTGCTAATAATAATCGCTGATCCTTACTGTGCTGTCACCGTGAACTCTTCCCACACCTAACGTCCGCTCATTGTCACCGGAGTTCTCGGAGATGGTACCGCTCCGTCCGCCTCCAGAGGGCAGACTGTGAATGCGTGCAGGCTGAGTGACTTGCCCCCAGGGGTCACTCAGCTTTAAGTAGCAGAATTGGGACTGCCTTATATTGTGCAAAAGAATAATCATAATTTGGTGTGAATAGTTTTGCATCTGTAGGGGAGAGAATTTTTAGATAGATAAGACCCAAATCCTAGCCTCAGAACTGCTTAAAACCCAGTTAGGGTGAAAGATGGGATATAAGGAAACAAAACTTGACCCGAGGAGAAGGGTGGGCAGGGAGGTGTGGGGTATGAGTAAGAAAACTGGCTGAATATGGGCTGAATCCTGTGCTTGGCCCTGACTTGGATAGTGGTTCATAGTGCCAAGAGGCCACTGGGCTGAATCTGGTCTAGGGGCAGCAACGGGCAAGAGGGTCCCCTGACCACAGAAATGTTCCTGCTGCAGACAGTTTTAAAGAAGCCAGTCCCATGCCTCACTGTGAGAGCTGCCTTTCTTCTGTCTGACAGAGAGGTTTCCTGTGCCCCTTCAGCAAAGAAGTCAAGGGCAATAGCCCTTTGTCCCAACATGGAGGCCTCAGGAAGAGGCAGTCCTCAGGCTCTCCTGGAGGTCCACTGAGTTATTTCAAATGACTCCTGTCCTGTGCTTGCTTTTTTTTTTTTTTTTAAGCCACTTTATTGAGGTGTGATAGCTCTGGAGGTCTACTGTACAGCATAGACATTCCAAAACATTTGCAATGAGGACAAAAATTTGCTAGAGGGTAGAACTTTTGTGCTAAAGGGTCTTGCCATAAAAGAAAAAAAAAAGTCCCAACAGATAAATAAATGAAAATAAAAGAGGCAGGAAGAGACCTTAAGAGGTGACAAGTTTTTGCTTTGCTTTTGAGGTTTGAATAAGAGCTAGTTATGTCAAGAGGGGAGGTTGCATCTGGTGGAAGAAACAGAAAGAACAACTCTGTCTCCCATTATTTTCCCCCACAGAGGGCAAGGTACCTTCTTCTTCCCCTCTCCTTGCCTCGCAACCTCTCCCTCTGCCTTATCCCCTCTGCCTGTCCCCTGTTTCAATCCTCTTTGAGGGAATGGGATGCTAACTGGATCCACCAGAGCTGAAGATCCTGTTTACTAAGAGGTGGGGCACTGTCTTTAAAAGCTCAGCATGGAATTAGGTCAGACCAGGCTCTTTCTTGCAGGTGGGGAAGTGGGGACTCCAAACCCGTGCAGCGAGCTCCAGCCTTCAGCTTTATCAGAGCTCTGCGCTGAGGTCACCAGTCCCGACCATGGATAAAATGGTGCTTTGTGCTCATCTGCCAGCCTTCCATTTGCAATCCCCGTGGGAACGTTCTTGGTGGTGAAGCCCTGTGCTGAGCTGGCCAAAATACTGTCCACATTGCATTAAAATCTAACTTTGGTGTTGAGTGCTACGTCCTTATTCCTGTGTTTTCACTCCTCTGATAGTCTCCTCCTCCTGCGGGTTATCATGTTATCATTCCCTTTTCCGGGCGGGTCCAAATCCCACCGAGCCTTCAAGGTTCAGCTCATCTGCCATTTCTTCTTTTTTTCTGATTCCCTCTAGTTAAATAAATAAATAAACAAATAATAAATAATATATTAGAAAGTCATCTCTTCTTACCTGCACATTTTAATGGCAATTCTGTAGCTTTCTGTGTTCCTGTCATCTCCTTGACTGGTTCGTGAGTTTCTTGAGACTACACTATGTGTATCTGATTCACGTACATGTGTCCAGTGCTTAGCAAACTGCTGGATAGTAAGTAAGTAATTCAGCAAACAAAAACTGGGGGGATGCCCCTTGTGTTCACATGCTGCTTCAGGTTCTGGGAATACACTGACAAGATTCCCACCTGGAGAAACATACACTCTAGTGGGTGAGGCAGACCTAAGTAAAAGAATCACAGAGTTGAATCTAAGCCAGCTCTGGACATACCCAAGCCTTTGACAGCATGTGCTAGGGGAGCTGATCTCCCTGGAAAGGCCAGTGAAGGATCGGGATGCTGTGGTGTGTAGGGAGAGCGGCCCTAACCAGGTGAAGGTTCCAGGTAGAGGAAACCTTGTGCAAAAGTAGAGGGGCAGTTAGTACAGTATGTTGGGGGAAGTGTGTCCAGAGCAGGGCATGTTATGGCCAGAGAGAGAGGAAGGAAATTGACGAGTAGGTAGGGAGTTGTATTTGTGGTCACGGTAAAGAGTTGGTATTTATCCTGTGATCATGGGCTGGACACAACATCAGCGGCTCTCTGAACATCCACAGATCCCTGAGGGTTGAGAGTTTGGTCCCTAAACTGCACCCATTGTCCTTACCACGTGTGTGCTGGGGAAGATGGTGTGGATTACGTTTTTCACATCTCTCTGTGATGCTGAGGAAAATGTAATAAACAGAAAACTCAGAGATGATGCCTTTTTTCTTGGCTTGCTTTGAGGGGGAGAGAGGAAACACAGTCTAGACCTGGAATATCTATTAATTTCCATAAACAAATGAAAAGGAATTTAATTGGGCCAGGACATCCTTGCTGCGGTGCCCAAATTCGGGATAATGTAGACTGTCTTTGCCAGCTGGATCCCTGCCCACGTGCACAGGGTGTTCTGTCTGGCAGAGAAGGGAACTCACATATGGGGCCCTGTCGTGGGCCAAGCCCTCCACGCCTCCCGTCTAGATTGTGTAGGAACATCTCTTGATCTCATTTCCAATCTGGTACTGATGGACAGGAGGAGGCTGAAGCAAGAAGGGTAGAATCCAGGATGACTTGTTTAATGAGGTGAATGCTAATGTCACAGACCCAGGAAGAAGAGATTTCGGGGAGAAGTTGATGGACTCAAGTTTTGGCTTGTTTGGTTTGAGAGTCTGAAGGCCATGTGGTTGGACACCCAGGAAGGAGCTGGAAATATGGCCTTCCCTTAAGAACAGTGAGGACTCATGATACTGAGGCAACACCTTCTGGGCAGCCTTCTTCTTTTGGAATCTATGCCGTCTCCCCTCCCCTCCAGTGTCTTTCAGCAACACCTGTCAAGTGGCTCCAACTCACATTTTTAGGCATTGTTTCCCCACTGTCCTAAAGAAAAAGTGGCCAGGCAGACCAGACAAGGGCAATCTTAGCTATATCCGCACAACCTCTAACACCTTCCTTGACAGTGTCCTCAAGCAAAGTAATGAATGATTTTTTTTTTAAACCCTGAAAGAGTTCTGGTCACCAGTTCTGGTGTGTGTGTGTGTGTGTGTGTGTGTGAGAGAGAGAGAGAGAGAGAGAGAGATCGATCCACAGCAAAAAGACTTCTTTGACTTCTACAATTCAGCCCAAGTCTAATGCTATCTACACCAGATCCCAAAGGTGAAAGGCTCAGTCCTACAAGACTGTCCCCCTCCGCCCCCTTCTGCCCACTTCAGATACCACTTGCAAACCCAGGTTGTTAGCAAAGGTTCAGCTCATCTGCCATTTCTTCTTTTTTTCTGATTCCCTCTTGTTAAAAAAAAAAAAAAAAAGAAAGTTCCCTCTTCTTACCTGCACATTTTAATGGCACTCCTGTAGCTTTAGGTCAGAGGTTCCAATCACCCCCTCCTTGGGTTTGTTTAATTCACTGGAGCAGCTCACAGAACTCGGAGAAACATGTTGCTTACTAGATGATCAGTTTATCGTAAAAGCATAGAATTCAGGAACAGCCAGATGGAGGAGATGCATAGGGCAATGTGTCAGGAAAAGGGTGAGGAGCTTCCTGTGTCCCCTCTGGGCACCTTGCTTTCCCCACGTGTGTGTGTGCTTACCACTCAGCAGCTCTCCAAACCCTATCTTTTTGGGTTTTCACAGAGGCTTCCTTACATAGGCATGATTGATTAACTCATTGGCCTTTGGCGATTGAACTCCTTTCTAGCTCCTCTTCCTTCCCTGGCATTGGGGATGGGGGAAAACTGACCTTTTAGATCTCTAATCACATGGTGGTTCTACTAGCAATCAGCCCCCATACTTAGGCATCCCAAAAGCCATCTCGTTAACTTAAGGTACACCTTGATCACTTTTTTAAGATTTTATTTATTTATTTGACAGAGAGAGAGAGAGAGAGAGAGAGAGAGAGAGGGAACACAAGGAGGGAGAAGCAGTCTCCCCAGTGAGCAAGGAGCCTGACACGGGGCTCGATCCCAGGACCCTGGGATCATGACCTGAGCCGGAGGCAGATGCTTAACCGACTGAGCCAACCAGGCGTCCCTCACCTTGATCACTTCTTAAAAATTTTTTTTAAAAGATTTTATTTATTTATTAGAGAGAGAGCACAAGTAGGCAGAGCCCCAGAGAGAGAGAGAGAGAGATTAGCAGGCTCTCCACTGAGCAGGGAGCCTGAAGCAAGGCTCGATCCCAGGACCCTGGGATCATGACCTGAGCCGAAGGCAGACACTTAACAGACTGAGCCACGCAGGCACCCCACCTTTATCCTTCTTAACACTTTGGAAATTATAAGGGTTTTAGGAACTCTATGCCAGAAACGGGGACAAAGACCAAAATATATTTCTTATAACTCACAGTATCATACTCCCTGTATCGTCATCCATTTCAGTTTTCGTAACTTCTTAAAAAGTTTCTGATCGTTAACAGTTCACAAGACCTCCAACTGTTTTAGTCCCTCATTCATTCAATACTGTGTGCCGGTTCCTGGTAAACCCAACACAGATTCTCAACTGCCTTAAATCTTAGAGTTGAGTGGGAGAGAGAAACAGACATTAAACTAATAATAACCAAGTAACCATTTAAAATTGGATTTGTCACAAGTATTAGAAGAAAGAACCACAGAGAACACTGTGGGATGTAGCTCAGTCTGGTGTTGGCGTCTGGGTGGAGGGTGATACCATTTTCTGAGATGAGAATCCCAGGAGAATCATGTTTAGGCGTGACTTTCAGGGGATAAATAAGACTAAGACGTGTGGAGCTCACTACCTACCGAGCACGGCTTGTAAACAGGTTATAAACATCCATTTGTGTGACCTGCCTGCAGACCCGGTGATGGAGGGACCATCATGATTCCTGTTTTACAGATGGGGGCTGAAGAAAGAGGGTTAAGTGGCTTTCCTTTTTAAATTATTATTGTTTAAAAAAATTTTTTAAAAAAGATATTATTTATTTGAGAGAGATAGCAGGAGCAGGGGGCAGAGGCAGAGGGAGAAGCAGACTCCCTACTGAGCAGGGAGTCCATTGTGGGGCTCGGTCCCAGGACCCTGAGATCATGACCTGGGCTGAAGGCAGACACTTAACCGACTGAGCCACCCAGGCACCCCCTTAAGTGGCTTTCCTGAGGACTTTCCCAACTAGTGATTGACAGAGCCAGGATTTCAAACCTAGGCTGTCTGGTCCCAGAATCCACACGATGCAGACTTACTCATGAGACTTTCTTTTAGGTCCGTTCAGCTGAAGATTCTGGGGAGAAATCTAAATGACAATTTGATAAACGGCTTTCTTATCATTATTAAAAAAAAAAAAAAAAACAACAAATTCAACTGAGTCAATTTGAAAGTCTGGTTGACTTTATTCAACAATTCCTGAATCAGGTAGCATCCCTGTAGCGGATAGAAAGGCGCTTTGAGGAGCTGTGCAAAATGGAAGGCTTTCGGGCTCTTGGGTGGCTCAGTCGTTAGGTGTCTGTCTTCAGCCCAGGTCATGATGCCAGGGTCCTGGGATGGAGCCCTGCGCCAGGCTTCCTGTTCAGTCGGGGAGCCTGCTTCTCCCTCTGCCTGCCTCTCTCCTTGCTTGTGCGTGTGCTCTCTCTCTCTCTGTCGAGTAAATAAAAATAAATCTTAAAAGAAAAAAAATGGAAGGCTTTCATAGGCAAAAGGGGGAAGGGAAAGGAAGTTTCTAGCAAAGAGTGGGTTGTTTCAGCAAGGTCACATCCCTTTGGGGGAAGGCAGGGGTCTATCAGGCAGATTACCTCCCTGGTGCTGACCAGATCATTCCAGTTAGACTGGCCAAAGGTTGTATTCCTGAAACTACAGTTAGGTCACAGTGAAGTCGCGGTCTGCTGCTCTGGGGCTTAGCACAAGTGACTCCATCTGGGACCTGCTGATTCTTTCAAAATATCATTTAAAACAGCCTGAGTTGGGATTTCTGTTACTGCCGGCAAAAGGATCCTCACGGGTGCAGATGTGATTGGATGTCTGAAATGGGAAGATGCAGGAGAGTGTGCTGGGCTGGCCATTTCTTCTGGGTGATACCTCAATGGTCCACTCCCAGCAGCACATTCTGGGCTTTCCCTTCTGCTCAAGGGTCCTTGAAAGTCCTTATAATAGGATTTCCATGGATTATATCATCTTCTAGGAGACAAAGACACACAAGGGATGATTTTTTTTTTTTTAAATGAAATCCAAAGAGAGGGCCTGCCTCCCTGGAGGGTGATACCACCCATTCACGGATTCTGCCTTCCTGTCCCCCACCTGTACACCTGCACATACGCCTTCAGGCCCTCTGGAATGACTCTATCATGTGTAAGTGCAGTTGGACACGGTGATGGACGTGAAAACTGGCAAGTCTGAACAGCCGAAAAAGCAAGTGAACAGAAACAGCTCTCAGCGATGGCTGTAGAGCGCGTGGGCTGCCTGTCTTGGGCATGTCGCGTCCCCCTTGTCTTGTTCCAAATCCTGTACTGCTACCTGGTTTGAGATCGACTAAGACTGATTAAAATCCTTTAAATGGCTCTTGTTGACAAGATTTGCTATAGAACATTTTAATGACTAAACAAAATTATGGTGCAGTTTCACTTGATTAAAGACAAAACGAAACCTGTGCTATTTCCAGTGTATGTTAAGAAAGCGACTCAAAAACGTCTTGGAAGAATTCAGAGCCTGGATTCTGCTGGAGAGAAGCATGACAGTGGGTGCGGTGCCATTGTTCTTGGATTTCCTTCCCTTGGCCAAGCCCTCCTGCCTGGTTTTTGTTTTCTTTCTCCTCCACTGGCTTGGTCTGCTTTTTTGCAATGATTTAGGTTGCATGAAGGTGGCCAAGAAAAACCAGATGCCATTTCCAAGTAGTGTTCTCTTTCTAGGCGTTCTCTGGCCTTCACTCTTGGTCATACTTGTTAGACCTGTGTGTCATTTCACTGTTCACATTCCCTCCTTAGCTCCAGTCTGAAGGTCTCCCCTAATATCACCAATGCGACCTGTTGATAAGACAGAGATGAGTGGATTGCTCACAGAGTCCTCTGTGGCTTGCCATGTGCTGTCCATCTCTACCACGTCTCACTCTGACCTTGCACTCTGCAGTTCAGTGCCCTTGGGCTACTTGTAGCTCCTTCCACCTCAGGGCCTTTGCACTTACTGTGTGCTCTGCTTGGAATGCCCTCAGTCCTTTGCATTATTTGTTTAGTCACCTCCTTTTTATAAGGTTTAAATAGTGTCTTCTGAGGGAAGTTCTCCTGATTCTAGTCTAAATTGGGTTCCCCTTTCTAGCTCTTTTGATACTCCTTGTACCTTCCTCAGACCACTTATAATAGCAATTAGATATTTTGTAATTCGTTATTTTATGCTTGCCTCTGACTTACTTGCTGTGATATTCTTATGGCTTACAAGAGTGCTTTTGCAGCCGATGGTTACTCAGTACATATTTGTAGAATAAATGATGGTGAATATGGACTGTGTCTCCTGATCTTTGGGAAGGGTTTTGGTTCCATGAGGTTAGAGAATGTGCACTGCTGTTGGAAACCTTCTGTGCTATCTCCTCCCACTGTTATGTGATGACTGGTGAGCACCCCCTCCCGCAACTCATATGTTAAAGTTATAACTTTTCTGTTTCTATCACAAGGCTTACTTCTCCATATTGTAATTGGCCCCCATCCATCCGTAAGCTTTAGGACAGGTGGAACTCACTCACCTCTTCCTTTCTGGGACCTAACACAATGCCTGGCATTTAGTAGGTGTCCTCTATGTGTTTGCAAAATGAATGAATGAATAAATTTGGTATAAAACTGGGATACGGAATCTCAGCTGTAGTTAAGTATTGCCTGCCAGGAATTCATTCATTCAGTTGTTAATTATGGGTTATACACATACTGTATACCTTGCACACATCGAATGCAGGGCACAAAGTAGATAAAAAAGCCTTGTCCTCATGGAGATTATGTCATGCCAGAGGTAGACACACAATAAGCAAGATAAATAAGTCAGCGTGTGTAATAGTGCCAGGACTGGGGTTGGGCAAATGAGGCATGCACTTTGCACAATTTAGGGCAGGATGGCAAAAAAACTCAGTGATCAAGATAAATGGTATTTTAATGCAGTATTAAAAAAGTAAAATGAATGCAAAAATATCCATGATGAACAAACTATCAAGATTTTAAGGAAAGACAGTTGTTTATATAACCACTTAGATAAATGCTGATGAGAAAATATAAAATTGGGAATAGGAATAGGAAATATGGGGGTGGGGGTGTTGAAATAGTAGGTGGAGTGGCCAGAGAAAATTCCTACCAGGAAGGTAATGCTTGGGTGAAGGAAGGGATGCTCACATCTGGGGAAAAGCTTTCTAGGTGGCAGGATCAGCAGGTGCAAAGGCCCTGAGGCAGGAGGACATCTGGACAGGAACTTGTGTGGCTGGAGGAGAGTGAGTCGAGAGGAGGAATTGGTGGGGAGCAGAAATACAGGAGGGGAAGGGGGAGGGGTAACAGAGGCTAAGATGTAGAAGGAAGGGGCTGGACCCAGTATTGCTAACTCATTTGACCTTTTCATAGAGAGGCGAGAAACGAAGATTTAAAGTGATTCTCCTTAATTTTAAAAGAGAGTCCACTGATTTGAAAAAATAGTTAAATGCAGTGCAGGCTAAAACCAGTGGTTCATTACTAGGAGTGATTTTGCTTCCCAGGCAACATTAACAATGTCTGGAGGTATTTGTGGTTGCACATCTGGGGAGGGGCTCCGCCTGGAAGGTAGCACAGGTGAAGACTGAGGCCAAAGATGCTGCTAACATTCTGCAAAGTGCAGGGCAGCCCCCAACGGCAAAGCATGACCCAGCCCCAAATGTCAGTAACACTGAGCCTGGGAAATCCTGTGCTGAACAGAACGTGCCCGTGGATGGAATCTGTTGACAAGGTCAGCAAATTTCTTAAAGCGAGCAGATGGGCCAAGAAGCCAGGGATGGCGCTCTTCCCTCCAGACCTCGCAAAATGCTGACCCGTTTCCTTTATGCTTCAGCAGAAGCAGTTTTCCGCCCTGTGCCCAGCACTCCTCCTTATTAAGTAATCACCACCCGCGGCCCCTCATTTCCTTGTCTGTGACCACCCCAGGTACAAAAGATGTCCTGTGCACAAGAGGCAGATGGAGATGAGTCGGTTACAAGCCTGTTAGACTAAAGCACAGGCATCAGCCTTATCTCATCACTGTGGGCTGCACACTTGAGCTTGGTGGCTTTGTGCCTGTTCGCTCCTTTAGTCCGATGGCTGCCCAGCCTGGGTCTCTCATTCTTTTTTTTTTTTTTTTTTAAGATTTTATTTACTTATTTGACAGAGATCACAAGTAAGCAGAGAAGCAGGCAGAGAGAGAAGAGGAAGCAGGCTCCCCGCTGAGCAGAGAGCCTGATGCGGGGCTTGATCCCAGGACTCTGGGATCATAACCTGAGCTGAAGGCAGAGGCTTTAACCCACTGAGCCACCCAGGCGCCCCTGGGTCTCTCATTCTTGCTGATGAAGCACAGTTTCCTATTCTGAGCCAGAGTTGTTCCATCAGAATGTCCCAAGCAGCGTCAACATCCACCCTGCCGTACACCGCACTCATAGCTGATTATATGACTCCCATCTCAGTAGTCTTTTCTCCATTAAAATGAGGTGAAAGATAAATCATTTTGGATAGACCTTTGTTGTTACGCGGGAGTATGTCTAGAGCAATGGCTTTTGATTGGAAGAACTAGAACAGAAGTTACAAACCCCAAAATGCCTACAGAGGCCAGGCAGGTAATTGGAAGGCATAAAGCAGGCCATTCAAATAGGGAGTCGTGGGAACTGGGGGACCCTGGGGGTCTCAGGCTGGAAGCATCTGTCCTTCACGTCTCCCCAGTGCTGCAAAAATGGCAGTTGGACCCAGCCGGCAGGACCTTTAGACATTTCGATAGAAATCCGAGATTTTATTTTTTTAAGATTTATGTATTTGAGACAAAAAGAATGCACAAGCAGGGGGAGTGGCAGGCAGAGGAAGAGGAAGGAGCAGGTTCCCCACTGAGCAGGGAGCCCAGCTCGGGGCTGGATCCCAGGACTCCAGGATCGTGACTTGAGCCAGAGGTTGGATGCTTAACCGACTGAGCCACCTAGGCGCTCCAGAAACCTGAAATTTTAAATACATTTATTCATGTATTTACGTATATTTATTCATGTAGCTACATGTGATTTGTACGTCATTGGAGGACGATCTCTACTTAGATACTTGGGAACCATCTGTTTTCTGCCTATGAGACTAAATTGGTCCAGAAAGTTAGAAATGGACCAGGTTAAGAAGGGAGGGGTAGTGATTTAAAGACCTGCCCGTTTCAGGAGAGAGGGTTTTCCTGGCTACCCGCAAAGCAAAGCCTCATCTACCTCCTTGGATCATAGTGGCCATTCGCGTGCTAGGTATTCTACTAAGGTAAGAACCTGAACTCATTTATTTCCCACAGCCCCCTGGGAAATACTGTCTCTGTTTTGCAGATGGGGAACCAGAGTCTCACAATAGTAACGACTCATGATCCCAGGACTAATAATAACTGCTATGATCATGAGACAGGATTTGAGCCTGGGAACATGCATGCTTTTACCTGTGCCCTTTATTGACCTGACGATGAGTGTTTCTGAGCTTTAGAAAGGACAGTAGGGACAAAGTTGGCCAATTTATCATTTTCCTGAGCAGTTCTTAACCTGTGCCCAAGGGAAGTTGGTATAAATACCACCAATCCCAACCACTGTGTTCCACGCCATTCCCTCGGGCTCCCCAGTGGGATGGAGCCCCCGTTGCCCATAGGAGTCTCTTACTTGATGCCCTGAGAATTGACCTCTTTCCCTCCCCAATCTCACTACTTTTCCTTCTCACATCAACTATGCATGTATGAATCCTTGTCTCAGACCCTAAGTAAGACCCAAGGGAATCTCAAATTCTTTGGTTATTGCCAAGATTGGATTATCTTTGCTTCTGATGAAGCTCGTCAGGTCACAAAGTCTTAACCATCTACATTTATCATATAAAGTATTATGTTGTCCTAAGGGGCATAACAAAGTTGTAACAGAATAGAGCACCAGTCTTAAACTTAGGAGAAGAATGCAAAAATGGGAAAGGGGGACAGATATGAACCAAAGGGGTTTATTCGGTCACAGAGAGGACACTTGGTTGCTGTTACCCCTGCCACATTTCCATCAGTTAAGGCACGACTGATTATCTACTAGCATTGCAGGCGATAAGAGGCTCTTTTCTTTCATCTTTCCGTTTAATTTCCTAACAACTTGAGAGGAAGAACTCTCTGGCACTGCAAATTACTTTGGATTGTAACAAAAAGGATCCAGAACCCTTTTTTCTATTTCTTTTAATAGTCATTTAGGGACCTAGTGTAATTGAATTAAGACACTTCCAAGAGGTGAATTATAGGATAATAATTCAGACCTTTCCATTTAATAAGAGCTGGCCTGTGGCCTTGGGTCCACTAGATCTGAAGGGGTGAATTACTGCTCCATAACTCACAAGGTCCCATTTAAAGAGACCCTGGTTAAAGGGAATTAACATCAACAACCAAGTCAGCAAAGGCAGTCCGTGATCTTAGAGTAAGGGATGAGGGGAACACAGAAATGAATTTGGAAACTTGGCTTCTCGCTTCAAAGAAGTCAGATACCTGAGAATAATGGCAGACCCTCAAGGAAGAATGAATGGCCTCTCCACCAAGTAGGGCTCTGGGTGTTTTCCACCATTGCCCCAACATGCACGTGTGGAAGTCTCACGCACTCCATCCTTTCCGATATGGTTAAGTAACTAATTGGGCTTTAACTGTAGCTAGGACATAGGTGAGGTCCCCAGCAGGTTCCTTCCTCCTGGAGGCAGAATGGACAGTGACATCCCAGGACACCCCAGTGTCATTCTTCCCCTTCGCCCCAGTGACAAGCATCTTTTTTCTCACAGATGCCTGAAATTTTACCATTCGCAATTCATTTACTCGGCTTAAACATTACCATCTGATTTCCTCTTTTTATTTTTTTTTAAAAGATTTTATTTATTTATTTGTCATAGAGAGAGAAGCGAGAGTGAGCACAGGCGGACAGAGTGGCAGGCAGAGGCAGAGGGAGAAGCAGGCTCGCTGCCAAGCAAGGAGCCCGATGTGGGACTCGATCCCAGGACGCTGGGATCATGACCTGAGCTGAAGGCAGCTGCTTAACCAACTGAGCCACCCAGGCATCCCTGATTTCCTCTTTTTAAAAGGCAGTCAACATTATACATAAGTAAATGTATGGCACTTAACTCATAGACAGATACGAGTTCGAATCTAAACTCCACAACTAACAATCTGTGATGTTGGTTACTTCCTTTGGGTTCTAAGTGTCTCATCTGTAGGCTGAGGATTATAATAAGACTACCTGCTTAGAGCCCTCATGAAGATTAGATAGAAGAATGGATCGAATACTTAGCCAAGTACCAGACAAGAGTAAGGGTTTGGCAAAGAATGAGTATGATTGTTGAAAAATATCCTTCAGAGAGAGATACTTATGCCAACAGTCGCGTCTCTGTGCTCTCTTTCAAATTCCAGAGTGTGGCTGTTGCTCCATGTGAGAAATAAAAGATTAATTCAATAGAGTTCGTAGATACTCTTTCCTAATATGGCACTGATCGTTAGTTTGCCGCCTCTGAGGTAAATCTGACATTTGGAAATTTCTAGAAACCTAACGAAAACCACCTCAACTCCAAAGGTTCCCATGCAGTTTAGGAGGTCAGTACCAGCTGACAGGACCTGTCCCTTTTCCATTCCCTCTCAGACCTTTTGCCTGTCATGTGCCAACCTTCTGCTATCTGTCCCAAACTTTTACCCAAAGATAAAAAGCGAAAGCTTATAATTCATTACAGTTCATTAAAATGAAAATAAAATTTATTTTGCATCAAAATGAAGAAAATACATTTATTATTAGCATATAAATGGTATTTTTTAATGTCACTCTGCCTCAAAATCACTTACATTTTTCAATGATCACAGCACACAAAATTAATTTTTGATAGCCTTTTGTGATTTGGCTGAAAATTCTTATTTCTTTTTGTGCTTTAAACAGCAAACTGTACCCACTGCTATTCATAGCAAAATTGAGATAATGAAGCAATTAAAAATACATGGATTTAAGATCTTATCTCATTTTTCCTTTGGCCTGTTTCTGCTTCATTATTCATGAAGGGATATGTTTAATTCAGAGTTAGTAATTGCAGATATATCTAGTATAAATTGTGCCTTATACTCTTTACCCATTTCAATTTATTTTAGCAAATAGACCCCTATTTGAAAAAAGTCGTTGAGAGAGGGGGAGAGTATGATAAAAATGCAGAAATCTGTGTGCCTGTATGTGTGTGTGTGTGTGTGTGTATGTGTTGATTGGCAGCGCCAAACAAGATCTCAGAGATGTTAATAATCACCAAAAGATTTGCCCAGAGTCAGGCACTGTACTGAATAATTACACCGGCATCTCATTCAGACCTTAAGAGATTTTATATGGGAGTTATAATTAATACTCCTGTTTCTTAGGTATGGGGACCAAGGCTCAGGGAGGTTACAGAAATGGCTGAAAGTCACACGGTTAGAAGTGACAGAGAATTGGGATCAGAAACTGGCTTGTCTGTCTCCAAGGCCCTATATTTCCAACCCCCCGTTACACTGTCTCTTGTGTCCAGGGCCATGTGCGCCTGAACCTTGAAACCATTGGTCAAAGGCTTTAGAAATCACCCTACTGCTCTACCTCATAGTATCCCCAGTTCATACAGTGGCCGGTCCAATGCTCTTGTCACTTACTTGGTTCCCACGAATCCTAAATATATTTTAGGAATTTATCCTAGGGAAGCAACAGGACATGTACACATGGCTTCTTGTAATGCAGCTTGTCACAGGACACTCTATACCAATAACACAGAGAAAAAGAGAAGAGAAAGAGGGAAGGGAAGAAAAGGAAAAGACGAAGTAGCCTAGAAAAATTCTATTACAGGTTCAATAAACTCCAAGGCACTTAGTGTTATACCCTAGAGCCCTTAAAAATAACGATGAGAATCTAATTTCCTGACATGCAGGAATGTTCCTGGTAAATTGTTACGTGAAAATAGCAGGTGCGTGAGACAGTCTGTGCAGTGTTCCTCTATTTTAATAAACAATAGATATATACACGTATATGTGTGTAAGAGGAGAGTGAGAATCTGGAACGGTGCTGTCCGACTGTAATAGACTATGAGCCACATATGTAATGTATTTATTTATTTTTAAAGATTTTATTTATTTATTTTAGAGAGATGAGCAATAGGGTAGAGAGACAGGGAGAGAGAACCTTGGGCAGACTCCGTTGTGGGGCTCCATCTCAAGACCGTGAAGTCACCACCTGAACCAAAACCAAGAGTCAGAGATTGAACTGACTACGCCACCCGGGTGCCCCTGCACAGTGTCATCTGAAATTTTCTAATAGCTGCATGAAAAAGCAAAGTGAGGGGCACCTGGGTGGCTCCGTCAGTTAAGTGGCGACTCCTGGTTTCCATTTAGGTTTTCATAGAGGTTCAACCTCTAGCCAATCTAAAATTATTAATGAGATAATTTACTTTTTTTGTTTGTTTTCTGTTTCTTTCTTTTTTTTTTTTTTTTTTGGTAGAAGCCTTTGGATTCTAGCCCAGATCCTGAGTTCTCTTCCACTATAACATTATCCTTGTGGTGCTTTCTCTGTACTAGCAAAATATCACCCTAATTACTTAATTATACTTCGAGGTGATCGTGTTGACATGGCTCCTGGAAAGAACACTTTAATTAAATAGAAAGTGTGTTTACGGATTCTTTTACTCCATCAACACACTGCATTGATCCCCCACTATGTACTCCTCCGTTCTAGATGCTGGGGATGCAGGAGAGAACTCAGTAGGCAAAATCACCACCCTTATGGGACATGAATTCTGGCAACAGAGACAGATTTTTAAAAGTGAGCAAAAAAAATAGGCAATATGGTAGGTGTCGATGAGAGTTCCAGAGACAGAGGAGGAAAGGAAGATCAAGGTGTGTTTATGAGGAATGATCAGGAAGGTGTCTCTGATACATTGTACACAGAGACATGATGGAAGTGACAGAGCAATCTTGAGGCTATTTGAGGGACAGTCATCTGGCAAGTGCAAAGGCCCTGGGGTAGGAGTGAATTTGGCAGGACTGAGGAGCCGTGAGGGGCCACAGCGGCTGGAACAGAGCTTATTCTGTCAGTTCTGGAAGTGGGAGGTAGAAGTTGAGTTAGGGGTCAAGTAGACTTGAGATATCTATTGGCCAATTCTAAGGTATTGGTACTGCTGTGGTAGGACTCCTCTTGGTCAGCTCAAAGTGTTGACAATGACAGACATATTAAGGAACAGCAGGAAAGGAAGCTGTGATTCCCTGGGTCCATACAATGCAGAGAGAAGAGAACAGCCTCGAGTGATAAAATGTGTGTGACAGGGAGAGTAAGGGGGGGCAGGGACGTACAGGCAGACGTACTCAAGAGGAACATAAACCGTGATGATTTCACAGAAATCTTGGGAGGATGTTAGGCTTTTAGGACTTAGGATGGCAGCTTAGACCAAATACCATTTAAAATTCGAAGGAAGTAGTGACTGTAGCTTACGTCTGTCTGGGACAAACTTATTTAAGACACCAAATATTTGGAGAATCATAGCATTTTAATTTGCTTTATTCTTAGTGGATGTGCCCTGTAGTTTAAACCTGATTTTCAAACTGTTTTTTTTTTTTTTAATCTGCACTTAATAGACTGGTGGGTGAAAAGCAAAAGTTGCCTCGTGAATAGGCTTTTTCAAATAGTGCGTTTCCCTGGCATACGTAAGTGTTATTTGGGATAGAAGAAAGCTTGATTTATGGAAATCCTCCTTATGCCACAAAGATGCAGCATCGGGGGATGTTGGTTCTGCCGCTCTGGCATGCAAATGACCATTTCTAGCAATTCTTTAGAGTGCACGTTTCTTGACTGCAGAGAAGGATGGTGTCCAAAAAAATAGGTAGGACTCAGTGTGCATGCCAATTGTTCCTATTGCCAGAAAGCCAAGCCATCTGGATGTCCTCCTAATACACTCTCACCTTCACCCAGAGTAAATCTCTGTCATAGTGCATCAGTGTCGTAATCTCTGGGTTCCAGTCCTGGCTGGTCACGGACTGTCTTGGGAAGGTTACCGTAAATCTCCCGGTTCTCAGTTTCCCCTCCTGGGAAGAGAGAATGATTATTAAAATGAGGATAAAGAGGGGCGCCTGGGTTGCTCAGTGGGCTAAAGCCTCTGCCTTCGGCTCAGGTCATGATCCCAGGGTCCTGGCATCAAGCCCCGTGTCATGTCGGGTTCTCTGCTCAGCAGGGGAGCCTGCTTCCCCCTTCCTCTCTTCTCTGCCTGCCTCTCTGCCTACTTGTGATCTCTGTCTGTCAAATAAATAAATAAAATCTTAAAAAAAAAATGAGGGTAAAGATGGTCAGACTGGGGACCAAAAGGGTAGGAACCCTTAGCAGAAAATCTGGCCGATGGCAAACTCTTAATAAAGGTTAGTAATACATAAATGAAAACATCTAGACCAGCAGCAGAGAGCTTACCTGTGTTTTGTTTTACTTCTTTTCCTTTTTTCCCCCTAGAGAAAAATGACAGGGACTCACTTTCCAAGAAATTACAGTACGTTCAATGACTTCCCATCAAGAGTGAGCACTGTTCCGTGTCCTGCCATTGGTAAGTATCAAATGGGCCCATGTCAGACAAGGCATGGCTTTTAATCTCCCTTTATTTGCCATGTCACCTGTCAGTGACCTTGACTCTTGCCGGCTGCCTCATGTTCTGCAGTTTACTGATAAGTG
The DNA here is from genome assembly GCF_902655055.1 of Lutra lutra. Lineage (NCBI taxonomy): Eukaryota > Metazoa > Chordata > Mammalia > Carnivora > Mustelidae > Lutra > Lutra lutra. The sequence continues at coordinate 13,766,154 of NC_062295.1, read as the reverse complement.
TGTTTACTGCTTTTGAAGTCATGCCTGCCGAAAACCACATCTGGTTCACCGCCGCCTCAACAGACACACAATGAAATATAAAGGCTAATTCTGCGGTGTACACAATCCGTGTCTGTTTTCCCAGAGGATTCCAGATGGAGTGAACTCAGAAGAGGCAGCTCACTGATGGCTCGCGATTCTGGGGGAGGAGGGAGCACGGGGTGCGACCTGAAGCCTTTGCTGAGCAAATAGGGGTACCGTAGTCTCAGACAAGGGAGAGGAGAGGTAGCCCCACAGTACCCCTCCTTCCCCATTTAAGTCACCAGGAACTTTGATGCAGACCTAGGTTGAGGTTTTTCAAATAGAATAACCTTTCCCACCCTAGCTGTCTCATTCAGTAAACATAAGGTGGACATTGTGGTTGGAAGAAGTCTGGGGCTTGTAGGAGCCGTGGAGGAGGGGTCTTGTACTTTATTAGGGCAGATGATGGCATCTGTATTTAAAAGTCCAATGAAAATATCTGCAATCATGTATTGAGCCTGTACTGAACATTAGATGATAGTCTTGACTGCTTCCCTTGCCTGGTCACGATCCCGCCAGGTAGCTGTAGGGGTTAGGATCTCCATTTTACAGACACGGAAATTGAAACTTGAAGAGTTAAAGCAACTTGCCTGAAGATGATGGGTCCCTAGGACTTGAGTTGTTTCAAATTGTTGACTGTATATCTCATTTATTAAGATATACATTTACTCATCATTGAGTGGATGCTTAGCAGCTTGGTTGAAAGATCCTGGGCTGCACCCATATTCACTGCTAGATACCGCCCATCCATTTTCCAAAGCCATTTTATGAACATTTAACACACACAGAGCAACGTGCATAAACCTCAAGCCAAGAGCTCATTGAATTTTTAATCACGTGAGGATCCCTTGAGAGCACCGCCTGACCCAGGCACAGAGCATTACTAACGCCCCCCAACAGCTTTCCTCCGACTTTGTTCTTGTTCAAGATTATCTTTCCTTGGTTGACCCTTTGCATTTCCATATGCATTTTAGAATCCTGTAGTCACTTTCCACAACAACCAAAAAAAAACCTGCTGGGATTTTGAATGAGATTGTTTTGAATTTCAGAATTTTGTTAGATTGGTGTTTTTTTTTTTCCCCTCCTTAACTCAAAAGAATTCACTAGTAAATTCATTTGGGCGGGGAGAGTGAGTGTGTGTGTGTGCATGGGCATGCAGGAGGGAGGGGTTGTAACTGCAGATACAATTTCTTTAGTAGCTAAAGGAATATTCAGATTTTCTGCTGTTTTTATGTCAGTTTTATTAAGTTGTTTTTAAAGAAATATTTGCATTTCATCTATACATTTCAAATCTATTGGCTTCAAACTGTTTATAAGGCATGAAGGGATTACTTCATGTGACCGAAATTTTCTGTGTCTTGATTGTGGCAGTATTTACATGCGGGCATACATTTGTTGAGACTTATTTAAAATGGGTACATCTTGATTATTTCACGTGTAATTTTGGAAAAAACGAAAAGACCAGTAAAATCAAATGTTGGTAGTAAAATGAGTTGTATGGCAGGAGACGGTATATACGGGCACAACAACTTGGAAAATACAATTTAGAAATATCTTTAAAAATTGCAAATGTAGAGATGCTGTCACTTAGACCTTCTACCTGTAAGTATATGCTTTAGGGAAATTCTCCCATAGATGCTTATGGAGATAGTACAGCATTTACTGCAGCAACGTTTATAAGAGAAAAAAAAAGTGGAAACAACATTTTCCTATTCAGAATATAAGTGGTGGTAAATTCTCAAGGTAGACTAGTATATCGCTTTTAAACATAGTGATTTAGAACTACACATTTCAACCTGGATAAATCTTTCAAACAAATGATTTTTTTTTTTTAAATTGCAAAAGGAGCACCATTGTTGATGCCATTTATCTGAATTTTTAGAAAGATCACTATTCTTCCTTTTCTCCCCCCCATTGTGAGAAACACGTGTGTTGGGCACAGGGAATTCAGAATAAAGATGTCCTTGCAGGGAGCTGGGACCGTGTCTGGCTACTTTCGGTGGCATGAGCGCGGGGATGTGGCAGCTTCTCGGAATCTTCTGTAAGGGTAGCTGATTAACTTTGAGCTCTTCTACTCCCCGCTGTCTTCCCCTTGGCTTTATGTATCAGGTTTCCCAGGGCTGCCATAACAAAGTAGCATGAATGGAGTCTAGTGGCTTTAAGCAACAGAAATCTTTGTTCTTACTGCTCTGGAGACCAGAAGTCTTACCAGCATGGCCATGCTCTCTTGGTGGTCCCAGGGAAGACCTAGCTTCTGGCGTTGCTGGTAATCCTTGGTCTTCCTTGGGTTAGAGATACAGCATTCCAATATTGGCCTCTGTCTTCACGTGACATTCTTCCCTGTGGGTCTAAATCTGTCTGTCCTCTTTTTTATGAGGACACTGGTTGTGTTGGACTGGGACCCACAGTAATTCATCTCGATTACGTTTGCAAAAACCCCATTCCCAAATAAGGTCACATTGATAGATACTGGGGGTTAGGACTTCAACATGTCTTTTTAGTAGACACAGTTCAGCCCCCAACAGCTTCTTCTCTTCCTTTTTATATTTCTTCTCTATTCTTCCTATCCTTTCTATTGGCTGGAATGTGGATGTGATGGCAGGAGCTAGAACAGCCATCTTGGACCAAGAAATAAATTTGAGAATGGAATCCATGTATGGAGGAGCTATACAATAGAAGGAAGCCGGGTTCTTGAATCATGAAGAAGCCACATCAGGTCTGGACTCTCTATCAAGAGTTATGTATGAGAGAGAAACAAATATTTATCTTTAAAGAACCCTCTTCCCTTTACTTGAGGATTTCTTTTTACTTGTGGCCAAATGTAATCTTAATACACCCACACAGCCATAGGTGTGACTTACTGGAACATAAGTGGGAATGTACCACGTACATGAACACAGGAAGAGAGAATAGAACGGGAAATGATCATCGATGGGAACCTGAACTTCCTCTTAATGTTTTATTTCTTCTATGAGCAGAAGACCAAGCAAATATAGCAAATGTTTAAAGAGTTAATGAGTTCTAGGAAGTGGGGACCAGTGTCGCAAGTCATGATAATGTAAATTCTTGAATTCTGAATTTAAAAAAATATATATATTCTTCCATCCCTGCTGCCCACCCCCCAAATTTGAGAAGACTCTATCTGCACCTTTTACTCGAGTCGCCTGGATTGACCTGGAATTCCCTGAACCCACCGTCTACTTTTTTCACCTGTCTGAACACACGAAATCCTCCGTGGCATGTCCTTCTTGCCTTTCTCACCCAGTTCCCTCCTCCATGTCTTACGGATCTCAGCTCCATGTCAAATAACAGGTGTAGGGACATCTGAGGAACCATTTAGAGAACCAACAGAAGTTAGATTCCTTCCTATCAGATTTCAGAATAAAAGCCCAAGTGGTGATACGTTTTTCATAATTATTCGAATGACAAAGTAGTGCTTGCTCATTGTACAAAATCGAAAGACCAGTATTGCAGAAGTATCTCAAAGTAAAATTTGAAACCTGCCCTTTATCAACTCCATTGTGTCCTAGAGGCAACTCATTTTTTTTTAAGATTTTTTTTTTTATTTGACAGATAGAGATCACAAGTAGGTAGAGAGACAGGCAGAGAGAGAGGAGGAAGCAGGCTCCCCGCTGAGCAGAGAGCCCGATGCAGGGCTCGATCCCAGGACCCTGGGATCATGACCTGAGCCGAAGGCAGAGGCTTTAACCCACTGAGCCACCCAGGCGCCCGAGGCAACTCATTTGAATAAAGATTTAAATATTTTTAAAACCAAACTATAAGGTACTAGGTTAAGTAACAGGAGAGTCTTTTTAAAATCTAATGGTAAGGAAGGGCTTTCTTAGGCAGAACAAAAGCAGAGACTTTAAGTCACCAGACTCATTTTTCTGTGAGACAAAGTTTTCAAGCTGCCATGTGAGTAAAAAAACCAGGAAAATATTTGTAACCCACAAGACGGACGAGAATGATAATGTTCTTCATATATAAAGAGATAGTACGGGGAACCTGGGTGGCTCAGTGGGTTAAAGCCTCTGCCTTCGGCTCAGGTCATGATCCCAGGGTCCTGGGATGGAGCCCCGCATCGGTCTCTCCGCCCAGTGGGGAGCCTGCATCCCACCCCCCACCCCCACCCCCGTCTGCCTGCCTCTCTGCCTACTTGTGATCTCCCTTTGTCAAATAAATAAATAAAATCTCAAAAAAAAAAAAGAGAGAGAGATAGTTCAAATTAATATAGAAGGAAAAGAGGCAAAAGGGAAACTCGTTACACTGAAGTATCACTGACAATATTAACAAACAGGCCAATCTGAAAGGCCAGTATAAACTTAGCTTACAGATGTAACAATAAATATGTAACAATACTGATGGGAGACCTTGGGAGAAATTGTTTAGTTCATGAGGCACTGACGGCAGCACTGACGGAATTGAAAAGGAGCAAAACCTTCGGGAGAAAATTGGGCCCCCTGTGTCAAAGCCTTAAAAAGATCTGTAATTTTGACTCCGTGATTTCACCACGCAGAATTCATTCTGAGAAAATAAAGGAGGGTATGTGCAAAAAAATTAGCTGTAAACACTTACACGCAGTTGCTGATAGTAACAAGGAAAATTGTAAACAACCCAACTGTCCACATTTACAGTCTTTGTGAAACAAATAACAGCACCTTCATTTAACAGAACAGTCCAAAGATGATCCAAAGGATTTAATTTCTGAGAAAGATGTTCACAGTACGTTAAGTGAAAAGTAGACAGATTAAAAAATAGTATGGGTTGCACGACCCAGCTTTTCAAAGAGGGGCTGTCCATACAGATAAACAGAAATGGGACGGATACACATCCCTTGTGTTTGTGTGTGTGTGATTGAATTGTTTCAGAGTTGTGGGTTTATAGATGATTTTCATTTTCTTTTTTTACTTATCTATAGGTTTACAATAAGGAAAAAATTAAAACATGTCTCAGGTGAAGCGTTTTTTCCCTTGAGAAGATGCCCCGTACCCCAGTCCTCAGAAACGCTTTCCCCGGGTGCTTTCAGGCTGTGTTTTTGGTGGGGCTGGCTGGTCGGTCAGGCTGAGCTGAGACCCATGTGCCTTCTGTCATTCCTCAGTAGATGGTAACTTCTTTGAGCAAAAGTGACATGTCTTGCTTCATCAGCTGTGATCTCGGTGGGAAGTCCGACAAACATTTGTGGCATGGCGAATTAAGAAAATCCTCTCGTTCCGTTTTCTAAGTCTCAGTTTCATTTGCTGGTTCCCCACACCTTCATTAAGAAGTATTTAAAAATTGAAAATCACCAGTTTTCTGAGCTGGAATGATTGATTTCTTCAAGCCCTGATTATGTAGCTAGAGAAGCTTCACCTCTGTCACATTAGCAAGTTAGGGACCGGCCAGAACTAGACCTGGACTCGCTTCTGTCCTTTTGGGGTTCTCTCCCGTACCCGTATGTTCACAGCCTTGCAGATTGCTGCTGTTTTTTGGAGAAATCAGACACACAGTGAGTTTCCAAAGGGGATAATGCTTGTGGAGAGGGCTGGTCTGGGTCAGTGAGAAAGGAGGAAGTCGGGGAGTCAGTGGGAAATAAGATTCATAGCTAGATTTTAGGATGTCTCACCCTTTCTCCAAGCCCTGAAATCCAGTGTGTGTGTGTGTGTGTGTGTGTGTGTGTGTGTGTGTGTTTATGCTCTGGGGAAGAAGATGTGAGAAAGCTTCACCGCAGGCAGCATGGCCAACTCAGTCTCTCCCACCGCCCCCTTCAGAAAGTGGCCCCAAGCCTGTTGCTTTCTTTTCTCCCATGTGCCTTGATGCTCTCCTTCCCAGCTCTAGAATTTGCTGGGTCATGGCGCCTCTGTTTCCACCTCACTTCGTCTGAATAGCCACAGTGTCAATGAGTGAATTCAGCTTCCCAGCTGGGGGCCCCAGAGAGTTTATTTCTGAAAATGAACCTATCGTCACACTTAATGCAGTCTCTGTGTACACAGCCTCTTAGCAAACAGCTGGAAAGTGAGTTGAGTCAATCAAGCAGTTGGCCCGTACGTGGCTTTCCATATTACACACTTTCTCGTTTTAAACCCTCACAACAACTCCGTGAGGACGGAGGAGCTACTATCCCCATTTTGCAGGTGAGAATACTGAGTCTCAGGAGAAGCGACTTGCCTAGGGTTCTAGACCAGCAAGGGGCTGAGACCGGCTGGGAGGCCAAGTGTTCCAGTTATGAGGAAGCTAAATTTGCTTTCTCCTTTCTGGCAGGAAGTTAAATACGCCCTCCCCTTTCCGACAGATGACATTCACAGGGAACTTCAGGCTGGCTGACTGAAAAAAACTGACTTCAGTGTTTCCGTAACACTTAGGATGTAGTTACTAAAACTGAATGGACTTTCCGCCTCAGCCCACCAGATTTGATGAGAAATTCCCCATCGGTCATTGTTCGGGGTCCCTTGCCCGATCTTGGAGTTATGCAAATGTCCTGGGCCCTGTGAGGTACTTAGAAAAATAAAGGCTTGGTTCTGAGTTTCCTGAGGACTCATTGTAAATGGTGCTTTTTCAGCTGTGCCACGACGCTGTGGACACTGGCCCTGGGCCATTTGTTCTGGATGTTTCAAAGATGCCCCTCAGAGTGTCACCTGCAGCAACCATAGACTCAGCACGGATATGCACCTCAGTACTCTGGAATCTTCCTTGCATTCACAAGTAGTCATCCCTAAGGCTTCATTCTCCAGCAGAATCCTCCTTGCTAGTCATGTGGACCCATCATCCCGGAATAGATCACGTCCTCTCTGTTCGAACTCCAGAGCCATTCCCCTCTGCTGCTGAGTTTGGGCACCCAAAGCTCTGGGGCCCAAACTCCCTGCTCACCTTCTTAAGATGCAGAAACAATTTTTTTTAATCATCCTCTCTTAATTTTTATTATTTCTGTATGTTTCAAGGCATACAGTAACACGCACAAACCCAGTATCTAGCTTGGTGGACTTGCCTTACGTCACCACCGTCCAGATGTAGCCGTGAACACTTTCTTCATCTCAGAAAAATCCGTTGTGACCTTTTCCGGTTAGTCCCCCCACCTTTGGAGGTAGCCACCATCCGACCTCAGTCACTGCCGATGAGCTTTGCCCATGTTTGCTATTCACATACATTGAACCATACGATTGATGGTTTTTGATGTCTGGCTTCTTTTGCTCAGCATAATGTTTTTGAAAATCACCCATGTGATGTTTTCCCATATTTTGTTCTATTTTACTGAAAATTAGTATTACACTGTGTGACTATACCTCAATTATCTGTTTTCCTCGCGTCATTTCTGGTTTAGGACTATAGCGAGTTAAGCTTAAGCTTTTGTGAACCTTCTTGTACAAATCTTTTTGTGGACCTAATGCACTTGTTTCTCTTAAGTGTCATCTTTGGACTGGAACTGCAGGCTCATGGGAGTAGGAGTACATTTAATTTTATTAGAAACTGCCAAATTATTTCCCAGAGCGGCTGAAGTGTTTTGTGTTCCCACCAGCAATGTGTGGGAGTTCCAGTTGCTCCACATTTTTGCCAATACTTCTGTCATTCTTTTTAATTTTCTCTCAGCCTACAGGGACGCGAAACACTCTTCACTGCTCCAGGAGGTACCCCAAAGTTTTAAGTAAGGATTTTTCATTTCTGCTCTGGATGTCTTCAGCTGTCATCTCTCCTTCCCGAGAGAAGGACTTCAGGACGGCTTGGAAAGGAATGGAAATCCAGAGGCTATCTCTTGTGAAATTCAGAGTAAACTGTGTAGCTGAGAAGTAGGTACCAGAAGGGCTCAATTTGGGGGCAGTCCAGGAGTCTAGGATTTTGGACCCAGATGGTCCTATTTTTTACTGACTGTGTGGCCTGAGACAGATCCCTGAATATCATTGAGCTTTAGCTTCACTGACTATAAAATAATAGACAGTGAAGATTAAATTCATAAAAGATATAATTAAAAGGGAATTTCACAGACTAGGTACTTCTTGAATACATTTCACAGTTTAGGTGGTATCAGTCAGGATGGGCTGGGTTTTGCTGTGATAACAAGCAGCTCCAAAATCTCCATGGCTTAGCACAACAGAAATTCACTTCTTATTCATGGTATGTGTCTAGCACCTGTTCTTGAAGTCCTGTCATCAGTCCCTTATCAGCCTGGGCCAGTGGATCTTCTGCCTGGACACCTTGGTTCCAAATGATAGCAGCGCCAGTTCACTCATTCAAGCCATGCAAACTTAGGAGAGTATTCTGTGAGAAACATTGGAGATCTAGAAGCAGAAGATACTGTGGCTGCTTCCAGGAGATTACCGTGTAATAATAAGGACAGGGGCGCCTGGGTGGCTCAGTGGGTTAAGCCGCTGCCTTCGGCTCAGGTCATGATCTCGGGGTCCTGGGATCGAGTCCCGCATCGGGCTCTCTGCTCAGCAGGGAGCCTGCTTTGCTTCCCTTCCTCTCTCTCTGCCTGCCTCTCTGCCTACTTGTGATCTCTCTCTGTCAAATAAATAAATAAAATCTTTAAAAAATAATAATAATAATAATAAGGACAAAAACAGTAACAGTTATAGTAACAATAGCTACAGCAGCCAAACGTTATCAAGCCAGAGATGGTATTAAGAACTTATTTTATGCAGCAGGCATTTTCAGAATCAGAAAACTCACATGGGTGAAAATGGAGCTATATTTTCCCATAACCTAATTTAATTTCTCTCTTAAGCATCCACTTCCATCACGTGCTGGAGAATTACACTAGAGGAAATGATGTCACTTCCCACTTAAGAGTCAGTCTCTTCTGGATATTAGTCAGCTGACTCAAGCTTCTCTTGCTTTTGCATTCCTTTCTGGCCTTCTCACCGGGCATACCCAAAGTTCCTGGTGTGAAGTGAAGCCTTAGTATTAGGACATGCCAGCCTGTGGGGAGAAGTATCATTATCTCTTGTCTCCACTTGGTATAGTCGGGCATCCCCTTTGGTTCTGCTGATGCTGGCTGTGGTTCTGTAGTCACCTCTCTTTTATCCCGTACATGTATCACATCCTCAGCCCCCAACCATGAGAACATTTTTGGTCTCCTGATTCTCACAGACACTTCTGTGCCCTTCACAGGAGATTGAGAACTCCCAACTGCTTTCTGTGTACGATACTGCCACAATCAGGATCTACAAGGTTGTCCTCGTGCCTGTCCATCCAGACCGTCCCCTCAACCTCTGCTACCCTGTGGCTGGGGTGCCATGTTGGACAAGGAGCTGCCCTAATCTTATGGCCTCCTGGGACACAAAGCAGTGGCTCTTCTGGTCTGGGATAAACTCATCTGTGGTTTCTTTCATCATCCTAGACCATATTTATTTGGTTCACCTACAGTTAGCATGTATAATTCCTAATGGTTTTAAATGACCTTCCAAAAAAAAAAAAAAAACCTGTCCTCAGAAGATAGGCCAATTGGTATTTCAGATAAAGATGGAAAACAATCAATAGTGCTTTGTAATTTGGATAATAATTGTGCAAGTTCAGGGCTGAAATAGCAGCAGAGGCCTGAAGCTGGAATCAATATGAATTAGGATTCTATGTCCACTCACCATTGAGGCTAATCACTTGTTGGCTTTGAACAGAAGACTCATACCTTGATTAGAGCTGTCAGTGCTACAAAGTAAATTAAAATGTGTTTGTGTGCCACTAGTGTGTTTGAATTTTAAATCACTTGAAATCCTGGTGTGGCCAGAACTGGAAGTTTTCTCATGTATGTTAGGAGGGAGTTGGAATAGGTAATCGTTAAGTTCCCCTCTAGCTATGAAGTATTCTCTTTGATAATAGGAAAGTAAACAGAATCTTAATTCATTCCTTTATGACTTCATTTTTTTCTCTGCATCAGGGAGGAGTAGCAGCCAGTGTTTGGTATTTGAGAAAAACGTGTATTTATAATTCCTCTATATGCAGTCATATATGTTATGAATGTGAGTCCAAAAGATACCTCCCTTAATAAGCAAGTGAGAATTTATGAGCTTGTTTTCACCCACCTCACTACCGTTATTTATTTTATATTAATGGCCTCTCTACCCAGTAGATGGCTCTAGGTCTATTAATTTTTTTTTTTTTTAATGGCATCTTTTGGATTTGGGGCAAGCCAGTGGGCTCTCAGCTCATTTGCAATTTCTCCATTGTTTATGAATGACTTGATATATGTCAAGGGGATATGGTGGCTGATTTTGAGCCTAACTTTGGCTCGCAATTAGATTCAAAGCATCTGAGTATGTCTTATGGGCCGTCCCGTCAGGCATGTATTTGAGTGAGTTGATTTCCATGGTGGGGAGACAGTTGCAAGGGGCAATCAAGATGGTGGTTAACACATGAAAGTCCCCACAGGAGAACGACATAGTCGTAAACACTGCTGGCTTCCGGGGGCGGACATTCTTGGTCCCCACTTCTTATCTCAATGATTTTGGACCACTGACTGAAATTCTGGGGCTCATCTAAAAAGGGAGGACAATTCCTGCCAACCTTCTGGGGTTGTTGAGAGGGTCCCGTGTGGTTCAGCATACCAAGGGGCTCAGCATACTGCTCCACACAGACAAAGTGTTCAGTAAACCTTACTGCTTTTGTAATGTCTGTCCCTTACTGGCCCCGTGGACTTGTTTCTGACCTTTCCTCATGGACGGCTGTCGGGAGAAGGCAAAAGAGCTGTTTTCACAAGGGACCACGTGAAATGTTAAGGTGCATCCAGAGGTCCTGGAATTGACATTTGAAGTCCAGAGCCAGGGAAATAGGAATTATTGTTGGTCATGACGTCATTTGTCCCTCAGGCGGATGAGCCTTAGGGAAACCCAGGGTGCACTTAAATTGCTTTTCTGTATCTAGACACTTCCTTTTGTGTTTTTCACCTTCACAGAGCCCCAGACTGGCTAGAACGTACCCTCAAGGAAAACTGTTTCTCTACTCATGCAGCACTCCTGACTCCAGGTGTGTGAGTATTTTCCTCACACCAAATTCTCTAACTCTCCAGACATCAACTGAGTATCCTACCATTCAGTTCTTTCTTTACATTAAAAAAAAAAAATAGGTTACATATTTATTTTTCAGAGTAAGCTCTGTACCCAACATGGGGCTTGAACTCACAACCCTGAGATCCAGAGTTGCATGCTCTACCAACTGAGCCAGCCAGGTGCCCTTCCACAACTCATTTCTGACACTAACCACCCAGAGTCAGAGCAGATCCCAAGGTCATGGTTAAGAGCTCAGTCCCACAGACTGCCTGCCCTCCTCCCAACTCAGATGCCAGGGTGTCATCTGTACTTCTGACCGGTTGGCTAGAGTTCAGAGGTATCTGTAACCCCCTCCTACATACAATGGCTCACAGAGCTTAGGGGAACACTTTGTTTATGCATACTGGTTTACTCCAAAGGATATTCTAAAGGATACAGATGGACAGTCAGATGAAGGCTGAGGTCTGAAGAAGTCCTGAACATAGGAGCTCTGTCCCCAGGGAGAGATGCACATTCCCGCCCAAGCACATGGGTGTGTTTGCCAACCTGCAGACTCCCCACACCCCCTCATTTAGGCATTTTTATGGAGGTTTTATCCCATAGGCATGATTGATCATTTACTCCATCCCCCTGGATGGATGGAGGATGGGGCTGAATGGTCCAAGCTTGGTCCTTCAGATGACCAGCCCCCAACCAGGAACCCACCGGGAGTTATCTCATTAGAACCAAAAGACGCTCCTTTGACCCAGGACATTCTAAGGGATTTAGGAACTCTTTGTCAGGAGCTGGAGGCAGAAACCAAGTATCTATTTCTCATCATGTCACCCAGCCCTGCACACTCTTCAGTAAGAACCATAGCTAACATTTATGAGCATGTGCTGTTGTCAGACACAAGTGCCACGTGCTTTGACACGAACATCACAGAATCCTCAAATCGTGTTTTGAGACCGGTTATCATGTTACAGGTGAAGATCTAGAGGTTCAGGGAGGTGAAGCCACTGCCTAAGGTCACACAGCAATAAACGAAATATCTGCATTCAGATCTTGCCCAGAGCACCCAAACACAAGCACCCCATGATCGACTTAGTCCCACGGTCCTCAACCCCCATAACTTTTCACCAGCTGGCTCTGTCTCTTCAATGAGTTGAATCTCTCCATGGTTGATGTCACCATTTCAACCCCAAATGTAGTCTTTCCATAGCGTGGGGCTGCTTATTAGATCATTCGCACAAACATATCCAGCCAGAAGGTGTCAGAGAAGCTCTGTCCTGCAGCCTGGTCCCTTCCCTTCCTTGACTCCAGGTGAGCGGGGATCTGCAAACGGTGTTCCCGTCTACCTGCCGAACCCCCCTCATTTTTAATCCAGACCTCCTCTTCTGCTCCCCAGTTTTGACACCATGCTTATGCCTCCCTGTCATATCCAGACAACAATCCTTTTCTGTGTTACCTTCACTGAAGGTTTCATACCCTCTTACCCCCAGACACCGTTCTTGGGGGAGGACATCCCTTTCCCAGGGTCTGGACGGCAGTGGATTGCCACCATGGTGCCATGTGTTCACCTATGCTGGGCAGATTTGCCTCTCCTGCTGGAAGAAGGGATCTCATTCGGCAGATGCACTAATGATGTGTAATTATCATTGTCGCAAGCCTTCCACACATCTGGGCTAATGGCTCCAGCTTCCATGATGATTCTCTGATTTTACCCAGTTCTGTATTTGAATGGTTCCGTGCTGCTCCTGGTAGCAGTAACCACTGGCTTCTGGATAAATTTAAACATCCTGGCTGGTACACCTGGCTTGTAACATGTCCTGATGATAGCAGTCACCATACAAGTCTTAGTCAAATCTTCCTCACAGGAGGGAAATGCTCTTGGTTGGAATACCTAATTCGATTTTGTAAAAACCTGAAGTCATCTTAAAACAGCCCTGCCTGACAGAAATACTAACATCAGGAATTCATGAGCAATTGGACCCCAGGGTCAAGAAAAGGGAATGTGTAGTCCACGCCAGGCTTGCTTGTCACAGCAGAGTGGGGCTTCGGGAATCATTAAGCGGGCGCCAGGAAAAGTAGAGGAGATAATGTTCTTTCGAGGCAAGTGATTTTTCTCAATGCAAAATGCACTTTGGAGTCCGGACGAGGTAGTTTCCACCCATTTCGTATGTGGGAGATATGCATCTAAATCCTCAGGCTCGGATGTGAAGGAAATCTTATCCTTTATTTTCCTTATTTCAGCTCAACTTTCCCCCAAGCCCTCAGTGCTGGGTTGGGAAACACACACACACACACACACACATACACACACGCGTACACACACACACACACCCCTTTCCAGTCAATTTTGAGCTTCCTTGCCCCATGAAAATATTTATTATTTGTCGAGTTGAGCACTTATAGGGGACCCACTACTGAGACGCACATGGTCTGTCGATCTTGGCTTCTATTTTGAGCCGTGTGGCCCAAGACCTCTGGTAGGGCAGAGGGCCTCGGAGTCCGGGACCCAGTTTCCAGAGCCGTTCCTTCTGGTTTGTTCTTCTGAGTTCCACACTGCCTGGGTGCTGGTCCTACAGAGAGCCAAGGTTCCCATTCTTCAAGGGACGCTCATTCTCTGTCTTCACCCCTCCTTCCCGTCTCTGGAGGGAACCCCTCAGTGTCTCTGCCAGTTTCTCCCTCCCCTGACTCTGGTGAGTACAGGCCCATTTTAAACTTGAACAGAATATGAAAAGATTCACGGACTGAAAAGCCTGCGCCATCCTGCTAGGCAGAAATCCCTGAAACCTCTTTGTGTTGGAACGACTAGACACCCAGCGAAGAAATCACAGATTAATAATTCAAAAAAAATTATTGCCACAGGTAGAAGAAGACAAAACCAAACCATTAATTTTCTCCCCGCACTTTCTCTTGCTGAGGTGAGTATATTACAGGGCTCAGAATCTATAATAATTGGAACGAGGATCACAGAGCTGCATTCCATTTTTTAATTGGATCATTAGCACTTCTTTGACTCTCTTATCTCATGGGTATCCACTCTGCCTTTTATAGTTGGGGTGGTTCTCTCCCCCCTACCCCTTAGATCTTAATTTTGCAAATAAGGACTGGGAAGTGGCATTAAGATCAGCCTCATTATCATGGTTCAGTCTGGCACCGTATTCCTCTCTCCCTCTTTATTACTAGAGTCCCTGATTCTTTAAGCTCATTTGCTTAATTCCTGACATCCTGGGTTTACACAGGAGGCCTTTTGATGAAGAAATAAAGATCCTTTCTACACCAGAGGGCTCTTCATTAAGACACAGCGGCACACCGCATCTAGGGATGCAGACTCTGTAGGCCCCCGGACCACTTGTGTTTGAGTTCTGGTCAGCCACTTGCTGTGTGAACCTCAGAAAGTTGCTTAACTGCTCTGGGCCTCTGTGTCTCCACTTGGAAAAATGAAGGGTGTGTGGCAGTGGCATATTTCACACTTTGCTAATCTCATTTAACCCATGGAAAGCACTAACAGCAACAGTGCCTAGAACAAACTCATGGGATATTGTCACCATCCTGGTGTTTTTTTTTTGTTGTTGTTGTTAATATAAACATTTTATTGAAAAGTGACATACGTTCAGAAAAATACCTGAATCATGAAGGTAAAGCTCAATGAGATTTCAAAAAGTGGTATGTCTACATAAGCAGCCCCCAGACCGACAAAGCATTAGCAGAATTCCAGAAGAATTTTCATGTTTACTTCTCGCCCCTCACCGCTTTTCCCACTGTCTTGGCTTCTCACAACCGTAGGTTCGTTTTTCCTGTTTTTGAACTTTATATGAATGGAGTCCTCCCATAAGATGCACTATTTTTTTCCAATTTATCTTGCTTCCAATTTTTGTGAGATTCATTCTCTGTCTTAGTGGGTAGAAATGAGCCATTTTGCATTGCCCGGTAGTACTCCATTTTGAGAATATGCCACATCCAATTTTGGGCTAGTGCTACGATACATTCTAGTGCATATTTTTAAATATAATTTGCGTATATATGAGGTCTATAATTTAGCGTGAATCTGCTGTATCATAGGGTTTGGATCTGTTCGATTTCAGCAGATACTGCCAAACAGTTTTCTGAACAGTTCACACTTCCCTCCAACAGTGTAGTTAAGTTTCAGCGGCACTGCATCCTTACCCGTGTTTGGTAATCGCCCATCTTTTTCATTTCAGCCAGTCTGGCGGAGGGATGGTCCTATCACATTGTATTTAATCCTCCGGATATCTGATACTTCATTTCATTTTTCCTGCTTTTCATTCTATAATATTTTCAGACCTCTAGACACGTTGCAAGACCTGTACGAATTTTGTATACTCTATTCACCAACTGTTTTTTTTCTCCCCCCTGCAGTTACATTGAGAAGCAATTGACATACAACAAAGTAAAACTTTAAAGCATACAGCATGATGGTTTGATTTATGTAGATTGTCGCACAGTAGGGCCAGCTAGCATCCGTCTTTGCACACAGATACAAAAAAAAAAGAAAACAAAGGAAAAAAGGAAAAAAATTTGCTTTGTGAATGAGAACTCTTAGAATTTACTCTTAATGGTGTTCCTATAAATCCTGCAATGGTATTGGCTGTAGTCATCCTGTTGGCCATCACAGACCGAATATGTATTATAAATTGGAAGTTTGTGCCTTTTTTTAAATAAATTTTTTAAAAGATTTTATTTATTTACTTGACAGACAGAGACTACAAGTAGGCAGAGAGGTAGGCAGAGAGAGAGAGGAGGGAAGCAGGCTCCCTGCTGAGCAGAGAGCCCAACACGGGGCTCGACCCCAGGACCCTGGGATCATGACCTGAGCCGAAGGCAGAGGCTTTGACCCACTGAGCCACCCAGGTGCCCTGAGTTTGTGCCTTTTGACCCCCTTCCCTCAATGCCCCCCACCCCCGCCTTTGGTAACCTACAGTCTGATCTCTTTTTCTAAGAGTTCAGTTTGTTTCTGTCTTTGTCTTAGGTTCCACATAGAAGTGAGATCCTCCAGTATTTATCTCACCAGCTGTAAATAATTTCCCACATTGGCTTAATTATTTTTTTAACAATGTGAGATCAATTTCATGATCACACCCCATTTACCACGCTACACTTCAGACTGTGTCTGCCAAGAACCATCTCTTCCGTAACCACCGCACCGTGATCCAAATCAGAAGAAATTCAACATCATCAATATAATTATCTAATCTATAGATAATGTATTAAAAATTTTTACAAATGTTCTAACAACATCCTCTGGAGCATATTTTTTCAGGCTCGGGATTCAACCCAGGATCATGCGTTGTTTGGTTTTCATGTATTACTAGTCTCCTTGAACCTAGACTGCTTCCTCGGTCTTTGTCTTTTAGGATATTGACATGTTTGGGAAAGTGTAAGAAGGTCCATAAATTTGGGTTCATCGGATGCCTTGCGATTAGACTGAGGCTTTACGTGTCTGCCAGATTGTGACACAAGTCATGTTGTGTCCATCTCAGTGACTGGTCAGTAAGTGTGTATGTCGGTTTGTTCCATCACTCTCAGTGTTCGATCACTCGATTAAAGTGATCTGTGCCAGCTTTCTCCATTATAAAATTACTTTCATGTCTTCGTAATTAATAAAGAGTTTTAGGGCCTATGCTCGGGGGCTGTGCAAATCTGTACCTCATCAAACTCTTACCCACTCCTGTGAGCATCTGTTGATGATTCGTGCCTCGATCAGTCATTACTCCGATGGTCGCAAACGGTAATTTCCTAGTTCCGTTATTCCTTCTTCAGTAATTAGTTTGCATTCTACAGTAAGTGCTTTCCCTTCCTTCCATTAATTAATTACTCATCACAATGGAGAAATAAGGTCATTAGATTAACGGGAACAACACTGTGACATGTGCTGGAATTACGGATGTGGCGAAGGGAGGCTTCCCCAAGGAGGCAACATTTTCGACCTCGCAGGTGATCTGGAGAGGCTCAGGGAGCAGGTGTCGAGGCCGGTAGTTAGAAGAACCCCAGAGAAGTTCAGCGTGGCTGGAGTGTAGCAGGTGAGCGGAAGTGGGTTGAGAGTTTGGGAGATAATGCCTTGGGCAACCTTGATTCAGTTTTTACACTGCATTTCCCTATTTAGAAGGTCTTTCTCACCAGGCTCGCCCATATTCAGATTCCCATCTGTTTTTTTTTCTTTTTTCATCTATTGCTTTTTAACAAATAATCTCCAAACTTAATGGCTCAAGCCAATGATTTATTATTTTTCAGGCCTTTGTGGGTTCAGAATTGGGGTGAGGTTCAGCATGGTGATTCTTTGACTCCATGTGGCATTGGCTGATGTCTCTCCCCCAGCTGCTTTCTTGGCTGCTTGGGCTGGAATGGAAGGTTCAGGAAGCTTCCCTCACATTTCTGGGGCCTTGGTGGTTCCTTTACCTGACCTCTCCTCATTCAGCAGTCTCGTCTGAGTGTCTTTATGTCACGGTGCTTCTAAGACCAACGGTAGAAACTGCTAAGCCTCCAGAGGTTCCAGAAGTGACCCATTATCACTTCTGCTTTCGTTCTGTTGGTAAGTTGCCAGGCCAGCCAGATTTCACTGGGAGAAGAAATGGATTTCATCTCTTGAAGGATGGAGCAGCACATACATACAATGGGCGGGGAAGGAATTGGTGGTGGCCATCCTTAGAGACTATCATGCCACCTCTTCCAGGAAGTCTTTCCTGATACCTCTTCCCTACCAATATGCAACAACTATCGTTTTGGGCCTTAGTTAGGCTCATCTTATCCCGTGCTTTATTCTACTTCCAAATTGCTCCAGGTGTCAATATTTGACACTAATCCCCTCATCCCCAAAGTAGACCCTCATTTACTGGAGGACAGTAATTAACAAATTTGGGTAATAATAATGGCATGCCATTGATTGAGTGCTAATCACGTACCAGGCCTACGCTAGATACTTTAATTATCTGATCCCATCCATTGAGGAAGATATAACTATCTCTATTTCATTTTTTTCTCTGTAATTTATATTTTTAGTTTTTATTTTAGTTCCAGTTAGTTTGCATTCAGTGTTATATTAGTTTCGGGTGCACAGTATAGTGATTCAACACTTCCATACAACACCCAGTGCTTGTCATGACAAGTGTCTTCCTTAATCCCCATCACCTATTTCACCCATCCCCCACCTACCTCCCCTCGGGTGACCATCAGGGTGTTCTCTGTGTTAAGACTGTTTCTTGGCTTGTGTTTCTCTCCTTTTGCGCCCTTTACTCATTTGCTTTGTTTCTTAAATTCCACATATGAGTGAGATCATATGGTATTTGTCTTTCTCTAACTAACTTATTTCACTTAGCATAATCCTCTTGAGCTCCATCCATGTGGTTGCAAATGGAAAGATTTCATTCTTTTGATGGCTGAGTAATATTCCATTGCACATCTGTAACACTTGTCCTTGATCCATTCATGTAGCCATGGACACTTGGGCTGCTTTCATATCTTGGAGGTTGTAAATGATGCTGCTATAAACATAGGAATGCATGTGTCCCTTTGAATGAGTGTTCTTGTATCGTTTGGATAAATACCTAGCAGTGTGATTGCTGGATAGTCCAGTAAATCTATATTTAACTTTTTGAGGAATCTCCATACTGTTTTCCACAATGGCTGCACCAGTTTGCATTCCCACCAACAGTGTAAAATAGTTCCCCTTTCTCAACATCCTCACCAGCACTCCTTGTTTCTTGTGTTGTTGACTTTGGCCATCCTGACAGGCGTGAGGTGATATCTCATTGTAGTTTTGATTTGTGTGTCCCTGATGATGAGTGATGTTGAGTGTCTTTCCATGTGTCTATTGGCCATCTGGATGTCTTCTTTGGAGAGATATCTATTCATGTCTGCTGCCCATTTTTTAGCTGGATTATTTGGTTTTGGGTCTTGAGTTTTATAAGTTCTTTATACATTTTGGATACTAACCCTTTATCAGATATGTCACTTGTAAGTATCTTCTCTCATTCCGTAGGCTGCCTTTTAGTTTTGTTGATTGTTTCTTCTTCTACGAAGCTTTTTATTTGCTGTCCCAATAGTTTATTTTTGCTTTTGTTTCCCTAGATAGGAGACCTATGTAGAAAAAAAGTTGTTATGGCCGATGTCAAAGAGGTTACTACCTGTGTTCCCTTCTAGGATTTTTATGGTTCCTGTCTCACTTTTAGGTCTTCCATCCATTTTGAGCTTATTTTTATGTATGGTATAAGAAAATGGTCCAGTTTTATTGTTTTGCATGTAGCTGTCCAGTTTTCCCAACACCATTTGTTGGAGAGACTATCTCTTTCTCATTGGATATTCTTTCCTTCTTTGTCAGAGATTAATTGACCTTTTAGTTATGGGTTCACTTCCTGGTTTATCTGTTTTGTTCCATTGATCTATGTGTCTAATTTTGTGCCAGTCTCATACTGTTTTGATGATGACAGCTTTGTAATACAGCTTGAAGTCTGGAATTGTGATGCCTCCAGACTTAATTTTCTTTTTCAAGATTGCTTTGGCTGTTTGGGATCTCTGTGGTTCCAAACGAATTTTAGGATTGTTTGTTCTAGTTCTGTGAAAAATGCTGTTCTTATTTTTATAGGAAATTGCATTAAATCTGTAGATTGTTTTGGGTGGTGTAGACATTCTATTTGTTCTTCCCATCCATGAGCATGGAATGTCTTTCCATTTCTCTGTATTGTCTTCAATTTCTTTCATCAGTTTTTAATAGTTTTCAGAGTACTGATCTTTTACCTCTTTGGTTAGGTTTATTCCTAGGTATCTTAATACTTGGTGCAATTATAAATGGGATTATTTTCCTAATTTCTTTTTCTGCTATTTCAGTCAGTATTGGTATACAGAAATGCAACATCCATTGATTTTGTATCCTGTGACTTTACTGAATTTGTTTTTCAGTTCTGGTAGTTATTTTGTGGAGTCTTTTAGGTTTTCTATGTATAGTCATCTACAAATAGTGAAAGCTTAACTTCTTCATTATCAATTTGGATACCTTTTATTTCTTGTAGTTATCTGATTGTCGTGGCTAGGACTTCCAATGCTATGTTGAATAAAAGTGATGAGACTGGACATCCTTGTCTTATTCCTGACCTTAGGGAGAAAGCTCTCAGCTTTTTAGGGTTTTTGTCATGAATGGATGTTGTACTTTGTCACATGCTTTTTCTGTGTCTATTGAAAATGATCATATGGTTCTTATCCTTTCTCTTATTGATGTGGTGTATAACATTGATAGATTTGCAAATATGGAACCACCCTTGCAAACCAGGAAGAAAGCCCACTTGATCGTGATGAATGATTTTTTTAAACATATTGTTGGATTCAATTTGCTAGTATTTTGTTGAGGATTTTTGCATCTGTGTTCATCAGGGATATTGGCCTCCTGTTCCCTTTTTTAGTGGTGTCTTTATCTGCTTTTGGTATCAGGTTAATGTTGGAGTCTTATAGTGAATTGGAAGTTTTCCTTCCTCTTCTATTTTTTGAAATACTTTGAGAAGAATAGGTATTAACTCTTCTTTAAATGTTTGGGAAAATTTTCCTGTGAAGCCATCTGCTCCTGGACTTTTCTTTTTTGGGAGACATTTTATTACCAATTCAATTTCTTTGCTGGTAATCAGTCTGTTCAAATTTTCTATTTCTTCCTGTTTCAGTTTTGGTAGTTTATATGTTTCTAGGAATTTATCCATTTCTTCCAAGTTGTTCATTGTGTTGGCATATAGTTTTTCATAATATTCTTATTACTGTTTATATTTCTGTGGTGTTGATTTTTACTTCTCCCCTTTCAGTTGTGATTTTGTTTGAATCCTTTCTGTTTTTTCTTGATAAGTCTGGTTAAAGAATTGCCAATTTTTTTTCTTCAAAGAAGCAGCTCCTAGTTTCATTAATCTGTTCTACTGTTTTTTTAGTTTCTGTCTCATTTATGTGTGCTCTAATCTTTATTATTTCCTCCCTTCTGCTGGTTTTAGGTTTTGTTTGTTCTTTTTCTAGCTCCTTTAGGTGTAAGGTGAGATTGTGTATTTGAGATTTTTGTTCTTGAGGTTGGCCTGTATTGCTATGGACTTCCCTCTTAGAACTGCTTTTGCTGCATCCCAAAGGTTTTGAACCATTGGTTTTCATTTTCATTTGTTTCCATGTATTTTTTTTTTAATTTCTCCTTTGATCCCCTGGTTGACCCATTTATTTCTTGGTTGTATGTTGTTTAACCTCCACGTATTTGTGGTCTTCCCAGATTTTTTCTTGTGGTTGACTCCTGGTTTTATAGCACTGTGACTACCTCTCTTTCTTAAGAGAAAAAGAAAACCAGGGCCCAGAAAGGAAATATCAATTGTGCAGCAAATTTGGGGCAGAGTCAGCCTTGGCTCCCAGTATTTTGTGATTTTAGAATTGTGTTGCAGTCTCCCTACTTCCAAAATAGTCATTTATGGAACATATACTCTGTGCTCACCCATCCTTAGTACAGGGGTCCAGAAATGCATATATCCTCACCCTTAGTCTGATGGAGGAGGATACCTGGACAAGTAATAACATCACAGTGTTGAAAGACACACGTTAAATGCCAGAGTGGAGGTCTGAAACCCCAGACCATGAGCCATTAGCTCTGTCAGAGAAAACTGGGGGTGGAGGGAGACTTGACAGTGTCCGAGGCATTTGAAGTGCAATTTGAAGGATAATTAAGGGATTCACCAGGAAATCAACACTATTGAGCATCCATTATAACTTACAACACGCCTTATCCCATTGAATCCTAAGAACATCTCTGAAAAAGTTATTTTCAGATTCCCATTTCTACAGATGGGGGAACTGAAGTTCAGAGAGATCAAATCACCTTTCCAAGGGCACAGTGAATAGTTTGGACTTTATCTTGTAGGTACTAGGAAGCCCACAGACATTTTCAAAACCAGAGTGTAACCCAAGCTGACGGGAGACATAAATGCAGTGCCGTACAGAATTTGGAGAGTGGGAAGAGGCTGACAGTGGGGAGACCAGACTTAGGAAGCTGTTTCTAGAACCAGGTGTGAGTTGAGGAGGCCCTTGATGAGTCCAGTGGCAACAAGGTAGAGAGGAAGGAATGAACTTAGATTCAGAGGACTGAAGGACTGGGAGGACCCAGAAAGGAAAGGAGGAAGAAGAGTCTAGAACAACTCAGAGTTTCTAGTTTGGAAGATTGTCTTGTTGGTATTTTCATCCGTGGGGATGGAGACACTGTGTGTAGCTCAGCACTTAAGTGTACCCAGGGATTGTATCCTGGTTCTGTCCCTTACTTGCTTCATGACTTGATCTTGCTGAATCTCACTTTTCCATCCTGCAAAATGGGGATAATAGTATTATCTATCTCATCGGCTAGATTTAATAAGCTAACACAGGAACATTGCTTAGCACAAGGCTCGGCTCATGAAGCATTTTAATGAATATCAGCTCGTAATCATTCATTCAGTGAGTATTATTAAAACTCTCCTAGGGGGCGCTTGGGTGGCTCACTGGATTAAGCCTCTGCCTTTGGCTCGGGTCATGATCTCAGGGTCCTGGGATCAAGCCCCACATTGGGCTCTCTGCTCAGCGGGGAGCCTGCTTCCCCCTCTCTCTCTGCCTGCCTTTCTGCCTACCTGTGATCTCTCTCTCTCTCTGTCAAATAAATAAATTTTTAAAAAATCCTTAAAAACTCTCCTAGGTTCAGGGGATTCATACTATGAGTAGGACAGTCAAAATTCTTGCACTTTACAGAGATCACATTCTTAGGGCAAATGACAACACACAATAACAAAAAAAAAATTAACTGCAGAGAATGCAAAATGTTAAAAAAAAAAAAAAGCCAACAGAGCTAAAAGATAAAGCATCAGTTATTGTTAGGAGAAATTTTAAATGGGAAAAAGTCCTTAACTGTAGGTGAGTGGCTCCATCCCCTCCCTGGGGAACATTTGGCGGTGTCCTGAGACATTTTTGGTGGTCACAACTTCAAGCGATGGGCTAGGGGTAGAGTGGGTAGAGGTCAGGGATGCCAGTAAATATCCTACAGCTCCCAGGACAGCGGTCCACCACACAGAATGATCTGGCCCCGAATGTCAGTAGTGCCGAGGCTGGGAAATTCTGAGATTTGGTCACAAGGGAAGGCCTTTCCAAGGAAGACTGTGTATTAGAAAGCGTGAGGATGCAAAGAAGCCCATCCTAAGGCTGCCTGACCTGAAAGCATTGTAGGCGGAGGGAACAGCATCTGCGAAGCCCAGAGAGAGGAAAGGGGCTTCGTGCATTCAAGGGTCAGAAGAGAGACCAAGTGGCACGGGAAGGCAATCAGGAGGGGAAATAATCTCCACAGAAGCAGAGACAAGAGAAGTGAGCAGCCGAGTCTCATAGACTTTAAATGATCTTTCATTCAAAGAAGACCGGGAAGCCATTGAGCACATCGAGACAAGGGGAATGCCCATTCAGGTGTACACATCACATTTTACACAGCTCACACTGGCTGTCAGATGCACTGGGGGACACCTAGGCTTTCCTCGGTGAGGGGTGAGGCAAAAGGAATGAGAAACATTCTGCGAACAGAGCTGGTGGCTCTTAAGAGACCCTGAAACTTAGAGGGAGGGAGAGATTGAAATCAAGGTCAACTGCTGGGTCTCTATCGCCTGTGGCACTGAGCGGGTGGCAGTGGTGTTTGCTGAGCTGGAAGGACATCAGAAGAAACGGGGGAGGGGGTGGGAAATGGGGGGGCTCTCTGGCCTTAGAGGTTTGAAATGCTGATTCTCTGTGGAACTGGAGATGTAGGTCTACACAGCTCCGTAGGTGAGCCTGGAGCTCCTGGTCAGGGCGGGATAAGAAGGTTTTGAACCATGTTACGTTGTAACGTGTTTGCTCGTATAATTCCTTCTTGCTGGCCTCCCTGCCTATCATCCTGCATGCAGATGTCTCCAGTCTCGGGCATTTTCTCAGGATCATCGCCAAGCTCAACACCGCAGTATTTTTGAAGTGTCACATCGCCCATGCCCCTGTTTGAATCGAATCACGCTTTTAATTAAGTTTCCACTCAAAGGGGAAAAATATACCCTAGGGAATTGATCCCTGCCTGCAAAGCACTGGAATTTTCAGCGGCTTCTCCCTCTCTCTGCCTTTCTCTTTTGGTCTCCAGTCCACCAGGAACATTTTCATTCTCAAGTCCTGACTGGCTTTGGAAACGGGGGGGCTTGTGGTAGAGAACATGTGGGAAACACCGTTCTCAGGAAGTGTGGTCTTCACCGACAGTAGAACCTGTCACCTGAAATGCAGCAGAAGGGTCATCGGATTAGGGGAAACAGCCTAAGTGACCAATTTAGGACAGCTGTGTCGTCAACTTGAGCTGACCATGGATTAGCTGTGTGACCTTGGACAGGCACTCAGTTCCTGTTCTTTGTAAAAATGGGAGATGATAATCCCTGCCTCAGGCTAGTGTCCATGAAAATTGGACAAGATACCATGTCTCGGGTCTGGAAAGCATTGTGCACATTTTATAAAATCCATCGTTTCCTGCTGCCCCCATGGATCCCACCCTAGCCCCACCCCTGTCACATATCGCCCTCATTACTGTGGCCTCCTGACTGCTCTCCCTGTTTCTGCCCTTGCCCCCCACCCAAGTCTATTCTTAAAAGCCAGAATGATGTTATAAAAATAAAAGACATCTCATGTCACTTCTCTGCTCAAAACCCTCTTACAGCTTCACATCCCACTCATGGTGAAATCCAGAGGCTCCAATCTGCCACTCTCCACCTTTCCTGTCAGATTTCATTCCCCGTTTATACCCTCTGCCCAGTCCAGCTCAGCCACACAACCTTCCTGATATTCCTGGAACATACCAGGCAGATTCCTGCCCCAGGCCCTTTGCACTTGCTGTTTTCGCCATCTGGAAAACCCTCCTGTCAGATAGCCATGGGCTTCCTTCTGCATCCCTGGCCAATCTTTATGCAGATGCCTCCTTTTAGAGAGGGTTTTCTTTATCATCCTAACACAGATTGCCCCCTGCCCCACTCTTCCCTGCCCCACATATTCCCTAACTCCCTCTAGGCTTTAATTTACAGTCTCTTCTCTGTCTAACATTTTTCCCATTTTTCCTGTGTATTATCTGTCTTCACCCAGTAGAAAGTGAGGTCACAGAGAGTGGAGATATTTAGCAGGGGGGTCTGTTTTGTTCACTGTTGTATCCCTGGTACCTTGAATGCGGCTGGGCACACGACGGGCTCTGTAGTTATTTATTGTTAAAAGAACAGACAGTTGAGGAGATAGGAAATGCGAACTATTAAAATAACTTGCCCCACGTTGCAGTTCTAGTAGGTGGCAAACCTGAATTAGAAGCCAGGCTGTTTAACACAAGAGGATACTGTGTTATCTAAACTCCTTTATTTCTCTGCTGAAAAGCTTAGGTGATAATGCCTTGCCTGTTTTCATCCTGGGTGTTGTGAGAAGGAAAAAGAAAAAACAAACAAACGTATGTCGCCATCTTTGTCCATACAGGCTGTTGCAGCAGAATGCTACAGACTGAGGGCTTGATAAACAACAGATAGCCATGCCTCACAGTTCTGGCGCCTAGAAGTGAAAAGTACATTCTAGATCAAGGTGCTGGTGGACGAATGGGGTGTCTGGTGAGGGCTCCCTCGCTGGGTCTGAGACGCCCCCACCTCACACAGTGCTCCTATGACAGCAGAGTGAGGGGGCTCTGTAGGGTCTCTTTTTATTTTTTTTCTTTTTTGAGATTTATTTTATTTTATTTATTTGACAGACTGAGATCACAAGTAGGCAGAGAGGCAGGCAGAGAGAGAGAGGAAGGGAAGCAGGCTCCCTGCTGAGCAGAAAGCCCGATGCGGGGCTCGATCCCAGGACCCTGGGATCATGACCTGAGCCGAAGGCGGAGGCTTTAACCCACTGAGCCACCCAGGCGCCCCTGTAGGGTCCCTTTTATCAGGGCACTAAGCCCATTCATGAGGAGTCTTCTAACATGACTTGACTTCCTCCCCAAGGCCTCACCTGACCCCACCACGCTGGGGGTTAGGCATCACCATACAGGTTTTGAGGGCATGCCGACCTTCTCTCTATGACGGCACCTCCCCTCAGGGAGCTCGGACTCCCCTAGAGACCGTGTATCCAAGAATCCACTGGGGCTGTGTGCGAAGGGGCTGGTCACGGACGCTTTTGTGCCCAGGGCCACACCGTGTGGCTCGCCTGCTTCAGAGGTGGATGGCTGTGTGCACGCCCCACGTGTGTCATGTCACGTGGCGACTCCAGGTGTCTCTGTGCCCCCAGCCCCGGGCTTCCTGCGGTCAGGTGGCTCAGCACCTGCCTGGAAATGACCTGGCCGTGCGCGGAGGGGGAGTCTGGGTGCCGCCTGTAGCCAATGGGCATCGGTGGAGAAACACCCCAGGTCCCATCCTTCCTGGGATGACTCTGAGGCACAGGCTACGTGGGTCCACAGAAGGGCTTTGCAGGATTGCACCTGCTTGCCTGCTGGGGTGACAGGTCCGTGGCACACTGTGGCCGGCCTTCCCTTCTCCATCTCTCCGTCTCTGTCTCTCTCTCCCCCATCTCTTACTCCGGGCTCCTGAGTACTTCACAAGCATATTACCTGCTTCTGTGCCCATGTCTCTGTTTTCGGGAAATCCCAAACTAGGAGAGCGAGTGCCTGCAGAGCGGGGGTGGAACCAGGCAGAAGCGGGTTCGAATCCTGGCCTGTGCCCCTGGCATGGCCCTGAACTTCCTCGCATCTCTTCATCGAGCGGAGGCGATAATGTGCTCCCTGCCCGTTTGTCAGGGAGGGAGGGGGCTGCGTGCTCTTGTCCATCCCCATGTCTGGAACATCATGGGCTATAAAACGGACATTAATATTAAGACGTGACTGGACATACTCTTATTACTCATCTCTGTCATTCAGCCCAAGCTATGGGTGTAAGGAAAGGGCGGGAGGAGGACGGATGGCTTCCGAAGCCGCATGACAGAGGGGAGTCCCTGTTTCTTTCCTTGGAGCCTCCCTGCCTCACCCATCCTTCATTGTCTACACCCGTGATATGTTCCGTTGACCCGGTGTATCTGAATGTGTCATATTGGCAACTGACACTCACACAGAGTTTTCAACGTGGTGGAAACTGGTGTAAGTCCTTCACGTGGCTGTAAGTTCTTTATCTCTGTTTCACCGCTGAGAACCGTGAAGCCCAGAGAGACTGGCTAGCCTTCCCAACGTCACACAGCTAAGAAAGAACCAAGCCGGGTTTGGACCTAGCTGGTGTGTTCTAGTGCCTCTTGGTACGAGATCAGCAATGCCTAAGAGGCAATTGGCTGCTCTTCCAGCAGCCTAGGGAAGAAGAGACATCCTCGTGTCCTTCTTTGGTAACCTTACAAATGATGCATTTGTGGCCGAACGGCACTCCCGGAGCCCCAGTCTTGTCTTCTCTTGCAAAGGCTGGGTTACCCTTCCCCACTCCAGATTTCCACCCCTGCTCTAAGTCTGTGGCTTCCAGCTTCTTCCCCTGGCCAGCCGAAGCCCTCTGGAAAGAACAAAACCAGTGTATTCCCGTTGGGGGAGAAGGCTGTAGTTTTATGAAGCTGAATGGCAAGGAACCACAGAGCTTAAATTATCAGGCTGGGATGGCTCCCGCCGTCGGGCAGGTAGAGACAGAATGCCAGACGGAAGAGGCCCCCTTACAGCAGCGACTGTGAGCTCTTCTCCTTGTCAGCGTGGACTTACGTGGTGGATCTGAAGTGGAAAATGGGAATTTGAAAATTATAGGCAAAGAATGGCAATTAGCTTAACTAAAGCAGAGAGATGGGATTCAAAGAACCCAACATTTTGCTAAGTCAGTCAGTGCAGGGGAATAATTTTACCAGGAGGTAAAAATAAACTCGAGTTTGTGTGCCCCGTGGAATATGTTATGTCTTTTTCCCTGCGTGTGTGTGGCTGTGTGAGGGCGAGAGCCGTGCCGGGACCAAACTGCGGGGGAATGAGGGATGCAGGGTGTGGAGTCAAACGGCCTGAGTTCAAATCCCGCCTCTTCCTGGCTGTGCCGACTGGAGTAGGTTTGGAATCCTCTCTGTTTTGGCATCCGAGAGTTAGCCTTTCCCGGAGGCTGATGCCAAGGATGAGGGGAGGAGATCCACGTACACCCAGCACAGCACTGGGCACGAGGCAAGTCTCCGGAAGTGATAACTGTTAGGATAACAGATTTATAAAGCCGGCAAAATCTCATATCTGGTTTCAAGGATGGAGACATGCAGAAGGGATGACTGTGTCTGGCTCTCTGATGGGTCTTTCACAAGCCGATGACATGAGGGGCCCTGGACGGCCGAGGAGTTAAACATCCAAATCTCCATTCCGGCTCAGGTCATGATCTCAGGTTCCTGAGTTCGAGCCCCGCATCAGGTTCCATGCTCTGTGGGGAGTCTGCTTGAGATCCTCTCTCTCCCTTTGTCCCTCCTCCCACCTCCCACTCCTGCTCTCTCTCCAGAATAAGCAAAAAATCTTTTTTTTTTCCTAAAAGGAAGTTGATGACATGACTTGTTTTTCCCAATGAAGACTTCTGTCCACTACAGCATAATTGTTAAGGAACATTGATCTTGAGGTGAGACAAAGGAGACCTTAAATTTTCATTCTCTTTACTGACCTAGGGCAACCACTTACTCTCTCTGAAACTCAGTCTTCTCATCTGTAAATTGGGGGTAGTGGTAGCAGCAAACTCATGAGGTTGTTCGAGGGTACGTTGAGATAGTGTCTAGAGAGCACGTCACAGAACCATCAATAAATGTCATTAGTAATATAAACATGTACCCATGCATTTGTTTTGTTTTATTTAAGATTTTTAAATTTTTATTTACTTGACAGAGAGAGAGATCACAGGTAGGCAGAGAGGCAGGCAGAGAGAGAGGGTGAAGCAGGTTCCCTCCTGAGCAGAGAGCCCAATGCAGGGCTTGATCCCAGGAGGGTCTGCCCCGAAGGCAGAGGCTTTAACCCAATGAGCCACCCAGGCGCCCCCTGTGCATTTGTTCATGAATGCTTACAGCATGTAAAAATGTTTTTACCCAACAGAATCAATCTTGTTGGTTCTTCTAAAATCAGTAAGCTACCTCTAGTCAATTGGCCATGTGTGTCTGGGTTACTGTGGTGTAGGGAGAGGTTCTGAGGTCATGGTCAAGCTCAGGGAGGGGGGCAGGAGAGTGGGAGGATGCTCTGATTGATTAGTGATGTCTGTCGCTGGCATGGCTGTGGAGAATGTGGATTCCTTTAATCCCATACTGGTTTTGTGGGCTCTAGATTGTGGCCTTCTACTCATTTGCCCGAAGGAACATTGCACTGCCTTTGAGGCTCTGATGCTATTTGTGTTCGGTATCTCTCAGAAAGAAGAAAATGATCTTCTGACACTTTCGGAGGGCCAGCCCCGTGACAAGGCCCATAGAACTGAATGAGGCATTACCCCTTCTCCTGATGGAGCTCACGGTCTGATAGAGGAGACCCACAAGGAATAATGTATGCTGGGGAGGTCAGCAGGCCCCAGGAGGAAATCATCGGGAAATGCATTAATGCCTGGAGCAGTTTAATCTGTGGGAAGCCGGTCGGGATGGGTGCTGGGATTGGGACTGGAAAGGGGGAGTCGCCCAGGATAAGCAGGAAGGGCGGGCCAGGCTGTGGCCCAGGGCAGGGAAGGCGCAGGCGTGTGATAGAGTAAGGTGTGTTTGAGAAGGGCACCCACTGGGTGGGGATGGTGGCCACAGCTGGAAATGAGGGGAGGACATCTTAGAAAGCGAATTAAGGGCCCAGCAAAGAGCCTTGGGTTCTGGACCAGGGAAGCTTCTCCTGGGGATCGGCTCCAGGCAGCGCCAGTAAGCAGGAGCCGTGAAACAAGGTCTCTTGGGGGTTCCCTTCTGCCTCTCCTCTCTTATTTCTATTCTGACACCTCTGTCTGTCTCTGTCTCCATCTCTCATCCTCCTTCCCCCTCCTTCCCTGTCGCTGCCTCCCCCCCCCCCCCAATGCCTCGTTCTCTTGTTCTCTGTCTCTTGGTTTCGCAGGTGCGGTTTGGACCTCTTTCTCCCTGTGACAGGTTCTTCGGTGGCTCTGTGTTGTTTCATCTGTCTTAGCAGGTGGGATCCTGTGGCATTTCTAAGTCTATTTTAAACACTTTGTAAGGCTTGATTTAAAGGAAAATCTGATTTTCACAGTTTGTACGTTGATGCCTCCGGGGACTCTTAGTTCGATTATGTCCTGGAAAGGTCATAACACAGCTCGGGCTCCGGGAGCCCTGAGAAGGCTGGGCTGGTGAGCTTTCAGCTCTTGCCTATGGGACCACTGAGGGATCACAGGGGTCCGAGAGTGTCCAGGCTCTTTATCTCATTGTAGAAGGCCAGGTTGGTAATTTTTCCCGAACTTTCACTTTTGCATATACCTCACCTGGGGCATCTTGTTAAAAAGCAGAATCTGATTCAGGGGATCTGTGGTAGGACCTGAGACTCTGCATTTCTGACGAGCTTCCAGTTGCTGGCCCCCGCCAGTGCTGGGGGCCAGGGGCCACACTTCGAGGAGCCAGGATGCACGCAGCACGTGGGTCATTTAGAATGCCCATCCTGCTGCGAAGCGGTCTCATGTCCACTTGGCAGGCGGAGTTGCTCCTCCCTGGGCTCCTGTAGAGCCACAGGGCCTTCTGTCGTAGTTCTAATGGGCTTCTTCCCATCTTAGAGCCTAAGGACCTCTGCCCTTGTCCTTCCATTATACTGGGCACCATTTTGGGGCTTCCTATGGAAGAATGAAAACACAAAATAGAACATTCCAGGCCAGTAAGTATAGACTCTTACATGCCACGCACCATCACTGTTCCTTTCCTCAGTCTGGCCCTGCACATTGCTAGAAAAATCATGGTTATTGTGTGGACAGGCCACATCCCCTCCAGCCTTGCTTGGTAGGAATGTGCTGCTCTGGGATCCTCTGAAGCCCTGGGCCAGCCCCCACGTGCAGGAGACGTGGGATTTCCTCACTAGACCTTGAGTGTGCAAGGGATCTGTGTAACTTCCTCTGCTTTCCATAACCCGTCTCTTTGTGCTCAAAGCCCCCACCCCTGGGATGGGCACAGGCAGATATCTAGGACAGGAGGGCAGAAGATACTGGGTTTGGACCATTGATTCAAGTTAACTCAGTCTTGGCAAAGAGTCAGTCAAACAGTCAAAGGCTTCTTGGTGTGGTCTATGTCTTCTCTCTGGGACCCTCTCCTCCACCTCTTGAAATATCTGGGCTCATAAAGAAGTTCAGATGTTTCAATGCCAAGAAGTGGTTTCTGTCCATGTCCTATCCCCTGCCCTTTCTGGCCTTTATTGTGGGGTTCTGGGTCTCCTCTCGACCTTGGGTGTTTTGTGCCCGTGTCCATGCAGTGACCACTGTGATGGTTAATCTGATGTGTCAGCAGGACTGGGCTAAGGGAGGCGGGACGGCTGGTAAAACATTGTGTCTGGGTGTGTCTGTGGCCGTGTTTCTGGAAGAGATTAGCATTTGAATCAGTACACAGTGCACAGCGGACCACCTCACGGTGCAGTTGGGGAACATCCAATCTGTTGAGGTCATGAACAGAAGAAAAAGTCAGGGTTGGGTGGGGGGAATCTGTTGTCTCTGCTCAAGCTGGGACATCCATCTTCTACATTTACACATTGGTGCTCCTGGTTCTCGGCCATTGAGACTCAGGCTAAATTATAGAGTCAGCTTTCCTGGGCCTCCAGCTTGCGGATGGTGGATCATAGGACTTCTAGGCCTCTGTAATCACATGAGCCAATTCCTGTAATCAATCAGCCTTTCTCTCTCTCAGTAGATAGGTAGGTAGATAGAAAGCAAAATAGATTTCTTTGGAGAAATAAAACCACTAGGAGCTATATCAGTAGATACAGATAATCTTCTATTTAGGATGTCTATTCAGGTTCTGTGTCTTTGGAGGTCACTATGTCTATATCGATTGATCGATCAGTTGGGTTATTGATCTATCTATATACAGAGAAAGGGAGACCTGTTGTCTCATGAACGGTCCTGGGAGCCCATTTTGGAAGTCAAAAGAGGAAAGTTGCTCCCTTCTCTTTGTGCTTCTGCCCTGACTGTCCCACTGCTTCCCAAGGCGGCAGGTGGCCCTGCTGAGGAGATAGGACACTTGCGCCTGTCAGAACTGGTTGTGGTCACATCTGGTGCAGGGCTTAAGTCAGAGCTGCAGATCCGTCAGCACGACCTCCTTCCATCACTGCAGAAGATGCAAGAGGGCTTCCGTTTCTAGAAACTTGGATCGGTTGTGAAACCCATCCAAACGGAATGAGCTCTTCTGAGGGAAGAGGCAGGGAATGAGTTCTGTGTCGGAGTCCAAAACCTAGATCCTGAGAAAGGGACCCAAAACCCATGACTTCCGGCAGCCGTGACCACGCTGCTGTGGCGCCTCAAGGGTCCTGGCTTCGCCACCATGCCTGTTCCTTCTTCCTTTATTGGACATTTGATGGCTCCCTTGGGAAGAGCCGCCTTTACTCACCCCAGCATGCAGCACTGGTCTCGCTCTGAAATTTGTCGTTCATTAGTGGACTCCCGTTTCTAATTCTCGGTTCCTGGAGGCAGAGTTAGGCAGCCCCTCTCATGGCTTCTCAGTTCTCCAGCTGCTCATGGCTTCTCAGTTCTCCAGCTGGGATTTCCGGAGGCCACTGGGAGGCCACTTGCATTTTTGCTGCCTTGCAACCCTCTGCTCTGTTGACGGCTCATGAATGAACAAGCAGCAGCATTTCCCGGCTGGTGGGGGCTCCCCGCTGCCATGGGGCGCTCACCCTC
The DNA here is from genome assembly GCF_902655055.1 of Lutra lutra. Classification (NCBI taxonomy): domain Eukaryota; kingdom Metazoa; phylum Chordata; class Mammalia; order Carnivora; family Mustelidae; genus Lutra; species Lutra lutra. The sequence goes on along the minus strand of NC_062295.1, from coordinate 13,733,375 downwards.
AGCAGAGGGGGGCTGGTGTTCTGAGAAGACCGCACCAGCTGTGGATGGCAAGGTGGACGCTGGGCTTGGCTCTGGCAGCTCAGACTCAGAACACTGAGCTGAACCATCCGAGGCTCTTCCGGCAAACAGGTTGTGCAAATCTCTCTTCTCCCTGTCGGGGCTCATGCATATTCATCAGCAGAACAACTCCAGGCCGAAGATATAGACTCTTGCAGGAAGCGCCATTCTGAACATTATTATCTGGGAGTGACAAATGAATTTCTAATTTAACATGTGTATTGCACAAATAGATCACAAGAACTTTAAAGTCAAAAGAATCCTTTGGAGTCACGCAACTTCTGTTGTAATGTAGCGTAAAATGATAGAGGATGAGCATCTCCCCACTGGTGGGCTGTGCAGAGCTGTTCCCTTCAAAGCAGAGGAGAAATGAAAGGGGGTGTGATTTCAGACACCGCTTGAGTCTACAATAAAAGCCAATAATAATGGCCAAGAATGGAACAACAGTGACAACAACAAAGAACCCGCCACTGGCACGAGTGGCATCCTTGTTTTGAGTGATTACTTGGGTATGAACGGAGTCCTCTTCCCCCTCCCCCCATCCCTGCTGACAACAGAAATGAAATGAAGGCCACTTGGGTTCATCGGTTGCTCGGTAGGAATCAGAGGGCAGGAACCGTGAGGCGAGACTGAGGAGGGAATGGAGGAATTGATTTGAGCTGCATTCCAGTACCAGTTTCATGTTGAAATGTTAATTTATAGCATGATAATGTGATAGCTACACTATCTGCCCGTCGGCAAAGATTGGCCACTTCCAGCTTGTCAAAGCTGACAGTCAAGCATGAAATGGCTACTGTCGACAAGTGGCAGCTCTCTGAAGACTAAATCTTAAGCCATTTCTTAACGTTCTGTATCCCTGTCATCGCTGCCCGCTTCCCATCCCTCTTCTTTCCAATGGTGAGAATAAACCGCCTTCCCATCCCTTCCCGTACCGGAGTGGTCCTCCAAGGCCCATGGAAAACTCCTGGTCTTCTGGAAACCTGGATATCTGCTCTTGGTTTTGCTTTTTTGAGCTGATAGTGACATTTTGTGATGTTTATTAGATACAAGGAACTGTGATCAAGCACATGACCTTTATGACCTCATTAAATTCTCACAACGATCCATGACAAAAATGCTAGTATCCCCAATTTACTGAGGAGGAAACTGGGGCTCTCGGAGGCTAAGTCACACAGTTAAGGTCACGTGAACAGCCTGTGATCGGCAGAGGAAGGTCTACTCGACTTCAGGGACCACCCTCTTTACTATTAAGCTCTAGAGAAGGGTGTCCTTTGAGGGATGATTGAACAAAGCTTGACCAAATGCAGCGCTGGTGCAGGACCTCCCTTAGAACTGGTCAGTCAGGTCCCCTGACCGCCTCCACCTGCTTTCCACTCTGTGAGATGAGATGCTGACAGGGCCAAAGACAGGTGCCCATCTGGGCCCCATATTCCCTCTCCGCCATGCTCGGGAGGACCAGGCTTTAAAATCTCACCACTCAAGTTCAGCAGAAAAGCTTTTGCTGTTCCCTCAACAGCCTCAGCTCTGATTGTGTCTCCTGCCCCAAATTACAGCAGTCACTGAGGTCAGGGGATGTGGGACTCTGATCGACCAGGCTGAGCCATGTGCTTACTGTTGGAGGTATGGGTGAGGTCCTCGCCCCCTGAATGATGTGGTCTGAGAGCAAGAGAAAGCCGGTGGTTGCTCTCAGCACAAGTGGGGAATTGTGGCCCGAAGAAGGGAAAAGATACGTTGACCAGACAAAACCATTAGGTGTCAAGTCTCTTGACACTTGACAGATCTCTCTGCCTCTCAAATCCCCTGGGTTCCAGAGGTCATAGGAGAGAGAGTGAGAGAGAAATTTCAGGAAGGACACAGGAGGGAACAGAACATAAGAGGGAAAGATGGAAGGATCCTTTCAGAGTGGTTTGCTCACAAATGGAAACCCAGAATTTGAGAGGAACAAGATTTCTCTTCAGCTCCTCAAGAGGGAGAGAACACGCAGGAAGAAATGCTTAAAAGCCCAGCCGTGTCTGAGTCCCCCTTCCAGTACTGCACAGGGCAGTGATCTTCGGGTTTTGTCCTGCAGATACCCAAAGCTCTGGGAGGATCTCTCTGGCTCTTCCAGAAGCAATTACAAAGTGGAATCTGGAAAAAGCTCAGTGGGGGAAGCCCAGACCCCTCTTGGCTTCATTCCCATTTCCTGTCTTTTCTTTTCAGTACATTTCTACGTAAGACCTTGTTCGGGGGACAAAAAGGGTTCTGCCAAACACTGCTCTTCTACACCACGATATTCTCAAGAATAAAGTCCTTTTGCTTATCTCTGTCTCCTCGGTGCTGAATGCAGTGCCGGGCACATAGTACAGACCCAACCATTGTCAGACTGTCAAATTGACCCGTGTGCTGAAAGACAACAAGGGAAAAGCAACAGAATAAAATAAAATAAAATCTTAAACCATGGAAAGGATTCTAAGGGCTTTGGGGGGCACACGGAGATCTGGTGATGCCCTTCATGATAGTATGACCATAAAGGCTTGTGTACGAAGACGGATGAGCACTTTCTGCTCTCTTTTTGGCTGTGACACAGCTTCAACTGAAGAGGCAAAACGTTTATGATGGGCCACTGGTTAATAATAACATCACGCTTTTGACATTTATCAAGAGTTAGGTGTTTGTGCATTAACTCATTTAACTCTCCTAATGGCCCCATGAGGCGAATGCTCTAATTATCTTGCTTACTTCCCAGGCTGGAGAGATTAAGTAAGTTGGCCAAGGTCATGCCTCTAATAGGACAAGGCCAGGGTATAAATCCACCTGTCTGATTCCAAGGTCATGGTCCTTAACCACTCTTGCTTACTACATGAGAGTACATTTCTCTTAGGCCTGCAGAAACACCTACTGGTTTTGAGTTCAGGCAACCAGTGAGAGAAGCATTGATGAGCTCAAGTGACAGATAAACCTTTGTAGGAATCGTCTCTTTATTGAGGAGCAAAGACCTTGGGGAATGAGGAGACCCTTCAGATTCCTCGAGGGCCCCCGGGGAAAGGAGGGATTTACTTTGTTCTGGGGCGTTTCAGTGGGAGAAGTAGAAATATCTCATCTTCTTCAAGTAGACAGATTTCTGTGCCGTAGGAAGGACAAGCTTTCTAGAATGGTGCTCCTCAAGGGTTATTGGGCACGAGAATCTCTTTGAGAGCTTGTCAGAACACACATCATGGACCCCACACCCAGAGACTTGGATTCAGTAGGTCTGGGGTGGGTCCTGACCATTGGCACGTCTAACAAGCTCCCAGATCCTGCTGTTCCCCGGACCACGTGCTGAGTAGCAATGCCATAGACCAAGGTTGAGCAAACTTTTTCTGTAAAGAGCCAGAGAGTGTATATTCTAGGCTTTGTGGGCCAGTCAGTGTCACAGCTGTTCACCTCCGCCATTGCAGTGCAGTCGCAATTACAGACAGAATGTAAATAAATGAGCATGTGTTCCAATAAAACTTTATTTACAAATGCAGGTGGCCAAGCCCTTGCGCATCAGTTAGGCTTCTGAGCTGATAGCAACAGAAATCACTGTTTAGTTTAATGAGGCAAGGGGTTTATTACCTCGCCTGGGGCAGGATCTCACTGAGCCTGTGCGTACCATGGGCCTTTGCCTTGTTCAGTGTTTCTGATGCTTTAAGAATGCGCAAAGTCTCCTTTCTGCCAAGTCTGATTTCCGATCTCTGATGCCTCATCTGCTGTCTTTTCTCTCATTGGGAAGGACGCAAACGGATGGGTTCCATCTTTGCCATCCACAGTCTCCACCTGCGTGGTGTCTGATTCACATGAGCAGCCCCCCATCTGAAGCCGGAAGATGTCTATACACACTACACACGGGCCAACCTTCTGTGTGGCTCACATCAGCAGTATCTGCCCCTGGCTGGAACTGACCGATCCGGACAGTGTGCGGAATGCCTGGGAGAGGTTCAGACCCAGCCAGCCAAGTCATCAAGTCTAGATCAAGGAGCCTATGACTGAGCCCAACTCAGGGCCAAACTCATGATCCCCGGATGCCAGAAAATCCCTTTCTCCAAGAAGTGAGGCTTTACCAAATTCGATTTAACTCTTAGTTTGAGAGAACAGCGGCTGAATAGCACTCTGTTGGTGATGGTGTCAAAGAAAAATCCCACATGTGGTCTCTTGGATAAGAGCTGGGACCTGGTCCATGAGAAGAAACTAATATATATTCTCTCTCCCATTATTCCTTGGGCCAGCCTTATTCCACTGCCAGTCCCCAGGAAGCGCTATCAGACACAGACCTACCCGTACCTGCCCACACACGCGGGCTGCATGCATACATGCACGCATTGCGGATATTTGTCACCCACACTCAAGGAATGTCTGGAGAACATGGCTTAGAGGCCATGGATTCAGAAGCATCCCTGAAATTATGCGGCAGCCTCGGGCAGGGGAGCTGCCGTGGTGGCCACTCCGGGCCGGGCACCCTGGTCTAACGTCTGGCACTGGGCATGGAATGCTGTTCGAAGCACCTCTGCCTTTCTTGCCTCTGGAAGAAGAGCGTTCCTGCGGCCCCTCTTTCCAGAGTGAATTCCCGTGGCAACCAGCTTCCACTTCCAAGTCTTGCACGGGCCCTGCTGATTGGTCGGGGGGACTTGCACGGGCCCTGCTGATTGGCGGGGGCACTTGCACAGGCGCTGCTCATTGGTGGGGGGACTTGCACGGGCTCTGCTGATTGGCAGGGGGATTTGCACGGGCTCCACTGATTGGCAGGGTGTGCCCCATGCCTGTGCCCTCGCTGCAGGGACTGCTGGGAAAGAGTCCGAAGCTTCCACCATAGCGCAGAGCGCCTTCCCCACGGAGGAAGAATATGCAAGGGAGCAAAGCGGTCAAAAAGCACCGAAAAACGCCCACTGTACCTTCTAATACCTATTTTTTGGGCTACATCTTGGGCCCTGTTCACCGTTTCTTCTACTTTCCCCCTTTCCCAGAGGAATTTCAAGCGTTCGTCCATGTTCTTCGGCCCGCGGCACAGGTGCCGCTCTCACAGCTGGCTTCCCGGGAAGAGCTCCGTTTCTCCTGAGAACAGAACCCGGGTTATTAGCAGCGCACAGTCCGCCTTCCCCTCTGCTAAGGAGAAGGGAGTCTTCGGTTTCCAAAAATGCAAGGCAGGAAGTTTAAACAACAACAACAACAAAAACAAAACAAAAGAATGAGTTGAGCAACTCATTTTATGACACAGGTTAACCAGCTCCTCCGAAAATCAAAGCTGAAAACAGATTGGTTGGCGTCGCAGCACGATAGCTTTCTGGTTCGCAGGCTCGTGCCCACACGGAATTTCATTCCCCGGAGGCCCTTTGGGGACTGGCGCTGAGCCGGCCCTGTGTGGGGCCGGAGGAGCCGGGGGTGGGGGTGGGGGCGGTCGCCGCGCGTCCCCGCCAGCCGCGCGCTCCCGTCCCGGTGCCCTGAGCGTTCCAGCGAGGACCGGCACACGAGTGCCTGCGCGTCCCCCGGAGCCGGGAGCAGAGGCGGGTTCTTGATGTGGGTTCCCCGCTGCCTCTTGTCCCTTCTCCAAGCCGCCTAAGTTGTGTGACTGCTCCAGAAGTTGGAATTGCCGAAGAGAAAAGTTGAGGAGCTTGGGGGAGGGGAGGAGTGGGGGTGTGGGGGGAGGGGCGCGCTCATATTTTCTCTGACTCTTACTTAAACATTGGCAACTTTCCTGGGACTATAAATACGGCGGGGGCCCAGCCATTTCTCTCTTTGTAGTCTGTGAAAATTAACTCGGTCCGCAGGGGCTGCGATCACTGCCAAAAACCTCAAGTGTGGGCTCTTCCTCCACACTGACAAAAATAACAGTTAATTAGGCTTCAACACCCAAAGGAAAGTGAACTTACACCGCCAATCGCAGGGCGGCATGCAGAATGTCGCCATGACAACCGGCATTTACAGCTCTTCAATTTTAATATATCAAAGGCTCGGGATAATTTCCCAGTGAGAATACAGGAGGCTGGGTTCCCCCTCCCTCCTCCCCCCCACCATTCTTTCTGCCAGTCTTCTGCCTGGACGGGAGCTCTATTCCTGTGGCAACAGGTTTAAAAGGAAGACAAGTCTTGTGAAAGCACGGAGCACCTGGCATGGTCCTCCTGGAGATGCTGTGCGCCTTGGGAGGGCCCGGGGAGGCTGGCACAGCGTCTGCTCGGAGTGTGGGCTGGGTGAGAAGAACTCAGGCAGGCGAAGTGTGACCTGTGAACCTTCTCCCCCCCCCTCCCCATTCCAGGTGAACTTGCTGCTTTCATGAACTTCCCTTCTTCCCTCCCTCTGTCCTTCTCTCCCTCCCTTCTTTCCTCCTACCTTCCCTCTCTCGCTCCCTCCTCCTTCCCCCCTCCCTTGTTTTGGTGAGCGCTAACTCTGTTCCAGGCACCTACTAGGCATCACCTCATTTATTCTCCGTGATTACCCTGTAAATTCAATGTTATTTTATGCATGTGGACATAGAGAGTAAGGGAGGTAGAATGCAGAGCCTCGATTTGAACCAATTCAGACCTCACAGTTCAGGGCCCTTGTACTTTCTGTCTCCTCTGTAGTATTAAAATGAACTCTCCATAAATAGAGGTAAATAAATTTGCTTCGATCACCATTGCCGTCACTGGGATGTATCAGTCAGCTGCTGCTGCATAACAAGCATTCACAGAGTCTCGATGACATACAGTAATAAGCATCTGTCTCACTTCAGGATAGGGGGGCTCTGATCCCCAGGTGTTTATTCTGAGTCCCAAGCTGAAGGGGAAGCTGCTGCCCATCTTCTCCTGACGATGGCAGAGTCGTAGAGGGTGTACCCAAGCACACAAGCACATTTCACATCCCTCCTGTGTCACATCCGCTGGTATCCCCTTGGCCAAAGCAAGTCACAGGATTGAACCCGAAGGAGTAGAAAAAAACACACCCTCCCTTTCGTGGAAGGAATTAGAAAGTTTTATAGCAAGGGTGTAGGTACAGGGAGGGGTGAAGAATGGGGGTCCGGAAGATCATTCTACACAGTTAGCATCTCTGCTTCCATCACCATCATCATCATCACCAACCTCATTACTTCCATGGGTGAGACCGCTCTTCCCCTTGAACTAGGTTTAATTAATAAGTGATTTCTTTGCAAGCCCTTGAAGAGTGCTAGTCATTACTGGAGCAATTAATCATTCAATGGGATGAAATTTTCCATAAAAAATTTTTTTTTAAAGAACCTTATGTCTTGGTTTATTACAGTTTTAAAAGTATTTTAAAAGTGATTGCAGTTCAATAAACTGTTTCTTTTGAATTACTATGTATTTTACATTATGCATCTAAAAATTATTTATTTATTTATTTATTTATTTATTTATTTATTTATTTATATTTGGTGATAAGCTTCACCAAACAGCAACCATTTTCTTTGCACTAAACAATGAAGATTTCCTTGGTCTTCATTGTGTTTTCCCCTGACATGAGAAGCCCATGTGATTTGTAATCACGGTCCTGCACATTTATAAAAAGCTTCACAGTATTACAAAGCCTCCCCCCACCTCCGCCCCAGATCTTTGTATTTCATCTACAGAGCCGTGGGGGACCCGTAGATGACGTACCCAGGACTGAGAGTCTGGTTTCTAAAAGCTGTTCCTGGTGTCGAGAAGCCGTTCTGGTAAATGAGGCATTTCCCAGAAATTGTGATAATTTCAGTATCTGAGCCTAGTAAGTGAGGAGTGATCAATTTTACCTTGAGAATAATCTGAAAATAGAAAGAAGTAGACTTTTTTTTTTAAAGATATAAAAAAATTCTTTAAATTTTGTATGCATGCTATAAATATCTATATTTGTCAACTTCAAAATTTAAAGATACCTTCCTTGTTCACAAATCTGAAATGAGGCAAATCTTGACCTATATATATTGATATATACTGAAAATGCAGGATTCTTTAAGTTCCACCAGGTGCAAGAACTAAGCTAAGAGAACGTTGGCTGTTAGAGATCTTAAAGGACCCGCTTTAATGAACTGATCAAGGTGAAGGCATTGGCACTGGCATATCCATTTTGTTGACAATCAAATGCTCTAAAAAATTCTGCTTGATCAGTCCCTTATAATTTGTGTATATACCCCCTAACCTGGGGAGAACATTTATTTACCTTCTTTTCCATAGAGCCTTATTCCCCACCGTATTCTAACTGTTAGCATGATTCCTGGTATAGGTATGTGCTCACTAAGTACTAGCTGAATGAAGGAACGAGGGAACGCGTGGATGGACAGGCTTGGGAGAGCACATGCCAGCTCTGGAATTGCTCAGACGGGTTCGATGAGTCTGAATATGTGAGATCCCCCCTGTCTGTAGGTAGCTCTGCAGAGAGAGGTGGGCCAGACCCACAGTGAACAGAAAAGCAGCAGATGAAAAGACCATCCTTGCTGCAGAGGCACCCTGGCAACTAGCGATTATTTGTTTTCTCTAATACAATGTGAAAAGTGCTAATGGGATTAGCCTTTTGTGATGCATACTAATATGATATGAAAACAAATGCTAATATGCAATGTAAAATTGCTAACAAAGGAGGAAATTGCTAATAAAATGCAGTGGGCCTGGATGACAGATGCTTTGGACAGCCCTCGGGTCTGGCCAGGGCTGGCTCGTGGTTCAGGAGTGACAGAGAGCAGGGGAGGGGGTTGGGGGGGGACCACAGCATACAAGTTGCTTGGGGATGGGTGGATTTCGGTTGCTTCCTCCAAAATGACCTCTGTGTGGGTGGGGATTTGGGAGAAGGCGCTCACAAGACACACAGAAGCGTGTGTACGTAGGCTTGTAGCCCCTGGAGGACCCAGCTGGGAGGTCTCCATCAGGAAGTGAGAACGTTCCCCCCTTACACTTTTGCGACCCATCTTCAAGCTTTACCTGAGGTCTGTCCTATCTGTGGTGCTCGTTGGCTTTACTCCTACCTGGTGCTGTAGGTCAGGGAGCCGTGCAAATGGAGATGTATACCCAGAGCAAAGTGACTTGCCTCTGGACACAGAAATAGCATCTGGGAGCTAGATTCTGCTTCTAGATTCCGCTCCCCCTTGATCTCCCCACTCCCATTTCTTAACCCGTGTCTCCTCTGCACCTCCCCCCACCAATTCCCTCCCCCATCACCTTCCTTTCTGCATCTCCTCTCCACCTCTTCCCCTTTCTGCCAGAAAACTGATTTTCCATCCCTTTGCTTATGGCAGAGGATAGCTTAAATGGATAGCTTCGGCTGGTAAAAAAAAAAAAAAAAAAAATTGATCCGCACAGAGGCCGAAGGTGGTTGGGTTCTGGTCTGAGGTTCTGGGATCAGCGGTGGCCGCACAGGGTGTGTTATCTCAAATGGATGATGTGCAGGACTCTTGCAAAGTGGAAATGAGATGCAGTTCTTCAAGTAAAGAAAGGATGGGAGGACCAAGAGGAGAAGGTGGAGATAAGACACTAACAGATTCTGATGACCATGATTGCCCAGCAGAGTTGCCTTGATGGCGGGGGCGGCCTTGATGGCCACGAGGAGCTCAGGACAAGAAGAGAGGACTCCATGGCAGGCCAAGGGGAGGATGGTGAGACTTGGGGTGCCGAACCACCCATGCAAATGTGTCCAAAAGATAAAAGAGAAACGCAGGGATTGTGACCATTGAGAATGGGGAGGCATGCTGGAATGACAGAAGAAAGAGAAGGCGGACATAAAAATGACACAGAGCAGGATGAAGTTTGCTGGCAATGAGAAAGACAAAACCGGAGGGAGATAGCAGGAGAACATTCCAGGAGAAAGAGACTGCCTTGAACAGTTCAAAGGAAGCAAGAGGAGGGGGCAGCAGGAGCAGCAGAGGGAGCAGAGCGCAGGAAGTGTAAGGCTCCAAGGGAAGTTTCTGCACAGAGGGAGAGCAAATACGGCCTCCGAGCATGGGGAGAAGAGACACCTGCTCTCCACCTATAGGATGTCAGCACCAGTGGAAGGAAGACTGGTCAGCTGAGTCCCAGTCAGCTGGGATCAGGGTTAGGTTCCTCCAGGAGCAGGAAGAGGAGGAGGAGGAGGGCTACCCTTCTGGACACTTGGCTGAAGAAGTGAGTGCAGAAACATGAAGACGGAGGACGAGAGAACGGAAGCATGTCTTCGTTGTCCCGAGACTGGGGGGCAAAGGAAGAAGGGGAGAGGGGTGAGGGCACCCGCAGACAGTGCACCGATCCAAGAAGACCGTGCCAAGGCCCCAGCCTGATCACCCCCGACAAACAGCAGCTGCCAGAGGGAAGGAGACCCGGGCAGGGTGTAGACAGGGCAAAAGACAAGAGCACAGATGGGAGAGGCTCTAAAGCGGCTGAACAGGGAGAAGAAGGGCTTTCCAGTCATGGCCTGAGGGAGGTGGATGCCATCCTCAGGGCCCAGCACCCAAGCTGGGCTCCCTGGGAGATGGTCTCGTGACTCAGCAGTGTAGACAAGGTCCTCATGTGACCTCATGTGACCTCCGCGGAGTAGGACCTCGGTGCAGGATGGAGGCAGGGGAGTTGACCCTGAAGCCGGTCCCATCCGGGGAGGGGAGCCCCTCGTGGCCCAGCTGGCACACGTGAGGCACCTGCCGCACAGCTGGAGCAAGCACCTCAGCCTCAAGGCGTCCAGCTTGGTGGGGCCCCTCCTTGGGGCGTGGGGATGGTGGGAGCTTCGGGCTGGCATGGGAGTCCAGGTGCCTGAGGAAGTTGATGCCCTGGTCGCCATGACCGTGTGGTTCTGCGCCCCAGCCTGCCCCTTGGCACCAGTGGTACTCCTTGGCTGTGGACATGTGGGGGGAGGCTGTCTTGGGTCACTGCTGACTCAGAAGCCACTGTTCCCTGGGACCTTGGAAATATCTCAGGTCAACAGAGTGTTTAAGGACCAGGGTATCCCCCCAGTGGGAAGATCTGGCCTGGCTCTGGTGCCCTCCCCACACTTAAGAAGATGATTTTGATCAAGAGTCCCTATAACAACCTCAATTCTCAGATCTGGGCTTTGACCTCATGAACAAGTTCACCACTGATGTCCATGGGTGGAGGATACCAGCTTCCCCCTCACCACCGGGAACCAGGGGGCCTTGGCCACCTGGGTCCTGCCTTTATCCTCAAGCTCTGAGGTTCCAAATGGACCACAGAGCAACCTCAGGGAGCACCGGCTGGTGAGGCTCAGCCAGGACTGGGGGTGGCTGCTGTGTGTGGGGCTGTGGGGATCATCAGGTCGTCTACTGCTCTTGTTTGGTTTCCCACGTTTCCTTATTTTTATCTTGGCTTGTAGAATCAAATCACATTTGACTTATGCCATCTACCTGACTCATCTACTCCCTTCTCTTTCGCTCTGTCCTCCCTGCCTCCCCCCACTTACTACCTTTCCCTCCACTCTGTCCCTGTGTTACTTCTTTTCCATCTCCTCCTTCATCTCCTCCTCCTCCAAATGCTTATCTGAGGATCATTCATGTCAGTAAAAACTCACAATTATTATGAAAACAGAATTTGGTTTGGGAGCAGCCCATTCTGGAATCAAAATTAGACTGAAAACTTGTCTCAGCTGCTCATGCATAACGTCTCTGAGCCTCAGTTTCCACATCCATAAAAGGGGTTTCCTTAATGGCAACTATAACTCCATGTAAATAGCCTTGTGATCTGTAATTGCTACTGTCCGTAGCTCTCTGAACTGTGATCGCAGCTCCTCAAAAGTGGGGATGGGGCACCTGTGTGGCACAGTTGGTTAAGCTTTGGACTCTTGGTTTCAGCTCAGGTGATGAGCTCAGGGTCGTGAGATCGAGCCCTGCATCAGGCTCCACACTCCATGAGGAGTCTGCTTCAGATTCTCGTCCTTCTCCATCTGCCCCTCCTGCTCCTCTCTCTCTCTCTCTCTCTCTCTCTCAAATAAATAAATCTAAAAAAAAAAAAAAAAAAGTGGGTGTGCATGGGGAAGAGGACTGGGAACGGATGTTGAAAAACAACAGGGCTTTCTAGAGTGATTTTTTTCCTCTCTTCATATCTTTAAAACGTAATGTTTCATTGTACTTCCATGGTTCTCAACCCTGTTCAACCCAGTGTCCTCTTTTTATAACTATTATTTTGTGACATCGCCTTTACTACCTAGAAATAAAAATCATAGATCATACAGCTCACTTGCACACATAATTTCATAAAAATTTAATATAATGCCCTAACTACATTATAAGGGAGAATGGAAGGCAAGGAATTTACATAAAATAATGTGTAATTCAATATGTAGCTGCTTGACTCTGAGTACAGAAGCCATGAGAAAGTAGGCAGATGCTCGCACCGATGTCTAGAATCTCCATGAAGGGGTCCCCTGCCGAAGCCAACTGACCCGGCTGTGTTTTGCTGAGGGCTCTAACACTTCGAGAGGCATTGCTGCCAGTGGTGTGCTTTTCCTGGAATGGTGAACGGCTGCGGGTCAAGTTGTCAGTAAAACAACGTGAGATCTCTCATTCATTCCCAGACCTGGAGGCTTCCGTGTAAATTTAGACTGTGAAAAATAACCTTGTGTTGAGAGGGAAAATGGAGTGTCTACATGAGTTTTTCATCCACTCGAGTGTCCAGAGAGACTGTGGAGCCCCAGCCGGTATACGGGGCAGTTCTTTGTGACCTGAGGTTGTCCCTTCTATGGCATGGACCCACCCCTGTAAATAGTCATAGTGCCTTATCCCCACCACTGGGACAACCAAAAGCGATCCCACACATTTCCAGAATGCCCCGTGGGAGGCAGACTCTCCCGTGCCGAGAGCAGCGCTCTATTTCAATTAAAAAATAAAAAGCAAAGACCATGCTTTGGGAGGGCTTTGACAACCTCTGGGCTAAAATCACTCTCTCACTGAGGCCAAAAGTGAGTGAGAATGGTAGCCGTGATCCCACGTCTAGAAAATTGAAAGTGAACCAATTTTGTATCCTCTACCCTGACAGGTTCGGCACGTCTCTCCTGTCACATTCCTGTCTGTCCTTAGAGTCGTCGTACAGAATCTCTCCACAGATCCATGTTACTGCTAATAGGATTTGTCTCAGACCTAGCGTTCAGCTTCCTGTTGTTCCCTGAGCCCGTGGTGGATAGTCTCCTCTCCTCCCTGAGCCCAACGGTCATTGTATTTCAGCTAATAAAATAATTCCCTGACAGATGGCAGGGAGGAATGCGGCCCCTGGGAGAAATGATGGTGCTGTCACCAAAGGCTGGACTGGTCAGGACCAGTTTGGATTAAAGCCAGACATTCCTAAGGTGAGGCTGACAGTCTGGTTCACAGCAGGCAGCCCCCTCTGGGCAAAGCAGACGCTCCAGAATGCACTGGAACTCCCCAGCAGCAAGCAAACTTCAGTCAGGGCAATGGGTCTGTGGAAGCCTTTTCTGACTTCAGTGTTCTGTCTGCTTCAGAGTTGGGGGAATTTGAGTGGGGCTTGGGATTTCTTTTTTCTTTCTTTTTTTTTTCTTTTTTTTGTTTTTTTAAGATTTTATTTATTTGACAGACAGATCACAAGTAGGCAGAGAGGCAGGCAGAGAGAGAGGAGGAAGCAGGTTTCCCCGCTGAGCAGAGAGCCTGATGCGGGGCTCGATCCCAAGACCCTGAGATCATGACCTGAGCCGAAGGCAGAGGCTTTAACCCACTGAGCCACCCAGGTGCTCCGGGGCTTGGGATTTCAAAAGGAAAAAGTGCAACTCATGTTGAGAATTCCAAGTTCCTGGTCAAAAGCTCTCTATTCGGCCTTGTGAGTCTATCACAATCCTGGAGGCTGAATCTTTTATTTCAAGCATTTTTCCCGTATTATTATTAAAAACCAGACAACAGGCCCCAAAAGGAGTGACTAATGCTTACTGAGGCGTAATTGTAGTTTCAGACCTCCCAGAAATGGAGTCTTACGATAGTCAATTAGAAATTTCCTGATTAGTACTAGTCATGTCATCTGCCCGATAGACCCTGCTGTTTCTTCAAAATAATGAGCCTAAAATAATCCTTGTGCCAAAGAGGCATATTTTAGGATGGCAAATTCTGCTCCCCTTCCGAGTCTACCTGTACAGGGTCGTGGTGAGGATTCAGTGGGGTTCAGGTGTACAGTGCTTAGCACCGTTCCTGGCTCACAGCAGTCTCTCAGCAAATGGCCACTGCTAGCCTCGTGTTCAGTCTGTGCTGGGAGTCTCATCTCCACTCCGGTCTTGGGCATCTCAGTCTGCAAATCAGTCCAGTCAAAATGGGATTCTTTTTTTTCGTGCCCTGTATATGTGGCCCTTTGCTAAGTCCAATGAGCTTTACCTCAAAAACATGCCTGAGTCCGTTCTCATTTATTTATCTCGACTACCACTTGGCTGTGGCAATACTGCCCTTAATTGATCCTTCTCCTTGACTCATACCTTTCAAAATCCATTCTCTACACAGACGCCGCAGTCATCTTTTAAAATTTAGATTCATGTCATCCCTTTGCTTAAAACTTCCAGTGGCTCTCCATGCCACTTTGAATTAAATTTAAGGTGTTCCTGGTTCCATGTGATCTGGCCCCCGTCCATCGCTACAGTCTCGTTTTATGCTTTCCCTTCTGTTCGTCATGATCCTGCTGCACTAACCTCCTTTCTCTTCCATTACAACAAGCTCATTCGTGCCTCCAGACTTTGTGCTTGTGGTTCCTTCAGCCTGGGATGCCCTTCCTGGCATGACCTATTCTCGTAATTTTGGATTTAACAGAATTGTCACCTCCTCAGAGAGGCCTTCCTTGACTACCTTGTCTAGTGTAGCCCATCACTGTATGGTCACCTTTACCACACAGTTTATTATCTAGTCTAGAACACTTGCAGGACTGAAAGGGAGATCTGTAATAAGGAAGCCAGGACAGCAGACTTCAAGCAGCAGAGTCCTGGGTGAGTTAAGATGCGACGAGCCTTCCCATTACTCACACCCCGTCTGTCGTATCACTCTGCCGTATTCTCTTCATAGCTCTTGTCTTAAACTGATGTTATTTGTTAACATGCTCATTAGCTCTCTGCCCTGTTACAGTGTAAATTCCAAGAGCATGGGGATGCAGTCTTTCTGGTTCACTGTTATATCCTCATCCCCTTCAATTACTGTTAAAAAACAAAATCCAACTGAGCAAACGATAAAGATCTTATTGGCTTTATTAAATGACTCATGAATTGGGTGGCATCCAATCTAGCAGATAGGAGCTCGAATGAGCTGTACAAAATGACTCGTAGAGGTGTTCTAACCTGGAGAATTAAAACTGCCAATTATTTTTACCAGTGAAAATTGGTTTATTGTGGAATAGCAGAGAATGGCAGTCCAGGACGTGGAAGCTCTGGCAAAAACAAAGGCAAGCCGTGAGAACGAAGGAGAGGAATGCTCTTTCCTCCAAGAAAGGAGGAAGTTGTGAGGGCTGGTCTAAAAAGGAAGCCCATTGGAGTCCACTGGGAGCTTGAAGTATAGTGGCTTCTCATTGGCTGAGCTGTGACAATCTTTCATTGGCCGGGCTGTTGCCAGGGCAGGAGGAAACCTTTCTTCCTCCAGCTCGGGTAGTAAAGTAGTATCCACTTGCAAGGTGATCTCTTGCCCTTTGACATGCACTTGAGGGGGAGGGGAGGGCATGAGAGCTCCTCCTGCCCAACCTCCTGACTACATTTTGGTGTTTCCCCCTTTATTCATTTTCACAGGCATAAGGGAGGGAGTGGGGAACAGGAAGTTATACTAGGCCAGAAAGCAGGTTGGAAGGTCACTTTCCTTTAGGGGATGACGACAGGGGTGTGTCAGGCAGATGACTGGTGCTGGTCAGACGATTCCTGATTGACTGGTTTAGGATTCCATTTCCGGGAGAGCTAAAACTATAAGTAAGCCTCGGTTTGGTGACGTGGACTTAAACAGAAATGAGTACATTTTTGAGCCTGTTGCCTTGTATTTAACGACACAACCTAGCACATAGTAGGTGCTCTGTAAATATGTGGGGAATAAAATCTTTTGAATGGAAGATTGAATTAGGTAGTTGGGTTAGTTATGGGATTAGTTATGGGTTAGGTAGCAGGGATTATGGGTCAGTTGTCTTGGCTACCCTCCTCTTGTCTTTTCGAACAGAGAATCAGAAAACCCACCTTTCCGTGCTGACGAGAAATCGTGTTCTTGTCCAGATCAGGAGCTCCAGCCAAAGCTGGCTGGGGTTTTACTGGGCTACCCAGAGGTTGCTTAGTTATTCTTAGTGGCCCCGCATTTCTGAATTAGGTTTGGTAAGCACGGATCAGGAAATGGTTCTGGGAGTACTGTTTGAGAGGTACTTACTCACCCTGATTAGAAAGCGCCATGGTTTTTCAACATTTGGAGCCATAAAATAAATGCTCTCCCTGTTTATTGATTGGAAATGCCAGAAAAGCAAGGCTGGAAATAACACACGGGGATCGTTGAATTAATTCGTGTGGATACCGATTGTGTGAAATCCGGTCATTGTGGAGTGGGGATTGGATTGCATGTTAATTAATATTTGAGTCCTTAGGAATTGGCACTGGAAGGAAGAACCCTCCCTTGACCCTTTGGTTCCTCCACAGCCCATCCCCCACGAGATGGGATTTCTTGGGGGCCCAAACAAGAAATCCCCTTATCACAGGCGGCCCAGATTGCAGACAGGAATTGGAGTCACACTATTTGCATTTCTATAAAGGAAGTGCCTGGTATTATGTAACTGCGTGTGGGTTCCGAGGGCTTCTAATGGGCCTCCCTTTGTACAGTCTCTTAGCAACCAATTGAAGTTTGTTAGCTGAAACAAAGAGGCTCAGGCCCGCCATTCCTCGAGCACATTCCTCTCGAGTCTGGCCAGCCTCTAAGAGAAAGAGCTTGTGGTCTACGGGGCCTTTTCTTCTTTGCCAAAGATCAGGATTCCTTGTTTTGCCGTCGTTGCACCTGGGAAGGAAAAGGAACTGGGGGGTGTGGCGTGCCAGGTAGGAGACCGGCTGGCTGTGTTCTGTTTCTAGAACTTCACCGGAAGCCTGGGGAAGTCTTCCAAGGCACTGACTGGCCTTGGGTCGTTCCAAAACGAGGTCAACCTGCTTGATGGTCCCGAGTTTAGGTCTGTGGGAATCTGGGCTCTGTCACCTGTTCGCTGTACGTCCTTGGACAATTTAGATTTCTGGGCTTTAGTTTCTTCATCTGCCACGCAAGCACAGACACCCGCTTCCTCCCTGGTTTGCAGAGAGCATTACGGTACAACAGAAATCTGGCTGATAGCTGTCCAAGGTCACGGTTCCCTGTGGGTCAGGCACTTTGTTTGGTGCGGAAGGCACCGAAGTAAATAAAACAGACAAAATCCTTGCCTTCATGGAGATTACATTCTAATAGCAAGTGTGTGTGTGTGTGTGTGTGTGTGTGTGTGTGTAGCGTACAGAGATTGTAAAATGTACGTTAGCTATTTATTCATTAACCTGTTAATTCCGGTGAGTCATCGCTCCGTTCATTTATTCATTCAGTGACTAATTCTTAATCACCTATCCATCCATCTAGCCATCTGACATTTTCGGAAGGAGGAGGACAACAATAATGTGATCCCTCTATTCAGTGTAACAAGAGCTATAATAAAAAGCAGATACAGACGAGGTTTATAAAAAATGTTTCTCAGCTTGGGGACTCCTGCCATTTTGGGCCGCATAATCCTTGGCTGTGTGTATGTGGTGGGGGATGTGCTGTCATTTGAACTGTAGGCCAGTGAACCACACTCCTGGCTTCTATTCCCAAGATTTCCGTAGTGCCCCCATGTGACAGCCACATGTCTCTAGACATTGCCAAATGTCCCCTGATTGTGTGTGTGTGTGTGTGTGTGTGTGTGTGTGGTGGGGGCAGGAGGGTAGAATTGCCCCCAGGTGAGAATCCCTTGTTTATAGGAACATTGTCCTCAGGAAGGGAAATTCACCCACCACATTTGACCGGAAAGGAAGTGAACCTAGGGCTTCAAATTTCTACAGCGGGCGCCTGGGTGGCTCAGTGGGTTGGACCTCTGCCTTCGGCTCGGGTCATGGTCTCAGGGTCCTGGGATTGGGTCCCGCATCGGGCTCTCTGCTCAGCGGGGAGCCTGCTCCGCACCGCCCCCCACTCTCTGCCGGCCTCTCTGCCCCCTTGTGATCTCTCTCCATCAAATAAATAAATAAAATCTTTAAAAAAAAAAAATTTCTGCAGCAACAGCAGCATTTCCAGACATTTTATTTCCTGGAGATCTGTTTTCTTGTGCCGGAAAGCATGGAGGGACTTGGGGAGTTCTGGAAATTAGTAGAATCTTACCCCACAGGAACTCTTTCCACCACTTCTGAGAAGTGTAGCTTATTAAAAAAAAAACATCTCTGAGGGGCGCCTGGGTGGCTCAGTGGGTTAAAGCCTCTGCCTTCAGCTCAGGTCGTGATCCCAGGGTCCTGGGATCGAGCCCCGCGTCGGGCTCTCTGCTCAATGGGGAGCCTGCTTCCCCCTCTCTCTCTCTGCCTACTTGTGATCTCTGTCTGTCAAATAATAAATAAAATATTTAAAACAAAACAAATCTCTGAGCCTTACAGAAGAAGCAGTTCTAACAGAGAAGCCTTTGCTAACGTGGAACACGGACTCAGGCTTAGTGCCTTTGGAACCTGTCCTGATTTTATTGACGGATCCACACCTACAAAATTCCACCCCGGATTTCTCAGTGGGGATAAGAGCAGAACAAGGTCTTCTCTCTAAGGAACTCTTTGGAGATGGGCCAAGGTGTTGGATGCTCCGGCTTGATTAAAAGGAACATGCCTGATAGAGTATCCGGTGGAGATGAGAGCCGCCATTTTGGTTCCCAAGCACCTTCCACAGTCCGTTCCTGAATACCAACAAGGTGACTCACTTTGCCTCTTTCCTCCGTGCCCCGGATATGTTCCCTCCCAGGGACATGTGAGTCACAGGAAGTTTGGGGAATCCTGTGGTGTCTTAAGTAGTTCTTGAATCTCACTATTTCTCTCCGTTCCCCTACATCCTCTCTTGTCCCTCCCCCCGTATCCTGTTCAGGCTCTCATCTGATCCCATCTGGACTGTCACAGTAGGAACAGTTCACCTCCCCCCCTATTCATGCCCCCTTCAGTCTGTCCTCTGCAGAGCAGGGGCCAAAGCCTTCCCAGTGAACTTGGACCAGAATGCAAACGGGCCTGCTGGTGGTGCGTGATCCGCCCTCCTCCCCAACAGCAGCACCAGCCACTCTCCCTGTGCTCACTCCACGCCTGCCTTACCAGCCCTTCTAGCAAATTCATACCAGATACGATTGTGTCACATCTCCCCTTACAGGCCCCCAGTCCTTCGAGATCTTCTGTGGTGTCCCGTGGTGCTGAGGATGAGAATCCCAAAAGGGCCCCCGAGTCCATCACAGCTGGGCTGTGACCACTCCGACCTCCTCCCCCGTGACCCCCATCTCTGGGGTGCAGCTGCCTCCCGTGCATGCAGGACTCTCCCCATCATGGGCTTTGCGTCACCGTAGAGGCTCTCCCCTTCCCTCCCTTCATGTCAGTACATCACGTCTGAGCTTCAGCGTAATCCTCTCATGCCGAGCTCCCATCCTCTTATTATACGTGCTTATTGCATTATAGACTCTCGCTCATGGCTTCCTAGTGGCCGATTTTCATTTATTTACACGCTTATTATATTAGCAGCTGTCCTCCACAGCAGACTCGAAGCTCTGCAAGGAATGTGGCCGTGTCTGTTTTATGACCGTGTTCAGGCCGGTGTTGTGAATTGTACCTTCCTCACAGCACTGAGAGGTGCTAAGTAAGTATTAGGAAGGACTAGGAAGACTCAGCACCCCCTTCCATTACAAAGCCCCACGTTTGGAGGATTGGGCCAACTTGAGTTTTCTGGAGCTCTGGGGGGGGGGGGTACAGGTTGAGGTGAGGTGGACTAGGGAGGCATGAGGCATGAGGGCAGGTTAGAGCATCAGGAAATGGTGTTACCTGACATTCTCCGGCCTTTTTGTGTACCTTTGTCCGATCTTATCCTCTGTTGCAAAGCCCTTGAAGGCAGGCATAGGACCTTTTCTTCTGGTCCCATGAGCATCTTGCTCAGGTGCTGACCAAAGCTGCACGAATGAAGGGATGTGTGCATTATGGATTCAGCCGAGATCTTATTATCTGAGCTGAGGTTCCCTCAGGAGTCACTAGGGGAAGGAAAGGAAGGCTTGGGATGGTTATTTATCTGTAAGACATGGTGTGTTGGAGGTTTTTACACAACGTGATAGAAAGGGCCTGAATGGGTCCTTCATAGGCTAACATTTTTTGCAAGCATACTTTTGCCAGGCCCTGTGATGAATGCTTTGTGGGCGTTATCTCATTTAACATGAAGTTAATTTGCAGTGCTGCTTGCTTTCTAGAATGGGTACACTGAGGCTTGGAGACAGCTAACCAGTCTAAGGTCAGAGAGTAATTGGCAGAGTTAGGACTCAGATGTGGGTCTGACTTCCCAAATTCACAGACGCAGTGTACTGCAAGGACTCCTTCACTACCTCTGGGCCCATGAGGGAGGTGGCCAATGTCTTTGCCTTCATGTCCTGGCCCATGGGATGGAACATTCCATTCACGCCCAGATATCAAGGTTGAATGGGAGGATGTGTGGGGGCAGAGAGGCATCAGGGATTCCTTGGCCTGAAGGGGGTACCCTGATTCATTCACTGAGCTCCTGTGCCTCATAAGCATGAAAGGGCGCAGTCATATCACGTGACCTCCCATTTCTCAAGCCTCTGATGATGTCCAGGCGGCAGTGTGCATGCAAGGTGACCCTGAACGGGTACCTGCTTTCCAGTCCCCACTGGAGGGGTCCCTTCCATCTTAGCAGACTCAGAAGCCAGAAGAGGTATTTTGCTCTGGTTTCTGGTAATTTGCTCTGTTGTGTGAACTTCTGTGTTTGCTTGTCCAATTTCATGAAAATTGGATTAGTAAGTCTTCATTGGTGCTGACTCAACCAGTCTACAAGGGTTGGTGTCAAATGGAAGCGGAGCTCACGGGTGTGATGGTTGGACCCATGGCTGTTGGGAATCAGGATTCTGTGGGGGCATATGGTAGGTTACTCTTAGGGAAGATGGTATCCTCCCCCTCCCCACTCCCCCCCCCGCCCCGCAGAGCTGTGAAAAGTGGAGGGACACTTCTTGCATTAGAACAAGGAGGTGGGGGGCACCTGGGTGGCTCAGTGGTTAAAGCCTCTGCCTTCGGCTCAGGTCATGATCTCAGGGTCCTGGGATCGAGTCCCGCATCGGGCTCTCTGCTCAGCAGGGAGCCTGCCTCCTCCTCTAGTCTCTCTCTGCCTGCCTCTCTGCCTACTTGTGATCTGTCAAATAAATAAATTAAAAAAATCTTAATTTAAAAAAAAAAAAAGAACAAGGAGAGGGTTTGCTTCAGGTGCTGGTGAGCTTGTGGATTCGATCAGGGTGTCTATTCATTTATTCATTGAATCTTTTTAGATGTGCACCTGCTATGTGTCCGGCTGTTTTGGGCTCTGGAGAACCAGTGATGACTAAAACAAAATTTCTGTCCTCCTGAAGCTTGTCTTCTTTTGGGGCTAGGGGAATGACCACCGGATGAGAACACGACAGAACAGCAAGCAGCAATTCTGTCCAGTGCTTCTGTATTCTCTGGGAAGTATGAGAAGAGGTCATCTTTGTAAAGATTTTATTTATTTATTCGAGAGAGCAATTGCGAGTGAGCGGGGAGAGGAGCAGAGGGAGAGGGACAGGCAGACTCCGTGCTGAGTGCGGTGCCCGATGCAGGGCTGGATCCCAATGGAAGATGTCATCTTTTTAAAAAAAACATATTTATTGAGATATAATTCACACATTATAGAAATCAGCCATCGAGAGGGTACAGTTCAGTGGTTTTTAGTATATTCACACCCGTGTGCAGTCACCACACAGACAATTTTAGAACATTCCATCACCCCGAAAAGAAACTATAAGCTTCAGCCATCACCGTCCTATGTCCTACCCCCACCTCCAGCCCTAGGCGCCAGTGACCTACTGCCCGTCTCTACAGAGGTGACTGTTCTGGACAGAGAAAGAGCCCTCTTCTGAGAGTGAGGGGCTAGGATGGACCCTTTAGCATCCATTCCTCCCAAAGGAAGCCTCAGAGCTCCCTCTAGGATCCAAATTTCCATTGCTCTGTAAGTTTGAGTTCTGGGAGTGGGAGGGGGTGCGGGCCGGTGCCCTGGTCCAAAATCGCTCTTTCGTGACCTTACCTTCCTCGGCTAAACCCTCCCCGAGGTGGGGCCTCCCAGCCAGCCTGTGCGTGCGCGTGCGCATGCGCGCACACAGGAGCCATCCTATCCCGCATGCAGGGGTGTCTCCAGGTAATGATCAGCGTGTCCTTTCGGTGGAGCCTCCCCTTAGTCCACGCGGCCGTCATTCTGCGGCAGCAGCCCGCTCTCTGCTTCCCCCGCCTCCCACCTTGCTTCCTTCCAGCCTGTTCTTCTGAAGACGTCAGGAGAAATGTGATAAAGCCGGAATCAGATCCGGTCCTTCTTGGGTTGATGACTGTCCCGCGGGGTCCTCTCGGTAGCTGAGGCTCCTGTCCGTGGCGCACGAGGCCGCGCCTCACGTGCCCCTGCGTCATCTGTCCCTGCCCCCCTTGGCCATCGGAATCACCTGCGGTCCCTGCACAGTTGCCACGAGCTCCCTAGCAGGCCTCTGCACGCGCTACGGCCCCTCTAGGACACTCTTCTGCCCCCGGCATCCAACTCCCACTCATCCTTCGGGCTGCAGCTTGTGGATTACTTAGGGATTATTTTAGGGGCCTTCCCTGTCTCCTCAGAATGTCGGTGGGCGCCTGTGTTATTTCTCCACTGCTGCTTGACATACCCTCACCCCCAAACTTAGCATTCTCTCGCGGTGCGTACTTACTGTCTCATGGTTTCTCAGGGTCAGGAATTCAGGGATTGGTGGTTCGGGATCAGGGTGTCTCGTGAGTAGTCATGATGTCCCCTGGGGCTTCAGTCCTCGGAGAGCTTGACCTTTGTAGGATTTGCAATGTCCACACTCCCAGCTTCCTGCACTCATCTGATGGAGCCCCTAGCAGACTGTTGTCACCCTCTGTCTTGCGCCCCCCTCCCCCCCCCCCCCCCCCCCCCCCCCCCCCCCCCCCCCCCCCCCCCGCCCCGTGAGTTCCTTGAGGGTCGGGACTGCTTTCCCTTTGCAACCATTTTCCTAGATGATTCTTTCGGTTCTTACCTCGTGCTTGGTAACCATTCCTGTGTTTGAATGAACCAGTGATCTGTCCTGGACACACAAAAGGTACAGACTGGTGCCTCTCTCACGTCGCAGGCCTGCAGACCACCTGGGGGTTTGGTTAAAACGAAAATTCTGATTGAGTCAGTCTGGGCTGGAGGCCGAGGTGCTGTGTTCTAACGAGCCCCCAGGTGAGGAGGATGCTGCTGCCTCCGTGGAGGACGGGTCTAGAACACGTGACCCTAGTCCCCAGCAAGCTTCCTGCCCTAGTGCAGAAGACCGGGTGCCCAATGGGACAGCCTGAGGCCGGCCACGGGGCCGTGTTCGCCTCGTCGTGGGCTTCTCTACCGTGTGCTGGCCTCGTTCTCTCTTCCTTGGCCCAACGCGGTGGAGCAGATGCCAGTAAAAGTCAGGAAGGCGTCTGTGGGATGCAGAAAGCATTTGAAGCTTACGTAAGTTCTCCATTGGCTTTGTCTCTGGAATAGAGCTGGGGTGTCCCTCATGTTTGGGCAGAGGGGCTGTGTAGCATGAGCCAGGGCCAGAGGGAAACCGGCCAGGCTTCCTGGGAGGATCTGGAAGAAAGGCAGGGTTGGGTGGTGGCAGGTGACGGAGTCCAGTCTCCATCCCAGAGCACTCACGAAATCCAGCTTTGGCTGGAAGCAGGCTGATAGACCAGATGACATGTTTATACTCTTCTTTCCAGGTCTTGGAAGCATACACAATTCTAAGGGTCGGCTTTTAAGGAAAATTGAGTTGATTTGGAACTTTGAAACTCTTTCTGTTAATATCTTGGGTCTTTTATACTCGTGGCTCTGATTGTAGCAGTGGGGGCACTGATGTGTATGCCCCCACTGTATGAATTCTCTTGATGGGACATCTGGGGTCTCAAGCCAGCTTGCTGCTTCCCTCGTGAGAGTCTGATGGGCGCAGGGGGCAATCACGGACACCCCAACCCTTGGGGGAGCAGTTTCACGTCTGCTGAATCCAGTGCTCCAGTCTTGACTATGGATTGCAGTCACCTGGGATCTTTAAAAAAAATGAGGCCGGGGCTCTGCTTCCCGACTTCTAACTTCACTGGGCTGGAGTGTGGTGTGGATACGACCGTATAAAAAATCCCGTCCAAGGAACTCTGTTGTGTGGCTGTGGTGGAGAATCCTCTGGCTTGATCACAGGTGAACCCCTCACTAATAGTAAGGCCAGTGGAATTTCCTTCTTCATGTGTGTGTGTTTAACAAATGGAAACATGGTATTACAAGGTGGAGTGGCTGGTTCAAGGTCACATCACCGGTAAGTCAGGGCATCAGAACGTAAGCCTATAGTAGTCTTTTCCAGTTTGCATCAGGATTGCCTCTGTGTGGCTGGTGTTATGCTCCTTACAAAGGAAAAGAAACTGCGTGATGGTTAATTTTACTCCCAGCTTGACTGGACCCTGATATTTGGAAAGATTACTCTGGCTAGGTCCGTGAGGGGGTTCTGGAGTAAGACGAATATTTGAATCTGTAGACTGAGTAAAGCAGATTAACTCTTTCTCTGTTGTGGGCAGACCTCATCCATGGGATGACACTGACCCTACCCCACGTAGCAAGGGGGTGTACCTCCTGCCTGATTCTCTTGAGCTGGGACATCGGTCTTTCTTTAGACGCCAACCGAACATCAACTCTCTTTTTGGACTGGAACCACACCTCTCGTTCTCAGGCCTTTGCACTTGGACTAGAACTTACATGGTCAAGCCTCCTGGGTCTCCAGCTGGTGTGACTGTGGATTTTGGGACTTAGGCTCCATAATCAGGTTAACCAGTTCTTTATAATAATAAATCTAATTAATAATAATAGTAACAAATCCTATTATTTTTATTAGTTTTATAGTTCCTAATCATATATGTGTGTGTGTATATATATATATATATATATATATGAACAGAGGATATATATATATATATATATCCTCAGTTCCTCTTTCTCTGGTGAACCCTCACCAATACACTGAGAGGTAACAGATTTCTGGATAAAGGTCAGACTTGGAGGTAGGGTATGGTTAGCGTGGGTTCTCTCTCCTTTATGCTCTTTCATCTGCTGTTTCCGGTCTTGGAAGCTAAGTTTAGACCAGTGCCCCTATCAGTTGAACAGACCCGAGACGCTCTGATGACAAAGACAGTGTCCGCATCTGCTGGTGCAGACCGTGAACAGACCAGGTGGGAAAACAGAAGTTGGCAGGAAGACTTGACTTCATTGACCCTAACCCCAGGGTGTGAGTGTTCTTTGTTTGGAATGATTCTCTGTTCTGGAGTTGATCCAACATTGTATTCAGACACCTGAAACCTACCTGCCCACTGTCCATCCCCAGTTAAACCAGCAGATGCTCATGGTGGAGGTTGGAGATGTTGGAGTAATTCCTTTGGTGGTGAGGGGAGACCCCGAAGGCCTTACACAGAAATAACAAGTGTTCTCTAAGGAAGGAAACCAAGGTGCACAGCCCCCCTCCCCTTGTTAGCCCGGGGGGGTGGGTGGTGGCCAGTCAGACTCATCAGGTTGGGGAAGTATTTCGTGGATATTGCTTTCATTGCCTGGCTCCAGAGCGCCTCTTAAGAGAGAAGGTTAGAGTTTAGGAGAGAACCTCCCTTTATAGTGTTCGTTAGGTATGGAATGTGGGGGCGCTGGGGGACTGATCTGCGGAGAAGCTGCGGGATGGCTGCTCTTCCGGGTGGAGGAGAACGGGCAGAAGGAACGAGAAGACTGGGAGTGGAGACTGCACGGCTAGTCCAGTGGTGGAGGAGAGATTTCTGGGTCTCCTGGGAACAGGGGTGTCTAATACGACATTCCAGGTGGTTTGAAATGCTGTCCTGCGATCCCTTCCCTGACAGCGCTGGTACCTCTTCTGTCTGCGTCTCTTGGCAGTAACATTTGGGGGAGTGGTGCGGTCGGTGCTTATTGTGGGATGGGGGTGTGGTACGGCACAGAAAGACAACTTTGTGGGGGGAAACCCTGTACAATAGAAGGGTGACCTGTAAGAGGAACCAGTTCAGTGGATGTGGAGCCCAGGGCTGTAGCCGAACTTGAGTGCCCTCAAGAATCTCCAGAGAGATGGGGGGCAGTGCTGGGTGTCCCTTAGTTCAGGGTGCTGGAGAAAATCTCCCTTAAATATCAGAAGCCAAGGTGTTATGTAGCACCTTGTCATGAATAGAGACCTAAGGAAGTCCTCAAGTCTCAAATAGAACGATTGTGGCAAGCAGATTGTGGCAAGCAGAGTACGTGCAGGCCCCTGGAGAAATTACGGGATTAGAGACTCATTCATTAAACATGGCAACACCGCCTTCTGGGTCAGGCCCTTTGTTGTGTGCTGAAAATAGAGACCTTGCCCCGCCTCTGAGGAGCTTTTACTTCTGGGCTTTGAAGGCAGGGGAGCTGACATTTGCCGAGCTCCTCCTCTGTGCAGACGGGGGCTGTGCGTTTCATAGGTGCACTGTCCTAAGATTCTTCCAGCAGCTTTGCAAGGAACCATCATCCCCAATGGACAGGTGGGTAGACTGAGACCCTTGAGAGGCTAGGGAATTTGACCCCATACCCGACCCAGATGATCCGTCATGAAACCAGTGTTTGGACCCAGGATGATCTGACCCCGAAGTTGGAGGAGGGGTCCTTCTTCCAGTCAGAGGCCCTGGAAAATTCCTAGTAAAGGGTTCAGCCTTGATTGGTGCTTTGAAAAAGTATCCCCCCTCTCCCGGAGTCCACTCCGGGGATATGGGGACTCCGGGGCGGAGTCCACTCTGCCCACTCTGCAGGGATGTGCCCAGCCTGGCTCCTCTCCTGGCTTTCTCCCAGGAGGCTCACCAGGGCTCTCCCCCTCAGCTCCCTTTCTAGAAGCAAACCCACCAACTCAGCAAGGCGCGGCCCCCTCCTCACAGATGAGTGTGGTGGCGGGGTGGGTTGGGGAGGGGATCAGGGAGAGTGCTGAGGGGACAGAGCAGGGGGAAGCTCGGAGGGGAGACTGGGAGGACCCCAGGAAGATGATATCCTGGGAACGTGGACGGTGGTTTTACAGGTTCGCCTCATCCACCGGAATTAGCAAAGGGCTGTCCCCGGGGGCCTTTTTCAGGAGCCGTGCGCCCTGCGACACGGAGAGGAGGAGAAATCCATCCTGTGGTCCCATAAGCACAAGTAGTCGGCGGCTGAGGACCTGAAGCTGAACTCTTCTGCACCAGCCGCAGGATCGTCATTTAAAACGATTTGCTCCAGACAGGCCCGGAATCCTTCTGCTTCAGGAATTACCTAGGAGCTGGGTGGAGACGCTCGCGGCATCTGAGGAGCAGAACTGAATCGGACTGGCAGGCCGGGAGCCCCCCCGAGCCTGGGGTGGGCGGTGGCAAGTGGACGAACAGCTGTCGCGTTGGTGTTTGCAGCGCGGTCTGGTCCGTACCCTCGGGGGAAACGCGCCTCTTCCACGGGGATCCTCTGATCGGATGGGGCTGTCAATCAGTTTCTTACCCAATCCTCTGGCCCCGGAGGTGGGGCTAGGACCCAGACCCAGCCAATGACAGCAGCGTGTGTGCCTGGCCCGGGGGATGTGTCCAGGGCTGGGCCCGGACCCCAGGTGGCCTGGGAGCGCCTTCCCGTTTGGCAGCGAGGACCGAGGACGGGGACGTTTCTGTGTGACACAGTTTGAAGGACATGCAGCAGGGACTCCTGGGGGCCGCCTGTGTCTCTCACAAGGCACCCGCCCGCCGTCTGGGGGGGAGCATGGAATCCCACTGGGGCAGCAGAACTGGAGACAAAGGGAACCATGAGTTTCGAGACCCCAGTTCTGTGGTCTCTTAGGGCACCCTCATTCTGGTCCTTTGTGCTTTGTATCTTCTGCAGTTGCATGAACCAATAGATTGTTCTTCCGAATAAACATCTTTTAGTTGGCTTACTGTGACTTGCAAGGGAGAGAACCCAGACTAATGCAGACAGGAACATTAAAAATCTGTTTCTGAGAATAGCTTCCTGGGAGCAGTTGGCCCCTTACACGTTCTGTGCTGGGTGCTGAGTTACAACTTTGGACTCTGCCCCTACGTGTCTGAACTTGAAGGGACCTCCGCCAAGGCCCCTTCCCCATCCAGTGGGTGAAGAGAGGAGCTCCCACGCGCACGCGGGGAAGAGCTCTAGTGATCACACTGCAAACTGGTGGCAGATCTGAAGCCAGAGAGTGCCTGGGTCTCTTGGCCCCCAGGCCAGCACTGGGCCCTGGAGGTCGGCCAGTATGCAACTCCCGGGCAGAACAGTGGAGCCCGCCAGCTGAATACCAACGCCCAGGGCCAGGAGTCTCCAACCCTTGACCTCTAGCCAGAGATTCCTCCTTCTGGTCTCCACTGGGACTTTCTTTCTTTCCTTTTTCTTTTCTCTCCCCTTCCTTCCTCCCTTCCTTCCCAGAGAGGGATCACAAGGAGGCAGAGCGGCAGGCAGAGAGAGAGAGGGAAGCAGGCTCCCTGCTGAGCAGAGAGCCAGATGCGGGGCTCGGTCCCAGGACCCCGAGATTGTGACCTGAGCCAAAGGCAGAGGCTAAACCCACTGAGCCACCCAGGCGCCCCTCCTCTGGGACTTTCAAGACCAGGGGAGGCGTGAATCATTCTTGATTGGGATCTCACTTTCAGAGAGCTGGCCTTGAACTCAACTTCAGGCCCCCTGGATAGCAAGGCCTCAAGCCAACCCTCCCAAAGGCTTAGCTGCTTCTACCAGAGGCTTGGCTTGGCATTCAAAGGGAGACCGGCCCTGGAGCCACTGCAGGGGTCGGCTGGGGACTGGAGGTGGGGTCAGGTACTGACCTGGTTGGGTCAGGATAGGGTCAGGGACGCTGCTAAAACAGAGCTTCATTCCCATTTCAGCTGCAGCAGCTTTCCCACCCCCCCCCCCGCCGTTTTTAATTTTCTTTTATGTATTGGAGTTAATGTGCAATGTTTTGGTTTCTTTTTAAATGGGTTCTCTATAAATGAAAGAAAAAAAAAAAAACCAAACCTGGAAAACCATTAGTCCGATGAACTTGAACCAACCACTGCTATTCTCTGAACAATAGGTGACATGTGACAGGACAAATCAGCAAGAAAAAAATTCCAACCAATCTTTTCGTGAAAAGGGCCAGAAATGTCATTGTTGAAGGGGGAAAAAGAAATCACTGTTGACTTTACAGTAACCCACGTCTTGCACAATTTTATGAAATAGCGAATGTAAAGACAGCATCTTGGCTAGATGTTATGCCCATATGTTAATTAAGAAATAGGGCCTCATCCTCTTGTTCATTCATTAGATGCTCAGAGTATCTGTGCTCTGGGCTTACCATGCTAGGCGCTTGGAACACCACAGTGAAAAGACAGGTAGCATCTTTCCTCCTTTGGAGAGTTGAGAAGTTCATCCTTCCCTTGCAATCAAACCCTCTTCTCTGAGAACTTTTCTTTGGACAAGCTCAGGTGGAAAAAGGTTTTTAGCCAATAAATCTGGAATCCATCCATGTTTCCAAAATCACTTAACTTCTCTAGCTGATTTCTAGTTTTATTTATTTTAATTCCAGTATCACTGACAAAGTTACATACTTTTCAGGTGTACAATGATTCAACAATTCTATGTATGACTCGGTGGTCATCGAGATAGGTGTGCTCTTAATCCCATTCCCCCTTTCCCAACCCCACCCCCATAACCATCAGTGTGTTCTCTGTAGTTAAGAATCTGGTTTTTTCATTTGTCTCTTTTTTTCCTTTTTTCTGAAATTCCACAAATGAGTGAAATCGCGTGATATTTGTCTTGCTCTGACTGGCTTATTTCACTTAGCATTATCATCCCTAGATCCAGCAATGTTGCAAACGTGACTAATATGACTAGTACTCCATTGTGTATACGTACCGCATCTTCTTTATCCATTCATCTCTGGATGGACACATGGGCTCCTTCAGACCATGGCTATCGTAAAGAATGCTGTAATATATATGTGTATATATCCTTTGGAATTAGTGTTTTTGTTATTTTTGGGGTAAATACCCAGTAGTGTGATGACTGGATCATAGGATAGTTCTATTTCTAATCTTTCGACGAACCTGTTTTCCAGAGAGACTGCGCCAGTTTGCATTCCCATCAACAATTCCTTTTTCTTCACATCCTCACCAACACTTGGTGCTTTTAAAAATTTTTGATTTTAGCCATTCTCCCGGATGTGAGGTGATGCCTCATGGTGGTTTTGATTTGATTTCCCCAATGATGAGCGACGATGAACAACTTTTTATGTGTCTGTTGGCCGTCTATAGGTCTTCTTCAGAGAAATGTCTTTTCATGTCTCTGACATTTTTATTTGTATTATTTGGGGGGTGTGTGTGTGTGTGTGTGTGTTGAGTCGTAGATGTTCTTCATTTATTTTGGATACTAACCCTTTATCAGATAATGTCATTTCCAAGTACCTTCTCCCATAGGTTGTCTCTTCATTTTGTTGACTGTTTCCTTTGCTGTGCAGAAGCTTTTCATTTTGATGTAGTCCCAATAGTTCATTTCCCTTGCCTTAGGCGACCTCTAGAAAAATGTTGTTACAGCTGGTGTCAGAGAAATGACTGCCTGTGCCCCTTTCTTGGATTTTTATGGTTTCAGGTCTCACGTTTAGGTTCTTACTCCATTTCGAGTTTGTGTCTGGCATAACAAAGGGGTCCAATTTGCATGTGGCTGTCCAGGTTCCCCAACAGTGTTTGTGGAAGAGACTTTCTCCCAATGCATATTCTTGCCTTTGTTGTCAAAGACTAAGTGACCATAACATGGTGGGTTTATTTCTGGGCTTTCTACTCTGTTCCATTGACCTGTGTGTCTGCTTTCGTGCCAATACCATACTGTTTTGATTATTACAGCTTTGTAATTTATCTTGAAATGGGGGATTATGATGCCTCCAGTTTTGTTTTTCAAGATTGCTTTGGCTATCTGCGGTCTTTTGTGGTTCCATACACATTTTAAGATTACTCTAGATCTATTTTTTAAAAAATGCTGCTGGTATTTGGTAGGGATTGTATTAAATGAGTAGATTGCTTTGGGTAGTGTAGACATTTTAACAATATTTGTTTTTCCAGGGCACCTGGGTGTCTCAATTGTTAAGTGTCTGCCTTCTGCCCAGGTCATGATCCCAGTGTCCTGGGATCGAGCCCTGCATTGGGCTCCCTGCTTAGTGGGGAGCCTGCTTCTCCCTCTCCAGCTCCCCCGTGCTTGTGTTCCCTCTTGCTGTCCCTCTCTGTCATAAGTAAATAAAATCTTAAAAACAAGGGGTGCCTGGGTGGTTCAGTCAGTTGAGTGGCTGCCTTTGGTCATCATCTCAGGGTTCTGGGATCAAGCCCTGCATCGGGCTCCCTGCTCAGTGGGATCCTGCTTCTCCCTCTCCCTCTGCCTGTTGCTTTGCCTACTTGTGCGCATGCTCTCTCTCTCTCTGTGAAATAAATTAAAAAAAAAATCTTTTGAAAAAGAAAAAAAAAAACAATATTTGTTCTTCTAACCCATAGATATGCAGTATCTTTCCATTTCTTTGTGTTGTCTTTAATTTCTTTCATCAGTGTTTTATAGTTCTCACAGTACAGGGCTTTCACTTCTTTGGGTTTATTCTTAGGTATTTTACTATTTTTGTGCCATTTTGCAAATGGGATTGTTTTCCTTCTCTTCCTGCTCCTTCTTCGTTAGTGTATAGAAATGCAACAGACTTCTGCACGTTGATTTCATATCGTGTGACCTTCTCAAATTCATCTATCAGGTGTACCAGGTTTTTGGTGGAGTCTTTAGGGTTTTCTGTATAGATACTATCCTGTCATCTGCATATAGTGACAATTTTTCTTCTTCCCTTCCAATTACTCCTGCCTTTTTTTCTTGTCATCTGATTGCTGAGGCTAGGACTTCCAGTGCTGTGCTGAAGAAAAGTGGCGAGAGTGGACATCCTTGGCTTGTTCCTGACCTGAGGGGGAAAGCTATGTTAGCTGCCGCGTCTTCTGCATCGATTACAAAGCTCATCTGGCTCTTCTCCTTTCTATCACTTTGATAGATTTTTGAGTGTGGAACCACACTTGCAGCCCAGGAAATAAATCCCATGAGATTGTGGTGGACGATTTTTTTTTTTTAATGTGTTGTTGGATTCACTTTGCTAGGATTTTGTTGGCAATTTTTGCATCTATGTTCATCAGAGAAATTGTCTCTGGTTCTCATTTTTAGAGGTGTCTTTGTCAGCTCTTGGTATCAGGTTAACGCTGCCCTTGTAGAGTCGATTGGGGTTCATTTTCCTTCGTGTTCTATTTTTTTGGAATCACTTGCGAACAACAGGTATTAGTTCTTCTTTGAGTGTCTGGCAGAATCTCCTGTGAAGCCATCTGGTGCTGGACGTTTGCTCGCTGGGCGTTTCGGGATCACTGCTTCCGTCTCCTTGCTGGTAATCGGTCTGTTCACATCTTCTGTTTCTTCCTGTTTCAGTTTTAGTAGTTTACTTGTTTCTAGGATTTTCTCTTTCTTCTAGGTTGTCCACTCTGTTGCTGTACAGGTTTTCATAATATTCTCTGAAAATTGTTGTTGTTATTTCTTTTCTCTCATTTGTGATTTTGAGTCCTTTCTGTCTCTTTTGTTTTTTGATGAATCTGGCTGGAGCTTTATCAGCTAAATTGATCTTTTCAAAGAAGCAGTTCCTGGTTTCATTGATCTGCTTTATTTTTTTTTTTTAATTTCTGTATTATTTCTGCTCTCATCTTTATCATTTCCTTTCTTTTGCTGGTGAGGGTTTTGTTTGTTGTTCTCTTTCTAGCTCCTCTAGGGGTAAGGTTAGGTTGTTTATTTGAGATTTTTCTTCTTGAGATTGTTCTGGATTGCTGTACACTACCCTCTTAGAACTGCTTTTGTTAGAGGCACCTGGGTGGCTCAGACGGCTGAGCGTCTGCCTTTGGCTTGGGTCATGATCTCAGGATTCTGGGATGGAGCCCCGGGTTGGGCTCCCAGCTCAGCAGGGAATCTGCTGCTTCCTCTGCCTCATCCCCTGCTTGTGTTCTCGGTCTCAAATAAATAAAACCTTAAAAAAAATGCTTTTGCTGCATCCCAAAGGTCTTGGACCATTGTGTGTTCGTTTTCATTGGTTTCCATGTACTTTTGGTTTTCTTCTTTTATTTTCACCCATTCATTGTTTAGCACATTTAACCTCCATGTGTTTGTGGTCTTTCTAGGTGTGTGTGTGTGTGTAGCTGACTTCTAGTTTCACAGCATTGTGGTTAGAAAATAGGCATGGTGTGACTTTGATCTTTTTGAATTTGGGGAGTTTTGTTTAGCGGCCTAATTTGTGACCTGTTCTGGAGAATGTTCTATGTGCCCTTGAAAATAAATTTCTACTATTTTATAACAGAATGTTTTGAATATATCTCTGAAATCCATCTGGTTTAATTTGTCATTCGAAGCACTGTTTCCTTACTGATTTTTTTTTTTTTCCCTGTTTGGGTGGTCTGTCCATCAATGTAAGTGGGTGTTAAAGTCCCCTACTGTTACAGTATTATTATCATTTAGTTCCTTTATGTTGGTTAGTAACTGTTTTATGTATTTGGTTGAGCTTATGTTGTGAGCATAAATATTTACAATTGTTGTATCTTTTTGTTGGATTATCCCCTTCAGGATTATGTAGTCCTCTTTGTCTCTCTCTCTCTTTAATTAAGATTTTATTTATTTATTTATTTATTTATTTATTTATCTATCTATCTATCTATCTGTCAGGGAGAGAACACAAGCAGGGGGAACAGCAGACAGTGGGAGATGCAAGATCCCCACCGAGCAAGGAACCTGACCTGGGACTCGATCCCAGGACTCTGGGATCATAACGTGAGCCAAAGGCAGACGTTTAACTGACTGAGCAACTCAGGGGCCCCATCCTTTGTCTCTTCTTCCTGTCTTTGTTTAAAAGTCTGTTTTGTCCCATATAAATTTTGCTACACTAGCTTTCTTCTGACATCCATTTGCATGATAACGTTTCTATATCCCTTGTCAGTCTGCAGGTGTCCTCAGGTCTGAAGTGAATCTCTTGTAGGCAGCATACTGATGGGTCTTGTTTTTTTAATCTACTCTGTCACTGTGTCTTTTTATTGGAGGGTCCAGTCCCTTTACTTAAAAGTCATTATTGATACGTATTTACTGTTATTTTGTTACTTGCTTTACGGTTGTCACTTTTCTCTAATCCTTTCTTGTGTACTCTCTCATGTCTACAGTTTTCGTTAGTGATATCTGTGGATTCCTTTCTGTTCATTATTTATATATATATTATTGGTTTTTGATTTGTGGTTACCATTAGGTTTGTATATAACATATTCTGCATTAGGACAGTCTATATTGAGTGGATGGTCACTTAAGTTCGAACCCATTCTTTATCCCCCACCCCGACCATATTTAAAGTATGTGGTGTCATATTTTACATCCTTTTATTTTGTGAATCCCTGGACTGATAGTTCTATAGAAATACTTTTTCTTTCTGCTTTTGTGTGAACCAAGCATACTTTGACTTCTGGTCTTTCTACTCAGAGGGTCTTCTTTAAGACTTTTTGCAGGGCTGGAGCACCTGGGTGGCTCAGTTGGCGAAGCGTGCCACTCTTGGTATCGGCTCAGGTCATGACCTCTGGGTGATGAGATCGAGCCCCACATCAAGGTCTGTGCTCAGTGGAGTCTGCTCGAGATTCTCTGTCTCCCTCTCCCCTCTGATACACAAATAAATCTTCTTAAAAAAACATTTCTTTCAGGGCTGATTTAGTGATCATGAACTCCTTCAGTTTTTGCTTGTCTGAGAAACTTTTTTTATCTCTCCTATTTTGAATGACAGCCTTGCCAGATAGAGTATTCTTGACTGTAAATTCTCCTCTTTTAGCACTTTTATAGATCATGTTCCTCTCTTTTGGCCTGAAAGGTTTATGCTGAAAAATCCAGTGATAGCCTTATGGAGTTTCCCTTGTACATGACTTTTTTTTCTCTTGTTCCTTTCAAAATGTTCCTTTATCCCTGTTTTGTTTTGTTTTGCCATTTTAATAACTATGTGGATGATCCCTTTTTTTAATTTTTATTTATTTATTTATTTATTTTTTTGCGGTGGGGGGCTTTGGGGAATGCTCTCTGTGTCTCCTGGACCTGGATCTGTTTCCTTCCCCAGATCTGGGAAGTTCTCAGCTATTATTTCTTCAAGTAAATGTTCTGCCCCCCCTTACTGCTCTCTTCTTCTGGGATCCCTATAATGTGAATGTTTTATGCTTGATGGAGTCACTGAATTTTGTCAGTCTCTTCTTACTTTGCATAATTCTTTTTTTCTCTCATTTGTTCACCTTGATTACTTTCTATTACTCTGTCTTCTAGTTCATTAATTCGTTCCTTTGCATATTCCAGCCTATTTCTCCATGAAATGTATCTTAAATTTCATTTCTTGAGTTCTTCACCTCTGACTCGTTCCTTTTTATGTTTCCCATCGCTGTAAGGGTCTCACCGATGTCCTTCATTCTTTTCTCAAGTCCAGTGAGTATTTTTATGATCATTACATTAAATTCCCCATCAGGCATGTTACCTCTACCCACTTCGCTTAGGTCTCTTGCTATGGTTTGGTCCTGTCCTTTCATCTGTGATCGATTCCTCTTTCTCCTCATTTTACCTAACTCTCTGTGTCTGATTCTGTGGGTTGGGAATGTCAGTTTCGTCTCTTGCTTTTGAAACCAGTGGGCGGCAGCGCACTTCTGTCAAGGTGGGGCTTGTCCTCCTCTGCGGGGTGGGGCTGGAGGGAGGGAGTGCAACCCCCCTGGAGACAGGCATGCCGGCTCCCCAAGGTGGCTGAGTGGGGGGAGGGAAGTGGCACCTGCCAGCTCCTTTGTTCCTGGAGAAGTCCCTCAGGGAACTCTGAGATGACTAACCAGCACTGCCTCAAGTCAGCCCCAGGTGCCTTGCACACTGCAGGTTTGCACTCTCTGCAGAGACAGCAGGTGGCTCCTTCGGGGCGGGGACTCAGCTCCTGATTGCCCTCTGGGCTCTCTCAGAGCTGATTTTTAAGGTTTGAGGCTTTATGTCCCCTCCTCTGATTTTCAAAGCCAAATGCTGTGGGGATTTCTCTTCTCCTTGCAGGCTCTGTGGTGTGCTAGTTTGTCGCTCTCCGCTCTGTGCCCATGGCTCCCTCCCTCTGGTAGTTCCACTGAGCCCTCGACTTTCCTACCCTCTTGGATGTGAACTTTTCTCTACAATTGGTGGTGGAGTTTGGCAAGTCTCTGGGGTCC
The DNA here is from genome assembly GCF_902655055.1 of Lutra lutra. Classification (NCBI taxonomy): domain Eukaryota; kingdom Metazoa; phylum Chordata; class Mammalia; order Carnivora; family Mustelidae; genus Lutra; species Lutra lutra. Next base: position 13,696,937 of record NC_062295.1, on the reverse strand, counting down.
TTTCACGGCGTTGGCTCTGATACAAGTTATCTGATTGTATCTTCGGGATGAGAGGAGTTTAGAGTCTTCTTACTCTGGCATCTTCCAGGAAGTCTCCCATCAAGTGTATTTTTAATTTCACTTACTGTGTTTTTCCTCTTTGCTGGGTTCTTTTTTATCTCTTTGTTCAGGAGCTCATGGATGTCCTCCACTCTTTTCCCCAGTCCAGTGAGTACCTTCAGATCATTACTTTAAGTTCTTTATCAGGCACATTACTTCTCTCCATTTCGTTAGCTCTCTTGCCATGATTTTGTCTTGTTCTTTCGTTTGGGACCTACTCCTCTTTCTCATTGTGCCTAACTTGCTGTGTCTTTTTCTTTGTGTTAGCAAAGTGAGCTTAGTTTCTTGCTCTTGAAAGTAGGGGCCTTGTGGCGCCTGGGTGGCTCTGTCGGTAAGCATCTGCCTTTGGATCAGGTCATGATCCTGGGGTCCTGGGATCGAGCCCCACCTCAGGTTCCCTGCTCAGTGGGTAGGCTGTTTCTCTCTCTCCCTCTGGCCCTCCCTCTGGCTCGTGTGCTCTCTCAAAAAAAAAAAAAAAAAAAAAAAGGCAGCCTTAGGAAGAAGAGGTCCTCTAGTGCCCTGCAGGGCCGCGTCCCCTATTGGTCAGAGCCTGCTCCTTTGAGGGTGTTTCTGTGTGTCGCACGTGCCCTGTTGTTGTGGCCCAGCTACATCTGCTTCAGTCCAGTAGCACCTGCAGTGGCTGCCGGTCGTGGGGAGGATTTGGTCTTGGTGGCCGTGGTGTGCCAGCCTCGGGCCGCCTCGGGCTTGAGGGGAGTCAGAACACGGGTTTGCTAGAGCTGCAGTAGCTGCCAACCACAGGTCTCCTTCCTGATCGTCCCCTGAGCAGCCTTCATCGGTGGGTGGGTGGGTCCGCCGTCGGACAAGGTTCCTTCCCCCTGCCCACCCCTGCAGTCTGTTGGAGGCGTCTGCGGAGTTAGCTTTCCCTCGCTGTGGGGATTCGGAGTGGTGGTGGCCCCGGATGGGGCTGCTAGCCCCAGTGTGGACGGGCTCCAGCCGAGTGCCGATTGTGGGGGGTGTGGATTTGCCACGTGCTAGGGGGTGGGGGTGTTTGTGAGCAGCCGGTCCTCAGCGCGGCGGGGGGGCCCTGAGGCTGGGGGCTGGGGCAGGGTTAGGGAGCAGAGGTCAGCGCTGCGCTGTTGCCCAGGTGACGGTGTGCTTATACAGCAGGGAGGCCTTTGTTCCTAGAGGAGTCTCCCAGCGATCTGTCCCTCTGGGACAGGTGCTAAGATGAGTAGGTAACTCTCCCTTGTGTCCACCCCGGGCATTTCTCAAACTGCTGCTTCTGCGCTCTATCTCCCTGGGCTGCTGGTTGAGCTGCCTCTTTACTTAAGGGCGGGACACCATGTCCTGCTGCCTTCCCAGCTCTCCCGGAGCCGAACCTGCTGAGTCCCAAAGCTGCAGATGTTCTGTCCCACTGACTGTTAAGAACTCGAGAAGTTAAGCCTCTCTGGTTTTCAAAGCCAGATGTGAGGGGGACTGGCCTTCCCGCAGGGGGTTCCCTCGGTCTCCGGTGCCTGGGGTGGGTCTGCTCCTCTCTGCGCCTGTGGCCCCCCTCTGGCCTGCAGACAGTGCCCTGGGGCAGTCTGGCCCCCAACCACGTCTGTGGCCCTCCTTCCCCCTTTGATGTGGCCTCTTCTCTCCATTCAGCTGCGCAGAGTCTGCTCGGTCAGTGTTTGGGTCACAGAGTGAGCCTCCGGTCCTCCTACTCTGCCATCTCCCCGGGAAGTCCTGACTGGGGCATTACTGAGTGTGGAGTTCAGGGCAGGCCACCACGACACCCCCAACCCCCATCGCCATCCCCGAGTCACTGACTGTAGCCTATTTTGTTCCAGTTGTGTGGCCCCATCTGGGTCTCAGGGGCACTCTCTGCCTTTAAGGAGGCGGAAGGGAGAATTAACAGTATCTGTGCAATGCAGCCACCTGGGCGCTCTCCCACCCTGTCCATGGCCTTCGGGAGCCACATGTAAGCATGGCGGTGAGGCCAACCCAAGGAGGGAGCAGCATTCCTCCTGAAGACTTGAGAAGGTCTCCCTGGGGCCTGGGGAACCTTGGCTCTAGTTATGACCACGATGTATCTTGGTACCTTCAAGCCGATCACTTCACCCACTGGAGATTCTCTATCTTTTGCTTGTAGGATGAAGGGGCTAAGACTTGGATTTTTCCGGAGGACCACATGAGTGGCCATTTCTGGATGAACGAGGAGCTAAGGTAAGACTGCGCGCCAGAACACACATTCACAATGGCGTCGCACAACACACGTTTCATGTCGCGGTCGCCAGTCGGGAATGGCTGGTTGGGGGGGGGGGGGGCTTGCATGGTGTGACAATCCGGGGGCCTGGCTCCTTCCCTACTGGGGCCCCGCCCACCTTTAAACTGCCAGCTTTGTGAGGTTTCCCAGAAGAGTAGAGCAGAGCGACTCACCAATGCTCCAAATCACGATGATTCGAAAACTTGGCGCTGGAAATTTTTTGGGCCGGGTCTTCGAGTGCCCTGAGTCCCTCCCACCCACATTTCACGGGCCAGAGGTTGGCCACAAGGCCACAGCTGGGCGCGAGGACATCTGGGAAACGTGGTCTAGCTGTGAGGTGAGGAGGAAACACGCTGGCTACACGACCAGCCCGCTGGGCAGAGAGAACCATTCGCTGCTTTAATGGCAGTCCTTCCCGGCTGGCCTTGAATTACCCGACTCTGAAACCACGCACTTTCACCTCGAGCAGGGGAACCGTGTGCAGGAGGGTCCCGCAGTAATGTCACTGAGTGAGGGCTGCGGGCTGGATCAGGGAGTGCGTCCAGACCTCCAGCTTTTCCCGGGAGCCCCAGCTCGGTCCTGGGGTCCGGGCATTCCATCCCTCGTTCGGATGACGGATTCAATAATCAGCCAACGGAGGCAGGAAGAGCGCACCGGATTTCGTGAAGATGCAGGATACTGCTGAAGAGAAGCCATACAGCCACTGTTCCATAAAGACAGTATTTTTTTTTTTTAATTTTAAAATTCTGCATCTGAAAACACAGTATGACAGAAAGCATCGCTATACACCTGCAGTGTTGGTATGATACAGGATTTAATACATCCACTGGTTTCTGCAAAAAATTTTGCTTTGTCAGACAAACTCCCCTAGACAAAAAAAATACAGCTAAGGCACAATTTTGTTGTTTTTCTGCTAAATGAAGATACAGAAAAGGTGCAAAAAATGAGCGGCTAGTGCAATCGCTTCCGAGAGACACGGGCTGCCTCGAGGGAAAGCGTTTGACGGTCCGAAACTTGATGACTGGTCAATTTCAGATAGTTCAATCTCTTTTAAATACTCCTTTGAATAAATAGCAAATATCTACATCTTCCAGTGTGTGCCATTGGAATTCTTTTTTTTAAACTTTATTTACAGATTTTTTTTAAATCAATACATTACAAAATAGTTCTGTACAGTTTTATGCATATCATGATCTATAACAAAATAGTTATTTTTAAAAACTATTATCACCACATGTCTTTGAAAAAAAATGGGGGGACAGTAATAACTTATCGTGAGGCCTCTAAAAATACCCAAAACGGACACTACTGACAACATAATATTAAAAACAAAAAAGACGACGGAGAAAGGACTCTAAGGACGGTTGCGCTCAATTCCAGTGAATTTCCTGCGGCAACCCTGGGGGGTTGTCTTTGGCCTCCGACGGGACCTGGAGCGACGGACCTCGGGAGTGTGATCCCTCTGAGAACAGGACCCATCCGCTGGGAATATGGAACGCTCCCCCTTTCCAGGCAGGAAGGACGGAGAGGGAAATAGAGAAACTCTCCTGATTTACCCCTGGACGAAGTCCCTCAAGTCCCCAAGCCTCAGGGGGCGGGGGGACAGGAGTGCAGGTGCTCACCCCCAGGGGGGACGGAAGCCACCTGGGGCCTCGGCGTGTGCTCGACAGCGACAGCATGCTGCACCAGCTGGCAGACGCCAGCCCGCTGGCCCGGCGGGAACGCCCCAGCCTTTGTTTTACCCAGAGGAACGACAGGAGGGTGTTTTTTTTTTTTTAAGACGACACGTAGAAGCCATTTCTGTAGCGTCTGCAGCCTGCAGAGGGGCAGCCCCTGGCGGAGGCGGCTGCCGTGAGAGCGCCAGGATGCTCGCTTCCAGCATGTTGGTGGAGGTCGGAGGGAGAGGGCAGTCAGCTTTCCAAAAATAATGTTAAGGCCACATTTCAAAAAGGAGAAACCTAAGGCTTTTGGGGGTGGGCGGGGAGCAGGGGAGACGAAGCAGGTGGGAGTGAAATGAAGGATGTTGCAGAGGTGGGGCGCGTGGGGTGGCAGAACCTGCTCTCCTGGGGGCTGCGGGGCGGGGGCGGTGTTCCTGGCAGGAGGGAGGGGTGGGGCGGGGAGGGCGGCATGTTCCCTGCGTGGGGCTTGGGGAGGACAGAACCAAAGACAGTGTGAGGGGCAGACACAGGTGGCGCATGAAAGCCCTCCCTGGTCCTAAGCGGGGTCTGTACAGTATCTGGTGGCCGGGTCACCCGAAACAGAAAAAGAACCAAACTTCAGAAAGAGAGAGAAACCGTCACAGAGAGGGAAACAGAGGGAGAGAAATTTGCATAGATTGCATGTTCAACCCAGCACGTTTGGGACACATAATTAGCCCCCCACCCCCGGTAAACTTCTCAGCAGACACGATGAGGTAGCGCCTGTGTGAGACCCATGGGCAGAGTAAGGTGCCCGAGCCGAGGAGGGCGTCCGGGGGCCAGCACAGCTCGGACACGGCGTCCCAAATGGGTGCCAAGATGGCTGCTCGGACCTGGGACTTGGAGCGAGGCGGGGCTGTTGGATACACCCCTCCTTCCCTGACTGTCCTCCTCACCTCCCCCTGGGCGGGCGGGAATTCTGGAAGGTGTGGGCTTCCTTAGGACGTGTCTCCAAATTCTTTTTCTTCTTTTTTTTAAGCACCATCTTGGGACCAGGACCCCTTCCCAAGCCAGTTCTCCTGGGACACCTCTCCGCGGACCGTCTCTCCCGGGTGGAATGACAGGTAAGAGGCTCCTGTTCTCCCTTCCGCAGGATCCGCGAAAAGAGCTAGAATTTTTGCCTCTTCCTACTGGCGGCTCATTTCCTCCATCAGGGCATGATCTCTTGGTAAACCATCTCCTGCGAGCAGGGGTGGCTGGCCATGCACAGGATGGATGAACTGTGGAATTGCTCTTGGCCCACACTCAGAACCAAAAAAACCCACTGCTGCCACTTAATAGTCAAATTTCCTACGGAAATCTGGATCTCTGGCTTCCTTTACCAAATGGGAAGAGTCTGCAGGCTCACGGACAGCCGAGATGCTGTCTTTGGATGGGCCGTGCACCCCACCACTCCCTCCTGTCTCACGCCAAGCATATTAGTGTTGGCTACCCCTACCCTAGAGTGTGGCTTTGACCTGGCAGGGCCTGGCCAACAGCTGTGCCTAGTACGCCCGCCCCCCTCGAGTGCTTGTGTCCTGAGTCCCCGGTGGGCTTGGCTGTGTAGGCCGTCTTGAGTAAAGCCCTACCTCCCGCAGCTCCTTGTCTCTACTGGGCACCTCCCTGGCAAAGAGATGGAGGTTCCAGCCCGTGTCGCCCTTGTACCTGTAAACCGGGAGCCAGGAGGCAGCCTGTCCGCCCAACCGAGGATGTGCTCAGGAGCTGCAGTCGCTTTGTGGGGTCTTGTGGGGTCTTGATCGTCCTGAGTGCACTGGCCTCTGAGAAGTTAAACTAGCAAGGGGAAATGAAGCTGGGAGGACTCGTGATCTGACCAGAAAGGTCTTTTTCCAAAGCGAGGAAAGGGCCTCCTTCTTAAACATGGGGTCTGGGCACTGCTCGTGTCCTCGAGGGAGACTGCTGACTCAGGCAGACAGGCTGCCACCCGAGCGTCCCTGGACAGGTTGGCTGGGACATCACAGGGGGTGCTACAGCCTCCTGAATGCTTCCTTCTACCCAGGCTGCCCCCAGGCGCCCAGCCGGTGAGCCAGGGCAGGACTTCAGGCCGTCACTAGGGTTTGTCTCCTGTGCTAGGGTCCAATAGCCCGAGCTCCCGGCTGCCTGACCCAGCGGCCTTTCAGGACTCCCTCCCTCTCAGGCAGATACAGTGTAGCTGTTAATGTGTCCCCGGGGAAAACCTCACCTTCTCGCCAATCCTCCTGGCCTTTGTTTGGAATTCTTTTTTTTTTAATAGCAAAGTTATACCCTGGTCAGAAAACAGAAGTCTTTAAAGAAACACTGGGTAGGACTGGCTGACTTCCTTGCCGTGAGCAGGGGGCGGGTGGGGATCGTGCCCAGAGTAGACCTTCTCTGCTGGTTCTGGGGGTGAGCCACGTCGGTGGGTGCAGGTGGGCCCCAGGGAGAGGTCTGCAGGGACACCGGACCCAGGCCTGAGCCCTGCACAGGATACCGTGGAAACCACGGGACTCCTGGCGAGGAGGGTGACGAGGAAGGCTCCCTGGGTGGGCTGGGGCAGAAGGTGGCGGCGGCCCAGGCTTCTGGGCACCTAGAGTCTGCACGTTCATTGAGCGACAATCCGCCCTTTCTCAGCAAGCGCCCCTGAGGTCTCCGGAGCCCCTGTGACATGGGTAGCTCTGGGCTCATCTGACCACGCCCCCTCCTGCTGCAGTGGCTCTCTCTGCCTCCCAGGCTCGGAGGTAGGCTCTGCAGCGGGAATGGCTCAGGAATTCCAACCCCCCCAGGACCGGAGGACCTGCTGAGGCTCCAGGGTCCCCAGGGGGACCCCGCTTTCGGCCAGCAGATGCTGGTGCAAGCGTTCTCCTCGTGATGTCCGACACCCCGGCTTTTCTCTGAGGGCATGAAGAATGCAGAGCAGACAGGAGAGAGACACACTGGGGACGGAGAGGGAGGCAGGGAGGGTGGGGAAGGGGGGGGC